>NC_054606.1:1848750-2465000 GCF_004785595.1 Juglans microcarpa x Juglans regia | reverse complement strand
TCCAAGTTGGGAGAATAAATTGCATTAATATTGTACCTTATTTGGATGTGTTTTTTTTCTTTTTTTTTTTTAATGTAAGCCAATTGAATAATATTGAATGATGCCATACTTATGGCATGCTAGTCATGTATCTGAAGTTATGGCTTGATTTTCGAATTTTAAGTTTTTTAAAGCTAATGCATGCCAACCACATCGATGATATTATGTGGGTGTTATGATGTTACGTGTGTCGATGTTTATGTCGAAGCCATCAGTTAGGTGCAAGCCTGCTACCTTAATTTATCGGAAGGTATAGGGCAAAAACCCAGCTGAAAACTTTCCTCGTAATAAGAGTCACATGGAAAACGACCACCAAGGCACAGTAAATTAATATAAGATTTGTAATTCTGTCAAACCTTTTGAATTCAACAATAAAACACGATAAAGTGATATAGAACTGAACTCTTGTGGGAAAAAAGGACCAAAAGTAGAACGGGCGAGAAAACTAAAAGCGTCTACGCTTGGCTCTCACTCTCAACTAGTTAGTATTAAAGGCCAGTTTTTGATGTGAATTCAGAGAGTGCCCTTATGGAAGAACCATCTTCGCTCAATGCTTTCTCAGCTGCAATTTTGAGTTCTTTCATACGGTTGTGAACTCTCTTCCCCTCTTCTCCGACCATTAATCCTTTAATGACTTTCGCAATTTCTTCTCTGTTCACTATGCCTTTCTCGTCAGTTTTTGGTCTCAGGGCCACTTTGAGATCCTCAACAAGTAATACTGCATTCATCCTCTGTTCTGAGTAAAGCGGCCATGCAATTAGTGGTACCCCATTGACGATACTCTCCAAAGTCGAGTTCCAGCCGCAGTGTGTTAAGAACCCACCCGTTGACCTGTGGCTAAGGACTTGGACCTGCGGTGCCCAAGATGACACCACTAGACCTTGCACTTTGGTTCTCTCTACGAACCCTTGTGGTAAGAAAGCAAGAGGGTCCCCATGGCTTTGGTTACTAAGATATGCTGCATTAGCCAAATCATTATTTGGTCTTCTTGCTACCCACAAGAACTTTTGCCCACTCAATTCTAAACCTGAGGCTAGCTCCTCTAGCTGATCGGAAGAGAGAGTCCCACCACTCCCAAAAGAGACGAATAGGACTGAGCCACATGGCTGATTGTCCAACCACCTTAAACACTCCCACCCTTCAACCTGATCAGTACTTTGGCCTGTTTTAATCATGGGTCCAATAGGGTAAAGAGGAGGGTTTCCAGCTTCTTCATCTGCCAAAGCTTTTATAGCTGTCTCCTGTAAGTCCATAAACGTATTAACCATAATTCCTTCAGCTAATCGGAGTTGTTCTGTAAGGCGAAGAAACAATCTGTACCACTCACCTTTTCGGTCTTGAATCGGGTCCATTAGATCTCTACCGTGAATA
The DNA here is from genome assembly GCF_004785595.1 of Juglans microcarpa x Juglans regia. Taxonomy (NCBI): domain Eukaryota; kingdom Viridiplantae; phylum Streptophyta; class Magnoliopsida; order Fagales; family Juglandaceae; genus Juglans; species Juglans microcarpa x Juglans regia. The sequence continues at coordinate 2,463,590 of NC_054606.1, read as the reverse complement.
GGTATGCATCCAGAGAGTTTCAAAGGTTCTGGGAGGTCTCTGTACTCGCATGGAACTGTCTTGTCCAGCTTTGGCAAATGCAAGAGCAATGACAACGCCAAAGCATTTGAGGGGAAGAAAATGTATGGAGAGACGTTGAGTTCCTTGGCAATATTTAGTGCATCGCTAGCAGAATGATCAAGGATAACTGCAACCAACCGAGTAGTTTCAGCTAAGGACTTCAACACATGGCGAACAGAGGGCAGAGAACGAGTCATGGTGAGGGAGACTTGGATTCCAGGCAGAGCTCCTGAGACGTCTTCCAAGCTCACTGGAGGAAGAAAGACATGGTCTATGCTGGTGGGAATGGCCTCGAGGACGCCTTTAATGGCATTGGATGGAGTCCCAGTTGTGGGAATGATGCACGTGACACGAAAATTATGGTGAAGAGCAAGTCGCTTGGCAAGCTCAACTATGGGGATAAGGTGACCCATTCCTGGGCTTGGTAGGATAGCTATGTGTGATTCTTCTTCCATGGAGAATAACTCCTTGTTTTGAAGAGACGGTGTTATGAAGAGACTAGCTTGTTGCAGGAGAAGAGCTCGAAGTTCTTTCTGTGTTGGGTGTTTTCTATTTTCTTGTGGAATATTATACTTTTATAGTACTAAGGATGGGAAGACAGACATGATGTAATGACAATTGTTTCCAGTTGTTTTCTTGAGGTCCAAGCTTGAAGATGGTCCAGGGGAAAAACATGTTAGAAAAAGATCGAGCGAATTGTTTGAAAAAGCTAGCACGTGAGATGACAATATGATGATTTTAGTTTATAAAATATGTCTACATACGTTGATACTAATGAGTAATGACTCTTTTCCTTTCCTTTTTAATTTCCGAGTAAGATGGCAATGATGATTTTAGCTTAGGGATCGATTCCGATCGATTATTGTTCCATCAATTTTGATGCATCAGAGTGCTACTAAATCTTGAACATCACAAATAAATATATTTTTAAATGATTTAGTTGAAAGTAATGATGCCAAGTAACTTACTAATATGACGTTGAGTCTAAATTTGGATATCAAAGTTAACAAACTCAAAATTATGATCTTGATGGAATCAAAATTGCGAAAAGGAAGAGAGAACCTTTTTTCTGAAATTTTCTTAAAAAATTTTGTGCATATTATGATTTGTAAAATTTAAAATTTATTTTTTAAATTAAATTATAGAAAGTAGTCTGGTGTGTCATAGGCTCAGAGCCCTATATCATCACGCAGCTAGATCAAGACTAAAAATTAGAGTACTCTGGTCAAAGACGTTCAATTTGGTAAGCATCAACCGACGTGATCTATTATTTAGAGTTAAAAAAAAAAAAATAGTCAAAGACAACGACCACCAAGGAACCAACGACGTAAAACAGGGCACGTCCAAATTACACAAGAACTATAAAGAAGAAGAGCAAGAAAACTAAAACGATCTCGGTTTAAAAGCAAGTTTCGATGCTAATTCGGAGAGTGCCCTTGTGGAAGAACCATCTGCACTTTTTGCTTTCTCACCAGCAATCCTTAGCTCTTTCATACGCTTGCGAATACTCTTCCCCTCTTCTCCGGCCATTAGACCCTGCACGACTTTCGCAATTTCTTCTCTACCCACAAAGCCTTTCTCGTCAGCTTTTGGTCTTAATGCCACTTTTAGATCCTCAGCTAAGAATACTGCATTCATTCTTTGCTCTGCAAAAAGAGGCCAAGCAATCAATGGTGTGCCATTGATCATGATGCTTTCTAGGGTTGAATTCCAGCCGCAGTGGGTCAGGAACCCACCCGTGGAGGCGTGGCTGAGGATCTGGGCTTGAGGCGCCCAAGAAGGCACGACTAGACCTTGACCTTTGGTCCTCGCTAGAAACCCTTGTGGCAAGAAAGCAAGATGATCGTCATGGCTCTGATTTTTAAGGTATGCGGCGCTAGTAAATTCATTGTTTGGGCTTCTTGCCACCCATAAGAATTTTTGCCCACTCCATTCCAATCCTAAGGCTAACTCGTTTGTTTGATCAGACGACAGGGTCCCACCACTCCCAAAAGAGACAAATAGGACAGAGCCACCTGGCTGATTGTCCAACCATCTTAAACACCCGGACTCGTCATCTTCATCATTAGTACCTGAGCCACTTTGAATGATTGGTCCAACCGGATAAATTGGGGGATATCCAGCTTCATCCTCTTCTAGAGCTTTTATAACTTGTCCTTCCAAGTCGATGAACGTGTTAACTATGATCCCCTCGGCTAATGAGAGACGTTTTGCATGGCGGAGAAATAGTTCGTACCATTCACTTTTTCGGTCTTGAACTGCGGTTATTAGATCTCTACCGTGAATAGGTATGCACCCCGGGAGTTTCAATGGTTCTGGTAGGTCTCTGTACTCGCATGGAATTGTCTCGTCCAGTGTTGGAAGATGCAAGAGGAGCGACAAAACCATGGCATTTGTGGCTATGAAAAGGTACGGTGACAGTTGTAATTCCTTGGCTACTTCTAAGACGTCGCTTGCAAAAGGGTCAAAGACAAGAGCAGCTAGCCGAGTCGTCTCAAGTAATGACTTCAACACATCACGAAGGGATGGTAGAGAAAGAGTAATGGTAAGGGAAATCTGGATCCCAGGGTGTGCTTCCTCAAGGTCCTTAGGGCTCACTGGAGGAAGAAAGACATGGTCTATGTTGGTGGGGAGGCCTTCGAGAACGGCTTTCGTGGCTTCTGATGGATACCCAATCGTGGGAACGATGCACGTGACACCGAAGCCATGGTGAAGAGCAAGTAGCGCCTTGGCAAACTCGAGTAGTGGGATGAGGTGACCCATCCCTGGACTGGGTAGAATAGCTATATGGGGTTTTTCTGCCATTGACGTTAATAATAGCTCCTTGTTTTGAGATTTGAAGGGATATATGGTGTTGATCAAGTAGAGATAAGGCGGTCTTTTATTGGAGGGAGAGAGTGTTTGGTGGGTGTATACACTTTTATGTTTCATATATTCTGATATTTTTATGTATTTTGAGTGGTCCTAATTAGATCAGTCGTCCAGGCAATCTTATAAAGACCGCAATCTTTGCATGTGTAAGCTGGGTCCCATGTCCCCCACTCATTGCGTAAAGCCCTTTTATATTTTGCAACCTCATTGTCTGATTGAAGGCATTCATGTGCATTTTTCTTTCTTTTCATTTTCTTTTGGCTCCCACCGAAACTCTATTCGTCTTTATTCAATTCGCATCTTAGCATGTGTAAACGTGCGTCCAAACCCGAAAACTGTTCTATTTTGTTTTCTTCGCTTGGCCTGAGCTCAAAAATCTCTAAACAAACGGAAAGCTGCTGGGTGCTTCTTTTCATATCTCAATTCGACCTTTTGTCCGTGTCTTGCTCTACAGCACCGAAAGCTTCTTCTTTTTTTGTTTTCTTTTTCTTTTAGCCGTGCGACGTGTGTGTGTGAGTTTCCTTGCATTTTGAAAATGAAACCCAAAACCTGCTGCCTTGTATCGTCAGTGCCAAAAAGATGGGTCCCGTCTTCCTTCTTTTTCGGTTCGTCTTGCATTTTGCCCGGTTCAAAAGAAATCCCACTGTGTTGCTTCCGTTTCTGCTACCGAAAACTCCAAAAAAAAAAAAAAAACTCAGCATTCAGCGGCGTGTGATTCAGCCCTCAGTAGCCTTGCTGCGTCTTCGTGTGTAGCCTTGCTGCGTTGCGTCGTTTGAGAGGAAACCAAAAGTCTGCTGCCTTCCAGCGTGCGGTTCCGTTGCCAGCCAAAAACAAAACTCTTCGTTTTGATTAGAGAGGAGAGCAAAACTGCTGTGTTTCTGGACATAAATGAAAAAGTAGAAATCAGAAAAAAAAATTAAAAAAGAACAAAATATCAAAGATGTGCTGTGTATGTGAAAGAAATATTGTCTAATTAAATTATAAATTATAAAATTAAACATAAATAATACTATCAACCAATTTAAATAACAATTTGAATTTATGCATCTTAACTATTTTTCAATCTAAAACTGATAATAATGTCTAATGATTTTAGTTTATAAAATGAAAAATACTACTTGTACGCGGGAACCCCCCTAACCGGTGATTCCACGTGAGATCATTAAAACGGTGCGCTTTCATACCCTTTCGTCATGCTCTTCTCTCTCCCTCGCTTTTCCCACGGTCACCCAATACTCCTCACCCATCACTACCTCGTCGCAATCCTATCCCAGATCAAAACCAAAACCTTTTTCGTCCACAATTGACAAAATCTGCAACACCCGTTTCATAGAACCTATAAAAATCATAGCCCAGACCTCGTTTCCTTGTTCAGGTTTGGCTGTGAAGTGTGGAAAAGTTGAGGGGTGGAGAACCAAAAAGAGGGGACTACAAGAAAACCCATGGTTGATTATCACGGGATTGATCAAGTTTTTCTCGACGAGATGGTGTATGACGCTCTTGTTTGGAGCTCTCTCCATGGCCTACTTGTTGGTGGCAAGTCTGTACAGGTCACTGGTCAAAAATAATGATTCATTTCATTCTCTATGTTTTTTTATCAGTTTGGTGGTGCTTAAAGGATTTTATTTGGTTCTTTATAAGAGCGCAAAAACTCTGGGAGCGATTTCACAATCCTCGATTTTCTTTTCAAATGTATAAAATAGAACAAATAATGCTCATATCTACAGTAAAAAAAAGCTTAGATTTCTTCTATGAAGTGCCAAAGATTAAGAAAAATAGAAAAAAATAAAAATAAAACAGAGCATACCCACGACAGCACTCACTTAATGCCCGTTATTCAGATGGTTAAGAAAGACAACACAAAAACGATGAAGACAAGGTGAGACGTTGAAGACAGACATCCTCGCTTTTCTTTCTGAAAGCGTAAAAATTTATTTTTAAAATCAAATATTCTTCTATTTTTTTAAAATAATAATATAAAATAGTCACGTCATGCGGTTATGCAACGACTACCCGAATTGTTATAAAATATGTCTACATAGGTTGATACCAATGAGTAATGACTCTTTTCCTTCCCTTTACAATTTCGGAGTAAGATGGCAATGATGATTTTAGCTTAGGGATCGATTCCGATCGATTATTGTCCCATCAATTTTGATGCATCCGCGTGCTACTAAATCTTGAACATCACACATAAATATATTTTTAAATGATTTAGTTGAAAGTAGTGATGCCAAGTAACTTACTAATATGACGTTGAGTCTAAATTTGGATAGCAAATTTAACAAACTCAAAATAATGATTTTGATGGAATCAAAATTACAAAAAGGACGAGAGAACCCTTTCTCTGAATTTTTCTTAAAAATATTTGTGTTATTTGAAATTTTTTACATTAAACACTATACATATGATATTATTTAATTTATAAAATTTAAAATTTATCTTTTAAATTAAATTATATGGTAATAGTGTATAATATAAAAACATAGCAATAGAATTATTAGATAGAAAGTAGTTTGGTGTGTCGTAGCCCTATATCGTCACGCAGCTAGATCTAGACTAAAAATTAGAGTACTCTGGAGTCTGGTCAAAGACGTTCAATTTGGTAAACATCAACCGACGTGATCTTCTTTTTTATTTTTTATTTCCTTTTTTTTTTTCTAATCAAATATATTATAGGTTAAAGAGAGCTACAGAGTTTAAAGAGGGTTTTTTTTACAATCAATATACAAAAACTAATTAGGAATATCATCTAAGGGTATGCTTCCAAAAATGATTGGTAGTTGCCCATTGCGCAATAGAGTACGCACATCGATTTTGAGATCAATGTATTTTAGCAAATTTCCAGTCTGGATGAAGATTGGATATGTGCTGAATGTCATTGATAATAGTAGATATGTTCCAAAATGCAGAAGTGTCTGGACTTTCAATGGATGAAATTACTGATTGAGAATCTCCTTCGATTATTGCTAAGCATTGAGTTGATGTCATATTGGCTGCTAGCAGCGCTGCTTTTGCTTCTGCAATTAAATGGATAGTGGTTTGTACATTTTCCGTTATTATTCCGGAATATCTCCACTGTGATTTCTTCGAATTACTGTGACTACTGAAAATTGATCACGTACTGCTATATCAAAAGAGAAGCTTTGATAGTTTGGAAGATGAGGATACCAATTTTCTTCTTTGCTTTGTTGATCAACTTTTTCCTTCCACGCTGCTTTATAGTCTTCATATATGCACTTGATCTGAATGCTTGCTTCTTCAATTGATAGAGAAGTGTGGTTATAAATTATGTCGTTTCTCTTTCTCAAAATGAAATCTATCATTATGACTGCAAGTATAACAAAGGAAAAAAAAATCCTCAATGCAAGCAAACACCGGGATTATTCTTAAAGATCAAGATAGACTTACCAGTGATCCAATCGAAGAAATTTCAGCCAATAAATCCAATTTGCAACATTTGATTTCTTCTTCATTGAAATATCTACAATCGGGTGGAATATCCATGGAAAAAGACACAACTATTCCTTACAACTACAGTGAACCACACTCATTAATTTCCTCACCAAGAAACATTAATTTCTTCACTATTCAGCCACCTGCAAAATCCAGTAACCTTACCTCAAATCAGAGCAAAATATCACTTTTGTCTTCATGCTCAGAGGTGCAGGTGGTAGAGGAAAATAGCCCTCGAGTACAAGAATCAACTTCAGCTTCATTTATCACAGCCATAGGATCAACACAGTATTGCCCGACATGGAGATCATAATGGCAGCAGATATACACGGCTTTAAAGCACTATAACAAATCAAAGGAACACACTGGACTTAGGCTCGGGTTGGGAATGGGGCTTGGGATTAAATCGGATCCACAAAAGGAATCAAGGCCTTTATTCATGGGCCCACAGGATATTCACTTTAATAGGCCTCAACACTTTTTCTAAGGAAGCAAGCCCGAACTTCTCTTCAATTCATAATTAGATATTAGTCCAGTGCATAGCTGTTCAACTCCAACTGATCCAGACGTTTTCTCCACTCACAATCCTTTTCGCCTTGAATCCGAAAAGGTCTTGGAATTGCCTCCTAATCAGATGAATTTCCAACTGTTAGAAGATTTAAGTGTTCACCGTGAAAATAGTCCCATGCAGTTTGAACTGGCAGCAAACTTATCTGTTGATCCTAAAAATAGCAAAATTTTCCTCAGTGAAAATTCAGATGTATGTGTTACAAAAGTCTAGCGTCATTCCCAAGTCAATCTTCCTTCCAAAAGGCAGCAGCAAATTGAGTCTTCTGAAGCTCCAAAAAGAAAGTCTCAGCATCTTATCAAAGTGAAGCACATAGACCCAACTGAAAGTTATCCTCCGAAGCAACACTCGGATGAAACTTTAATGGCACTTGCTCTTCTGAAAATGCATTCAAGTTCTCTAGGCAAGGAAAAAAAATCTAAAGGAAAAACAAAAGTCAATCCATATAGTAGACCACCAGCTCACCCGAAAGGAAAGTCCAAGTTAGCTACCGAGGCAAGCTTAAAAATGCCTCCACCAATCAAGTCAATGGCATGGAATTGTAGGGGATTAGCCTGACCCAAAACAATCAGAAACTTAAGGGCTAATATTAGGAAATATAAGCTGGATGTAGTTTTTTTTTGTCGAAAACCTTCGTGTTGAATGATCGCACCATATCTATTGTAAATAGTTTAGGTTTCCATCTTTTTGTTCACTATCTTGTAGTGTGTAGAAAAGAAGGACTGCTTCTTTTGTGGAGACCGGGTGTAGAAATAGAACCTGTAAATATAATACTAATGCAATTTCAGTTTTAGTTTACTCTGATCCTACACATCAACCTTGGATGATTACCTATGTTTATACACCGGCCCAATGGAATAACAAAGCTAGCTTTTGGAGCTACTTAGACTCATTATATCAAACTTTTCTAGGGCCTTGGATTTTTCTGGGAGACTTTAATGACCTCATTGGATCAAACTAAAAAAATATGGTGGAAGACCTATCTCCTATAATCCTAATAAGGGCCACTATAAGAAATTCCTTTTTTTGCTGCCAAAGAAAATTGCTGTGAGCGGTTTTTGGATGTTACAGAGCCCAATCACTGTAGCTGCATTTTTAACATGGCGACTTCAAAATTCACCATAACAAATAACCTATTACGGCGACATATGGTCGTCGCAATAGATATTAGCGTGAACAGTACAACAATCACATGTGTTTGTCCTGTTGCAACAACATTATTATCATTGCAATAGTCGATAACATCTATTTTGACGAAAATCAAAATGGTTCTCTTTGCAAACGAAATTCTTGAGTTTCCTCTTGCAAATAGAGCTCTCTGTCTCGCCGAAAACCATAGGTGAACACTGTCCACCTCCTACATGTCGTCACTCCACGCCTCCTTGCCTGGCCAGTAAATCTCCATTGTCTCTATCTTTATCTTTCATCGTTCATATATTTCTCATCTCTCCCTCTCTCTCGACAACTTTCACCCAATCCCTCTAATCTCTTCCTCTGTGATTTAGGCTACCCCATCCTGCCCCACCATGGCGTGCCACCTCTTCCACGCGATCCCTGTTTCAGCAAACTATCTCCAACTCCTTCCAATCTGTGTGGTACGTACTTCTCTCACTCGATCCTTGTCTATCTCTCTCCGTTTTGGGTATTTGTATTTAGCTAGGGTTTTTTGTTCAATTGCAGTAAATAATCTAAAAGAACAGTGCATGCTTTATCTACATTACGAATTCTTTGATACTGAAGGATTGGTTTTGATTAGTTTTTAGATGCTGATTTATAATTAATTTTGGGTTTTCGGACGTTTGGCAAATGTTGTTTTGGGTGATATACATCTTAGAGTTCATGTATGGAATTTTATCTGATTTTGGTTAATATGGGTTTGAGCATATTTCATATTGGTTAGATGCTGATTTATGATTGAACATATTTCATATATTGATTTCTTTTTATTTTTATCTTTTAGCTTGGCATGCAGGCAAGAGTACTCTTGGATCAAGACAATGAGCTAAAAGTGAACCACATTTACTTAAACTCTCACATTATTAAATCACCATAATTTGTACTTAAACTTTAAATTTAACTGACTGTTATTGGAGATAAATGGCCACCAACATGGCAAGACAGGAGTCCACATAAGGTACAAGCAGTACTCTTCTAAGGTAGCATCTCTGGAGCTATAACATACTTGATTATCTATTCTAGCTTGTGTAAATTGAAAAGTAGCATTTTCTGATGTGATTATTGGGTGGACTAGATGGTAAAGCCCTATATTTCTTAATTTTAATTTGACAGGTTGTGATGGAAATTATTTGGTAGTGCAGTGATGGTGTTTGTGGAATTCTCAGCCTTGTGGTACCTCAAATTTGACAAGAAATTTCTGAGTTGTGCTTCAAGGTACAACTCTTTATATTGGCAGGTTGTAATGGAAATTATTTGGTAATGCAACCATTTTAACCATTTTATTGTTGATAACTTTATGCAACATCTCATGATATGTGGGTTGGATATTTTTTTAAAGTTTTTCCTGTGTGGCATCTGCTTTGACTTAGGCACTCTGGAATGTGCTATACATATTTTCTATAAATATACAGTCATATGCTAAAGTTCATGTTCCTTTCTACACCATTTTATTTATTTACTCATACTTGATTATCTGTCTTTTTCTATAGTGATTCGACTGTATTGATCTATATAGCTGAAATTGGTGGGGTTGGCTAACTGAAGTCCATAGTGCTGCCAAGTTTATTGTACATAAGCTTAAACTGGTGGCTGCTATTAATTCAGCCAAGGCATTGTCGGCGGTGTGCTTGTAATGGATGCGTATTTGTAAATTTTGGCCACTTTATCAGTCTGGATCGTTATCAGTTATCTGATCTAATCATACATGTATGAAATACTCGAATGACAGAATGTAGTAGTGATCAACTATATTGATTTGATTGTTTACTGCATCCGATAGAATTTGAGTGTATTATTACCCTTTGTGAGGTATTTAATAAATTTAATATTAGCCCAAGAATTATTATCGCAAGACGGAGGATAAAAGGAAACAAAATAATTAATAATATTGAAAATCTCATGAACACGATTTTTCATCTATACTAGCCCAGAAAGAATTAGTCTTGCAGCCATTTTGTCTTTTTGCAAATACTCATACCGTATGGCATTGTCTTTTTGCAAATAATCAATCTGAAAGCCATTCATATATCCTCTTTGATCTACAATTATGTATTATTGTAACTCCAATATCTGCATACCACATTATTTTGCCTCAACACCTCAACACCGAAAACAAATTAAGAGACTATTAGTGGCCAGTAATAGTCGAGATCATGTATGATATATATATATATAGATACACATATAAAAGATGATCGATGGTAGTAATCGAGTCAACAAGATGATTTATAAATATCTTTCATGTAATAAGAATTAAACAGCAGGGGATAGATTGCTGCAAATACTTTGCTAAAGTAGAATTTCAGCGTCAAAGTTTATTCGGAGTAAAAATTTCCACATGTCTTAAACTGTTAGTAGCTTCTAGCTATGCTTAAAAAAAAATATCCAGATTACTTCCAGCTGGAACCCACCGTCAAACCCAAAAAGTAAAATAATGTGCTATGACGCGGCAGTGTGAAAGATGGTAGCGGGTAAATTGGAGGGAAATAATGGCAGTAACTTTTTAAAAGTCCAAAAAGGAGATAAGTCACTTGGTGGAGTTAGAGTGTTGTCTTCTTTTTTATCTTATAACTCACAGTTGACCATAAAATGTTGAGACCTGTTTTATCTGAGAAGTATTCGTAGTCCATAGAAAGTTGAGACTTGTTTTATCTATCTCAGGCCAAGAAATTTCCGAAACCATGGATGGCTACTGAACAGCACATGTGGATGCCATTTCTCAAAGTTGAGAGGTAGTCAGATATATGTTCAAGCTTTTAAGAGATCCTAGTAAGTATTTCCTTACGATATGTTGTATGTTTTATGAATTTCATGACCATAAATATATGCTTAATGAAAATAAAATTGCTGAGTTGATTTCATAATATTATTGGGGTGAAGCCAAACATTAGTGATGGATTTTATTAATAATTGTTTTCCATTAGATTTTCCTTAACAATATAATGAGGGATTAATATTATACAAAATAGGACTTAGAATCTGGTGATGTGTGCTAAGGTTAAGTAGTTTTTCCTGTAGCCTGAGAACAACTTATTTCAGGACTATGATCGATAGCTGAATTTCTCAGTTAATTTTAGCCCAATAATAGAGCTAAACTGGGATGACTCCAACTTAGTTGGTGGCTTTCAGTGAAGCCATTTTAATCATTTTGAATGGAACCAATAGCACTGAATCAGAATTTGTTGCATACAACCACAATAAAAACAGGGTCTACCACTATCCATTATGAGATCAAGCTCAAGGTTTTATTTAGTTGGGTGTACAAGCATGGCCGAAACATAATTCATAATTATATATGCATATTCATATCATCCAGATTTATCACAGATAGTTGTAGACCCTATAATATTAGACCTTGTATAGTAATATTACAGAACTTGAGAGTAGTTAGTGAATCAATTCTTATATATATATATATATATATATATATATAAGTAAGAGTAGTTAGTGAATCATTTATAGATGTTGAGATTTATCCTTTTTTTGACTTGAGAGTAGTTAGTGAATCAAATGTTTTATTTTCTCATGACAGTTTTATTTATCATTTATTTATAAGTTATTTATCATTTGTTGAATATAGAATCGATTTTCAACTCCAATCATAAAGCAACCATTTGCCATGAGAGGACCAAGAAGATGAGTTGGTGGACATGGTCGAATGACACAAACTCACATACCCCCAAGTAATGGTTGCACATGGAGTTGTCCAACTCCTGAGGAGTAACCTAGTAGGTGGACACGAAGGGATGAGCAAAGCTCATCATCTGATGACTCAACATAGCCACCGAATCTGGTTTTGGGTACTGAATTTAATATTATTAACAATGGTACTCCAAATACACGGACTGAGAATGATGGTAATAACTATTGTATATGTATCCATTACGAAGCAATGACAAATTTTCTGTTAGATTTAACTGTAATATTTATTATGTTATGAGGTTGTTGTGGAGTAATTACAATTTTTCTGCAACATTTCCTATTCACAGTTTATTAAATGCATTGTACACTGAGATAGTGACTTCTAATTTGTTAGTAATCTGTGTGAACATGTCAATGGTAGTGAACCAATCAATGCGGAGATATCGTGTACCAGCTGGGTGCACTGAGTTTATGAAGCTTCGTAAGCATGGTCTCATTCCTTTGCAAATTAATGATGGTGAAAGGGCAGCATCATGTTCAAATGCGATGTTCTTTACAACAAGAGTAACATGGATTATCAAGCATCATGCAACCATGGTTCAAAATAGTTGGGATATTTGTAACACCCCGCATTTTAATGTATTTTTACTAAAGGATTATTTTTATTTATTTAAAAATTTATTCTCGTATTTTAAAATTGGTTGGATTTTTAGTGAGTTTATTTTTATGATTTTAATTTGGTGAAAATTAATTTTTATGTGCTTTCTTATTATTTATTTATTGCTGTACATTTAAATTACTTTTCATATTAAATTAATTACTGTGAGATTTAATTATTTCAATTTGACTTTACCATTATGTTTAAATTATTTTATTTAACTTGCTGTTTTAAAATCTTTTCCGTTAGATCATTTTTGTGACCCAAGTTATGAAGATTAGACCTTATTTCTTTCTCTACATTTTTCTTTTCCTCTTTTCTTTTCCTTTTCTTTTTCTTTTCTTCTTCTTTCCTTTTTCTTTCTTCTTCTTCCTTCCCCTCCCGCGCGACCCAGCCCCCCTCTCTCCTGTGCATCATTCTTTGTCCGCCCAGCCCGCCGCCGTGCGCCGGCGGTGGTTGACACCGCCCGGCTCCCTAGCTTCCCCAACCACCGGCGACTCTACCCCTCCGATCTCAACTCCATTCGCGCTGCCGTTAGCCACCACGAGCCCACTGAAGCCCGGCATTCTTTCCGCCGCTGCGCCGCCGTCGCACCACCATTGGCCACCATCTTCACACCACTTCATCCTCGACCTCTTGGCAACCCATTGGACCCAACCCCACCTCCAATCTGTCACCGGTGAAGCACATTTAACTCCATTTTCGTTTTGGGTATATTTGGCCTAAAAACACCCCTTGCGCCGCCACCCACGGCCAACCACCACCACCACTAGCTGCACCGACCTCCCTAGGCCATATTCTATCAATCTTGAGTCTTCGTTTACACCCATTGAAAAGTTGGATATTGTGACCCACGGCCACAGTGTATTTTACACTGTGGTGTTGCTCAGACGTCGCCTTTTTCAACTTCGTGATCCTTCGGAAATTGCTATATAGCGTTGTAAGTATTTCTCCAAGGAACTTTCGTAATTTAAATATATTTTTGCACTAACCCATTTCACTGTATTTATTTGGCATGCCGGACTGAGTCCGAGGAGTTCAGGGGTCGGATGGATTTGTGATTGGAGTTGTTTGGTTGGTTTGGTTTAATTGGTTTGGTTGTTGATGAGTTGTCTTGATTGAATTTGTTGGGATTGGTTCTGGATGGATGTTGGATCAGTGTTGGTGCATGTTCATATCATTATTTCATGCATGATCATGTTTGTAAAGAAAACTGAGTTTTCGTGCATTGCATTCATGCTCATGTGTGATTTGAAAAGTTATGATTTTATGTGATAATATTTTTGGGTGCGTGTGTATCACGACCCCGAGCCGAGATGGGGCAATAACTCGGTGGAGCTCCTCTGGTTACTCGGGAGCGGAATATACTGAGTAACGTCCCCTGAGTTGTCGCCGGGCGACAATGGGATCGGACGAGATGGTCTCGTGCCGACTCCGTGGTCCTTCTGCTGGCGGGGACTAGAGGATGTCTGGGCACGTATGCGCTGGGCGCGGAACTGGGCATCGCTCGTTGCGTAGTGTGGGTGCTTGGCCATGTACGCGCCGGGCGCGGAACTGAGCACAGCTACGAAGCCAGGACGTGCGGATGGTCCATAAGGGAGGCCATGGTGCATATGGAATTAATGCATGGTGCATATGGAATTGATGCACTATTTTCTGGGAAAATAGTGCGAGTTGGATTTCTGGGTAAATCATTTTCTGGGAAAATGTTTTACGGATATTTTGGGCCAAAATGAGATTTTGGCGTGTGTTGAAATAATTATTTTAGGGGAAAATAATGTGTTGAGTAAAATGCATATTTTTCATGTGCATGCATGTTAGTTGCATTTAATGTATTTTATATTACGTTGTTATTTGGGGTCATACTTACCTGCGATACCATTTTATGGTAACGCAGGTTTTGATGCAGATGAGGAGGAGGAGGGCGAGCCTGAGGAGACGGCTCCGCCCGATGAGTGATCTGGGATCACTCGTTTGTTTATTTGAAAACTATTGTAATATATTTTTATGGATGACTGTATAACTGCTATTCAAATTTTTACTGATGTTTGATTGTAAATAAATTCTGGTACTTAGTTGACTATCCGCTGCGTTATTTTATTTGTACACTGTTGCATGTACACACACTGGCACTTCGTTGGGATGTGTGACCATGTTGTCACCATCCTGGCGTCTCGATCCCTGTGTATTTATATAAGGAAGATTGGGGGCGCCACAATATTGTAGATTCATAAGAGAAAGAGGAGTTGATCAATCGTGTCAGGGAATTGAGCTGCAATATTGAAAAATTTGGAAATTTAGAAAGTATTCCAGTTTTGGTATATTTTAAAAGTTGTTATATACATGGACTGAGGCATTTTTGGTGTAATGTTGCAAGCTGATTTCATCCTAGATTGGAGCAAAAGGAATCATCGGGAGATGGTCGAGAAGAATCTCGGGAAGAACTGCAATGACTTCCACTAGCAGCTTCATAAAATATACATGGATTGTGCAACACACCAAGGGGCATTACTGAAGACAACATCATTGGTGGAACTAGATGTATAGAAAAAGTTATGTGAGAGATGGGGGAGTGACGAATTCAAGGTAACAAGTGACGGGTAGAAGTTTGAAAATATAAGATAGCATTTGATTTGATGAAAGGTTATTGGAATGAGTTTCAGTTTTGATAATTGTTAACATTATCATTATTAATATTGTAGAAAATATCCAATCAAAATAAGGCCAATAGGAAAAAGCAGCGTGCGAATCACACAGCAAGCAGAAAGTCATTTGTGAGATTAATACAAGAGATGGTAATATTCTATTGATTATCAAGATCTAAGCTGATTGGTCTATAGCTAGTGTGTTTACAAAAGAATGTAATTTGTTTTTTCATGTATATGATTGAAGGGTCCAACCTCAAAAACTTGGTAAACTTCTATAAAGAAACTAGATGGTCAAATAAGAGATGGGCATTTGTTACTCCCATGACAGAAACACTCTATGTGCGTGCTCTCTAACTTATCATCTATACTATATTGTTCCGTTCATAGATAAGATAAGGAGTTAGTTATTTCTCCTAATTATAACTCATATAAGATATGTGCGTGCTCTCAAAATACGATGATTGAGAAGTTAGATGAGATCGAGCTTGATGAGCGCACAGATGAGGCTGCTAATAAAATATTCAGAAATGTGCTAGGGCATAGGTCGGGTTATGCAAGAGGACTTGGTGGTTCAGTTATACTCAAGCCTAGACCATCATATATGTCGGCACAACTTGAGCACCTAGCCCAAGAAAATGTGAAACATAAAAATGAGGCAATGATATACAAGACAAAATTGGATGAACTGAAAAGGGATGTGAGACAATTACTGGTTTGGCAACAATCCTATGACCAGAGGATGAATGGCTATGAAATTGAAGGAGTGTCTAATAGAGACACTCAAGGAAATCTTTAGCTGGATGGGCATGATCACTGGGAGTTTTTTTTGATATTTTGTTAAGAATCATAGGCTAACTTTTACTTACATGCACATATTTTGTTTAGTAGTTGTCTTAGAAAATGGTGCAGGTTTTTGAAGTTGGTCTACAGCTTGGTGTTCCATTTTGTTAAAGGTTATTTTTTAACTTTGTAAGTATGCTTTAAAGCCCCTTCCAATTGCATGTCTTGTTAGCAATTGTTAAGAGAGTTTGGGTGTATTAGGTTGGTGATATTAAAACCTGGAATTTGGGGGATGTCTTGTTAGTAATTGCTATTGTTCCTTACTTATCAAAAAAACAATGAGAGATATTGTTCTTAATATTAAGGAGGAAAACATGCGTGTATGTTTGTGTGTATATATATATATCTCGATCGCTAGATGAATAAATAATCTGCTCAAATCAACAAGGCTGCCAAATATTTATACATTCTTTCTTTATATATTGAGAATAATTTTACTTGTCATGCTTGGTAGTTTTCTATGATATGGGAGATTTAACAAATTGTTGGTTATTTGTTGAAAGACGTGATGCAGGGTGCTGAAATATTAACCATTGCTACTTGTTTGAATTTATCTAACTTGCAGGTAGACATAAGCCGTTTGAGGTTGATTAAAGAGACATGACAATTTTTTATGCACCAATGAGCCTGCATGCAGGATACAAAAGCTATACTTCACTCCCAGGTTAAAATGTATAGCCATGTTAACAACAAATCCAATTTTCATCTAGATAAAAATTTAGCTTTATGTGTTTAGGAAAATTAAGCTTCATCTCCATATTTATGTGTTTAGTGGCAGTATATATTTAGGAATTTAAGCTTGATTTTGCATGACATTAAATCTTTCTACCTGCTATAATTCCCAGATGTGAAAGTAAATGTGATGTTCATTCAAGCTTGTATGAAAACTGGATGGCAATGTACATGAAAATGCAAGTAAAAAATATAGCATTTTATTTAAGGTTGTATCCAAGCTTGACATTCAATCTTTTATTTATACATGGATGTCTATTTGCTATATTAAAATCTACAATAAATTAAAAGGCCTCAAATACAGGCTTGGCATAGTACCAATTAGATGGAGAGGAATCTGATCAATGAAGAATTAAATTGCAATTTGAGATATAATGAAATTTGTTAAGAGTTTTTGTTACATATAATGAAATTTGAGATATACAAAGGAAATGAGATATACAGACTGGCAGAAATGAGATATATAGAGCAATCTGTTCAATTGATACATATATTTGAGATATACAGAGATATAATAAAATTTGCAGTACTTCAATATTTCCAATAATAATTCTATGATTGGCGGAAATGGGTTGAGATTGAGGATTAATTACCTGGATTCATCATCGTGAGCTCCAGCCATAATAACAATTAGTTATGCTTTTGGAAAAACTAGAAATAAATCCATGGATATATTTCTAGCAGATGGTAAACCCATTGATTTGCTGAGTTCGTTCCTCACCGATTCTGGGAATTCTTGTAGAGCAAATACCCATGAATTTTAATGGCCAGAATTTGAAAGGCTATAAACAAATTATTCCTGCGCGATTCATCCCTCCCCTCAACCAATCCTTACGAATTCCGGCGTAAGAAATATATGGCCGTGTTGGTATGAGTTTTATTTCCGGCATGCCCCAAACACGCAGCAAGGGATGGCTTTTGCAGTGCCCTAGTATCGCTGTAGGTTGATGATGGCAACACCCTGACATTTGCGGGATATGTCGGTGGCAAAATATTTTTGCAATTGCGGTGACCCATCCTTGCCAAAGATTGCATTTGCGGTGACCTATATTTTACCGTAAATTTCGTGACTTCCCGACGACGTCCCAGCCGTAATTGCCCTTCAAACCCTACCTATTCATCGAGTTTTGCTGCGGGATAGATTGGCAGCAACATCTGCAGCAATTGCGGCCCCTTGCAGTTATCACCGAAATTGGTCTGACCAGACGTTTTACTCTCGACCGATTAGCGATGGATGAATATCGCAGCTGCTACTCGGTTGTTGTGAGAAACCAGAGAAATTGTGGTGAGCTTGCTCCCCGCAATAAGCCAAATTCTTTGTAGTGGGCCTAAGAGCACTCACAATGGCTCTCGTAAAATACAGTTTTTTGTATAATATAAAGAAAATTGGTCAAAAGTAGATTCCAATGGATTTTGTATTTTCTTCTTTATTTTACATTTTACAACAGTAATTCTCTACATGCAGAGAATACTATTCACACCTCTAAAACATTTTTAATTATTTTATCTCTCATTTAATAGTTGTTTAGTGTTATGAGTTTCATGCACGGAGATTAGAGAAGATTAAAGGTGGAAGCTTGAGATGCGGCAGAGGCAACATACCAGGTGAAAGAAAGAGACGAATGCAAAGTGAAAAAAATAGGGCTCGCAATGCATTAGCAGTGGCTGGAAAACGATGTAGCTTAATATTCAATAAATGGTGTAGTTTTGGGTTTATGCTTTAGCAATTAAACGGTGTAGTTTTGTATATAGAGATATTGTAAATATCAAAAGATACAAAGATATTATAAATTTAATGGTAGTTAGAGAAAGTATTTGAAATGGATAAAAAATATTAAAAAATAAATATTTAAATGATATAGAAAAAAAATAGATAAGCTGATGTATGATCTATTGTAAAACTCAATATGTAAAATAGAAAAAAGTAAGTTTTGGTGATGTATTTTGAAGGATAGGATAGATGAACCATTGGGAGTGCTTTAAAAGCTCTATATTAAGAAATATAATCCGGATGTAGTTTTTTTGTCGGAAACCTTGGTGTCAAATGATCGCACCATATCTATTGTAAATAGTTTAGGTTTCCATCTTTCTATTCACTATCCTGCAGTGTGTAAAAAAGGAGGATTGCTTCTTTTGTGGAGACCGGGTGTAGAAATATAATCTGTAAATATAAATACTAATGCAATTTCAGTTTTAGTTTACTCTGATCCTACACATCAACTTTGGATGATTACCTATGTTTATGCACTGGCCCAATGGAATAACAAAGCTAGCTTTTGAAGCCACTTAGTATCGTTTGGATTCGAAGATGAGTTGAGATGGATTGTGAATAGTAGTGAGATGGGTTGTGAATAGTAGTGAGATTTGTGAGTTAAAGTTGCTGAATAATAGTGAATAGTAGTGAGATGAGTTGAGATGAATTGAGATGGGTTGTGAATACAAACCGGACAGACTCATTATATCAAGCTTTTCTAGGGCCTTGAATTTGTATGGGAGACTTTAATGACCTCATTGATCAAACTGAAAAATCTGGTGGAAGACCTATCTCTTATAATCCTAATAAGGGCCTAAAAGCTCTGATGGATAGGAATGGCCTTATAGACATTGGCTATATGGGACCAAAATTTACATGGACTAATAATAGACAGGGTTAAGCACTCATACGAAAGAGATTAGACCGAGCTATTGCAAATCAAGAATGGAGACTACTTTTTTCAGATGCTACTTTGCAACATCTTGCATCTTGCATCATCAGCATCAGATCATCATCCCATCTTGTTATATACTACAGCCAATATTCTTCAAGCTCATTCTTTCAAATTTGAAGAATTTTAGACTCGTGAGCCATTAAGCCATCAAATAATCAGTGAAGCATGGAGTAAATCTCACTTGGGCAATCCATCTTATATTCAATGTAAGAAAATCAAGTCAATCAAAGAAGCTCTTAAAGTCTGGAATAAAGATTACTCCGGAAAAATCAACCACAATATACATCAGATTAAAAGTGAACTTCTCAAGGTACAAGAAGACAATATGACTGACTCATTCCAATCAAGAAAAAGAAAGATTCTTGTAATATAGACTTCACAAGCAAAGAGAATAAGAAATCTTATTAAAGCAAAAATACAGTCTCTCGGAGGTCTCCAAGCAAAATACTCTAGCTTTCCCTTTCATTTAGGCTTCGTTTGGTAACTAAACTCCTCTCAACTCATCATTACAATTTTTTCAAATCTCAACACAAAATATAATAAACAATTCAACTTTTTCAAATTTCAAAATAATAATAACATTAAAAAATAATATTCTAACAATATTTTATCATCTCAACTCAACTTAACTCAACTCAGTTCAGTTCAACATTCAAACGCAGCCTTATTCTTTATTATTTAGAGTCACAAAAAATGGTCAAAGACAACGACCACCAAGGAACCAACGACGTAAAACAGGGCATGACCAAATTACCAATCATCCGATTTTCACTTATTCAACAACAGTACATGACAACGTGACTTAACTAAAAAAAAACAAAAACAAGAACCATAAAGAAGAAGAGCAAGAAAACTAAAATGATCTCGGTTTAAAAGCAAGTTTCGATGCTAATTCAGAGAGTGCCCTTGTGGAAGAACCACCTGCACTTTTTGCTTTCTCACCAGCAATCATTAGCTCTTTTGTACGCTTGCGAACACTCTTCCCCTCTTCTCCGGCCATTAGACCCTGCACGACTTTCGCAATTTCTTCTCTACCTACAAGGCCTTTCTCATCAGCTTTTGGTCTTAATGCCACTTTTAGATCCTCAACTAAGAATACTGCATTCATTCTTTGCTCTGCATAAAGCGGCCAAGCAATCAATGGTGTGCCATTGATCATGATGCTCTCCAGGGTCGAATTCCAGCCACAGTGGGTTAGGAACCCACCCGTGGAGGCATGGCTTAGGATCTGGGCCTGTGGTGCCCAAGAGGGTACGACTAGACCTTGACCTTTGGTCCTCGCTAGAAACCCTTGTGGTAAGAAAGCAAGAGGATTGTCATGGCTCTGATTTTTAAGGTATGTGGTGTTAGCAGATTCATTGTTTGGGCTTCTAGTCACCCATAAGAATTTTTTCCCACTCGATTCCAATCCTAAGGCTAGCTCGTTTATTTGATCAGACGACAGGGTCCCACCACTCCCAAAAGAGACAAATAGGACAGAACCACCTGGTTGATTGTCCAACCATCTTAAACACCCTGACCCGTCATTTTCATCATCAGTACCTGAGCCACTTTGAATGATTGGTCCAACCGGATAAATTGGAGGATATCCAGCTTCGTCCTCTTTTAGAGCTTTTATAACTCGTCCTTCCAAGTCGGTGAACGTGTTAACAATGATCCCCTCGGCTAATGGGAGACGTTTTGCACTGCGAAGAAATAGTTTGTACCATTCACTTTTTCGGTCTTGAATTGGGTATATTAGATCTCTACCGTGAATAGGTATGCACCCCGGGAGTTTCAATGGTTTTGGTAGGTCTCTGTACTCACATGGAATTGTCTCGTCCAGTGTCGGAAGATGCAAGAGGAGCGACAAAACCATGGCATTTGTGGGGATGAAAAAGTACGGTGACAGTTGTAATTCCTTGGCAACTTCTAGTACGTCGCTTGCGAAAGGGTCAAAGACGAGAGCAGACAACCGAGTTGTCTCAAGTAATGACTTCAACACATCACGAAGGGATGGTAGAGAGAGAGTAATGGTAAGGAAAATCTGGATCCCAGGGTGTGCTTCCTCGAGGTCCTTGGGGCTCACTGGAGGAAGAAAGACATGGTCTATGTTGGTGGGGAGGCCTTCAAGAACGGCTTTCATGGCTTTTGATGGATACCCAATCGTGGGAATGATGCACGTGACATTGAAGCCATGGGGAAGAGCAAGTAGCACCTTGGCAAACTCGATTAGTGGGATGAGGTGACCCATCCCTGGACTGGTTAGAATAGCTATATGGGGTTTTTCTGCCATGGACATTAATAATAACTCCTTGTTTTGAGATTTGAAGGGATATGTGGTGTTGATTAAGTAGAGATAAGGTGGTCTTTTATTTATCGGAGGGAGAGAGTGCATGATTGGTGTATACATTATTTTATGTTTTATATATTTTGAGTGGTACTAATTATATCAGTCGTGCAAGCAATCATGTTGATCTTCATATAATTCTTCATATAATTATATAAATTGAATTTTTACTCATCATCTTTACCCCACATGACCTTACACTTGATTTTTTATTTATTTATTCTTACTAAATGAAAAAAATAAATTATTCTATCATCATCCATATACTACATATGATTTAATCAGAAAAAAATAAATATAATTAAGAAAATTATGTGTGATGTGTGGTATAAGAATGATGAATATAATTTTTTTTTTGTATAGAATCCAACTTTGTTTGACTTTGTGCACATGAAAACTTAAGGATATGGAAAAGAAAAATACACGCTAGAGGATGAATGATTTTGAAAATGCAACCGATCAAACGTTGAAAATTCATGCTAGAGGATGAATGATTTTGAAAATGCAACCGATCAAACGTTGAAAATGCATGCTAGAGGATGAATGATTTTGAAAATGAAAAGAGGAAAATTCCAGAGAAAGGCCAGGATGCGTCTGTGTAACGTTACTTCAAACGTATATTGAGGATGATTTTGTGTTAAATTTTCATAAATGTCCTTTACATGATGTAAGTACGCACGTAACGCTTATGCCTCCTCCCCTCCGCCCGGGTCCCCCATTTTTTTTTTTGAAATAACGCTTATGCCCTTTAGCTGAAAATATTTCTTTTCCGTCTCGTACGTTCATAATATACATAACATTCACAATATGGAAAACGACCACAGATGGAAGAAAAGTAAATAATTACACATGAGGCAAGACAGCTAGATAGCTAGCTAGCTTGGACGATAGGGTCAAACATTATAAATTTAACACCAAATTAAAAGATAGAATACAACTATCGACGAAAAAGAAATATTTATTTATATATATATATATTAAATTATATATATACCTACTATATATATAAACACTAATGATTGAGTAACAGTATTTTCGCCTAAACTTTTTTTTTTTTTTTCATTTCTGTCCCTACTTTCCTGGTTTTGATTCTCAAGTCTTCTTTATATAATTGTTTTACTTTTACCAACTACCTAAATCTATTATTTCCTAAAAAACCCCTTCTTTTTCCAGAAAATTCTCACTTGTTTTCTCTTCTGCTTTCATTTGCCGGCAATGTTTTCGGTCTTTATGTTTTGCAACGTTATCCCTGCCGCATCTTTATCCTATATATATTTTACACGCCGCTTTGCCATACAACTTTTCATCAACTTCAATTCACAGTATATCTATTTCTTCAAATCTTCAGGGTGTCCTTCAATTTTCCCAAATTTGGTTTTCTACGTGTTAATCTCGACATCACGTGGTATGCTTTCTACTACTTCTTCTTAGTAGTTAAATGTTTTTGATTTTTTTTTCTTTAAGAAAAGTGTTACTCTATATGCCAATTGCTAAAATAATTGTAATAAAAAAAAAATTGAAAAAAAAAATTCTAAATTTTTGCAGCGTTGTTTTCCGTCTATTTTGTACTATAATAACTAATTCAAATTTAGAGACAGTATTTGAGGACTTTTACAATTTGTAATGTCCTACGGTTTATTTGCAATCTTTTTTGTAGTTATAAATGATGAAAATTTATATTATAATTATATGGTTAAATTATTTAACACCTAGTAATATACTTTCTAAATTTAAAATTAACACATTATATATTTAATTTATAAGTGATAAATATATAACATATTCATTCGACTGTAATTAATAAAATTAACAATAATAGTTCTATTTATTCATATGTCATATTTAAAAAACATATGAACTTGTAATTATTGATTATATTGATTCGATATTTCTTATATGTAAATCTTTTTTTTCTGTAGTTGCAATGATGAAAATTTATATTATAATTATATGATTAAATTATTTAATACTTACTAATGTACTTTATAAATTTAAAATTAACATATATGTAAATCAGTTAATTTGTTGAATATAATTTAATTATAAATTTTCATAAGATAAAAAAATATGTTATTGATAATTTAAATAGATTCATATATTGATTAAATCACTTAATGTTTTCATATAGCCTTATTTAATTTAATTTATTACTAAATAAGTTCGATATTTTAAAATTTTAATATTAATAACTGAATATTAAATTTTCTATTATTAAAGAATCTTATATTTATGACATTATTAATGTTGTTTTTAGTAACACTATTAATAGAAAATTCTGTCTCGTACAATATAATATTCTGTTTAATTTTTTATTTTATAAATTTCTATCTTATTGACTGTATTTGTTATTATTCTTAATATTTTATTATAGCCTCATTCAATAAATATAAGTCTAACTTTATTATATTCTATTTTTTTATATGTTCTTTGATTTGCTGATTTTGTTCTTATTTCGCTCGTCGTCATTCCGCTGCCTATTGATTTGCTTCATTTCCACTGCTCTTTTATTTGTCCTATACTTTGTACTTTTTATCCTTTTGAAATAAAAATGCTTATTCTATTTTGTAATATTTATTCTATTTATTCATATGTCATATGTAACAAACATATGAACTTGTAATTACTGATTATAATAATTTCATACTTTTTATATGTGAATTTAACCTTTTATCTCGAAACAATTTAATGTTATATTTGTTAATTTAATGTAATGTGTAGGGGTTTTTTTGAAATTGAATGTTTCTTTCTTGTGCTTTAAATATAAATAGTTCTTATATTGTTTGTGTGTTATATTTTCATATATATGGAATGTATATTTGCATGTTTTGCTGTTTATTTTTTAGATAAATTGGCGTGGAATCCCTAATTTTTCATAAGAAATGCCTACGGGTAAGACGATATTATTAGATAAAAAATTACATTTAAATTTTATAAATACCACCTTTATTAACTTTTATATAAATCTTTCAATAAAAAAAAAAGGTTTTAAGAATATGAACAAAAAGCCGTAAAAAGAAATTTGTATGCTGCCAATCAAAGGAGAAGAAAGAAGAGATTCGCCAGAAGAAAAGAGAAAGCATATGCTGAGTTAAAAATATCTTGAAGTCACAAAATTCAAAAAGTAAGACAATATATACTTGCTAATATAGTTGTGAATAGGTTTTTGTGAATTGTTGTATTATAATTGTAGATATTTTGCATGTGGTGTATATGATACGTGTTATAAATATGGAGAAAAATTTAAAAATATAGACAATTGTATCTGTTTATAGTTTAAAATTTGAGACATTACAAAAAGGGACTTGCTAGATACAAGTAGTTTGATGCACCAAATCGCGTACCAACACTTACATACCTTTTTTTATTACAAAAAAATTTAAAATTTTTTTTTTAAAGAAGAATAAGGTCCTCTGTTTCACGAAAATTATTTTTATTTTCAATTTACATTATTTCATTAAATGAATGTCTTACATTTAATATTAGTGCGCAGTTTGATATGCGAAATTGCTTGCAAAAAGACTTTTCCTTATAGAAATTGTCAACTAGGCAAACGTGCAACGCACGTTGCCCTTACTAGTGTGTGTGTGTGTGTGTGTATATACAAAGTAGAAGATTTGGGATTGAGAAACTTAAACCGTCTTGGTTTAAAATCCTGCTTGAATGGTAACTCAGGGAGTGCCCTAGTAGAAGACTCGTCTGGGTATAATGGTTTCTAAACGTTCCCTTCCGCCTTTCTTGGGTTGGTTCCCTCTAACACGTTTGGCACCCTGCAACAGTTCGTTTGCACTATCAATAACTTGATGACGCCTCAGGTTCTTCCCACCCCCTTATCATCCGTTGGTTTAAGGCAGCGAGAAGCCTGCCCACACACTAGGTGGGATATTGGACTGTGCTTCCCTCGCACCAGTTGCTTGCTTTTCATACTTTCATGGGTTCTCATTGGTTGGGTTCCACAATACCACTCTGTGCGTTTCTCGAGACCTAGCATGTCTCTTGGATTTCTGGCTCGAAGTCACTTCATTGCCTGCAGAAGGCCAACCGTCACGCCCTTCTCTATATAAACTCTCACTTTTCCTCATTATTTGCCATTTCCATTCTTCTTCCTCCCCCATTCTCTTTCGAGCATACTTTCTCAATTTCTTCATTCACTCTCTCACTTCGTTCCTTCTTTCATATAGTTCTTGATGGATCCCAAAAGATTTTCCAATTACCAGTACTTGTATATGTCTACATACATTGATACTAATAAGTAATGACTCTTTTCCTTCATTTTTTATTTCCGAGTAAGATGACAATGATGATTTTAGCTTAGGGATCGATTCGATCAATTATTGTCCCATCAATTTTGATGCATCAGCGTGCTACTAAATCTTGAACATCACACATAATATATTTTTAAATGATTTAGTTGAAAGTAGTGATGCCAAGTAACTTACTGATATGACGTTGAGTCTAAATATGGATATCAAATTTAACAAACTCAAAATTATATTCTTGATGGAATCAAAATTGTAAAAAGGAAGAGAGAACATTTTTTCTGAATTTTTCTTTAAAATGTTTGTGTTATTAGAAAATTTTTACACTACACACTATACATATGATATTATTTAATTTGTAAAATTTAAAATTTATCTTTTAAAGTTAATGGTGTATAATATAAAAACATTCAAATTGAAGTATGGTTGATAGAAAGTAGTCTGGTGTGTCATAGTCCTATATCATCACGCTGCTAGATTTAGACTAAAAATTAGAGTACTCTGGTCAAAGACGTTCAATTTGGTGAACATCAACCGACGTGATTTTATTTATTTATTTTTATTTATTTCTTGAAGCCGCCATTCACCATCTTGAGAATTTTAGGACCGTTTGGTTACATTAAATTAAATTATTTTATCTCATCTTATTTTATATAATTAATATAATTTTTTTAAACTCTCATATAAAATATAATAAATAATTTAATATTTTTAAAAATTAAAATAAAATTAATATTATAATAATATTTTATTTAACTTTTAATAAATTATTTCATTTCATCTTGACTGCGCTATTCATTTCATCTTGACTGCGATAGCGAACGAGACCTTAGAGTTACAAAGAGACAAAGACAACGACCACCAAAAAACCAACGGCGCAAAACAGGGCAGGACCACTCATTCTATTTTCACATATTCAGCAACACGTGACAAAGTGACTTAACTAAAAAAAAAAAAAAAACCAAGAACCATAAAGAAGAAGAGTAAGAAAACTAAAAGAAAAATATTTTAATTATAAAGAGATTAATATTTTAGTTATAAAGAGATTACATAAAAGTAAATCTATAAATTGATGTAACTTTTAATCAGCAATGCTAACGGCATTAGAAGAACTAGTGCCTTCCGCTTTATTTTTTAGTTTAGAACACTCATTTTTGTAATGACCAAACTTATGATAGTAATGATATTTAACATTTTTCTTGTTAAACTTTGACTGTGACCTGCATTTGGATTTATCATTATTCTTCTCTGAACCCCTACTTGAAGAACCATTAACAAACAAACACTTGTTTGATTATCCGTGCTATTCACATTCAATTTCGTTAACAATTCCTTAAAATTTAAAATAGATTTTACATGTGTCAAGGAAATAGTATCTCTACCATATAACATGAAATTCACAAAATTATCAAAAGACATAGGTAACAAACACAATACAATTGAGGCTTGATCCTCTTCTTCAAGCTTATGTCAATATTCCTCGGATCCATAATAATTTTATTAAATTCATCTAATTATTCAAAAATTGGAGTACCTTTCTTCAGCATGTATAACCTTTGCTTCAAATACTAATGGTTGGTGAGATTTTTCTTCATATACAGGTTCTTAAGTTTAGTACAAAGACCAGCAACGGTCTGCTCAATAGCACTGTGTGTCTTCTCTTCTTCTTCTCTTAATGGCGCAGGAGAATCATCAGACACATTCCTATCCAATACCTTGGACAACCCTTGTTGTCGTAACAAAGCCTTCATCTTGATGCACCATAAACTGAAACTGTTCTAACCGTCGAATTTATCTACTTCAAACTTTTCCATAACCATCCCTCAAGATCTTGCACAGATCCTGACGCACTGATACTAGTTTGTTGGGATTAACTGGTTATCAAAGGCTAAGTTAAAGTGAAATAGCAGAAGTAAACAAAAGGAAAACATGACAATCACACACACAATATCGAGATTTAAGTGGTTCGGCTCAATGTGAGTCTACATCCATTGGCAGGGTCGGTTTCAATGAATTCACTATCAACAAAAATGGAGTACAAGAGATCAATCACAAAAATCCTCAATCCCAAAGCCCCAATATACCCATTGAACTTTAAGATTCTCACAAGAGGACAACTCTCTCTCTCTCTCTCTCTCTCTCTCTACCTACTATAATTATACGACTGCTTCTAATGCCAAAAGTGTTCAATACGTAAAGAACAATATGTATATATAGTGAAACGACACGGAGCACTTAAAGCAGAACATTTGATCGAGCAAGGCTCGAGCGAACGTCAGGGTTTGCATCCTGCTTGAGCTGAGTGTCAAGCGGATGTCGAGTGAACTCAAGGGTTGGCATCCACTCGAGCTAACTGTTGAACGAGTGTCGAGCAAACTCACAGGTTGTGCACTGCTCGAGCTGACTGTTGAGCAATTGATGAGCGAACTCTCGGGTTGAAACTTCGCTCGAGCGACAAAAACACCGCTCAAGCAAGAAATTTGTAGAGGCACTTTTTTAACAGGATTCAAGCCACCTCTCAATAGAAGCCATGGTGAAGAGCAAGTAGCTTGGCTAATGTAGGTTCTTACAGTCAGTCCAAAACTTCTAGGTTGATGAACACCATATTCAAGGTTGCACCTTAAATGTCCATGATTACGAGCCTAAGAATGGATTACGATTATATATATATATATATATGACATGAAAAAACAAAAGAGCCAAAGAATAAGGGAGTTATGGTTGTGTATGATATTTTAGGTGTAGTAGTTAGGGTGGTTTTTGGGATTTTAGGTGTCATATCTCTTTTCTCCGGATCATTGAGAACATCATAGGCTTGAGCTATTTCCTTGAACTAATCCAGGATGTGAGTAGATGAGTGTTAAGAGAGTAAAATAACATTACACCAAGTAATGCATGCCATCAAAAGGTACAAACTATTATGATTAGCATAATTATTCTTCTATGTAACCACATAAACCCCTTTTCCTCGATAATATTATGCAAATGCCACATTACAACCTTAAACAATACGTGAATGAAAATCCTTTAGATCATGCTAGTTAAGTATAGCATATAAAGACAATATCATCAAGCGAAATCTAAATAAGGGGAGACGTGGCCGAAATGACCAAATCCATAGGTTGGCCATCTTAACCACTTCAGTAAGGTTTTTCATCTGAAGGTGTGAACTCTAGTATACATTCTCGAGCTTCTTGAAAAAATGATTTCCTGGATCTGAATTTAAAAAGATTAAAAAGTCTTAGAGATTGAGATATTCTTATCAATGTTGTA
The DNA here is from genome assembly GCF_004785595.1 of Juglans microcarpa x Juglans regia. Classification (NCBI taxonomy): domain Eukaryota; kingdom Viridiplantae; phylum Streptophyta; class Magnoliopsida; order Fagales; family Juglandaceae; genus Juglans; species Juglans microcarpa x Juglans regia. The sequence continues at coordinate 2,434,373 of NC_054606.1, read as the reverse complement.
CTTATCACGACATATAAAAAAATGTTGTACTTATCACGAACAATATCATTTTATCATTCATGTGAAAGAGTATCTAAGACACCTTTGAAAGTAGCTTTCTTTATATGGACAGCTTGCTTGGGAAAGATCCTCACATTAGACAACCTATAGATATCCTGGATCATCATAGTGGAGTGGTGTTGCATGTGCAAAGTGGGTGGGGAGACTGGGAATCATTTACTCCTCCACATTGAGGTAGCCATGACCTTATGGAATGAATTCTTTGTCAGAATAGGGGTAACTTGGATGATGCCAAGAAAGGTAGTTTATTTTCTAGCAAGTTGGAAGGGCTTGCATGGTGACTCACAAATATCGGCCATATGGAAGATGGTTCCCATTTGCCTATAATAATGTCTTTGGAGGAAGAGAAACAATAGAAGCTTTTTGAAGATTGTAAGCAGTCAATGAACGAGCTTAGAGTTTTCTTTTTAATATTTTATTTCATTGGTTGATTGAATTAGACTTCTTTAGTTTGAATATCCAAGATTTCGTTGTTATCCCTAATCACTCATGATTAGGTGTTGCTCTTGTCTATATCCTGTGTATTTGGGCTATGCGTAGTCCTCATCAATAAAATTCTTATTTACTAATAAAAAAAATGTTGTATAGCCTTTTCAGGATAAATACTCTTAAACTAGCACTCGAAGATCTAAATTCACTGCAATATATATGACTGAGCCTAGAACGAATTGTTTATCAACCACCATATAGAGATAAGGCCCAATAGTTTCTCTAACATGACAAATAAGGCAAGCATATGACATACATCATATATATAAGGTATTTACATATCAGTATATATACAAGTGTGTGTCTGTGTGAGGCCTTCTCAGGATCACCACCTTTGTTCGGATGATTCTTGATTGAAGCTTTTTCATATGCCTTCTTCAATTCATCTTGACTTGTACTTTTTTTTGAAACACCAAGAATTTCATAGTGCTTGGTGTTGTCACTCTTCTAATTTGGCCCACGCCCAAACATGATGAAGCCTTCAAAACTTCTGCATATTCAAAAAAGGGATAAACCATAATCGAACTCCACAGAACTCTGAAGGCCAATGCAAAATTTGAAATGAGTTTGTATAACAATAAATTTTCCAAATAAAAGACGTGATCAGGACGCTAGTTGGTAGTAAAATCACATAAAAAATATATATATATATAGCCGAACAACCATGACAGAAATAATGCACATACATACAAAAAAAAATAAAAAATATATAACTACATACAAAAACAAAATAACACACTAGGCATCCATGTTACACCTAAAAAAAAAAAAAAAAAATCTCCCCATAATGGATTTTTTTTATGAGTAATATATATTTATTGGATAAGCGCAAAAGGCCCAACTCGAGTACTTGAGGAACACCCATAAAGAAGGCGAAGATCAGCTCCCCAGAAAAGTTTCCAACAATTTTCTTCCAGGAACGCTAGCTACTCTAGATGAATATATTATTTTTGATTTAGAAGAAATCTCAATATGCCAATTCCATTAGTAATTGAGAGTAATGATTGACAAAGAAAAGTCCCCAATAAACTTGAAGAATTTCAAGTAATCATAACAATTCACAAGGAAGAAGACTGAAACTAAATAACAATAGACGGTAGCAGACCAACCTCGCAACCAAATCCAGTACTAAAGGCATTATTAACCATTAAAGGCAAGAATAGGGCAATAGTCGTCCATTTCTCATCCTACCAAACCTAGCATTTAGACTTCATCAAACATAAGCTATGGATACGCCAACAAAAATAAAAGGAAAGATCCCATCTATATACAAAATGGGGGTTACGGATCGGAATAAGTGGGTCTACACTCTAATATTGTACTGAGATATAAAATTTCAAACAAGTGCTTATGCCTGATGGAGATGGGGGTTACGGAAATTCGGTAAGTTTCTTTACAAATTTACGCAGATATGATCATCAATTTGTTACCTAGTAGCAAGCATCTTATATAATAATTCTGAACATAGAAATTAAAATTTTCCCAACAAGCCATAAGAACTCCCTAATTTCATTCAAATCTAATTGAAAGACGAGAAAAATATGAGCTTTTGACGAATGAATAGGCTTCCTGGGAAAGAAAGTACAAAGAAAGATATCTTACGAGCTTAGAGAGAGAATATGGATGGTACCCTCTAGTCTCTCTCTCTCAGATGCAGAAAGGATTTCGAAGTTTTGCCTCGTTTCGTTGTTATGCGTTGACGTGATGAGAAATTTGTGGGACAGTAATAAGATATTTCATCAAGTAAAATGATTTGACTTAAAATTGAGAAATACTTGAGTCACAAATGGATTACACAAATATAGAAAAAACCGTTCAGCGGGTCGGGTTGTCCAAACTCAAATAACAGCCCTCCAATAACAACCTTTCACATAAGTCATTTAATTTACATGACCTTCACCTTTCTACACCAGATCAATTTCTCACAAAACTCCTCAATCTTCTCCCGTTCCCAGTTTCTGCTCCATCTCCTTCGTTGTCATCTCTCTTGTCCTCCAAAGCACCCCTATTTTCTGCTCCTTTTCCTCACTTGGCTGCTCCATCTCCTCCGTCGCCGTCTCCCGGGTCCTCCGAAGCACCATGACTAGCCGAGAGCGGTGCCGTTTCCAACCATCTCGCACTCGCTAGATCTGTGGCTCTAGCCGTATGGGTTTTTGATAATCTAGTTGTGATAGAGCTGCTCAAAATATTTTACATTTTTACCATGAGGCTTACAGATCCTTAATTATTTGTTTATGTACTTAATAATATTCATTTCGGCTATTTATTTTAGGAAATATAAATTTCTTGTTATATTCTTGGATTTGGATTTGGGGTTGTTAATGTAATTTGAAGGCTGAGGATTTTGGGATAGGAATCTTTGAGGGGAGGTTGGGTGGGTTCTAGAAGTGGTGGTGGGTTCAAAAGTGCAGAGAGTGAAGAGAAGGAAGGTGATGAAGATGAACAAGGTGCAAATAGAAATGGTGTATTGGGCTTTAGAGAGGATAAAGTTGGAGCTGCTGCTTCTAATTCCAAATTTCGACGAAGAAGAAGATGATGAAGAAGAATATGGAGAGGAGAAAAGCTTGTCTTTGCCATTAATGGAATGGTTATCCTCGGGGAACAATACTAGAAGAAGACCAGGCTTATTTTGTCAACAACTTTTGGCAATTTCTAAAATTTATAATAATTCTTGTTCGTGTTTGTTCATTCTAGACTTAATTGTCCTTATAAATATGCCATTTCTACGTTTTCTCTTCTTACAGGAGAATGTTCTCTCTTTGCAAGAAGCAATTTTTCAACTGTCCAAGGTTTTAATTAGGTGTATGTTTTGTAGTGTGCATTTAGGCCACTATCCTACATGTCTTACTGTAATTGGCGAGCTGTTATTTTGCATTTAGTAGATGGGTTGTTCCAAAGAGGAACTCACAAAAATAAATCTACAAACAGATGTGACTTGATGCAGTGCGTCAGATTGTAAAGTTACTTTTAGTATAAAATAGATCTAACGGATCACATGAAATCATGTCAATTTGTGAGTTTACTTTTATGTAATATTTTTGTGTCCTATCAGTTTTCCTTAAAATTTTCATAAGACTTTGAAAGAAAAAAAAGTTGAATATTATTAAAAGGGGATGTTCTTATTTTACCTGAGGGGTTTGAATTAGCCCCTCCCGATCGTACTTCACCCGAGATTAAAGAAAAGATAGGCAATCTGTCTTTTCAGAACTATCGCCCTACTAAAAACAATATTCTTGTGATAGGTCCTGTTCTTGGTCAGAAATATAGCAAAGTAATATTTCTTATTCTTTCTCCAGACCCCACTACTAAGAAAGATGTTCACTTCTTAAAATATCTCATATATGTAGGCGGGAACAGGGGAAGGGGTCAGATTTATCCCGACGGTAGCAAGAGTAACAATAATATTTATAATGCTACAACAACGGGTATAGTAAGCAAAATAATACGCAAAGAAAAAGGAGGATACGAAATAACCATAGTGGATGCATCGGATGGATTAAAAGCTTTTGGTATTGTGTTAAAAGTATTAAAAAGTATTTAAATCGGTTTATAAGCTTTATAATAGAAAAATTAGGTTGTTTAGGTGTTACATATCAAAGTACTTTTAATCTCAAATAAACTAAAAAGTACGTTTGAGAAAAAAACATATATCATTTTGATGTTTTTTCTCAAAAGTATTTTTCCGAATAATGCAGAACATAATTCGAATTTTAAAAAGACTATCAATAGACGAAAATGCCCATACAACTTTCAGATAATTACAATTTTCAAACTTTCATTAAAATGGTTATAGTCTTTAAAAATTTAAATAATCATCATTTTTACTTCAAAATTACCTTTTTAATTTGTTTCAAACAAATGTAACATGATTGAAAGTGTTTTAAGCATATGGTTACTAAACGGTAAATAACTTTTTAATTGTAGAACTTATTACTTAAGTTATCCGCTATAAGCCCTAACATGCACTTATTATATAATTTTTTAATATAGTTTTTATTTTAAAATTTAAAGAAAGTTGAATTCTTTTTTGTATTTTATTTAAAAATTTGGAAAAGTTGAAAAATCTGAAAATTTAAAACTTTAGGAAAAATATTTGTGTTTGAGTTTGAATGGTATTTAGATGTTGTGATGAGATAATCTTTAAAACCAAACGGGACCTAAATTATTCTTTTGATTTTTTTTATAATATATTTAGATATATTTGTTAGACAAATTATACTTATCACCCTTACACTACACACTACACACCACATATAATTTTTTATTTTTTTCGTACTAAATGTGTGGTGTATGGATGATGAGCAAAAAAACTCAATTAGTTTAAGAAGAATAAAGTAAAAATAAATAAAAATAAAAAAGTGTGGTGTGTGGTATGTGGGGATAATGAATATCAAAACTTTATTTTTTATTCCTACTCTTTCTTCAAAACTAGAAACAATATCAACCAATGGGTTCTTTAACCCACTGCGGCTGAAACTTGACCTTGGAGAGTATCGTCGATGGGGTACCATTAACTGCATGGCCGCTTTACTCAGAATAGGGGATGAATGCAGTATTAGTCTTCATTTGGTTACACAGATGAGATAAAAGTTGAAAGTTGAATAAAATATTGTTAAAATATAATTTTTTAATATAATTTTTGTTTTGAAATTTAAAAAAGTTGAATTGTTTATTATATTTTGTGTGTGAGTTTGAAAAAGTTGTAATGATTATATGAGATAAGATGAGATGAGATAGTTTAGTTTACTTAACCAAACCAGGCCATACTTGTTGAGGATCTGAAAATCACCTTGAGACAAAAACTGATGAGAAAGGCATAGTGAATAGAGAAGAAATTGACGCGCCTCCACAGACGTGCATGAAGAAAGTTGGTTCACTGTAGTTTAGTCCATTCGATTGTGGCCAAAAACAATTGGCGCGAGTAAGTTTTGGACGCAAGAGACTACAATTTACTTTAGCCGCATTTTTGTTCTAGCGATCGAAAAAATTCGCCACAAAAAAGAGCTTTTACGGCGACTTTGGGTCATCACAAATATTTTCGCCTAAAAGGGGCGGAAATCACAACTAACCACATCAATATTATAACGTGGGTGTTATGATGTTACATGTGTCGATGTTTATGTCGAAGCCACCAGTCAGCTACCTTAATTTCTCGAAAGGTTTAGGGCAAAAATCCAACTGAAAACTTTCCTTGTAATAAGAGTCACATAAAAGACAACCACCAAGGCACAAAAAATTAATATTAAGGTCTCATTTGGTTGTACAAATCATCTCATCTCATCTAATCATTATAACTTTCTCAAACTCCCGCACAAAATACAATAAAGAATTCAATTTTTTTAAATTCCAAAATAAAAATTATATTAAAAAATTATATTCTAATAATATTTTATTCAACTTTTATCTTTCATCCCATCTCATCTCATCTCATCTCATCTTATCTGTGTAACCAAACGAGACCTAAGATTCGTAATTCTGTCAAACCTTTTGAATTCAACTATAACACATGATAAAATGATATAGAACTGAACTCTTGAGGAAAAAAAGGACCAATGGTAGAAAGAGCGAGAAAACTACAATCGCCTACACTTAGTGCTCTCTCTCTCAACTAGTTAGTATTAAAGGCCAGCTTTGATGCAAATTCAGAGAGTGCCTTGTGGAAGAACCATCTTCGCTAAAACCTTTCTCAGTTGCAATTTTGAGTTCTTTCATACGGTTGTGAACTCTCTTCCCCTCTTCTCTGACCATTAGTCCCTTAATGCCTTTTGCTATCGTAAGACTTTATTATCTCATTCATGTTTCTTTGAAGCATGAAAGACAAAAGTATGACCCAAAAAAGACAAGTATAAAGTCACTTAAAAACTGTAACAAATTCCTCCTTAGAGAAATTTAATATACATGTTAGTCTTTCAACATTGTTAAGTCCTCATCATATATAATAAAAAAGTGAGGTGTCTACATGATATTGAACCAACTCCTACTTCATTTTTAATCCACTTTTTATAGCCTAAATGTCCAAACAACAACAACTACACATATTTGCCAAATAACTCATATAACAAGTTTAACAACAACTCAATCGATTATAACCAAACAAACAACAAAATAAGGTTTCATCACTTGAACCACAAATATATAACACCAAAGTTTCTCTTCCTTTTCATGCTCATTGGGACCAACAACTTCACCAGGTTCAAAGGAGATTACAGGCACAAAAATTGGACAACATTTTCCATTCTCTACAACTATTTCTTTTTCAATATGTTGCTTTCAGTTAGCCTCATCCTCGGATTAAAAAAATAAAAATAAAAAAATAAAGGTCCAAAGCTTCACCAACCTTTCTTTGCACCCCCCTCATCCTCACATCGAGATCTCTAAATAACATCCCTAAAATCAATCCATTAAAAAGAACCTAAAATCTCTAAAATCTATCCAGCTTCAAATAAGCACAAACCAATAAACAAAAACCCAAAAGAAGAGCATATGAGAAATCAACCCAAATCTCACTTAAAGTCACAAACTAGTAATATAAATTTGAATCGATATAAGGTCTTGATTCTTACCCTTGATAGAGGAGCTCTATGTGGTGATTGGAAGTGGTGCATCACTAATTGAAAAGCTTTGTGTAAAGAAGAGGAGATAAATGAACCCAAGATGCAATAAAGCTAAATGAGTTTATGAAAATGGCAAAATTAAGATGTAGAAAATGGCGAAACAAAGATGGCAGCGTGGATGATGGAGGAGTTCAAGCAATGCCGATGTAAGTGGATGGAGGAGTTGCATCGGTGATGGAGGCACAATCACAAGAAAAATTACCAAAGAATGAGCTATGAAGAACAAGGTGTGGAGAAGAAATTTTGGGACTTGGAGAAAACTTTTCCTCCGTGAAGAACAAATTGACCCCGTGAGGAAGAAATTTTGAGAGAGTGGAGAAGATGACGAAAACTTCACTGGCGACAGAGAGGAGTTGGCGATGGGGACGACCTGATGATGGAGACGAGGTGGAGTGAAGGAGCACAAAAGGAGGGAGAGAACATGAAGGAGTAGCGGGAAAGAAACAGATGAAGTAGGGTCTATGAAAAAATAATAAAAAACACATTTGACTCTGCTACAGTGCGAGTCATATATGACTTGTGGGATAGATTTATTGTAGCTCACATGGTGGATAAATTTAGTTTGACTAATTCAATGTGGCTCAAATAATGATGATATTAGCTAAATCTATACCTTAACTTGGCCAATGCGAGTGCTCTAACCCATGATCAACTTCATCACTAGTACCTGAATGACTTTGAATGATTGGATCAATCGAATAAATTGTTGGTGCAAAATGGGCTACAAAACAGAAAATAATGAGAGAAAAGTTTGCTTTAAAGCGTGTTACAAATATCTTTTTCCTTAAGACAATATTCACTCCTATCAATAATGATATGTACATGGGTTACAAGCAAACTTGCCTCTAAGATACAATGAAATCTAGAACAAGTCTATTTATCTAATTACGTTATGCATACACGAAATTATACCCTGAATACCCTCATAATGAACAGATCGTAATGATAAGTTTTGAATAAATGAAAACTTTTGAGAGAGATAGAATTTAAATTGCCTTCTTTCCATTCTATAATTCTATGTTAAAATTTGTAAGCCAATAGGTCTATTTATAGAGGGCCAAAGAATGTGAATGAAAAGCTGTAACTTTTCATTTTTCTAAAATCTGATCCGAACAGGTATATTTATTATGCCTATTACCAAGTGACACAATTGTTGGATCTAGTCCAACGGTCACATTGCTTCCCTCCATCCCCCTTGCCCAATTTCAACTCCCAACCAATGCACCTTTTGCATTTTATTTGCAAGCACCTGTGTGGCTGTGTGCCAAACGCCTTGGGCCGCACAGATACATGGGTTGATTGTGTCCCAGCCCTTTTCCACAATAAAAATCTTAAAAACGTATCTTATTGTGTTTCGAACCTCTATCCACTTGATCAATTTAAGTGTTCTACACCACCAAGCCAAGTATCTAATTTGACTTGTAATGCAGACCCAAAATATTATAACTATAAGCAATAGCTTATAAATTTCTTATAAACTTTCCTTAATTTCTCTATTTCCAAAATAATTCACAACTTCTAAAAATAAATCTCAATATATTATTAATAATAAATATAATATATATTATTTTAAAAATATTTCTAACAATCCCCCTCCCCCCCATTTTCAAAATATATCCTAGTTAGAATAGGAAAACTTATACATAAATGAAGGTGTCTTTTAGACTTGAACCTTCACATAGTGAAAATAAATCAAAGCTAATAAGAATGGCATAGTAGAGATGCTTTCAACTAGTGATTCTATACGATTAGCCGAATATATCTCACATATAAATTTTCTTCTCTTCGGATAGTTCATAAAAACCGACACGTGGATTGACCTTGTGTCTATATCTTGGTTTCATGAGTGCTCTAGAGACAAAGCCTAATTCGTATAGGAGGCGGCACCACCTCCAACACTAATATAGGAAGACTTATTGAAAGTGTCCTGTAACTAAACACTTTAACATAGCCATGTTATAAGTATATTAAGAGCTTATTGTCCAACCTCACATTTAATTCATTACAGTACTAAGCACTTAAAACTTTGGGATGGTAAATTAGTTTTCAAACTAATTTTAATATCATAATGCTTGCAAACCACGAACATATAATGTACTTTGCTCATCGAACCCAAGTCATGATATGTTCAAAAGTTGAGTTGAGTTTCCATTATTGGTGATTTTATTGTTTTGGCTTTAAACCCATCCCTTTGATGTCCCACATCAAATCTGTTGCAAGTTCTTTAATTAATAGATATGCCAGTTCTAGCAATATCTTATAAAATCAATTATAATTACTCAATCTGTGAGTAATTGACTTAATATGCTTTGACTTGCTATTATATATATGGCTTAGGCCCGTGACAATATAGTTTGATTGTCATAATGCAAAGATGTTGGTGGCATTGATTTTGGCCAAATCTGAGACCTCTACAAATAATTTCTTAGTCACTCTACCTCTTTGCTACAAGAAGTCAATGCTATAAACTTAGTCGTCATAGTTGAGTAAGTTATGAATGTTTGCACATTTGATTTCAGGAGATTACTCATCCACCAAATGTAAATATCCAACTACTGGTTGATTTGTGATCATTATGCTCAGTTCCCAACTGGCATCTATATTCCTTCTACAACCGAAGGAAACCTCCTTCTATAACTGAAGAAAATCCATTTTTCTCAATACCATAATCCATGATATTTCTCAAATACCATAAAATGCTTTGTACAAATATCCAAATAACTTGATCCTTTAAATGCATTATATAAACATGGAAATATATATAAAGAAAAATCATATGTAGAAGTCACATTTTTTATTTGTTTGCATGCATATTCATAAATTAAATCATATAAATTCTAGGCATCTAGCATTTATGTGTTCTAAATAACATAAATTAAGGAAAATATTAACTTAATTATTAATATAAAGTTTGACCATGTCTTCGCTTAAATGCCTGTGACTCGGAAGTCATGGTGAAGTGCAAGTACCTTGGCCAGCTCGAATGGTGGGATGAGGTGACCCATCCGGTCCTGGACTCGATAGGATTGCCATAAGCAGGTTTCAGTGCCATGGACATGAATAATTGTTTGTTTTGAAGAGATCATGGTGTCAATTAAGGAGATGAGCCGATGATTTATAGTGTAATCATATGTTTTCTATGTTCTGATCGATATAATTTATTTTTGTCTTTTGAATGCGCATGGTTGTAAAACAATGGGCGAGATGGCCTTCCTTCCCTAATACAGCTGGGTGCACTGTGCACGTAGCACATGATATGTATGCACCCTGGATTTCAAACAGGGAGAGCACCTTCTCGCCATAGGCACTCATGTGCACGTAGCACAAGAACCCACTGTGGATCGCATGCACAGTGGCATACGGGTGCATGTAACGTGCACCCGTGCACCCATGCGGGTCATGCAGGCCTCCAACAATGAGCCCGGTGTGGCTGCCGGTGGCCAATAAAACTCAAGTTTGTTGGATTTTGTACGTATAAATTCAAGGATTTGGTAAATGGTACAATTCAAGGATTTGGGCACGTAATTACTACATCAAACGTAAATTTAAAAGCATATATATATATATATATATATATATATTTCGTCAATATATTTCAAAGGAAAAATCTTATTGCAAGTAAGTTTGTGCACCAATTCGTGCACCAATATTAATATATAATACATATGTTTAATGAAACGATATGAATTAAAGATGAAAATAATTTTTATGATATAGGAGATTTTCTTCTTCTCTTAAAAAATTTTTTTTCATTTTTTTTAAATAAAAAAAATCATTGGTACGCGATATGGTGCACGAACTCGCTTGTATCTAGCAAAGCCCTATTTCAAACGACCTTGTGTATGATTAATGCAAGTACGCATATATGCACGAACCCATTTAAAAAAAATGAGTTTGCTCTTCGCTAATTATATATAAATACACGCTGTAATTGGAGGAGTACTGCGCTCGGATTTTAAGCCTAAAAAAATCACAACATAGAGTTGGAATTAATGTTGACGACGTGAATAAAGTACATGATATTTTAGCGGACAAAACTCACTTTAGATTTAAGTGAAAGAAATTGACTTAGACATGAATATCTAAAAGACTAAGTTATACAACCATGTTTAAAAATGAATGTGTTTTTTTTTTTTTTTTTTTTTGGTTCAATGATGATATTTTTATAAATTATTTTATAAAAACGTTCCTTTTTTAAAAATTATTATGATCAGTTCTATTCTTCACGTACACGATCATTCATTTTCTCAAATATCAGCACCCGAATATTTCTCCACAATCAAGCAACCACCTATTTTCTTAGGAGTTTTATGGAATGGCCGGAAACAAATATTTAGTAAGGCCAAAAAAAAAAAAAAAAAAAAAAAAAAAAAAAAAAAAAAAAAAAAAAAAAAAAAAAGGGTGGCCTATCCACTAACTAGTTATATTCTATTCGGTACCAATAATTCATCCCAAACCTTCATTAGTTTCCGGTTCACACTCCCTTTACCTTTTTATAAACAATTCACAACTACTTGAAAATTGGAACTCAAGCTGCTCGATCAACCATTGATAGCTGTAGCCTGTACCTTTAAACATAGTGGTTGTCTATGCCTGCATCACAGCCGTACGTTGCATTTATAGAACCATGTCCACAAGGAGCCTATCCATGTGTCCACATGTAATTGATTCTTCCACTTATACTTAATATAAGATTAATATATTGTATTTATTTGATCTGTTTAAATTTTAAAAGGTATTTGTGTAAAAAATAGTAGGAAATCCTCGTCCATGGCATTGACGCTGTCACCCAGGTTACAGTGAGCTAAAGAGCGGAAAGATCATGTCTCATTGGGCCCACCACCCTAACTAAACGGTTAAGATTGGCTGCTAAGCTTGCGGGTCAAGATTGTGGACTAACGCGCATATATATAAATATATATATATATATATATATATATATATATATAGTTTCTACGGCCATATATACCCATGCAAGTCACCTAACATTGGAATTAAATATAAAATTAGTATTTGAAATAAGCTACTCCTATCTTTTAAAGCCAAGATGGTTGAATAGAAATCCCAGATCTATGCCTGCCTGCTCACTATCTGTGGCCTCCTTCTCTAGCAGTTCAAATATCGTTTGAAGTTATTTACTCTGCCATGGACAGTATGTTTCTATCTTCCCTAGCTAGTTCCATTTTTTTTCTCTTGTTTTTTCTCTTCATAAATGTGACCAATTTTCTCCAATCTCGACTGTCATGTGTGTGTGTGTGTGTGTGTGTGTATATATATATATTATCTGCACATATAGTACGTATAAATTGTATAGATCCCAATTAGGGTTAAGCAATAGCATCACGATCATCTAAACATGCGTACTAAGATATATACTTGCCGATTTGAATTTGATCTAATTTATTCTTCAGAAGTTTGGTTGGCAGGAAAATAGATTTAGGTTTAGGATCATCAGGTAACAAATTAATTGGGCTAGTTTGATCCTAGCTAGCTAGTAGTCGATCTAATATTTTTGTTTCTTAAAACCTAAATGAGTCAGGCTAAACTTTTAACACTTTTCGTTCTTGTTGTTTTCGAAATATTTTAGGTCATTTTTGGTTAACACTTCAAAAAAAAAAAAAAAAACTCAAGTTGAATTCAAATATCTTTTAATAAAAATAAAAATGATCTAATTCATCTTTTCATCTAATTATTTAGCCAGATTTCAATTAAAATAGAAAACAAAACACAAAAATCAAAATTTCATTTTTTATTTGTTGGAAACTATATATCCTAAATAAATTATATTCAAACAATCTTTCGATTATAGCTATCCGCTTTCACAAAACACAATACAAATTAAATATATATATTTTTAAAAAATATGTACAAGTTCTTCTATCTACTTTCACAAAATTCAATAAACAACCTGAAAAACCTGAAAAAATCTCAAGCATTTTCAAAACCTCTACAAAACCAAACATAATTCTCTTACATTTCATCAAAAGGCTTAGCTGAACATATATATGACGGCAGTGATTTTTGCCAATGTGCTCCTGTTTGATGGTACGTACAAGTTAACCATGAATGGTTGACATTTTCAGGGATTTTAAGGTCTAAGAGAGATTATGCGCCAGCTCACTATAAATTGAAGATATTGTCATACAGCTTACTATCCAAAGCACATCAAGAGAAGTATGAATCTAGTTCCTTTGAAGCGGGGGAGTACAGATGGTAAGTCCGATCATCAAATGCTCCAATACGTCGCTTTTAACTGATCACTTACAAGTCAGATACATACATACATACATACATACATACATATAATAAGCTCAGTAAGTTTATTAGCCAAGATCAATGGTTTGATATTTTTCATTAGTTATTAAGCCTGCCTACGTGTTAAATTCACATTGGTCTATTAATTGACCAATTCGAACAGGAAATGATGAATTCGACCATGCACGTAATTTCTACTTTTGACACTGAATTTATTTTAAAGGAACTCCTCTGTTTAGCTTCTTTGTGCTCCTTCCTAGAGGTCTAGTTTGCCCCTTCACTTAATTACCTTGTGATTTTTCTTTCATTCGCCATATAATTAACCATTCATATTATATAAGATGCTCATCAAATTAAAGCTGTTGTTTTATGCCTGCAGGAGATTGTCCCTTTTTCCAAATGGAAACATGACCGACCATGGAAATGGTTATATCTCCCTCTACTTGGCAATTGATGGCCCTGAACAACTTCCTCGTGGTCAGGGGGTTGATGTCAACTTTAAACTGTTTGTGTTGGATCAGAAACACAACAAATACTTAACTATCCAAGGTAATTTAATTTCATAATTGAAATGTCACACAAATTAACACGTGTACATAGAAATTTTCTAGGATTAGAATAATATGATTTATAAATGACTATTATCAATTACATGATGCACATGAATAATTTGTATATATAGATTCTGAGGTAAGGCGCTTTGATGAGAACAAGACAGAATGGGGTTTTGGGCAGTTACTTTCCCTTGAAGATTTCAAGGCTAGTTGTAATGGATACCTTGTCGAAGACACTTGTGTTTTTGGTGCAGAGGTTTTTGTTAATAGCCCCAGTGGCAAGTGGGAATGTCTTTCCATGCTTAAGAAACCTGCTAATGGCATTTACACTTACAAGATGGAAAACTTCGCAACTCTGAATAAAAGTTACTATCATTCTAGGGCTTTCAAGGTCGGGGAGAGGAATTGGTATGTACTTTCTAATATTAATTGCTGCCTTCCAAATCATAAACTAGTAAACTTAGATGGGTAAAGTTTACTGTTAGGACTTAGTTCTGCTTTTTTCCCCTTAATTTGATGCAGGAAGTTAAAGGTTTATCCAAAAGGAAATGACAGTCACATGGGCAAGGCATTTTCCGTATTTCTCGAGCTAGTAGGTGAGGAAAGCTGGCCACCTAAGAAAACAGTTTATGCAGAATTCAAGCTGAGAGTAGTGGACCAACTCATGCAGGGCAAGGACGTCGAGAAAAGAGGTGAATGTCATTGTTCTTAACTGCTTGATTATAGCAACTTTCAAACATCCTTCTAGTTACATTAATGCACTGCAAATCGTAGACCTCAGTCATATATATACTACTGACTTTAATAATCTCTTGCAGCTCACCACACCTTTTCTACCGCAAGCCATTATTGGGGCTACGGGGCGTTCATGTCCTTGGAGGATCTCTATAAAGCCTCCAAGGGCTTCATAAAAAATGGTACTTTAATTGTGGAAGTTCAAATCCTGGTCATGTCCCAGACTGAGGTGTACTCTGAATGTCCCTGATCAATGTTTTCTCGTAAACACAGTACTTGGCATTAAGTTTGAAACTCATGTATGCATGGCTAGAATCCATGCCAGTTGGAGATACTGTAATATTTCCGAGATGGGAGAACTATTTGGATGTGTTGCTTTTATAAAATTGAATCATGCTAATGATCTAATAATTATGTGCTAGCTAGCATGCATGTGTAGAAATTTATAAATTTGATTTTTGATTTTTGAATATGTTATGGCTAATGCATGCTAACTACGTACATCGATGTGTTATATATGTATGTTTTTTTATCAGTAAATGTGCAGATGCTAATGAAGTTATAACAAGCATCAATATTAATTAATAAAATTACATCTATTTAAACCCTGAAATAGGTCAGCTGGTCGCTCGTTGACGACCAAGCAGTTTGCATCTAGCTACTTAATGCACAAATCACATTCTTAAAATGCAAATGACTATTTCCAAAGTATCAGCTAGCTGCCTCGTAATTATGAAGAGGAACTTCACTTTTGGCACCAACATGAACTAAATTTAAAAAAAAAAAAAAAAAAAAAAAAAAAAAAAAAAAAAAAAAAAAAAAAAAAAAAAAAAAAACCTTACCATGTACATAATTTTTAAGGTACCCACAAATTAAACAACATCTAAGCGTGTTAGTTTAATAACATATAGCATTTATGAAAGGAAAAGTCATGAAAATCAATTACAATCGATAAAGACGTTCGTTTAATTAGACAAAAAATATAAGTCCGGTCAAATATGTTCGATTTGATCAACAACTGACGACTGACGTGTTCTGTGTTGAGTCCGGTCAAAAAACCCAGGTCAAGATTTTTCTTCTCGTAATAAGCTGCGTCTCGTGGAAATTCAATTAAAAATCCTGATATCGTCAAACCTCCTAAATAATTCCACAACAATACATGTTAAAGAGATATAGAATCATACCAAAGAGAAAAAGAGGATCAATGTGCCGTTTAGATAGTGAGTTGATATGAAAGTTAAAAGTTGAATAAATATTATTAGAATATTATTTTTTAATATTATTATTGTTTTGAGATTTAAAAAAATTGAATTGTTTATTATATTTTGTGTGAGAATTTGAAAAAATTGTAATGATAAGATTAAATGAAATTAAATGAAACACTTTTAGTACTATTCAAATGGGGCAAAAGTAGAAAGAGCTAGAAAAAATTCAGATAGTGCCCATGTGCTTTCTCGGAGCATTAGTAGTGGCATAGCTATTCTTTAGTTAAGATTTGATTAGAAAATTCATTTTTTCTAACCTAGCTAGCCACTTTTCAATAAAACTAAATAACAAACTATCTAAGTCTATCACTATTCTATTAAAATATTGATTTTGGCATTTTTATTGATTGTCATAATTCTAATGGTAATTGAAATATTTATTCATTATTAAAAAAGTGAACATTAATTTTTATATTATTCTAACGGATATAATTTTTTAACAGTTTTTTTTTTTTATAATGATCATATTTTTTCAACGGATATATTTTTCTAACGGTCATATTTTAATAAACTACTTCATTTCTTGAGCAACAACTTTGAACACACTAACAAAGCGAGTGCTAGAAAGAATTGATATACTTCATTTCCCAACTTCATGCTGCAAATAGTACTGGGAAAAATTGCTCTTTGGAATGAAGAAAGTATCGATATGAGATTTGATGGAGACTAGAAAGTATTGATCTAAAGAATCAAAATCCAAAATAAATCATAGAGTAGTCTTTCTGAGTCATTTACACAAGCACTTGGGCTAAGATAGAGGAAATACCCTTTACATTTTTGGCACAAGATATTCCTAGAAAGGGAGAGTTTCTTTGATTTGCCATTGTACAGGTCATCCAAAGAAACCTTCAGAGTATGCACCACATCCTCTCCATGTTCCTACTTCTTCCTCGTGAGCTATCGCCACCTGGATCAGAGTACCAGAAAAATATGCACTTACGATTAAAAATTTATTTGAATGAAAGGCCAGATATCTCAAAAGAGTATATATACATATTCTCTTACCACCAAAGGCTCCTCCGCCAACAAATGCCTCATGTATATCAAATGGATTATGAGAGGGACCAACTCCTCCCATTCCCTCCTTGAGAGCATCTTCACCATATTGGTCATAGATTTCTCTTTTCTCTGGATCATTGAGAACATCATAGGCTTGAGCTATTTCCTTGAATTGATCCAGGATGCGAGCATAATAGTGTTAAGAGAGTTGTTAATGTCGTGTTTCGTAGCCTGAACAACTCCACCATTCTAAGTTGATCCGTTCATGCAATGAAGGGGAGAAATATAGGCTCGGGGTGTTGGGGGGATACCTCCGATGCCTAAGTCAGTTTGGATTTTGTGTGCGCTTCTAATTTTTTTTTTTTTTTTTTTTTTTAGGGAAACCTCTCCAAGGCAGGACCCTTCGGACCAACTCCTGCAGAGTAAACTTCGGTCTCATGCACCGCACCCTCGAAAGTTTTCCTACATGGAACTAGTTAAATTGCTAGCTTTTCACCATGAGGTATGGTCTCAAAGGATTGATACCTGGTGGAGGTATCAATCCCAAGACCAAGGCCTTCACCACTTAGGCCAACCACTTGGGATTAAAGTAATGTATATATGCCAAAGAGTTTTCCCCCCAGGGGGAATATTTATACTTGGTGGAGGTGGTCCCTTGTCAGGTTGTTTGTGGTGCATCGCTCCATATCGAGACCATGTTCTCCTGCCATCTCCTTGCCAGGTGACAAGCCAGCCATACCTAGTCATGGCGACCGCTAACAGCCCTGGGCCTTTGTCGTGATGTGCCCACCTCCGTTCTTCATTAATGCGGCTTGGCCTTAGTTAGGTGCTCTCACCTCCCAGGTCTTGTCCAGTCGTTGGCGCGTATGACTCGTCTGCCAGTTAAGGTGATCACGGGCCTCATGTCCTAATCCCATGCTTCACACGTTGTCGTTGTCCCTCTGGGCTCTGTGGGCTGTTGACCCTCTAGGCTTGACCTGGGTCACCCTATCCTCATACAGACTTTGCTTTGCCAGGCTGTTGTTAGGCCCACCTGTATCTCGTGGATTAGGCTTGCTCGGTCGGGCCCGTTACTAGGGACAACCCCCCTTCTCAAGAGTAAAATAACATTAGACCAAGTAATGCATGCATCAAAAGGTACAAACTATTCAAAAATTCTACTTACAACCGACTTGGGGAACCGCCGCATCACCGCGTCTTATGTGGCATATTGCAAAATGACGTCGTTAATTCAAACGAAGATGAAGTTGCCTCCATCCTAGTAGAAAGTTAGAAAGCCTCCATAGTCCATCCCTATCCCTTACGAAGCCAGCCTTCATTGAATCGAAACCCTCTTCTACACGAAGCTTGTGGGTCTTCGTCTTCTCCTCGAACCCAAGAGTCATGAACCCACAAACCCATGAACCAGAGCTATGAATGACTACGATGCCAAGACGAAGGAGGCTTAGTTTAAATTTAAATTAAATTCTCCTCCTCTTTCACTTGCTTTAGTAATTTCGTAGGCTGTAAAATATCTATCAATGGTTGCCTATTTGGCAATGTAAAGATAATCTATTATACTGCACATCTCTCACGCTCTGCATTTAATTTTTACGACGTCAAAGTTGTCTTTGGCTGTTTTTTCTTCCACGCATTTAATTTTCATCTGGATAGATTATGTTCATCCATGAAACTGGCATTGGTGACATGTCACTGTATTTTATTTTATTTTATTTTCAACTCCGATCCCCCAAAAGTTTTGCTTCTTTGCTCTTGTATGATTGGCTGGGGCAAGCTGGGTAGTAAGAGTGTATCAGTTTGGAAGAAAAGAACGAACAACCACGAAAATTTGTATTAATTAACATACCAAAAACGGGAATTCTTCCTTTTAAAAAAGGAAACGAAGTCTGTAATTCAACAAGCGAAGTGATGCACAATAACAAAGTCCCATTCAGCTTCTCCACGAACCCAAACTAAATAAAAAAATTCAACATTGCTGGTGCTTAGCAACTCAGTATTCCATTTGTGGTTAACTAATTGTGAAAGAAGAGAAATCTTATGCAACTAATTGTGAGGATCGTGGTTGGGCTGATCAATGCTGCAACAGAAGCTGCTGGGATGACAACAAGAAGAGGGGGCCTGGGGTACAGTGAAACTAATAGAGAAATAAATGGAGGTGTAGAGAACAATTTCGTTTTTCATTGAACGGAAAAATGAAGGGGAGAAAAAAAGGGAGGAAGGATTACAGAAAAAAGAGAAAGTGGGACCCACTGTATCAGTCGGTTACACGCCGGTTGCAAATGCCAGTTGTACATAGCAAAGTTGCAAACTATTATGATCAACATAATTATTCTTTTATGTAACCACGTAAACCCATTTTCCTCGATAATATTGTGCAAATGCCACATTGCAACCTTAAAACACTATGTGAGTGAAAATGCCTTATAAAGGGGCATGTTTGTCAGGCACGCCAACCAAGAGACGTGGCCGGAATGACACATCCATAGGTTGGCCATCTTAACCACTTCAGTAAGGTTTTTCATCAGAAGGTGTGAACTCCAGTATACATTCTTGGGCTTCTTGAAAAAATGATTTACTGGATCTGAATTAAATAAAGATTAAAAAAGCCCAGAGATTGAGATATTCTTATCAATGTTGTACTTATCACGACTTAAAAAAAAAGGTTGTACTTATCACAAACAACACATTTCATTCCCGTGAAAGAGTACTACTATCTAGAAGATTAAGGGCTCGTTTGTTTTCGGATATGAGATGAGATGAGTTGAGATTAAAATTAAAAAGTTGAATAAAATATTGTTAGAATATATTTTTTAATATTATTTTTGTTTTGAGATTTGAAAAAGTTGAATTGTTTATTTTATTTTATATTGGAAGTTGAGAAAGTTGTAATGATTAGATGAGATGAGATGAGATGAGATGAGATATTTTCTGAAAGCAAACGAGGCCTAAGACACTTATGAAAGCAGATTTTTTTGTATGGACAACTTGTTTGGGAAAGATACTTACATTAGACAACCTACGGAGACCCCGAATCATCATAGTGGAGTGATGTTGCACGTGTAAAAAGAGTAGGGAGACTGTGAATCATTCACTCCTCCACTGTGAGGTTGCCATGACCTTATGGAATGAATTCTTTGTCAGGATAGGAGTAGCTTGAGTTATGCTTAGAAAGGTAGTTGATTTTCTAGCAAGTTGTAGGGGCTTGCATGGCTACTCACAAATATCAACCATATGAAAGATGGTTCCCATTTGCCTATGATAGATAGAAACTTTGAAGATTGTGAGTAGTCAGCAGACAAGCTTAGAGTTTTCTTTTTAATATTTTATTTCATTGGTTGATTGTATTAGACTTCAATAGTCTGAATATCCATGATTTCCTTATATCCCTAGTCACTCATGATTGTATCCCTAGTCATTCATGATTAGGTGTTGCTCTTGCCTATGTCCCGTGTGCTTGGGTTATGCCTAGTCCTCATCAATAAAATTCTTATTTACTGATCAAAAAAATGTTGTATAGCCCTTTCAGGATAAATAGACTCTTAAAGTAGCACTCAAAGATCTAAATTAACTATATATGACTAAGCCTAGAACGAATTGTTTATCAACCACTATATAGAGATAACGCCCAATAGTTTCTCTAACATGACAAATAAGGCAAGCATATGACATACATCATATATACAAGGTATTTTTTACATATCAGTATATATACAAGTGTGTGTCTGTGTGAGGACCCGCCTCTCGGGATCACCACCTTTGTCCGGATGATTCTTGATTGCAACTTTTTTATATGCCTTCTTCAATTGATCATCTTTACTTTTACTTTTTGAAACACCAAGAATTTCATTGTACTTGGTGTTGTCACTCTTCTTTGGCCCACGCCCAAACATGATCGAAGCCTTCAAAACTTCTGCATATTCAAAAAAGGGATAATCCATTATCGAACTCCACAGAACTCCGAAGGCCAATGCAAAATTTGAAATGAGTTTGTATAACAATAAGTTTTCCAAATAAAAGTCATGATCAGGACGCTAGTTGGTAGTAAAATCACATAAAAAAAATATATAGCCGAACAACCATGACAGAAATAATGCACATACATACAAAAAAAATATACAAAAAATCTCCCCATAATGGACTTTTTTATGAGTAATAAATATTTATTGGATAAGCGCAAAAGGCCCAACTCAAGTACTTGAGGAACAACCAATCTTGAAGGTGAAGATCAGCTCCCTAGAAAAGTTTCCGACAATTTTCTTTCAGGAACGCTTATCTAGATGAATATATTATTTTTGAATTAGAAGAAATCTCAATATGCCAATTCAATTAGGGTGTACTGCATTTTTGTTTGCGACGATCATGCAGAATAATTTTCGAGACCAGTACTGGAGCCTATAAGAAGGAAACCATCTTCTCATCCCATTATATATTGACTTTAATTTTTTTTGTTGCGTTTGAATGTTGAGTTGAGTTTAATTCTTTATAATTTATAATGAGTTAAGTAGTAAAAAAAATTATATAAATTTCATCTAAACTGAGTTTAAAGTGTGTTTAGATATTAACATGAGTTTAGTATTTTTTATGAGAAATTGAAAAAAATTATGGATCTCATGTATAAAGATATATTAAGTTAAAAAAAAAGTTATGGGTTTCACGTGTAAGCAAGTTTTGAATTAAGATGAGTTTAGTAATTTGAGAGTTTGATGTTTAGATATTAGACTCAACTTAAAATTAGACTGAACTTAACTGAGTCTTACAATCAAATACAGCCTTAATGTCTATATTGCAGTGCGTTTTCTGTCCACTTTCTTCCTTCCCATAGAAATTATATGCTTCACAACTTAGTTCTAAATATATATATATATATATATATATATATATATATATATTTTATAATTAACTTAGTTCCAAATATAACTAAACTAACAAGATACCGATTCTGCATTCAAAATTGCTAGTAATGATTGCCACGGAAAAGTCCCCAATAAACATGAAGAATTCCAAGTAATCATAACAATTCCAAAGGAAAAAAGTGAAACTAAATAACACTTGACGGTAGCAGACCAACCTCCCAACCAAATCCACTAAAGGCATTATTAACCATTAAAAGTAAGAATAGGGCAATAGTCGTCCATTTCTTATCCTACCAAACCTAGCAAAAGACTTCATCAAACATAAGCTAATAGAGACGCCAACAAAAATAAAAGGAAAGATCCCATCTATATACAAAAGGAAAATGCTGGAGAGAGAGTAAAAACTAGAGGTGTAACCAGTCCAGTTTAGTTTTGGATAAAATTTAGGACCAAACCGGTATATACCGATTTTATATTTTTGAAAATCGATTATGCACCGGTTACCCTCCTAAATCTGTACCTCCGTTTTTACCGGTTCTAGTCCGGTTTTCCGCTTTTAATAGTATTACTATTAGGGCATAAAATATAATTAATATACTAATATACATTAGTATACTAATTAATTAAAGTGAAATGTAATTAATATACTAATGTATATTAGTATTACCAATATATTATGTGTTTATCAAAAGGAATATGTTGAGAATTTATTAGGCCATAAAATGTTATTTATATATATATTTTATGTTTAAAGTATATGATCAAATAAATTTTCATGTTTAAGATTAAAATTTTATATTATAAATTATAATAAAATTATCTTATATATAATTATAATTTATATTATTATATATAAAAATTATATATAATATTAAAAAAACTAATTTAACATATATATTATTTTGAACCAATCCAATCTGGGCCTAAAATGTCTAGAACTGGAACCGGACCGGTTCCAACCGGTTTTGCCATTACGGAAATCAATTCCAGCCTGGACCGGTCCAAAACAGTACCGGTTTGGGCCGGTCCGGTCCGATTTTTTGATTTTTTTTTTTTACACCCCTAGTAAAAATCCAATTCTAGGATGAAAAAAAGGAGTCATTATACCGTCAAAACTACAAGCTTACTACAACCAAATAGTTACACATTCTTTAATTTCTGAACCACACCCTCCCAGCCAAAAAAAGCGTCCCAAAAAATAACCTCCTAATTACCTATAAATCTGAAAGATGGCCAATTCCACGAGAGAGAAAAAGGAAGCTTCTTTAATTTTAAACAACAAGGTTGTCACTAGGCCTACAACCCGAGTTGACAATACCAGGTGTGTGCCCGACCCAAAATGAATATCTCCATTTAAGGCACCAACCCGATCCGAACCAGTCCTTCAAAACAAAATCGGGTCAAACCCGTATGACCCGACCTGGTCTTAAAAAAAAAATGAAAATATTACCCTATTTCTTCTTCATCGGCAGAGGGACCTTGTACCCATACTGATCAAAGCTTCAACTTGCAATCTTATCTACAATTTCCATGTACTAATCTCTACAAAAATGCTGAGATTAAAAGAAAAAAGAGAAAAATTTAATGAACAAGGAAAAATAAGTTTCCTACCCCTTTTACATTTTCTTGGAAACCAAGCATACTACAAGAAAAACAAGTATTTGTGACAGATTATTTGCAACGATAACGACTATTTGTGACAAAACAGACTCATTTTGACAAGAAATAACTGGTCACAAATAAGAAATTTTCTTGTAAGTACAACAAGTAAAAACCTGATCCAAAGCCGCACTACATTTCCAAGAAAGAAGCCCAAAAAAAAAAAAAAAAGAAGATACCAAACCAAATATGGCCTTCATGTATGAAAGGAGCACAAGGGACTCAAGAAATGACATTGGGCTGAGCCCAGGTGGCATGGTGATGCAGGCAAACCTCGAGAGCTTGAATGGAAATGAGAAGACGAGGGGATCTCATACTATACGGGAGCTTGAAGCTAGGGTTTGATCTCATACACTCATTCTTTCCACGAATCCTTACATAAACACTAGTAGACCCAACAATTCAATGAACCCCGGAGCTCGCCAATAGTGTCCTCAAGTGCCTTTGGAACCACGAACACAAGGCTCCCTACTTCTTCATAACCCTAAACCACCACCACTACCACCACCCCACCTTTGCTCACTCATCTTTCTCCTTCAACCTCGGCATTGAGATTGCCGCCCGCATGCGCGACTACAAGGCCGTGTGGGTCTCGTGGCCTGGATGCGTAATCATCGCTCACCATTGGAAAGAGTGGGGCAGATGGAGAAGCACGTGAGACTTGAGAGTGGGCAGATCTGGACCTTGTGGAGAAGCAACTGAGGGGATGATGCGGCAAACGGCGACAAGAATTGTGACGACGAACAGCGACGACGAACTATGACGACGAACAATGATGAAGAACGGAGAGTTTGCTAGGGTTTGAGGAGAGAACTCTATTCAACCATATTGTGAATGTGTGATCGGTTTCGACAGATATTATGTGTAGCCAAGCCGTTATTCAACTTGATCCGATGAACTCGACTTTTGTCCGGTGGGCCAATATCGGGTCTTGTGGACGGATCGGCCCTGGGCCTTTTATGCATAGGCCTAGTTGCCATGATTACATGCATGCTCTGTACCCTTTTATCTCTAGGAAAATATCAATAAGTGGGTCTAAACTCTAATGTACTGAGATATAAAATTTCAAACAAGTGCTTATGCCTCATGGAAATGGGGGTTACGAAAATTCCATAAGTTTCTTTACAAATTTACGCAGTTATGATCATCAATTTGTTACCTAATAGCAAACATCTTATAATTCCGAACATAGAAATTAAAATTTTCCCAACAAGCCAAAAGAACTCCATAATTTCTTACGAATCTAACCGAAAGACAAGAAAAATCTGAGATTTTGATGAATGAACAAGCTTCCTGGGAGAGAAAGTACAAAGAAAGATACCTTACAAGTTTAAAGAGAGAATATGGATGGTACCCTCTTGTCTCCGTCTCAAAACCACAAAGGAC
Source organism: Juglans microcarpa x Juglans regia (assembly GCF_004785595.1). Taxonomy (NCBI): domain Eukaryota; kingdom Viridiplantae; phylum Streptophyta; class Magnoliopsida; order Fagales; family Juglandaceae; genus Juglans; species Juglans microcarpa x Juglans regia. The sequence goes on along the minus strand of NC_054606.1, from coordinate 2,409,504 downwards.
TTCAAAGTTTTGCCTCGTTTTGTTGTTACGCATTGATGTGATAAGAAATATGTGGGACACTAATAAGATATTTTGTCAAGTAAAATGATTTCACTTAAAATTTTCATAATACTTTGAAAGAGAAAAAGCTGAATATTATTAAAAGAGAGTTAGAGCTTGTTTGGTAATGTGTTAAAAGTCTTAAAAAGTATTTAAATAGGTTTAAAAGCTTTTTAATAGGAAAATTAGATTGTTTAGATGTTACATATCAAAGTATTTTTAATCTCAAATAAGTTAAAAAGTACATTTGAGAAAAAGTATTATTTTGATGATTTTCTCAAAAGTGCTTTTTCGAATAATATTTGAATTTTAAAAAGACTATCAATAGACAAAAATATTCATACAACTTTTAGATAATTACAATTTTTAAACTTTCATGGATATGGTTATAGTCTTTAAAAATTCAAATAATCGTCATTTTTACCTAAAAAATGTACTTTTTTAATTTGTTTCCAAACAAATGTAATATGATTGAAAGTCCTTAAAATATATAGTTGTCAAACAGTAAATAATTTTTTAATTGTAGAACTTATTACTTAAGTTGTCAGCTATAAGCCCTAACATGCACTTAGAATATAATTTTTTAATATAATTTTTATCTTGAAACTTAAAAAAAGTTGAATTATTTTTTGTATTTTATTTAGAAGTTTAGAAAAATTATAATTATTAAGTAATGATTAGATGAAAAATTTAAAAATTAAAAAAAATTAAAATTGAAAAATATTTATATTTGAGTTTGAATGGTATTTAGATGTAGGGATGAAATGAGATGAGATAGTATTTAAAACCAAATAGGACCTAAATCATTCTTTTGATTTTTTATAATATATTTAGATATATTTGTTAGAAAAATTATACTCATCATACTCACACTACACACCACACATAATTTTTTCATTTTTATATTTTATTTTTTTTCTTACTAAATGTATAGTGTATAGATGATGAACAAAAGAACTTAATTAGTTTAAAAGGAATAAAGTAAAAATAAATAAAAACAAGAAAGTGTGGTATGTAGTATGTGAGAATGATGAATATCAAAACTCTATTTGTTATTCCTACTCTTTCTTCAAAGCTAAAAACAATATTAACGGGTGGGTTCTTTAACACATTGTGGCTGGAACTCGACCTTGGAGAGTATCCTCGATGGGGTACCATTAATTGCATGGTTGCTTTACTCAGTATAGAGGATGAATGCAGTATTAGTCTTTACACAGATGAGATAAAAGTTGAAAGTTGAATAAAATATTGTTATAATATTATTTTTATTTTGAGATTTGAAAAAATTAAATTGTTTATCATATTTTGTATGGGACTTTTAAAAAGTTGTAATAATTATATAAAATTAGATAAGATAGTATAGTTTGTGTAACTAAACCAAGCCATTCTTGTTGAGGATCTGAAAGTAGCCTTGAGACCAAAAACTGACGAGAAAGTCATAGTGAACAGAGAAGAAATTGTGAAAGTCATTAAGGGACTAATGGTCGAAGAAGAGGGGAAGTGAATTCACAACCGTATGAAAGAACTAAAAATTGCAGATGATAAAGCTTTGAGCGAAGATGGTTCTTCCACTAGGGCACTCTTGAATTCGCATCAAAGATGGCCTTTAATGCTAATTAGTTGAGAGAGAGAGCTCTAAGCGCAAAATATTTTAATTTTCTCGCTCTTTCTACCTGCGGTACTTTTTTTCCCTCAAGAGTTCAGTTCTATATCAATTTATAGTGTGTTATAAATGCGGAGATATTGGGGTGCAGACAATATGGCCCCATGGCCCCAATATCCCTTCAATCTTATTTTCTAGTGAGATATTGGGGTGCAGACAATGGTCTGCACTAGAAATCCAATGGCTCGAAATCATTGTCTGCACTAGAAAATGATTTGAAGATGTGGGCCATTGTTCACTAGAGTACTATTTATAATGGGCAAAGAGTATTATAAATAATTCAGGGTTAGAGAGTTAAAAAAAAATTTTAACTCTCTAACCCTGGATTAGAGAATTTGGACCCGAATGGGCCCCATTTTGCTTTTTGCGAATGTATTTATAAGTCTAGCCCCATTTTGCTAGGAATTAGTGAATGCATCGAGCTAACACTGATCAGAGAGAATAGTTGCAGATGGATAGTAGCAGCAGCAACTCCAATCTGAGGTTAGCAACTTAGCCATTATAGCTATTTATAATGGGCAAAGAGTATTATAGCTATGTATAATGGGCAAAGAGTATTATAAATAGCCATTATAGCTAGGACTCAGATCATTCACCATTCCAGTTTTTAACTGAGGCAACCCAGGGAGAGAGAATAGGAGAGCAAATGGCCGATAGCAGAAGCATGAGCAACTCCGACAATCTGAGGTTAGCACTACTACTCCACATTATTTCTTGTCTCATCATTTGGTACTTATAAATTACAACGGGGTGTTTCCAATTGAGATCTCTCTTCAGATGTTTTGTTAGATCTTTATTCATATATTTTTGGTAAAGAGACAATATTAATATCGTATATGCGTCTCCCGGAATATATAGTTTTTCATATACTAAATATTATATCTAATGCTCTTTGAGATAAAATTTGACTATATATTATAGTTCATCTCCCGATAGTTCGTCTCCTGGAATATAGTTTGTCATATACTAATATAGTATATCTAATGCTCTTTTGGACCTGTGTTTTACATGCTTTGGTCTACTTTTATTTACGTTTGTATTAGAACTGGACCATGGCCTCTATTGCTTACTTGTGGAAAAAGCATTGTCCCTGCAAGAAAATTTATAAAACAATATTTCTACAAATCAGATAAATCTTTATAGAATATCTTTCACCATAAAATAGATCTGAGTCTAGACGTGTTTATATATATTATCAAGATCTTGATTTTTTGCGAGACTTTTCAAGACAGTTTCTTGTATTTTTATTAGCTAATTTTCAGCCGGATCTTGCAAGATAACTGAAGGAAGAAGAAGACAAAAAGGAGACTGAGTAAGACGGAGGGAGACTCTGTAGGGCCGGAAGTAAAATTTCGTTTGATTTTGCATATGATAGATGAGTTGAGATTAAAGTTAAAAATTAAATAAAATATTATTAGAATATATTTTTTTAATAGTATTTTTATTTTAAAATTTAAAAAAATTAAATTATTTATTTTATTTTATATAAAAATTTAATAAATTTATAATGATTAGATAAAATAAAATCAAATAAAATGAAATCCTCTAAACGATCTTTGGTACATCGATCTTTCAACTACGGACAAAGGTATAGCTACTACTATTCGACCTTGCAAATTTTTATTGTTTTTCTAATTTTAACTTTCTTGGACCTTTTACTGCGAAACCCTAATTTCTATCTGGGCCTCGTTTCTGGCGAACGAGATGATGACAAAATTTGAAGATTTTTGTCCTCATCGAGAGCGAATCAACTATGAATCTTGGATTTTTTTTTAAAGCGGTAAATAAACTGTGATGTAAGTTTGAGAGGAAGAAAATGCCTAGAGGCAAAAGGTCAAGTTCGGACAAGAACTGAAGAAAGTGTAATTTTTCAAACGCAGAAAGGGGCAGGTGTGTTGAGTCTGTAGACTCTCGTGATTATTGTTCAAATCAAAAGAAAAGGCAACAAAAAGCGACCGGCAGACGGCTAATTTTTTTTTTTTTTTTTTTTTTAAACTGTTATGAACCCAACTACACTGAACCGGACTTGATAGGCTTCCTAATATTCCTTAAACCTAATTTATTTACGATTATAGTTTCTTTACTATAGGACTTAATTGGACTTTTTCAATTACTTAGAATTGGCCTGGCCCATGGCCTTAGTATTTGGTCTGGCCTATGGCCTTCATATTTTCCTTAATGGTTGCCTGATAGTATATATATATCTAGGAGGAGGGAAGAGTGGAAAATCATATGAAATATTGTCAAAATTTTTTTAGAATTCTATAAGGAGATTGGAATCTCTCGAAGTATTCCCTTATCAATGAATGAATGACTCTTTGAAGCCTTTTCACAAACAGCTTGCATCCTTCTTCTATTTCTTTGCTACCATACCATTTCTGCTACTACATTCATTTCCTAGCTACACCCCGTCATCACCACTACAATCATAGTAGGATCATTACAAGTGGTATCTAGAGCCAACAATCTTATCATGGAGTTGACTAATGCAAAACTTCAAGTATATTTTCAAAATTATCACCGTGCACTCTATGATGAATTGTATAGAGATTCTGGAGAAATGGTCCTTACAGTGAAATGTTCAAACGGAAAAAATTTAAAAATCTTAGTTGAGCCTTCCTTTAAGATTTATTATGTGAAACTGAACGTTGAATACGCACATGGAAGGCATATATATCCATTGGAACAACAAATATTGAAGGATGGAGATGTTCTTCTGGAAGATGAGGTTGAGTTAACAGGCACAAAAAAACTGAGCACTGGGTATCTTCTTTTGGATATGAGGAAGGATGAATTCGGCTCAAAAAAATTAGAGAATGAGGGAGTAGAGAAGGAAGCTACGGATTCAACCAAAGAAATACAAAACTCCATACTGCAGATGGCAAATGAATCGATAGATGAAGATGAACTTATAGAGGAAAGAAAAGAAGAGGCAGTTGAAGTGGAGAACAGATTTGAAGGGAGACAAAGTGAGAAAGAGAAAAACAAAACTCATGGCCATCCCCAAAAATCACTCACAACTTAAACACCTCACCATCCCCAAAATTCACTCGCATCTCAGATAATTCACCATCTCCAAAAATCACTCGCATCTCAGAAACCCCACCATTCCAAAAAATCACAAGCCCAACCCTCTTCACGTTCCAAAAATATCTTCAGCAATGCCTTCCTTGGGTCCGAGATGGGGGCCAAGCTCACCGCCGACCTGTAATAGCTTGAAAATCTTAGGGATAAGATTTGTTTGGCTCATCTTTTGCTTGATGTATTGCAATCGAGGGGTGTGTTAGAGCCTTTTGATAGAGGAAGAGAGGCCTTTGATGTATTGCTTGCTTCTACTTGTTCAAAGATTCGAAGTGGGTGTAAAATTGTGATTGAGAAAATGGCCCGTAGGTATGTGAAATCTTGTGATGCTCTTCATGGTCTGATTAAACTAGGGGAGACTGGAATTGGTGATACAAACGAAAGGAATATCCTGATTTGTGAGTCGGTGTACTCACGGTAAAGGGTGGAACGATAATGGACCATGTGGTTAATACTGTTAGTTGTGCTCGTGTGGCCTGGCAGCTGTTTGATGAAATGGTCGATGGCATTATCACTTCCTCTCAAAACCTCATGGAAAGATGTTTTCTCTGGGACCAGGTTGGTCATCTAGCAGCTGAATGTCGTGGTAGGCCTGGTAATGAAGCTAAAAATCGAAATGCAGTGGATGATAGTCCAATTCACAAGAAAAAACATCAATTTCTCAATCCTTGGGTGTATCTAATGTATACAAATGGTTCAGTGCCTGGAACTCTATCTGTAGCCTTAAGGCTTTGTGTGATGATTGAATTTGGTGGGTTTTTCCCAAGAAGCACTGAAATGGCTAATGAAGATGTAAATGAACACGAGTCAATGGATGCGCTTGAGAATATAAATCCCCACAGAAAGAAGGATCTGAGATCTATTTGAAGAAAGTTGATAGCTTTTCTCGATGGGTTACTAGAGAACTTGGAGATGTAGATGATTTGCATTTACAAAGCTCATCTGGTTTATCATGGAGCACTGTTGAATGTGAAAATGTAGTTGATGATTCTTGGTTAAGTCCCTCTCTATCTCAGGACCAATTTTGTAGTATTTTAGATTTTTGACCAAAGTGGGCTCACACGAATTCAAAACCTAAGGTTCTAATAACTGGAACATTTTTTAAGAGCCCGAGGTAACAAAATGTAGCACTGTTCATCAGGGTTCCGACTGGGAACCCGGGTTTCAAACCTGAGCCAGAAGCCGGATCGGGTTGGCTCAGGTCAGACCCAAGCTGAAACCCGAACTTTTTAACTAAATGCATGTAAAAAAAAAAACAAAATCAATATTCATCATGTAAAATGCATGCGAGATACACGATACAATCCACATATTACATTGTTTGAACTAATTTGCTAAAAATATTACAAAACACATACATTGCTTTAATCAAACTTTAATACACAACAAATTGTTTGCAAAAAATCAGAAATTTTTCCATCAATTAGCTCTTCTTCCAACAATCACAAAATAGTGGTTTTGACAAGCTCTCTTGGTTGAATCAGAAACTAGTATTTGATGTTGTTGCAGGCCATATGGGAAAGGTTCATTTGTTACAACCTCTACAAACTAGAAGCAATATAATAGGTGTGTGTACATAAACCAGACAAAAATAAAACTCCAAAAATCTGCTTGTTTTGTAGCAATTTTATTCTCTCACCAAGTTTCCTTATAGGAGGAGAAGTCCCAATTCCAAACTCTCAAAAAGAGCATCAGGAAACAAACATAAAAAGAGCATCAGGAAACAAACATACACTGGCTCTGATACTATAAAGGAAGTAGAAAACCCTGCACAGAACCACAATGACAATGGCATCTTAGTTTCATGCATGAATGGATTCTCAATCAAACATTTCTCAAGTCCATTTTCCTTCAACCTCACCACTATCTCCATCATTATTAATTAGAAGGCTTTGAGCATTTGGAGCTAACAACTCTAAATGCTGAGCTCAATTCCAACTAGATTTAAAGTCAACAAGGTTCTTCAGTGTTATAAGTGGGTAAGAGTGCAATCAGGATCACGTGTAAGGTTCTTCAGTGTTAAAAGAGTTGTAAGCTTTGATCTCACATCAACCCTAATGAGTGTTCTAAAGAAGAGAAAAATAAATAATAATAATAATAATAAATTAAAAAAAAACCCTAATAACCAAATTGGGTCCAAAGGCTCCCAAGAAGGCTTTTTATTGAAAATACCAAAAACAAGATGCTATAAGATTGACCAATGAAAAGATGCTTTAAGAAGTTAGGTTGGCAAAAGGCAGCAAAACTAAGAAATAACAGCATTCAAGATCCGTGAAAGAACAAAATAGAAGCAATGCTAATCATTTTCTAAACATCATAAATAGTTGTAGTCTCTAGATTATGCAAGAAGCAAGCACTTACTCTAGATTTTTTTAGCATAAATGGGAAAAGAGACTTACAACAGCCTCTGTTGAAGATGAAACTAGATGATCATCTAAAAAAATTAAAAATGAGTTAGATAGATAATAAACCAAGATAGATAGATATTAAAAAAAATATTTCAAGTTTCAAACTTACCATCAAGGTCCATCGACTGTACGTATTCTTCCAACTCCCCCATATGTCGACAAGTTTGGTCTTTAATCAATTTTGAGTGCAAATGAGGGCTTCGATAGTTTCTGGAGATAATGAATTCCTAAAAGGGTCCAATATGCATCCTCTAGTACTGAATGCAGACTCCAAGCAGTGGATGAAGGTGGAATGGAACAGGTAGGCTATTGTGTATATGTGGATAAAGGGGTTGGAAGACTCTCATGCTCCTCCACACCCACTGGAATAGACAAGGAGTCACCACCAACCCCCTGGGTTGTACCGACATTACAACTTACAAAATCTTCTTCCATGTGTTATTGAGTAATAAAGACCACCAAACACAATATAATCAATAATCAAGCACTAATATATAATCAAATATAACAAAATAAATAATCAAACACACATATAAAGAAACAGAATCAACAAAAAAGAATAAGGTAAATATGTTGCAGTGTTCCTGTTGGTATGCAGTAATCTTATTAGGACGTATAAGTGTATTACATGATTAAGGTAAACACACAAATTAGCTCATAATGTTCAATTTTGGAAGTGGAACATAACATGGGTATTGGGTGATCAATGAAGACCTGATGGATATACAGTAGGGTTGGAAAATGCAATATGGCATCGTCAATTTAGTTTCCAGAAAAGTGACAAGTCTTGTGCTCTCTGAAGCTAATGGAAATAATTCTGGTTATTTCTAGGATGATTTAATAGTGATTCACAACTTACCATCTTCAAAAAAATGAAGTCTTCCCTATGTTTCAATTTCCTGCTGTGGTGATATAGATATTTTATTGTTTGGAGTGCCATCAATATGAATGGTCCAAAACTATGACAACCTTCTTGTTGTTATGCTGAATGCAGTTTGAAAAATTTACACATCAAATACAAGATCATGGTTAGGGTTTGGAGTTTATTGAAAAAGAGCCAATTATTGGTAGGTGTAAAACAATGAACCCCACTAGATGAATGTACGCTTGGTTAAGCGATTGAGATAGAGATGATTTGTTTTCAAGCTTCCAAGCAATAACAAACAAAGTTTTCTTCTTTATGAATGGTCCTCTGGATATGCGAGCAAAAATATCTTGACTTGTCATTTTTCATGGGGAAATGACCAATTATCAACCAAAACTTAAACATAGGGATTCCCATAATCATTAGGGACAGACCAACTACCCTCCAAAGAGTATAGAGATTAGAGGATCAATATTTCAAACTCTGGCATTTTATGGTTTATTTTATGGTTCATTATATGGCATAAACATAATAGTCTCAACTTTGGTCATATCATTTTGGTCAATAACAGACCAGTTCCATAGTCCATGATATACATAATACCCATGTTCGTAAGATAACAGTTGCTTTGTGGCCTGAAATGGTTTTGGTAAATAAAATAAGAAAAAGTCTTCTTACAAATTATTTCACGCACCAAACTGCACATTAATGTTAAATGTAAGGAATTCGTTTAATAAAACAATGCAAATTGAAGACAAAAATGATTTTCGTTAGACAGAGGACCTTATTCTCCTCTCAAAAAATTTTTCTTTTTTTTTTTGTAATAAAAAAAAAAACTATGTGAGTATTGGTATACGGTTCGGTGCGCCAACCTGCTTGTATCTAGCAAGTCCCATAAAATAAAAGCCTCAATGAAATGAGACTACTAAATGCTAAATAAATATGGGTGGAGAAACAGGGGAGGATTTTGTCGAGCTCTTTCTATTCTCATAGGGAAAGGCCCTTTTTTTCTTCCAAGTTGGGGGAAATAAACAAAGTGCAAATCAAATCAAGACCTGAAGGAAAAAGACAGTGTGTGAAAGGTATTGGTGCTAACAATTAAGGCATTAAAGAAAAATTGAAAGTTTGCATCTCCTTACAGGAACCCAAATCACCGAAATCTTCAACAAAATCAAGCTATTTCAGCCAAGAACCGAAAACTCCCCCGAACATAATTAAAGAAAACAGAAGCAATTGACGGACTTACATGAGGTTTTGGACTATGTTACAGACCCTAAACCTCTCGGTATTGCTGTGCTACTATGCCTGTGAGAGAGAGAGAGAGAGAGAGAGAGAGAGAGAGAGGTATAGAAGATGACGAATAGAGAGGTTGAGAGTTGAGAGTCTGAGACTTAAGAGTTGCAGCGCAAAGGAGAATGAGAGATGAAGACGAAGACGAAGTCCATAGGAGAAACCAAGAAAGGGTTTTTTTTTTAACGCTATCATGCCCATCGTTTTGATACTCATAATTTTTTTAAAAAAAACAAACCCGGGTTCCAAGTTTCAAATCCGAGTACCTGGTATAAAACCCGGTACCCGGCTCGGGTGGACCCAAGTCCCAAAATGTTATGATTTTACATTTCAATGTACAGGTATTTATACACAAAATGTTATGTTTTACAGTTGTATAATGTAAAATAGGAATGCATAGATCTTAGGATTATCCTAATGACTTTCCTTCTTGAGAATATGACTTGTGTTGCATATCTGTAATAGTTGAATCCATGTGGATTTGAGCTGAATTTACGAAGGCTAAATTCTTGGGAGTTTTGGCTATAGTCTTGGGATCTTCTGTAACTAGTCTAACATCCCCCCCACAAGCTTAGAGGAAGTTCACAAACCAGAAGCTTGTCACACAGCAAAAGAAATCTGGTAAAAGTTAATGACTTGGTGAAGATATCAACTATTTGTAATTGAGTGGAAATGTGACCCAGCAGAACATATTTGCGAGTTACTTTCTCCGTAACAAAAAGATAATCAACTTCAATATGCTTCATTCGAGCATGAAATACAGAATTCAAAGCAAGAGAGAGAGCACCCACATTATCACTCCAAATAGTAGGAGCTGATGAAAGTTTGATTTTTAAATCACAAAGGAGCATATGAATGAAGTACATTTCTACTATAAGTATAGCTAAAGCTTGGTATTCTGATTTGGTGCTAGAACGAGAGACTGCAAGCTGATTTTTGGCACTCCATGAAACAAGACAAGGACCAAGAAAAACAACATATCTAGTAGTTGACCTTCTATCATCAAGGCTACTAGCCCAGTCGACATCACAGAAACCATTCAACTATAGGGAGGCGAGGCCAAAAAAAAGGCCATGATGGAGAGTGCCTTCAAGATATCGAACGACACGTTTAGTAGCAAACCAATGAGTGGTTAAAGGGGCATACATGAACTAACAGAGTTGATTAACAGCAAAGGCAATTTCAGGTCTTGAAAGAGTGCAATATTGAAGTGCACCAACAATTTGCAGGTAGGATCATCCAAAGGATCACCTTCTAAGTGAGTGAGTTTGACCCCTAAAGCTAGGGGAGTGGAATAAGGCTTTGCACAAGAATTTTTGAACGTTGCAGCAAGTCAAGAATATATTTTGTTTGGAACAAAAACAAACTCGAGGTTGTTCGATTGACTGGTATTCCCAGGAAGTAATGTAGATACCCCAAGTCTTTCATTGCAAAATGAGTTCGTAATTCCTAAATGATCTTTAAGATAAATGAAGAATGTGTCCCTATCACAATGAGATCATCTACATAGACTAGAATGTTGATATGCACATCAGCTTGATGATAAGTGAAGAGAGAATAATCAACAGTAGGTTCAATGAATCCAATGTTAAGTAAGCATGTCAACAACTTGGTGAAGAAAGCCTGAGATGCTTGCTTGAGGCCATAAATGGCCTTGTTGAGATGACGACCAAAATTTGGAAATTGGGAATCAAGAAACCCAATTGGTTGTTCCATGTAGACTTCTTCTTGGAGTGTGCCATGTAGGAAGGCATTTGATACATCAAGTTGACGGATAGTCCATCCAAAGTGTACTGCCAAGGCAAGAACAACTCGAATGGTGGATGGCTTGATGACAGGGTTGAATGTGTCAGTGTAATTAAGGCCATCATGTTGTTGGAAGCCTTTTGCAACAAGCTTTGCCTTGAAGCGTTCCACAGAACCATCTGATTTGTATTTTACTTTGTAAACCCACTTATTCTTGATGAAATTTTTGTGCATTGGTCGAGGAACTAAGTTCCATGTACTATTTTATTAAAGAGCCTGAAATTGAGTGAGCATTGCTTGTTTCCACTCTTGATGTTTCACTGCTTGGGAGAATGAAGTGGGTTCTAGAGGAGTTGTGACTGCATTGTAAACCTGCACAGGATGTTTAGTAGATAAATAAACATGATAGTCAGGAAATAATCATGGTTGGCGAGATCCTGTCCTAGTCCTTGTGACCATGGGATGAGATGAGGCTTGTGGAAGCAGAGGTGAAGGCTCGAATTGTGGGAGATTGGAAGATTGTGGTTCTGCAGATTGTGAGTCAATGTTCGGAGCCTGAGGGGTAAAGTTGAGGGAAGTTTTAACAAGAGACTCAGTAAAGGAAGGACCTCAATGAGAGTTGATGTGGAATGAGGTGTAAGCAATTAAGAGAACTGTTTTAGAGATGGCAATGAGAACCTAGCTGGAAACTTTGTTTCATCAAATACGACATGTCTGGTGACATAAACTCTTTGTTATGAAAGATCAAGACACTTATATCCCTTGAGGTTTGGACTATAACCAATGAAAATGCATTGCTTGGATCTAAATTGAAGTTTGTGAGTATTATGAGATCTAAGAAGAGGATAACAGCCACAACCAAATGTTTTGAGCATGGAGTAATCTGGAATTTGATTGAGCAGCATTTGATAAGGGGATTTATTAGCTAGGACAAGTGTGGGCATCCAATTTATTAAGTAAATGGCAGTGTGAAAAGCATTAAGCCAGTGAGTAGATGGTAAATGGGAATGAGCCAATAATGTGATACATGTTTCAACAAGATGCCTGTGATTTCTTCAGCAATGCCATTTTGTTGGGGAGTATATGGACATGAAATGCGATGCATGATGCCATTTTTCTCAAGAAATTTTCAAAAGTCATTAGAGAGAAATTCTCCCCCACCATCAGTTCGGAATGATTTGATCTTTGTATTTAAAAAATTTTCAGCATTGCATTTGAATTTCACAAAACAAGAGAAAGTGTCTGACTTATGTTGCAATGGATAAATCCAAGAAAAACGACTATAATCATCTATGAAGATAACATAGTACTTGCAATCATTAATAGCAGGTAGAGGAGAAGTCTATAAATCTGAATGTATTAACTCAAGAGGAACTTTGGACACTCGATGTGAAGATTGAAAATGAAGACATTTACTTTTAGCCATTTGACAAGATTCACAGATTGATACATTGTTAAAGGAGCTGATTATTGGAAGCTTAAAAGTATGCTTTAACAACTTAATAGTTTGGACAGATGGGTGTCCCAAACTAGAATGCCAAATGGAAGGATGAGCAACAACTCCTAGGAATGTTGTGTAGGCTCTCGTCTTTTGATAGAGGCAGGAAGTTTGATTGGGTACAAGCCATCTCTACTTAGCCCTTGTAAAAGTGTTAGCCCTGTATGATTGTCCTTCATAAGAAAAAATTTGGAAGTTAGGATAAACCAACAATCATTATCAATGCAAAACTTGGGAATTGACAAAAGGTAGGTGGCAGCAATAGGACATCTCAAAATATTTTTCAAAGTAAGGTTTCAAGTAGGAGTTTGAAAGTGAGATGAGCCTATGTGAATGATGGACAAACCAGATCCCTTGCCTACAGTGATCTCCTCACCACCTTGATAAGGTTCACTAGTGTCAAGATTCTCCATATCAGCGATTATATGTTGATTAGCTCCACTATCTGCTAGGCAAGTTTTTTCTTCAGATTTTGAATTGCAGTTGGCAACCATGGCAGCAAGCTGGGATGGTGGATGGCGTCCTTGATAGGCAAAGTCCATCCTATGAAAGCAATCTAATGTTTGATGTCCGTTGTTGCCACAAATTTGGCAAGGAGTTTTATTGTTAACAAATGGTGAATCAGTGGTATTTTGTGAGATGAGTTATTTGAAAAGGACTTTGGCTTGAAACCATGTTGATTATGGTTCTTGGATGACCAGTTAGATTTTTTTTTTACTTTTTTTTTTTTTTTTTTTTTTTTTGTTTAGGGATATGATTTGGGCTTTTGGGAATAGAGAGTGAAAGAGCCCGAGTCAGATTCAGATGCTGGCTTTTGATGGGAGATCAGAAGTTCATAATTCTCAGATTGGAAATCAGCAAAGGTAAAAGAGGCTTCTCGAGAGGCAAAGGAATAAGAACTGATGAAAGGGTGAAAGGTGGGATTTAAACCACTTATGAGATATGAGATTAAATCATCAGAATCAACAGGTTTTCCCACTGCTGCAAGCTGGTCAGAAATGCTTTTAGCAGTTTGAAGGTAGTCATTGCAATTTTGATTACCTTGTTGAAGAGTTTGTAACTGCCTCTTCAAATGGTTGATTCGTAATCTTGAATGGGAAGCAAAGCAAGATGATAAATGATCCCATACTTGCTTTGTTATGTTGAGTCGAAAAACAGAGGAAAAAACACTATCAGACAAGGTTGAGTTGAGCCAACTCAATAGATATTGGTCCTTCTTTTGCCAAAGAAGAAATTGTGGACTCACATGAGTGGTGGGGTGGCCATGTTCATCTAGTAAGAACTTAGATGGACATTGTTCAAAACCATCAATGACACCCAAGAGATCATTACTTCGAAGGATGGGTGAAAACTAGGAAACCCATAGTAGGTCATAGTAGGTAGTTGGTGTTGTCTAATTTGACAGACACTAGGTGAGATATATTTGGTGCGGAAAAGGTGGTGGTGATGTTTGTATTGGAAGAGGCCATTAGGATCGAGAAAAAAAAATGGTGTTTACCAGAGATGCTCTGGTACCATGTAAGATTGGCAGAAAAAGACATTTTTTGCATATATGATTTTACATTTCAATGTACAGGTATTTATACACAAAATGTTTTGCTTTACAGTTGTATAATATAAAATAGGAATGCATAGATCTTAGGATTATCCTGCTGACTTTCCTTCTTGAGAATATGACTTGTGTTGCATATCTGTAACAGTTGAATCCTTATGGATTTGGGCTGAATTTACGGAGGCTGAATTCTTGGGATTTTTGCCTGTAGTCTTGGGATCTTCTGTAACTAGTCTAACAAATGATGCGCATTGTTTCTTCAAAGCTCTTTAAATATTGCTAGTATTGTTGTGCCGGCCTGCTATTGTATTAATTTCGTTCAAACTCTAGTATTTTTTTAACTTCTATTTAAATGATGGATCGTGGTGTCATATAGGCTCCGTTTGGATAATAAAAGTGTTTCATCTCGTTTCATCTCATCATTATAATTTTTTCAAATATTTACATAAAATATAATAAACAATTCGATTTTTTCAAATCTCAAAACAATAATAATATTAAAAAAATAATATTTTATTCAACTTTGAACTTTCATTTAAAATTATCTCATCTCATTATCTTAATTGCGCCATAGATACTATATACATAGGCAAAAATAAAGCACCCATCGCCTTTTAAAGGAGGAAAAAGACATTTTTTGTATATATTTTCCATTTTATCATCCTCTTGTATCCTATCTAGGGGTGGACAACAAGGTCCTGCACCCTACTGCCTCGCCCCTGCATGGTGGGGAGGGCAATCCCGCCCTGCCCTGCATCTGGCCTCCCTAATAGGGGCGGGAGGCGGGGAGGGCCCAACCCCACCCCGCACTTATATATTTTATTATATAAATATATATTTATATATATATATTTATACTATACATATCTATAAATATTTATTATTTGTACTATATATAAATATAGTAATATATATTAAGTAGAACTTTTATAGATTGCCAAGGTAATACAAGAGTCTCACATTGCTTAAGTGTGAGACTTATATTGTGAAGGCAATTTATAAAAGGGTTACCCTACTACACTACAACTTTCACAAAATATGCAATAGCAAATTTTAAAACTATATAATTTTTAAATTATAGTCATATTTACAAATTTAAATTTACAATTTGGATTCAAAATGTGTTTTTGATCACTTTTGGACCCAGAAATAATTTTTAGACCTAATAGACTTTAGTATATTATTGAAGTGAGCGGAAGAAGAGGCAGATTGGGAGCCTCTCAACATGCGAGGCGAGGGTGAAAACCCCAATCCCAACCCATGCAAGGTGAAGGGCGAGGAGGGGACTACCCGCACCATGTGATGCAGGTAGCACCCCTAAATTCCTATCGATAAATTATATTCTTTAAGTTGCCATAAAATTTAGAAAAAGAAAAACTTGCCATAAAATTTTACCAAGGTCCCATGATTGATAGGTGCCTTCCCAATCGACCTATACCTTCTCTTGGAACCCGAGTTTTCACTGATTTTCAGGGCATGCATGTAATTTACGCTACATTTAGGGCTCGTTTGTTTTCAGAGATGAGATGAGATGAGATTAAAATTAAAAAGTTGAATAAAATATTATTTTAATATATTTTTTAATATTATTTTTGTTTTAAGATTTGAAAAAATTGAATTGTTTATTTTATTTTGTATTGGAAGTTAAGAAAATTGTAATGATTAGATAAGATGAGATGAAATGAGATAAGATGTTTTCTGAAAGCTAACAAGGCCTTAGATAGGGGGTTGATTTCAGATTATTTATAAATAATAATTAAAAAGTCGTAAGAAAGTAATGATAAAATATTGAATAAAAGTAAAAATAGTTAAAAATAATTATAAAAGATTGAATAATAATATAGTAATCTCAAATTACTCCAGTGCCAAAGACAGCCTTAGTCTAGCTGAAAATCTTTCTTTTCCGTCTCGTTCATAATATATAACATTCACAACATGGAAAACGGCTACAGATTACAGATATTGGAAGAAAAGTAAATAATTATACAGGCAAGACAGCTAGCTAGGACGATAGGGTCAAACATTATAAATTCAACAACAAATTAAAAGATAGAATACAACCCTCGACGAAAAAGAAATATATACATATAAATATACATACATAGAGAGAGAGAGAGAGAGAGTAGAAAATCTGAAAGATTGAGAAACTAAAATCGTCTTGGTTTAAAATCCCGCTTGAATGGTAACTCAGAGAGTGCCCTAGTAGAAGACCCGTCTGGGTACAGTGCTTTCTCAGCTGCAACCTTTAGGTCTTTCATACGGTTGCGAGCATTCTTCCCATCTTCTCCAACCATCAAACCCTTTATGACTTGCGCAATTTCTTCTCTGACCACGACTCCTTTCTCGTTCTCTTTTGGTCTTAATGCCACTTTCAGGTCCTCAGCTAGGAAAACTGCATTCATTCTCTGCTCTCCGAAAAGCGGCCATGCAATCAAGGGTGTGCCATTCATGATACTCTCCAGAGTCGAGTTCCAACCGCAGTGTGTTAAGAATCCACCCGTGGAGCCGTGGCTCAGGACCTGGACCTGCGGTGCCCAAGATGGCACTACTAGACCCTGCCCTTTGGTCCTCTCCACGAACCCTTCCGGCAGAAAAGCAAGAGGGTCCAAGTCATGACTTTGATTACTGAGGTATGCAGCATTTGCTGGTCCATTGTTTGGGCTTCTTACCACCCACAAGAACTTCTCTCCACTCAGTTCCAATCCCAACGCCAGCTCATTTAGTTGATCATTCGAGAGGCTGCCAGCACTCCCGAAAGAGACGTATAGGACGGAGCCACCTGGCTGATTGTCCAACCATGTCAAACACTTTGACCCGTCAACTTCATTGCTAGTTCTGGAACCAGTTTGAATGATTGGTCCAATCGGATACAGTGGAGGGTATCCAGCTTCTTTCTCCTCTTCCAAAGCTTTGATGACCCTTTCTTCCAAGTCTGTGAACGTGTTAACAATTATTCCCTTAACTGAATGCAGCCGTTTGGTGTGGCGGAGAAACAATCTGTACCATTCACTTTTTCGGTCTTGAATTGAGTGTATCAGATCTCTACCGTGAATGGGTATGCATCCCGGGAGTTTCAAAGGCTCCGGCAAGTCTTTATACTCGCAGGAAAATGTCTCGTCAAGCTTTGATAAATGCAAGAGCAAAGACAACACCGTAGCATTTGAGGAGAAGAAAATGTAGGGTGAGATATTGAGTTCCTTAGCCACTTCGAGTGCATCGCTTGCAGAAGTATCAAGGATAAAAGCATCTAACGGAGAAGTCGCCTGCAATGACTTCAACACATCACGGAGAGATGGAAAAGAACGAGTAATGGTAAGGGAGATTTGGATACCAGGCTCTGCCCCTTGGAGATCATCCTCCAAGCACACAGGAGGAAGAAAGACATGGTCTACGCTGGTGGGAAGAGCTTCGAGGACGCCGATCATGGCTTTTGATGGAGATCCAAGTATTGGAATGATGCACGTGACTCCGAAATCATGGTGAAGTGCTAGCAACTTGGCTAGCTCGAGTAGAGGGATGAGATGCCCCATCCCTGGACTTGGTAGAATTGCTATGTGGGATTTGAGTTCCATGGACAATAACTCCTTGGGTTTGAAATTTGAAGAGGAGGTGATCTTCAAGGGGACCAGCCAGGAGAGCAAGTGGTTTATTAGTATTGTCATGAGATACTGATCACTTTGTTCTTAATTATATAATTCAAACTCAACATTGAGAAGCGTGGGACCTAAAGTAACTTAAATATTATGATATTATTCTTTCGAGATTAGAAATTAATGTTCGAGAGAGATTCCCTTAAATGGCTATTTATTTATTTTTAACAAATATTATATCAAGAAAATGAAATAAATAGTGAAATAGGTTCTAAATTAAAGAAATGTGAGTGGACATGCAATCAATTTGTACATGTTAGAGTAAGATCTAAAAGCAAATAGTGAGCAAAAGGGGGAGGATAAAGTTGGGTTACATCCAATAGGATCAAAAGGAGATTTTAGGTAGACACGCAATTTCCGCTTTGTCGACAAATAGGTATCAAATGGTGTGTATATATATATATATATATAAAGCAAGGATAAGAAAGTTCAGCTACATGACTAGGATCCGAAGAGATATAAGTGGACACGAAATTTTCTTTTCCGACAAAAGAAATTAGTGTACATAAAACAAGGATAGGAAAGTTAATTAAGGCGTCCGCAGGATCTAAAAGATCAGATTTGGAAGAGAAGAAAGGATCGAGGAGCTAGAATCTGTCCGGATGCGGGAGAGGTAAAAGGTCCATTTTGCTAGAATATCATGGGCTACAAATTTTGCAGTACATTGATATTGCATCTCTTGTGCAAGTACACACGTAACACTTGGTTATGTTTGGATCGATTTGACCATCATTATCCTCCATATATATATATATATATATACTAGTAGTGGGACAACGAACGAGGCAACTTTGCCCGGTTGAAAGGAAAAATAAAACGTAATGATGATAAGTTAAAGAAGGACAGTAATATCGTGCGTCAGATTGTGATCAAGAGCACTATCATTGAATTACGTAAAGATAAATCCAATAAAGGATTTGACTAACAAAATCTCAAAATGTATTGTATTGAATTACGCAAATGGAAGAAAGTGATGACTTTTAATTATAATAAATTAATTTTTTAGGCCATATTTGATGGTCACTGTAGCATGACTAAAGAAAATAAAAAATATTTTCTTCCTTACAAACTCTCTCTCTTCTCTCGGTTTTGGTTTCTATTGAACTCTCCTTTTTTTTTCATTTCTTTCCACGTCTTCTTCCTCTCCAGCAACACTTGTGTTTCGTTATCTTTTTTTTTTCTTTTTTTTCTATTGCATTAATAACAATAATTGTTAAACCTAATTTTTTCTATGTAACATTAAGAGCATTAATTGTTGTATATTGAAGGATCGTATTAATTTTTCAATTAATGTTTATATCATGAATGGTTGTATACTCCAAGTTTCATATTATATAATATTAATATTTTTATGTAGTTCTTAATTTAGAAAAAAAATAATAGAACAAAAAAATTGAAAAAATATTATTAAATTTATAATATTTTATTATTATTTTGACTAATATATGAATATAATCCAATATGAGAATAGGTTTTGAATGAAATAATTAAATATAAAATTATGTTATATTATGTAAATTTTACGATAGTTACATTATTTGCATAATCGAAGGCTAATCATGCTCTCAAGAAATTATCTTTTGTTGACAGCTAGTCCGTTTGATCCAACTTTAAATCTATTTTCTGACAGCTAGTCCGTTTGATAAGATTAAAACAATGTCAGTCTAGATCAGCAATGTAGCAACGTCCCATCAAGTAGAATCATTAGCTTACGGATCGAATACCAGAAGTGAACATAAATTATGACAGAAGCGAATTCATTCAGACCAATTAACGCATGCATGCACACAAAGAGAATGTTTATACTATTATTATTTTATTCTCCAAAAGAGAAACTTTTTTCTTGAAGGAGATTAATGATCATGCACTAAATTGCCAGGGAAACACAGGTAGAGATAACACATGAATCCGTAGTTATTAAATGCAACTTAATCCCCAAATTTCTTATTTTTTGTAGCAACTCTTCGAAATTCAAATGAAGCTAGGGCTGCGTTCACTCCGTGTGTGTGTGTGTGTGTGAAATATATTGGGAAAAACCCCATTACATTCAATAGAAATACGAACCTAATTATAGCCATGGAGAGAATCCAAACGCATTTCAGTGCTAGCTAGCCACTCTACCCTTATTGAGAGTGCCTTCAAAGTAAGCTGATCAGGGAAAGATCGATGAATATTCTAACTCATGTCATGATAAGAATCAGCGATCTACGTGTCAAATAATTCTACGCCCTAGAATTATTGGTGATTTTCATCTCTTAATTATTAGACTCTACGTGTCAAATAATTCTTTATCAACATTAACATTTTCCCTTTCTGCCTCATAAATTCCACACAGCTTACATACTAAATAAATACCAATGGCTCTTAGAAGCCATTCTTGGGAGAGAATGGAAGAAAAATCAAATTACAGAGGGCTTAAAAAAGAGAATACAAATATGAACACATGGGAAAAAATTGAGAGGAAAATTCTAGATCCAAATACATTTAGTTACAAACCTATTTGTAGGGCGTTTCCCTTTCTAAAATCACATGAGTGTTCCATAAAATGCTAATGAAACAAACAAAGATACCATAAAATACACCAAACCGAAAGCACCCGTATATTAAATATAAATATAAATATGTCACACAAAGCTACGCAAACTTAATCCATTATTAACAAATTTAGGGATGTCAAATCGTGTTAATAAATTGTGTTCATGTCGTGTCAAGACATGTACATTATACTTAATGAGTCAATCAAACACGATCCGTTAAGGATTTCGTGTCAAAATCTCAAACACTAACACGACCCATTAAAATAACAAGTTAACACGACTCGACCCGACCCGTTTTGACCCGTTACTAAATACGAAATAGATTTACACGATACAACCAGACCCATTTCAACCCATTTACGTTAATGCAGTTAAACAGACCCGTTTTAATCCATTTGACCTAATTGATTTTATATAAATATTAAAATATAAACAATATCTCAAAAAAAAAGGCACTACGTACAAGTCCAAAATTACAATCCAAACAAGATAAATACCAACATTAAAATCCCAACAGTATCAAATATGATAAACACACAATTATACAAATATGATCAAGACATAAAAGTTCATTAATTTGGGGGGAAAAAAGATAACTTTGTATGCATGTAAAATGAAGGATGAACTAGATAATGTACGTACGTAAAAACTAGCTAAGAAGTATAAGGAATTAGTGATCATCAATCAAAATCCTCCCCTTTAAGAAATTGTTGCATTTGGATGCTGAGATGGTCTCAGATAATCTAAGTTAATTTGTGAATAGTAGCATTTTGTAAATCTCCTTTAGATGTATTTGAATGTAAATAAGTTAAGATATGTGTTTAAATATCTGAAGTAGATTGAGATGTGTTGAACTTTTTGTGAGAAGTTAAAAAGTAGTGGGTCTCATCAGTAATTAGTTTAAGATGAGTTTGTGTTCTAAACATAGCCTAATAAGGAGGGAATCTAGTTGGGCATTTTGGATCTCTTTCTCTCACACACACTCACACAGATATTTGAGGAAAAGTCACGGCATTATTCAAAAAAGGAATGTACCTGATTACATGTTACCCTATCAGTGATTTTTGTAAGATCTAGTGAAAAATTATATATAATTGCAAGTCAGTGTAAATTATACTCTCAATATCTCTATAATATGAGATGATTTAACTTATAAAAGAAATTAAAATTTGATTCTCTTATAAATAAAATCGTGACATGTTAACTCAGACTCTATGCTCCAAACTGGCATCTTGCAAATAGCATTACTCTCTCGTTTTTTATATCTTTATAGGAAAAAAAAATATTGTTATACACCACACTTTCGTCTCACTATGTAAGATATGACACATTTATCACAGTTAGATGATAAAGAATCATCCAATAAAAAATCATCCAATGATAATAAATGTTTCACATCTTACATAGTATATTAATGAAAGTGAGATGATAGTGTTGTATATAGAATTTTTTTTTTTTTAAATAGTGATATTGACCAGCCAGTCTTTGGTGATTGTTACCTAAGAGTTACAAAATAATCTATTCATTCAAATCATTTATATTTCCATCGTTCTCTCCTTTTTAGAATTTGTTCCGGACATTTGCTTGATCTATTCATTCAAATTCCTTAATTAGGATAAATTTTGTTTTTCATCTTAATTTGTTTTTTAATCTCTATTAGTCATATTAAGGAATTTGTCGCACTTTAAATGATTTAATATGTCAACTATTAAATGAACAGTTGTCTAAGATGTGTCATGATTGAACATGAAATAATTTAGAGTAAGGATTAACATTGCTCGTTTGGAAGAAACTGGAGAAATGAGTTTTTTTTTTTTTTTTCTTTGTTTAATTGGGGGGTGGGGGATTTTTTCAATTTTATTTTATTTGATCATTTTTATTTTATTTTATTTTATTTTATTTTAATATAAAATCTATTCATCATCTTAACTTTCATCATTCTCTCGTCATCCCATAGAGCTTCCCTGATCCGAAAAGCACCAGATCCTTTTCAAAGTTTTCCAACCGTTGCGACCGCGCGAAACTATACCCTTCCACCCGACACTACTCTTTCCATATTAAACCCAATGTTCGGAACGTCGCAATGCTTCAGACAGAAACATCTTCCTATAAATCCAACTCCAAACCCTTTCCATTTCTCTCACACTGATCTCGATCTCTCTCGTCCGGCCACAGACAGACAGGCAAACACAGTTTTCATCACTTTCTCTTTCTGCATATACACGCAATTAACTCTGCACTCTGTGCCCGGCCCCTAGTTTGATAACATGGACGCCGGGCCGTCTTCCAACATTGTCGCTCACATCACGGAAAGGATTCTGTTTCGACGTATGATCGATATTGGATTGAACCCAGAGGAGTCCATGAAAGTCATGGCCTTTTGGATGTGGCTGGAGGCCCAAAGCTTCAAAGAACTGGTGCGTAAGATATCCTCCAACAATGACAAATTTTTGGCATTGATCACTGACGAAGCCAAGGCAGTTCAGGCCATTCTGGACTCCAGTTCGACTAAACCAGTTTTGAAAAATCTTTGTCCCATTACATCCATATTTTCCCCATTCTCCATCCATGAAATCTTTGGGGACAAAGAGAGCGTTTCCAAAGGGGTCACGGACGTTTACAACAGGGTTTGCTGCGTGATATTTAAGGACTTGTTGGAAGAAAGAGGTTCAAAAGTGAGGACTGGTGATGAAGAAGGTGGTCGGGCTGGAGACGAGAAGGCTGTTACCCGAAGGATGAGGCAATTTGGGGAAGGTACGAGCAGATCAAAAGGAGCTGTGCTGGACTTAGTTGAGGCTTTTCCAGATGGGGTTGAGAAAACTTGGCTGCCGAGTTCTTTGGTAATAAGTGAAGGGGACGGTGATGCAGAGACTGTTCGATCCACACTAAATCCATTTGCTAAAGAATGGAATCCTGCAATAGAGCGTGCGCCAGAGGAAGAGAGGTGCTTGTTTCTGACTTTCTCTAAGGGCCATGCTCTTACTGGGAACCAAATCACCAACTTCTTTAACCGGTCAGTCTTCTTAATATTTTCTGTGTTTCATTAATAATGAAGGAGAAACGTACAGTTTGATATTGAACCACATCATAATAAAGTTTCAATATTTAGTTAAAAAAATGACATTTAAGCAAGTGATCTAGCAGATATTTTTCTTTTCTTTTCTGCATGCATGCATGGGATATATAATTTTTTTACTTTTCTTGGCAACAGTACCACGTGATTTAAGATTATCAGTGCTTCCCTGTTCCACGATATCAAAAACAAAAAAGGAAAAGAATAAAAGCAGAAATTAAGTGAGAAATAGGTCATATATATACACATGATCATCTTTTACTTATATATACTATATATAGATATAAGACATGTATGGTAGATTATATATATTAATGTTAAATAATATGCGAGCATGCAGGAAATATGGGCAGTGTGTGGAAAGGGTATATGTACACGGCCCGGATCCAAAGAAGCCGGCACTTTTCGGGAAAGTAGTGTTCGAAACAAGTTCGATACCAGCAATAGTCATGGGTAAACTTGAGCAGGCCAAGTTCAATGTCGATGCAAAACCCCTTTGGTGCAAGTGGTTTGACCTAAAGAAGAAGGGTCTTGCTGCAAAGAAATAATAATGAGCTTTTGTTAATCCTAAATATTGACAATATTATATATATATATATATATATATATATATATATTCTGATCTGAATATAGTTTTCAATATCGAATCTTGTTTTTTCCCTGTCAAATAATGCCATCCACTCTCTCTCTCTCTCTCTCTCTCTCTCTCTCTCTCTACGTGTAGTCCGGTGCTTTAATAATCTAAAACCTTTTTCCATGACTCATGTTCTTGTAAGTACTACAACAATTTAATAATTTGAAATGTTGGGTTATACTATTCTATACGCAAATCAAAAGAAGATCATGCTTTGAAAATGATATTGACATCCATAACCCCGACTTTAGCAATTTATTCAGAAAGTGAGTTTTTATAGCGTTATTAATTAAATGGAAAATAACAAAAAAATTATACAAAAGTAATCCTACGTACAAATTGATGTAATTTGATATTTTCATCAGATTATTAAATTATTTTTATTATAAAATAGATATAATAGATTAAATAAAACTACACGTTAATTTATGAGATTATTTTTATATAATTCTTTTGTAGATGTTGGAGCAATCTAATTAAATTGATCTATTTGAAGAGTCGGTAAAGGACCAAAGACCATTCCAGTACGTAAAACAAAGCACTAGCTAAAAAGTTAACGTGAAAGTTGATATCCATGTGCGCCATGGCACTTGCATCCCGAATCGCACGACTCTGCCGAAAGCATATTGACCCAATAAATTGTATTTGGTCGTCATGCAAATTGTATTATTATTTTATTATATAATTATAAATAAGTTGGTATATAGTATAACACCACACAATCTCTATATACATATCATTTTTACACAACTTTCTATTAAATTGGTGTATTCTGAATCATTTTATGAATGAGATGAGACTTTTTTTCAAAAAAAAAATCTATTAAATTTTTATTACTTTTTAAATTTGTATTCGTTAAAATAAAATAAAATCCAAATAATATGAAGCAAAATAATATTTTAATAGTAAGTTGTGGAAAAGTTGTATATAAATTCCATGCATAATATATATTTTCCTGTGGGCATATTCTCAGTACTTGAGTAGAGACTTAAAATAGCAATTGCTATCTTAAAAAAACACGTCAGTCAATTGTTTGAACGATGTCGAAGAAGATATATCTTTCACGTTTCGTTGTTTGAGATTCTCAATATAAGTTGGTAGCTTGAAATGGTGGGTCCAAGT
Source organism: Juglans microcarpa x Juglans regia (assembly GCF_004785595.1). Classification (NCBI taxonomy): domain Eukaryota; kingdom Viridiplantae; phylum Streptophyta; class Magnoliopsida; order Fagales; family Juglandaceae; genus Juglans; species Juglans microcarpa x Juglans regia. The sequence continues at coordinate 2,384,346 of NC_054606.1, read as the reverse complement.
ATTGCTCATTAGAGCACTTTTCTTGAATTAGTTAAAAGTTAAATTTATTGAAGATTTAATTATTAAATCATAAAATATGATCACATTAAAATAATTAAATTCTAAATAATTAAAATTTAGCTACAATTACTTTTAAAATTATTTCTAAATTTAAAAGGAACTATTCATTCATCAAATATATTTTATATTAATTATTTCTATCTCCCTTTTATATCAATTATTTTTCTCTCCCTTTTAAATGACAATTGAAAAAAATATAATTAGAATATGATTACTAATTAATATATAATATTATGAATAGTAAAATATGATAAAATAAAATAAATTCATAAGTAAAAAATTAAAATATTTTTGAAATTATTAATTACTCTTTACTATATAATGAATAAATAGATAATCCAATGTGGAGATTTGATGTGAATAGCTAAAGTCAAATTCATCTTATATTATTTTATTGTCATATAATGAAAAAATAGTTATTCCAATATGAAGACTTATGTGAATGGAATAGTTAAAAGCTAAATTTATCTTATATTCATAAAAAATGTACTTTAGTTTTAGCTAATCTAATGAGAGTGCTTTTAGGTGCCGTTTAGATAGTGAGTTGAGGTAATATGAACTAAGATAAAAATTAAAAAAATTGAATAAAATACTATTAAATTATTCTTTTTTAATAATATTATTATTATTTTGATATTTAAAAAATTTAAATTATTTATTATATTTGTGTGTGAATTTAAAAATGTTGTAATGATGAGATGAGATTAAATGAGATAAAACACGTTCACTATCTAATCGGAGCGGGCTCCGTTTGGTTTATCTGAATTCAACTCAGTTCAACCTAATTTTAAGCTAAATCTAACATCCAAACACCCAACTCTTAATTAAATTACTAAATTCATCTCAATGCAAAACATCTTTACACATGAGACTCACAACCCTTTTCAATTCAACACTTCTTTTACGCATGGGATTCATAACCTTTTTAATTTCCTATAAATACATCTAAACTCACTTTAACATTCAAATATGCATTTAAACTCATTTTAGATAAATCTTACAAAGCCTACTCTATCATCTTAACTCACTACTATTAATAAAAAATTCAATTCAGTTCAACTTAGCTCAATATCAAACGCAGCCCAATGTGGAATTTTCTTTTGTAGATTTTTTGCATTCACTCATGAAAAGTCTAGCTACATATATACCATTCTTACAAGTTGCAACGACAGGTTCGTCGTAATTAACATGTTAATTTCTTCGAAAGTACAAGATCAAAGATTCGTCGCGTGCAACTCAAAATTCTCAATCTACTAATTTGGTCTAATGCTTCATCGCCTCAGCATCAGCAGTGTTGCATATGTAAGCCATCTAGAAAAAAGCAACGACTAGCATCGACAAGAGTCAATTCCTAATTACTTACTTTACCTGGCTAAGAGAAAAATAAGTAATTATAATAGATTATTTATGATAATAATGATTTTTTGTGATAAATAAATTTATTTTAATATAAAATAGTTATTTTTATAAAAAATAACTGATTAGGAGTAAGTAGTTTTCTTGTAGTAATGTTGAAAGACAATAATTTTAAGGAAAAAAAATAGATAAACATTAAAAAGAAACAAAAAATTATATTTCTATGCCATGGTGTAGATGCACTCTCCACACTACTGAATTAATATACGATGATTTGTAAAAGAATTTAATTACTCTTAAATTAAATTTTATCACGTTACCAAGGCGGATAATGAAAGATCAAAAAAATGATTTTTTTTATTTTTTAGGGAAACTTTTTGGGATAAAGCTCGATTATGATGGACGATAGATTTCTTGTAAAATTCTGTTCATGTTAGGGCACTCCCAATAAATTCTTTATCTTATCCTTTAAAATACATCATCAAAATTTACTTTTTCTATTTTACATATTAACTTTTATAATATGTCATCCATCAGCTTATCTATTTTTTTTTTATATTATTTAAATATTCTTTTTTTATTCTTTTTAAATATTTCATTTCTACCAATAAATTTGCAATATCCATATTTTTTTTATATTTGTAATTTATTTTTATATACAATGTAAAATAATTCAGTCCTATACACGTAAAACAAAAATATATAAGCCAAATAAAAATTAAAAATCAAATCAAATATGAAAAAATTGGTTTAAAAATATTTTCAAGATATTTTTTAGAAGAAAATAAAATATATGTGTTTTAAATGATTAACAATAAAAAGAATTTGCTTATATGATAAAAATCAAAGTAAATAAAAATAGGGAGTAAATGAAATATCAACAATAAAAAAAATTTTACAGGATGAACAGTACCCGCTACATGTAGCGGGGTACTGTAGCTAAATGTATTTTATAGTTCATTTTACATAATCGGATGGAGCTTCTTTTTAGAACAATTCTTTAAATTATTTATATTTTTTGTATAATAGAAAAACCATTGGGAGTGCTCTTAAGAGACATCCAATATTTCTCGATTTAGAATATAAACTTTAATGTATATTAAATTCTAATAATGGTGTTTAGAAAAGTATAACAAAAATATCTCATACTCTTTTGAAAACATTGATTCTATAACATAATTCGTGGAAAATGATAGTATGACATATCTTTTAATATAACTAATCAAATATATATAATAGTGAACTTGAATTTAAACGTTGAGCTGTACTGAAATGTGGTTTTATTGTGTGTGAAAATACAGCATAATAATTTATGGTAGTTAGGTATAATTTAACCTTAATTCAAGATTCAAGATTATTAGATATATGACCAACATCAAAAACTCTAAACACGTGTTCTTTCTCGAAAGCTATCTAATAACTACTTTAAAATAAATAAGAGTATTGTTAGATGAAAAATTCTATTAATCATCCCTACACACCACACTTTTTTTTTCTTATCAAATGTATGGTATATAAATGATGAGTAGAAAAATTCAATTAGTTTACGAAAAATAAAACCAAAAAAAAAAAATGTGATGTGTGGTGTATGGCATGATGAGTAACAAAACTTATTATTAGATATAGTTTTAAGATGTGTAAGTCCTAATATTTTTTTTAAAAAAAAGTAGAGTTCACTATTAAAATATGAGTTTTTTCTTATGAGTTTTAGATTTTTTTTAAGAGAATACAACATTTAAAACATTTAGAAGTGTACAAATATTTTAATGACATATAATGATAAAATGAAATTTATATATATATATATATATATATATATATATATATATATTGGAAAAAACAGACCCCTCTTGGTGCATGTTTACGATTGTAGTGGTAAGATAGTTTTATTTTGATGCTTATAGCTGTCGAACTTAAGTAATAAGTTATATTAGTAAAAAATTATTTACTGTTAGGCAATTATAGGTCTAAAGCACTTTTAAACACGTTATATTTGTTTAAAAATAAATTTTTAAAAAAATTTTTTTTGAGATAAAAATAACATAAAAAGTCATTTAATTTTTTAAAATTATAACCATATCCTTTATGTATTTCCATGAATAAGATCAAAGGGCAAGACAGTAATTTTTTAAAATTTGTATAGATATTTTTGCATATTGACTGTTTTCTTTAAAACATATTTTTTATCTTATTTGAAATTAAAACCTATTTTAATATGTCACACATAAATAATATAATTTTATCATTAAAATTTTTTTAAAACTATTTAAACAATGTTTAAGATTTCTTAACTTCAACCATACACTATTCTTGGACAGTTAAATACTATAAGAGTGCGGCTATACCTCAATTTTTTTTAAAAATTCCGTACTCTTTACACACTCCACGTGTAATTTTTTTTTTAAATGCAGCACAAACTGCAGCAAACGGCATGCTGCAGTAAATATTTTCCCATTCTATAAATACGCTCATTGCTAAACATGTCGCTTCAACAAATCTCGTCTCCCTCACCCTGTCGCTCTTTTCCTCGGCGGCTCAGCTTGTTCTCATTCTCTATAGCTAGCATACAAGTAATGGACTTGTCGGAAACGCAGGCCCAACGGGAACACCAAAACGTGGTGGTAATGAGGCACGGCGACCGCAAGGACAACGTCGATCACCTATGGGTGACGAATGCTGCGAAGCCCTGGGACCCGCCGCTGGTGGAGAATGGCCGGGTATGTGCCTTCTCCACGGGTCGGAAGCTCCGGACCCATCTCGGCTTCCCAATCCACCGGGTCCTCGTCTCTCCCTTCCTCCGCTGCGTCCAAACCGCCTCTGAAGTCGTCTCCGCGCTCTGCTCCATCCACGACGACCCAACCATCCCCACCTCCGATGACGTTTCCATCGATCCCTCTAAAGTCAAGGTCGAGTCTTTCTTTTACCATTACTGATGTGTAACATTTATCTTTGTGTATATGCAATATGCATGTGTTTGTTGAGCTTGATTACCTTTTGATACGAGAATCGGTATTACATTTGCTTAATCTGAGTTCTTGGTTTTACAAGATCTAATAAATTTATAAAAAATAATAATAATAATCAGGATTCAGAATCATGGTAAGCTTTTGTTGTGATCATGGTTTTTAAGTACATCTCTAAATTTAGATGATTGTATCAAGGATTGGATTATTTGATTTTTGAGTGTAAGACAGGAAAACCCATATCTCCCATTTCTGAGAAATTGTATTAGACCCAAGTTCTTGATTACAAGCATAATCTGGATATCAACCACTCTAGATTGCAAGAAAGTTCTAGATTGCGTCGTCTTCACCCGCCGCATACAAAAACATTGAAGTAAGAAGGATCAAACCGGCAAACCCACCACGACACTTCTCTTTAATGCTCGTTAAGGGTGTTAGGTTCATAGACTGGTTGGCTAGATTTGGCTTCTGGACCTTTTTTTTTTTTTTTTTGGTTTTCTTGCATCTGACAAAAACTGCGCAGAAATTGAAGTTATAAATGGAAGGAGAGCCTGACCTTATCCTTTAATTTAATAATCTTACCATGTTGTATATCGATGTGACCAATTTAAATATCATTAGCATGTTAGGCACTCAGCTTTGGAGTTATTAGAAAAATCTGAAGAGCTAATTCAAAGAATGACTTAGTCCATGAAACGGAAAGATTGGATTGACTTTGTGCTTTATTGTTTCAGTCACTGCTTATCACCATAAGTAGAATTGGATATCTGTTAGCTAATCAACTTCCTTCTTGAACTCTTTCTCCAAATTTCAGGTCTCTATCGAGTATGGATTGTGCGAGATGCTAAACAGGGGAGCGATCAGATCTGGTTTCCCTCAAGACGGAAACTGGGGCTTCAATATCTCAGAGCTTGAAGCAATGCTACCAGCTGGGACAGTGGACAGCACTGTGGAACATGTGTATAAGGAGGTATACATCGTTTTTAAATTTCTGTTTCTATCAATAGTTTCATGGCACAAGTAGAAATAGATGCGTACATCTGCACAATTTTGCCTGATAGAGGGATCTTTTCGGGAGGAATTGTAGTTACCGCAGTGGCCGGAGACAGTAGCGGATGCAAGGGCTAGATATTTGCAAATCTTTCAGGCACTGGCAGATAAATATCCTACAGAAAACTTGCTACTTGTCACTCATGGTATGCTTCATTCTTGGTGACACTCTTAAATTTCAATCTGTGCAACTATACTGAGGATTTATTTAGCAGTTTGGATTATGCAACAAAATATGGTTACATAATGCACTTCTTGGTGATGGTTCCTTTCCTCCTACCCAAAACTATAAATTAAAAATAAAATAAAACCTCCTCATTACAAGAAAAGAGCCTCTAAGTAGTGAGTCATTCTTCATGCAGGAGAAGGAGTTGGGGTGGCGTTTTCTGCGTTCAAGAAGGACACTACCGTTTATGCTGTAGAGTATTGTGCATATACAGAACTAAGACGACCCATCGTCCATAAAGATGGATCATTTGTTGCTGGAGATTTTGAGACACGTAATGGGCAGGGCATCAAGTACATTCCATCAAATGCTGTGGCAGACGATGTCAACTGCAGTGACCGTGCGTAATATTTTCGATTGAACTCCTATTTCAATTCGAGTAACGATAGATACAATAGTAATAATAGATACAGTTGGGTCTATTAATAAAAAAATAATTTGTTTACGTGTATTTTAGATTTATCAATTTTTTTCAAAAAGAAAGTACAGGATTTGCACACCGTATTGTCGATCCTGACTAAATCAAAAAAATGACGGTGCTAATATGTCAACAGCTGCCTTCAGTGCATTTGTATTTATTTTAATTTTTTTTCTTTTAAACAATTTTTAAACATCTTTAAATATTGAAAAAAATACCAATTCGCTAATAATACCTTCTTAATCATTAAGAAAAAAATTAAAAAAATAAAATAAAATGCATGAACAATCAAATTTAGAGAACAAACTCAAATGGCATAGTGTCATTTTTTTCATGGTATCTGATGCCAATTTCCTGCAAGTATCTGATGCCAATTTTTTGGGGAGTGTATACACGGGCCCCCTTTATTTATATTTTCATGGGAACTTTTTTTTTCATAATGCACAATTATCTTACGGAATTCAGTGTGGAAAAGATGACCAAAAGTGGCATTGTTAAAACTACCCCTAATGAACGATTGTCTTGAGAATTTCAGTGCTTTGGATGTAATATCTCTGCGGTTTGGCCCTCGAAACATAGAGTTGTCCCTCCACTTTTGCTGCTACAAGCGTCGTTTTCCCTCTTTTAGTAGCAATGAGATGGACAAGAACTTAGAGATTAATCGAAAGAGCAACATGATTGAGGCTTTTTGTTATCTTTTGTTAGGAGTACTCTATTTGAGATAAAGAACCGTGGACATAAAGTCTATTCTAATTTGGGGGGAATGAATTCGAGGTGTCCAGTTTGAGAATGTGAGAGCTGGTTGACTACATTATATGGATTCGTGGAACCTTAACCAACCACCAGCCCCCCTAAGAGGCAATGAATCCAAACACGAAAAACACTTGCAAAGATGAGCATAGACTGAAAAACAAGGAAGGAAAATTCCCATTCATATAGATTACACACAGTTTAGAACAAATAATTGCAATTACATGCAGTATTTGTATGCCACAAGGACCTTGTATTTCTAGCCAATAAACTAAGTACGAAGAACTGCCCCCGTAATACCAAAACAACAACAATGGCACGGACAATTTATAGGTCTGAAGAGCTTGGAGCTGGCTCAATATGATCAAACACGTCGGTTGGGAAGTCATCAAAGATGCTGTCCGGGGTAATGGGAATGTCAATTTTTTCCTTGGTACCATTTCTGCAACTTCCTACAGGTTCAAATAATTGAGTTCCAATGGGAAGCTGAGCTCCATTTCCGAGTCCAGAAGCATCCAGTGTTCCAAACATATCAAAAATACTGGGGTCTTCAAGTCTGGCCAAGAGTTCTTGGCTTTCTGGTGAGAATGTGACGTCTGGTTGGGGTTGTGGAATTTGAGAAAATGGGATTTGTCGTACTTGGGACTCAATGAATGGGCTCTTCTTGGCTGGGGAGAACTCATGATGAATAAGACTAGTGTCAAAATTAAGCAACTTGGGGTTAACAAGATCTGGTAGTGGAACCATTCTGATCATTTCAGAGTTCTCCATGAAGGATGATGAGCATGACTGAGCCCTTGCCGATGATTCTCCCTCCGATGAAGAACTGAACTTTGGAGCCTAAAAATAAATAAGCAACGATTATAATCGAGGTTTGTGTCCTGAGAAAATAATGAGTTCTGCAAATAATATTAAATGCAAACCCCATAAACACTATGGATTATGCTTCAAACACCCTGAAATGAAATAGATCGAACTTTATAATTAGAAAGATAGTAGCTATTCTCTGCATTTACCTCCAGTGCAGGACAACTATTGGACCCTTGACAACAACCGTGGCTAGACTGAGCTTCCCTTTTGTTCTTCTGTGGTTTGGAGGGTGTTGCTGAAGTCTGCAGAATCCTCGCTAGCCTTTTCTGCCTGCTACTCCAAAAGTTCTTCACATCATTATCGGTTCTTCCCGGCAGATAGGTTGCGATTTTTGCCCATTTGTTCCCAAACTGTGCCTGTAACTCTATCACCACCCTCTCCTCCTCTAATGAAAATTTGCAGCCACTAAGGGAGAGACACACACACACCCCAGGAAAAAGGATTAGAGGACACCTATCTCTCTTATCTTGGTTATAAATCAAACAGGATATGAAACATGGCTTTGACAACTGCGGAGAGATCTATGCTCAGCATTTTCATAAAATGACAGTACAGAGAATACATACAAAGATCCATGATTGCATGGTTATACCTAGTATGAAACATCGTAACGACCACAATTGGAGAGGAGAGAAAACCCATGATCAACATTTTCATCATATACTAGGTACGAACAAGATAACAGACATTTTAGGGCATATAAAGGTCGAATTGAAGAGAAACCTATCACGAAAAGTATAATTAAGTACCAATAGATACATATAAACGAACTTGCATACAAGCAAACATGTAGACATCAACATAGAGAGAGAGAGAGAGAGAGAGAGAGAGAGAGTGTGTGTGCAATAATGGTGGGTGGGGTTTACTTCTTCAAATTGGGTCTAAGCTTATTGACCCAACGAAGACGGCACGACTTTCCGGTCCTCTGCAAGAGGCCTTTGGATCGAATGGAGCTCCAGTCTCTGGGGCCATACTTCTTCACATGGTTTAACAGCACTTCATCTTCCTCTGCCTTCCACGGCCCTTTTCTTATACCCTCATCTCCATTCGCTTCCATTTGTCACTACTCTCTCTCTCAAATTCGCAAGTTTCTCTGTTTTTTGCTTTCTCCGTGTATTTTTCCTTAACTTTGTAATAGAGTGACAGTTAAGACGGTTATCACTGCCCTCCACAAACGAGCCCCACTTTCCCACTTTCCCGTATTTGTCTCTGGTTTTTGAAAAATCACCAAACAACTGCTAGTCGTGCCGCGCCAGCATCTAACATTATTTTTCTCTATCTGCAACTTCGGTTTTTTGTGGGTGCAGAAAATTTTGGCGTTGAAGAAGGCGTACGTGGCTGCTGTCATTTTTTTTTTTTTTTTAACAAAACGCACGTCCCTGAGCTTCGCAAACCACAGAGAGAGACACAGAAGTATCAGAGCAGTAATTCATCTTCCTTCCAAAGCCAAAATATTGAAAAAGCAAACACATTGAGTGACAGAGAGAGTGTAGGCAGAGAACTACACCCAAGTTGAAGAAGCTTCATCAAGGAGATTCAAGCATAGCTTGCTTTCCAAGCCAACAGCTCGAAGAGTTCTCTCTTTTTTATGTTGGTGTTCCGCCATTAATAAAAGCTTTCACGCCCTTTCCCTCAATAAATCGATCGGTCCTCTTACGGAAAAGCATTCCCCATTCAACCATCTCTCACGGTCCTATAAAGCCCTCCCACATTCACTAGCTCAGTAGCCACTTCTTCCATGGCTGACTTAAGGGGTTTGAGGGTTTTCATTGTGCTTACTTGTGTTTGTTGCAGTGTAATAACTCTTGGGTGTTTGCGATTTTAGACCCGATTGATTTTCTGGCTATGCAATCGATCAGGAAACTGTCTGCGCTGGCCGCAGATCTCTTCAGCAGAAATAAGCGGTATTCAAACTGCGCAATCAGAGGATGGGCAGAGGGAGGGTCGACGGCAACCAACGGGGGTGGGGGTGGGGGGCGACGCGGCGGGGGGAGATGAACAAAAGAAGATGGGCAACGGGGAGGGAGGGGTACTTGGGGTAAACCAAATGGTACTGTGTGGTAAAATGCCAAATGGAGTTGTCTACAAAATGTCACCTACTGCAAGATGTAATGGAAAATACCACATATTTTTTTTTCATCATGAAAATTTACATTTCTAGTTTCATTTAAAGAGCCTGTCTCGTTAAGGACAATCTAAGATGGATCAAATTATGCCAAATGCTACCAAGGACAATCTTGTAGACAAGTTAATTGAGAAAATAAAAGAAAATGAATCCCCAGTTTCATCTCAGAGAAACATAATTTACGAGCTTCAATCATGTCACCATTTCCTGTTGTTTCCATGCCATATCACTCAACTATAACTTCCACAAGTATTCTAAAGACAATTTTCTAGTTGTGCATGCTGCAAATTACACTGTTTTTCAACAGAAGTGAAATCTACGAATCAAACCTACAAAGACGGCATAGGGATCAAATTGTCCCAAATAGTAGAAACGCACTTATAACACCTAGATGTTTTGACAGATACCGATTTAGAAAAGAAAAAAAACACAAAACAAAACACCAAGATACAGGATATCCAAGCACCAAGGAACTTTAAAAAATTCCTGGCTACGTAACCCACCCTGCACGAGTGAACCACGCATCCTATAACTATATAGCAGCTACGTTTCCCAATGTTTCGTGACCAAGGCAAAACAGAGGCCTCTCTTTTCTCCCACCACTGACACCATTAGCGAATGGCTTCTATTCAGATCCCCATGACAAGAACCGGTTCCAAAAGCTGAAACCTGAGAATGTCATTGTTCCTTGATGTAATCTGCCATTAATGGGCATCATACCAATGATTCCGAGCGTTCAGCCACCATGGTTCAAACTGCCTTTGTGTCATGACCAACATCAGAATCATGTGCAATATCATCATGAACACCATCTCCTGAGATATTATTGACAGCAAAGGATGTGTTCTTAGTTATGCTTCCATTTCCACTATTCAAGTCTACACCTTCATTCTTCTCCTTGATGCCAGAAGTTTCATCCATATCAACCACCGGTGACTCGACAGGCAAGGATATGGACGGGGCATTGGGATCGGCATCATGAATGCCAGAAACTGTAGGCTCAACACCATTCTCTCCAAGACCATTTTGATGGCTCACTATGTGTTTCTCCCGAAACTCTGCAGTTGGAGCAACATCAGTTGATACTGGCTCCACATCCATCATACTTTCATGGCAATCTTTATTTAAGATATCATCTTGAAACCCATTACAATCACTGAAAGCATCTTTGGGGAGTGGATTCTTGCTCCCTGTATTAGTCAAGACTCTATCCCCGCTTTCCGAAAAGACAGTGCGAGCTACAACCTCATCAACAGAATACAATCCAGGTGGAGAAATACAGATGGATGATGGCTCAGCATCCATATCAGCACAAGGAATTTCTTCACCAGCCCCCTCACCACAAATGCCATTTCCACTGGCAACCATATCAATCAGCCCACCACCAACATCACCTACAATACTGTCAGGATCATTGTTTACATTCCCACAATTTTCATCGTGAGAAGATATGTCTTCATCCATACAGTTACTCTGATTCACTAATTGTCTATCTTGATCGGCACAAGGCACCTCAACAGTTTCCTGCTCAATGTTGTCTACAGTAAGCTTCTGATTGGAATCCAACGTAGTTTGACAGCTATCTAAATCAACTAGTTGATATAGCTGCTTTTGTACACAAACTGCTAAAGAAACAGCATGATCGCGAATCAAAGAATCATGGGGTGGGCAATGTAGTAAGTCTATCAATGCCTTGTGGTACTGCAATAGGCTGATAGATGGCATAGTAGATCCTCGATGACGGCGTACATTAATAACTTTGAACATATGCTCACAAATATTGCCCATTTCAGCCCAACTGCAATTGCAAATACCAAACTGCGAGCCGGGATTCCAGACGACATAAACTTTATCTCGATCAAGCTGGTCAGAAACTTTTGCACATCTATCCTCTATGATAACATCAGTGTCTGGAATCTTCCATGCTTTCCGCCAAGTAGTCAATCCACTCACCCACTCATCTTTCCAATATCGTGCAAAATCATCCTTCCCTGAGTACTCATCAAGCCAGAAGTAAGAATGAACTTTTGTACCCAACTTATCAACCAACCAATCAGCACGTTGGTAAACACCAAGGTCCTTCTCATTCAATAACCTGAGATTCAACTGATTGTGATAAAACTCCATTGCTGCACACGTCTCCTGGCTGGCAAGGGGAAGAGATTCTAGTGCCGCAGTCCATGCTCCTGACGGCAACAAAAAAAAAAAACTCAATTCAATAATTTCTTTACAAAAAGGAAAAAACAAAGACTTAAATAGGAAAACCCATGGAATCTTTTTTAGGGCAAACATTTATATCCTTCACCCCAAATACAATCAAGTTGATCTTTTATCAACCAAGATTGTTGACTTCATCTGACCCTTTCAGTGGTGTTGAAGACCTGGAATAAATTATACATTTCTTAGCTTCTCTTACAAGAGGGGTCATATAATTCCTCCATTTAAGTGACCAACCTATTCTAGGATACCATATCGCCTTAAAGTAATCCACAAAATCTGACTCGTCAACAAAATCCTCCAATAGATCCTCAAACAAACCAACAGTTCCCTGCCTTCGACAGATGTCATCCACTGCCTGCCCAAGCCGTCTTGATATCTCAACTCGCATCTCAGTTGCCAGACATTTCTTTATTAAGTTCTTATGCCAAGCATGACGGACACGCCAAAAGCATATCAATACAGAGCACTCAAATACATCCCTGAGAAAAAAGCACAAGAGATATAAATTCAGTGACGCATCTCAATTGCCAGACATTTCTTTACTAAGTTCTTATGCCAATCATGACAGACACGCCAAAAGCATATCAATACAGAGCACTCAAATACATCCCTGAGAAAAAAGCACAAGAGATATAAATTCAGTGACTCAAGCAAGTGTTGTTCATTAATATATAGAAGTTACAGCTCATCATGCTACAAGGTCCTGTCCCACTATAACTAGTTTTCAGCGTGCTTATTAACCAAACTGCCAAGAAAAACTCATAAATTGGACTAGGAACCCAAAAAATGATGTTAGTTAACATTTTATCCTCATCACAATCCTTTTCTATGCGCAATGATATGTGCTCCAGAATTGATTTCCCATATGGTTAGAATGATATCACTGAAGCTACTTCTTTTTTGATGAGTTACTTATCATTTCATTAAAAAAAACACATAAAAAATTTCCCAGTACAGAAGAAGTGTGCTAGAGTTAACTTCTAGAAAATTACAATCTAAAGTTCAAAAGATCTATAAATACTACAAAAGAAGTGGAATTAACACTGCCTAAGGTAGATATCCAATAATGCAAAGTTCTGAGGAATAGAAATTAAATCGGGACCAGCATGTTATTGAAGCTACTTTTAGCCATAATATACAATAGGAGATGAAGTGTCAACAAGCTGATCTAAGTCACCAAGCATGCAAACACTAAAGAGGCTAGAAAAAAGGATGTCAAGTAATACTAATCAGACTATCGTATGACCAGGATCCCCTTGCCACCTCTATAAGCCAATGACATCCTGGGACTATTTTTTTTCATATATAATACACTTCAAACATATATTTAGCCATATCTAGAATTAGAGTGGTAGACTTTGCACCCAACCTGATTGTATGGACATCACTTAGAGGATCATCCACAATGAACCCAGCCAACTTCCAAGTGGGATCTTTCGTGCGAACTCTATTGTAAAGAGCTCTCATCCATCTATGCAAATCTGAACTTGCAAACCTCGGTGCTATTATCCAAGCCACAGGGATAGCCTTGTTGTCAGAGTTGAACACGACAAGACTGTGAACAGGGTACTGGATCAAATTGCACAAGGCACACAGTTAAACTAAGGTCACACAAACTTTAAATAAATAATAAAAATAATAAAACAAAAACAGACCTTCAATTTATTTGTTCCAAACCTTGAATCAGAAGCCAGAAGGCTGCGATTACCAAACCTAATCATTTGTTGCAACTGCCACTCTGTTTGAATGCCCAATGTAAAAGGTCCAGAATCAGAGAAATCTTCATGATAGAAAATGTGATCCTGGTGGCTTTCAACCCACATGCTGATACTGACTGCATCATCTACATCTAGTTCATATGTAGAACGTCGGATGCTCCTCTCCTGTCTCCGAACATACCGATGGGTTAAAAGGTCATCACGGTTACATGGACCGCCCTGTCTCTCTACTGATTCATTGTGTCTTTGCATTATGGTCTCCACAGAAACACCAACATATAGTAGAGATAGGACACGCAGACGGAGGTCCTCTGAGATGTATGGGGCAAACATAGCACGTGTTCCAGCAGCCTTCTTGTCTTGTGGACCATGGCAAGGCAGCCCTTTTTTATCTATATGCTTATCTTCATTATATATGATGAGTGCTACTGATGGTTCAGCAATTAAGCGTTTCACGATAAAGTGGCAAGTGCATCCTCTCTTAGTATTTGGTCTGCCAGCATTTTTCTTTTTTGGGACATACGTAGTTCTACTGGGTCGTACAATGCCACCCTTCCGGTGGTCATCAGGACCAAAAGAACACCAATACCTATGCAATCAACAGGATAACTTAAACAAACGATGCAGGACCAGTCATTAAAAATCCTAAAAGAACATATTTGAACTTACAGAATATATTCAAGAATGCCATCCACCTTTGGCTTGTATGCCATCTCTGGAGGTCGTCGCCGCCTTGCTTCAACATGAAATCTCGTTGGACACTCTTTATTTGCAGATTCACCCCTTACAAAATCATCCACTCTGGCAAATGGGATTAGAACAACTCTATTCGTTTTGTCACGCCAACCTTCCACCTTTGACCACACAAGGTCAGCAGAAGAAAATTCCAAGGTTGGAGGATTCTGTACAGGAAGGGAGAGAATCTCGTCCCATCTGGCCATCTGCAATGGATACAAGCATATAGAATAGCTATAATATTACAAATATAATTTTAAAAAAAATTGAAATTAATTAATCAATTAGCAGAGGATTGAAGTCATAAATCAAGCATGCAAAAATAAAGCCAAGTTGAAAGGGAACCAAGCTGAGAGATAAATATCATAACATCAAAAAAAGCAAAAAGGTTTTAACACGGCCATGAGAGACCATTATACTCCAAAGCCTTGATCAGTTGGTATAAGTACCAGAAGCATATGGAAATTAGCCACATCTTAAAAGCATTTATGGTGGGTGTGTTTTTTTTAATATATTTTAAAATCCTTCCGATTGCCCTCACATCAAGTGGCATCCCTAGCCACAACAACAAAAGGGGGTGTAGAGTGATATGAGGACAAAAATATACTACATAACCGTACCTCTGACTCTTCCCCACCCAACCCCCCACAACCCCCCCCCCCCCCCCCGGCCCAACAAAAAAAAACCTCCTGCGGTTGTTTTGGGATGTGGAAGGAAAGGGCAAGATGTTTTACCCTCAAATTAACTCAGACATGGCCCTCATATAGCATATAGTACATAATAGAACAATTAAAATTTAGAAACAATAACCATTTAACCAAAGCTGTATATATCAAAAGAAACCTAATACCTCATATAATAAAAGGCAGTACTTTTACACAAAATCTCCAACAACCATTCGAATTGATTACCTTGTAAAAGAAGAGCAAATGCAACCAAGAATTTGACAATAAAATTTCCCACGTCAACCAATTTCACTCCGCTAGGAATTACAAGGTTTTGATTTTCTTGCATTCCATATAAAAAGAACTCTGCACTTCTCATAATATACCATTTCCTTTACTTTCTTACATTTTGCATATTAGTAAACTCTCTATGTCACTCCCCGTACCCGGGGCTGAACCCTTTAAGCTGAAATCCACAATAATAAGAACTTAAATACAAAAAAAGTAAACACTAGCAAAATTTCTCTTCGCTCAGACAAATCCACTTATGCCACCTGTCACTCATCTCACATTTCTCTTATAATCATGTCAAAACAGAGGCCATCTTTACCCCCATGGCCAGGTTATACATTATGCGAATAGCCAAGCAAAACATAAATCACTTTGTCACCAAAGTGATTGCACTCAAAACAGAGGCCACTATTATAACCCGTGGCAGGGTTGTAACCAAAGCAAAACAGAATCTTATGCCTCAAAGTTTTTAGATACAAATGCAATAACAGAAGAGTATATTGATCAGACAATATCATATAATTGGATCAAAGTTTCAGATTTCATATTCACATTTTATACAGTAGAGAAACAGAGTAAAAAAATTGTTCATGTCTACACCAGTTATGTTTAAATGTTTAGATACAGAGATTAGTGCAGAAAATAACCGAGGCTACTTTCGTAACAAAATATGCAAGCTTTTTCACAAAATCAACCTCAATCAGTTCTAGGCAAAGTCTAGCATATGAGCACCACTTACTTTGACTTTTACAAAGTACTATCTAAGCTTTGAACCCAAACTGCAGCAATATCATGACTTAATCTAGAAAAATATCACTAACATTAATAACTCATATCAGTACAAAACCAACCTAACAAATTCTATAACGCGATCGATAGCTCAATAAGAGCCAGAATCCAGCCAATTACAATTAAGCTCAGCGTTCCAAACATTTTTTGGTTGATTGGTGGTAAGTTAAATTATTAGAGGTCGGTCGCAACGCTGTCCCAATAGAGGGAGAATGATTCTGTTGGGTCATTTGATATGATATGGTTGTGCTGACCATAGTACATTCAATTCCACTACACCCTCCAAGAACAATCTAATTAATCAGCAAACCCCAATCATAGTTGAAATGATAAGTACACGGGTAGAGAGGATACCTCACCAGGCTTCAGGCGGTGTTCAACTGGACTCGGTGATGGAACGGCACGGATTGAATGGTGTCGTGTTGCGGGGCTTGTGGCGCTGCAGTCTCCACTGGTCACGGTGGCGGTACCGGAGAGGGGACAAACAGAGGGTTAGAGAGAGACACACGAATTTTGAGAGTGAGAAATACGAACAGAGAGGGTAGACAGGGAGACGAACGGAGAAGTGGACAGAGGTTTACCGGTGCTGGGGTACGACGTGCTAAAAACGGCAACGTGTTCTGGATGAACGGAGTGCGAGCCGTGAAAGGTGGCAACTGCAAGGCAGAGACCGAGGGACTGGAAACAGTGGTCGTGGAGCGGAGGACGACGGTAGCGTGGTGTGGAGGTGCGGCTGAGGAGTGTGTATCGGAGAGGTGAAACAGAGGGAGAGAAAGGCCGAGGGTCTCACCGGCAAGGCGAGGTGCGGAGAACCGATGGAACAGAGGGCATACAGGTGGGCAGCGGTGACGTGGTGTAGGGCTTGAGCGGCAGCTGCATACGACGTCGGTGCCGTGGAGCACGGTGGCGGTGTGCAACCTGCACGTGTGTATCAAGCGGCAGCGGCGGAGAGATGTGAGAGATGAGACACAGACTAGGGTATAGCTGGTAAAGGCAGAAATGGAAGGAAGCTCTGTATTGTGGGGGTTCAGACTTCAGAATCAGAGCTGTTGTTTTGGCCTTCGGGGTCACTCGGAGGCAGGAAAGGTATAGAGTGAACGGTGTTGTCGTCGTGAACCACAAATTAAGAACCCTTTCTGTAATGATTAATGCTGCACAACCTTCGCGCAACACATTTTTTTTAAAATTTTTTAAATTTTATAATATTTTTCTTTTTAAAAATTTGAGTTTATTTTTTTAAAATTAATTCAATTCGTCTATTTATTATTTATATATTTAATATTTAATTAAAAAAATATAGTGTATAAAAATTGTGTGAATAATAATCTCTCTCTATGCGCAGCAAATATCTAATTAATAATTTCTCTTGTGAGCTATATTTTCACGAAATATGTGGTAAATTTTAGTCGAGCTATAAATAATCAGCACATGTTTAGAAAAAGTCGCAACTTCTCAAAAATTAAAAAAAAAAAAATCGAAAAAATCTCACAATAATAATAGTATAAACTAATGTATTTAGAAGTAATACGTTACATTTATTTTTTATATATTTTTTATATAAAAATAATTTTATAATCTAATGTATAACAACAAATCACGTCAATTTATATATTTTATTTGATGAGATATAAACCAATCATTTTTCAAAATATAGAAAGCATCTGCTAGTTTCTCTTGCAAAGAATAGAAAAAAGAGTAACCATAGGTGTCTTTTGCACATGCACGAAGTCCGTGTTATCTCTAAAATTGGATTTGCTTTCATAAAGAGTATACATATTGGCCTTCGAAAAATGAGAATAAGACAAAGCTAAAGTCCTTATAAACACAATTTCAAACCCTACAAAACAACGAAAATCTTCGATATTCAAATAAATGAATATATTCTTATTCATCTCTCGCCCTTGGACGAACACCAAGTCCAGCTCTTATATTTGCACCCACTTCCATGAGGTCTTCCACCTATACAAGAAGATAAGCAACCAATTAGTGCACTATCAAAGGGTAAATGCAATTTCAAAGTAATCATGTTTAATTTGCTATCTGTAAAAGGTGATATAGACAAAGGGCAAAGAAAATAATATTTGATAGACAAACCATATATTCACTTGAAGTTAAACAATGTTATTCACTTTCATGTTTGCCAAGACACTAATTATTGAAGTTATTTTTTTTTCCCTCTTTTTTATCCGTTTTTATTCTTTTTAGCAATTAGAAATAACATCTTCAAACGTCTTGATATTAAAATTACTATCCATACAGTCAAATGCCATAAAGTCCTATATCCATGCACTCGGAGACTTTCTTCTACTATTAAAGCTGATAATTTGTTGCCAAAAGAAAACGAGCCAGTATAGAGAAATAAAATGAGGATTGGATGTCACGTGCAGGGAAGAGAGCTGAAAGTAGGACCAAACAGGTAGATTTTAAGGATGATAAAGGGAGGTAACAGCTACTTGACTGCAAACCGCATGGAGCTTGGAAGACAGAAAGGACAAGAGGAAGAAATGGATATCAAATTAAAAGCTCATTTCTAGCTTCAACCAAAAGAAAGATGTTTTTCACACCCTAAATTTAGCTCAAAGCAATGGACCAAAAACTAAATGAAACATTGGCCCAGATCAGGCAGTCTAGAGGGCACCACTAGAGTCTTTGCAAAAGTACTAGGTGCAACTAAGCACAAGCAAGGTAACATGAGGAGACGGTTTTTCCTGCTGTCAATTCGCTGGATGGATCAAGGAAGATAGGATAGGGTGATGGAGCCCAATACTGGTGGGAACTGGGAAGTGGCCAATTGGCCCAGATTGTGAGCTGCAGAGTTTGCTGATCTATGAATCTGTCCAACGAAACATCACATGAAAAGGGTTGAGTCTGCGGACTTGGGAATGACTGGGCAGGTTGGAAATAACTCCAGTTAAGAGGTTCAAAATTCAGAGGCAGTCAAGGTAAATTATAGCTCAAGTGTGTTTGAAAGACTGTAATACTCTAAGCACCCAACTTCAAAGTTCAAATCATTCTTAGGAAAGCAAGTTAAATATTATAACAAAATGACCCAACCAACGATGACTCCTTCATGTCAGCATTATAACCAGATTATGTTAAACAATATATAGTTGGAACAATATGTAGACCTATTAGACAATTGAAATACCATTTCCAGATATTATGCGGTAAGAATAGGTGCTTGTTCCAATGCCCATCATAACATGCAAACATTACCACCAGGGTGAACTGTCAACATGCATATTCAATGGTTTTGACTTCAGCCTGAAACAGGACTTAAGTATCAGATAGACAGAGTTTTTGCAACTAACAAGTGACATTAATGCATCCAACTGGTGTAAGATTACGTTAAAAACCCCTTTGATTTTCCCCTATGCTCGGTTTCCATTATATGAAATTAAAAGGGAACTCGTTGACCTATCTTGTTCAATTTAGAATATAAAAGCATAGGGGCAACAATTGAGAATGCCATTACTAGGAGCAGTAATTTGCAGATACAGTTTCATTCACCACATACACAATGCCAAATTTCACCAAAGAAAAAGGGGAAATTATTGCAATAAAAAGAAACTCAACAAACAGTGTCACAAGCGCACGACACGATCAAAGGTCGATGCTGTGGTCCAGAGAAATGAACCTTAAATCACCGAGGTATCTATACCATGATCTCCTAGTTACACCTCCCAGAGAGAGAGAGAGAGAGAGAGAGAGGGAGGATCAGACCTTGTGGATGCCGGAGGCCTTGAGAACTGATACGGCGGTAGAGGCAGCGGCGCCGACGAAGAGAGAGGCGACGACGAAGGCTTTCAAGGGCATGAGGCGTGAGTCGCCGGCGTAGCCCCTTCTGTAAGACGATACGCCCAACCCTAACTGAGCCCCACTTGCAAGTGCCCACCACCAGTGGCCGTAGTCCCTACTACCTTCCTTCTCATCCTCCATCATTCTTGCGATGTAACTTCGCCTCTCACTGCCAGACTCGCTCCGGAGCTGAAGCAGCTCTCCTTGCTCCAGAGTCCATCCCCACAGTTCTGATTAACTTATATTTATGGGCTCAGCTTGGGTTACTTTTACCTGAGCGAGGATACAGTTACCTTCACCGATGGCATTACACAAAGGGAAAAGTTTCTAGTCGGATGTGTTTAAAACTATTTTTGCGCCAACCAATGAAATCACAACACGTAGACACTCTAGGAAAATAGAAGCTGCACCTGGCAACACCCGATCCGATCGCCCTCTCATCTATTTCCTCCGCATGCACGTCACTGTATCTATTTATACACTTCATGCACAACCTAGCACACACTGCCTTTCATATATTTTAGGGTTTTCAGAACAGAAAAACAAGCCCACGCCGCTGCACCATGAGGCAATTGTATACTCCTCGACACCGCATGGAAGGTGCACTGCGAAAGCCGCACGTCCAACCAATAACCCAACGTAGCCACGACCCCTGCACCTCGGTAAGCTGCCAAGTAACGGTTGCATCACCAGTAACCAAATCGAGAGCCACCATAAAGCAGCCCCACCGCACCGCCAATCATCCTCAACCTCTTGGAATACTCTGTTTTTCTATACCAAAAACAGAGCAGCCCGATGACGAAACCACCGCGGCAACTCCACCATCCAGACCATGCACAACCATGCACGCCATTGTGAAGAGACTTCCACCACCGTGACCTCACTTCGCACCACCAGCCGAAGCACCATGTCGCTACATCAGTAGACCCCTTGCACGACTGTTCGCTTTAGGGAGCCATCAGTAGACTCGGGTAGCCACCACCCAACGCACGAAATCAACCGCCGACCACCCCAGGGCGTCGGAGCACCACCCATGAAGCCAGAAACTGCCGACCAGCTCAGCCCCAGCGCACCCACTCCCTTCCGGTAAGACCTTGACCGCCGCCAGCCTCTGTTTTGGTTTCGGTAGTTTTCGGTCAGCATAATTCTCTCTCTAAACTCTCTCTCTCTCTCTCTCTGTCTCTCACTCGGTGCCGCACCACCATTGGAACTCCCAGTCGCGTCGCCGGTCACTCCCAGCACCCAGTACCGCCGTCGCACTCAGCCCTCTCTCGGTGAGATCCCCTTGCGCAGAACTCTCTCTCTCTCTCTCTCAAACTCTCTGTTTCCTTCTTAAGCCCATGTGTTTCGGGTTTTGGCAGAAACCCGTGAGTTTATTTTGATGGGCCCTTGGGCCTTAGGCCCTTGTATGCGTGGGATGGACTATTTCTGTCGTTGGATTCATGTAGTAATATTATATTATGGGCCAGATTGTAGTATTTTACAGAAACTATTATAATTATTTTAAATGGACTTGTACTTTAATTTGTATTTGATTTTATTTTATTTCAACAACAGTTTACTAATTTATTGGGCTTAACATCTTAAAAGTCAGTTTTTCTTAAATAAATATATTAAACAAATACTATTTTTATAAGGATGTTTTACAAATATTTTGTTAATATTCCTTTGTCTATTTAGTAGAATTTAATAAAATTATTATATTAAGAATTTAATAAAATTATGATGTAAAGAATATTTAATAAAGTTTATTAGGTTTCTTATAAGATTTAATAATTATGTTAAGAACTGAAACTTAGTTTAAGAATTTAAGTTTTATGAATTATTTTAAAATAGTTTGAGTATTCATCTAAATTATGAATAAGTATTTTAAGTAATTTAGATACTAGGATTTATTGATATGTTTAACACTATTTTTAGATTTGTAAATTTAATTAAGTAAGATATTAGTACTTATGTGATTCCAAACCAATTTAGTGATAGTTATTATTTCATATAGGTCTCAAGTTACGAAGTGTTATTCAAGAAGAAACGCAGCGAGGTAAGTAATTTGATCACAAGCTTAGGATTATCACAGTTCAGTTTATAGATAATTAGTATTCAAGCCAGTTCATTTCCAGCCAATTAGTTATGCACCACTCATGTCATATGCAAACATGTCATTCAGCATAGCATACGATCATGTCATTCTGCATCATGTTTAGATTCAGAAATTATGATTATGCATGTAGTATGTCATGCATCTCATCTGTATAAGACACGTAAGCCATCTTAAATTCAAGTGAAAGATAAGATCAGATCAGTTAATAAGATGGCCATTCAGATGCATGGTACCAATGTAATTCAGTTTCAGGGTGGATGTGCAAGCCACGAACTCAGTCGTGGTCCACCATAGTATGCCAGAATACTATCAGCGGCTCCCCTTGCGGCCACGGGATGTGGGGCTGGTGCACAACCTCGCACACAGGGTTAAGTGTGTTGGTCAGTCAGATAAATCAGATCAGTCAGTTAATTCAATTAAACAATCATGCATAGCACAAGCATCAGTATGAATAATCATGATTTTAAACTTTCAGCATGAAAGTTTTTATGAAAACCTTATATTTAGTATGTTTACGTTGTGATGGATTCATTGCTGAGTCTTCGACTTATTTTTGTTTATTTTCATGTTTTAAACCACCCAGGTGATGATGATGATTATGAGCAAGCCGGCCAGGAGTAGAAGGAGCATTAAATTTTTGTTCAGACTTTCTAAAATAAAACATGTTTTTATGACATGAGTTTTGTTTAGTTTATTTCATCTAATGTTTTTTGAAGACTTTTTATTAGACTTTTTCTACAAAATAAATTGTTGATTTCATTTATAAAATTTGAGATCTCTTGCTGGATTTTATTTTTATGAAAAGTACGTGACACTCTTAGCCTACGGGAATGGGGTGTTACACTATTAGAGAGTAAAATATGCTCACAATAAATTAGCTAAATTTTAAATAATTGGAATTTAACTACAGTGACTTTCAAAAATTTTTTCAAATTTGAAAGTTACTGTACATATATCAAATATATATTTTATCAATTATTTCTCTCTTGCTTTATTTTTATCACATATTTTATCACAATTTGATACATTAATTTAATTAGAATATAATTATTAATTAATATATAATAGGTAGAATAGTAAAATATGATCAAATAAAATAAATTAATAATTAAAAAAATTAAATATTTTTAAAATTATTAATTACACATAATGAATAAATGAATAATTCAATATAGAGATTTAATGTGAATAATCAAGACTAAATTTATTTTATATTATTTTATTGTTATATAATAAAAAAAATAACTATTCCAATATAAAAATTTATATGAATAGAATTGTTAAAAATTAAATTTCTCTTATATTCATAAAAAAATATCATATAACTTTAGCTCATCCATTGATAATGCTGCGAGACATCCCAAAGTCACCGACGAACTGCTTGCAAAACCATCCTTCTTCGAGGATCTCAAGTAGTAATTGACCATTACAAGCACTTGAGAACTGAAACCCCAATTCCTACGGAGAAAATGCAAGCTTGTACAGATCAGGGTACCAAAAGCTAACCGAAAAGAAACAGCCCACTAAGTAAAATGCAATAGTCATCCCCGATAAAGACTTGAGTAGCGCAAAGAAGATCCTGGGAATCAAAGATTCTTTACAAAGTGTGAACTGATAATTATAGCACATGCTTCTCCATTAATATATTGAAGAGCATGTGGAGTAAATAATTAAGGACTGCGAAGCCGAAAAATAAAATAAAACGCACTAACTCGGAGTAGAGTTCGACACAACTACAAGTAAGCTGAATTTGAAAACCCACCAAGGATTCAACAATATTGGCAATGATTTACGTAAGGACTTCGTTGGCTTCGCACATTTCACCAACGGAAAAGAGATTCGGAAGGAGGGAGAGGGATTTGAGGATGCAGAGTACTTTACCTTCCGTCGGCTTTGAAGACGAGTGTCCAGTTAGTGTTGCGTCGAGTGGGGCTTCCGGAGTAGAGTTGAAGGGAGAGGGAGAGAACGGAAGGGAGAGATGGAGAGAAGGGAAATAGATGAGAAGGGGATCGGGTGTTGCTGGGTGCAGCTTACATTTCCTCGAATGCTTACGTTTCGCAATTCTATTGGCTGTTACGAAAATAGTTTTTAAACCCATTCGGCTGAAAGCTTTTCCTTACACAAACACCCTCATCTCTCTCTCTCTGTGTTAGAAGAATTAGCTATATTATGAAAATTAAAAAAATAACTTTGTAATAAAACCTTTTTGTTTCTTTGTTATAAAATTGTCAATTTTTCACCCAAACAGAAAAGTAGTTTTATCACAAGTCTCGCAGTTTGATATCAACCACAACCAAATCATACAGATAAATGAGGCACAAAATATATCAAGAACAGAAAGATCAGATATCAAGAAAAAGGAATAGAAAATAACAGAAATATAAATTGCAAAAGGAAATGAAAGAATATAAGGAAAGAACACACCGATATACGTGGTTCAACCCTAATAGTCTACATCCACGGCAGGAATGGCCTCAGACAAGGCACAGAGATCTTTATTTATAAAAGATACTTCACAGAAAAGTCTCAGTACACCAGAGTTACAAAACCCCTCAGAACTCACAAAAAATGCATTGATTTCTTCCCTCCAAGAGCAAACCTTAGAAAGCTCTAAAAACCTTAGAATCGCCTCCCTTCTCTTCTCTCTCTCTCAGACTGCCGTATTTACAAAATGAATTCATCCATCTAGGGTTACAAAGGAAATGAGATATATATATATATATATATATATATATATATATGTATCAACAGATGCTACCACGTGTAAAGATCCAACGGTTCAATATACAGCCTTTTAGATTAAAGAAGTCACGAGCATCTCACATGCTTTCCTTATTAACACTACCTTATAAGTTTCAGAATTCATCACTTTAGAAAACAATTAGTAAAAGAAGAAACCACATTAGTAATAAGTAACAAATAAAATGTATTGACATATATATTACACTCTCTTTCTCATTCTCATTTAACAACTTATGCACCGTAGAGAAAATTCCAAAGAAAATTAATATTTCAGTAAGTTAAATATTAAAAAAAAAAAGAACCAAATAAATATCCCAAAAGACCCTTTGATTTTCACTTTCCCTTCTTGACAAGGCGGGCCAAGTTTAACACCATGGCTGTTAGGCCCTACCACCTTCCTTCCATTCCAAATTCCATCTTTCTGGGATGGAACTTCGCCTCTCTCCGGCTGCAAAAGGTTTTCCTGCTTCCCCCTACCCCTTTCTGATTGCGTTCTCCTTCTCTGTGCGGGCTCAGCTTTGGATTTGTGCCGTTTTCATTAGAAAAGTAGTCATATATAGACAAAAGTGAAACAAAAATTCAACTTCTGTACCTTCAAACAGAGCAAAGAGCTACACCATTGCAGCTTTCTGAGGCCAACTTTCTATATTCCAGAACAAGAAAAAAATCCCATATATATCTTTTTTTGAACTCCAAAGAATAGATCTATATATGTGCATTACCGGGCGGAGGACTGATGTTTATCACAACTGGAAAAAAGATTCAAATCAAAGGTAACAACAGGGCATAGAATTTTATTTTGCTGAATCACACTCTCCAGTACCGATACTGAAATAATGCCATAAACTTATTACAACATCAAAATGATGTTTGGCAAAACCTATGAAGATCGAAATCGGATATTACAAGCTAAACAGGATTACAAAGTTCAGATGCGATGCAACAAACGTACGTACCAAACCACGGAGGCTTCAATTTTCAATGCCACCTTCTAAAAAGCCTAATAAAATTCCACATAGTGAGAGCCAGGACAACGAGACCAATTACAGTTGCAGTTCCTCTCCAGAAATCGTGGAAATACACACTTGTCAAGGTTGCCACGAGACGGTTCCAAGTGTTTTCGTAGTATCCATTAAGCCTTTTACTGAGATCCGAGTAAAAGGTTCCATTTTCTTCAATCTCAAGGCCGAGTTTGTTGATTAGATCCGTCACTGCAATGTTGCTACCTAGCTCGTTGACAATAACCTTCTTTTCAACAAGCAAACTGACGTCTTTTTTAGTGGTGATGAGATTATCCAACAGCACAACATAATCGCAGATGAAAGTTTGAGATGGGTAGTGACACTGCTCCAAGGCCATGAGGTTTCGGAAAAGACCTTCAGTTTTGTCGTCTACCAGAAAGGGTGGAACTTCCAAGAAACGTTGCATTCGTGCCAAGAATGTGGTTTTCAAGCATGGTAAGCAAGATATGAGCCATGACAAGTTCAAGCACGGGCAGTTTTCCAAGCATTTACTCTCAGGAAATCTTATTTCAAGCAAACTTCTATCCCCAGCTGGCCTGAATTTTAACGCTGCCTCGCCAAGCTTTGTCGCTGTATATAGGCATTGAATAGTACTTTTACTTTCTGAAACTTTCTGGTTCGGTGGTGGGCTGATAGGAGTAGGTTTTGTTGGTGGAAAGAAAAAATTTCTTACCAAATCTGTGAAATGTTTTACTTCCCGGGTACTGCAGTACTCTGGCGGCTTTCCATAACTCTGAAAGAACTGGCAAGAAAGCTCGAGAAAGCTGGAACTAAACACCTTTTTGCTCAGCCCTTCTTTGAGCTCCTCAAGAACGAAAAAAGGGACCTGATTCTCAAGTAGAATCAGGTCAGACCTTATACCTCGTTCCATACACGGTTGATGTAATATATGGTCTGTTGAATTTTCAGATTTCTTCAAGAAAAGCTCAATTATGAAGACAGCATCCAACAGTATCATGCGCACAAACTCTTCACTGCTGATCTCGAAGGTCTCTGAATAGCAACGGCGGATTTTCACTTCGCTTCGCTGGATGATGACTGCAAGATCCTCGTGGCTCGTCCGAGTTCGGTAACAGAAATCCCTCAAATATCTCAGTTTTTGCACTTCCATGTTCCTCAGTTCTTCCCGGCGGTGATGAAATGGGCCAATCGAAACCAGCCTCGGGGTGTATGCCTTTTCATTTATCTCCCGAAGTCTCTTGGGAACCCTGTAGATGCAGCACTCCGGCCAAAGAGGAGGCTCCAGAGCAAGTGGTATGTCGATTAACAGCTCTTTGCAATCATCGAGTTCTTTTCCAATGGGATCAGAATCTGTAGCTGCGGGGCCGGCCATCTTTGCCATACCTCGAGTTCCTTTTCCTGTACACGAAAAGCAACAGTGATATTTTTCTGTAAGCACCGTTTGCAACGATTCTACAAGAACTTACTATCACTGAAAACACAACCACGGGATACCAAAAGATCCATGAATTTCGACCTTATATATCTTGATCCAAGTTTTCGTTTCTTTGCTCCATTAAAAGTACAAGCATACAAGTAATTTTCTGTGTGGAGTTTATACCGAGGCATATACGTATCAGCAAGCTCAACGACTAGATTTTCAAAGAAAATTTCACTCAAAATATACAGCACAGGTGAAATAGGAAGCAAAGGAATTAACCTGCAAAATCTGCTTTCAAGAAATGCCCGTTTTGCTTCAGATCAGTACGAAGAAGTCTTCCTCTTTAGACTCCCAATGAGGCCGATCGAGACATCCTCTTTCTCACTGATTTTGTATTCCCTCTTCCTCTGCGCGGGCACATATATTATAGTGTACAGGGTCCGTCCCTGGCTATATGTGACTGCGATGTGTCTGTCTGTCCCAGGCTGTCACCATGTCCCCCTCACTTTTATCATTAGCCAAGTGTAATTAGCTTTACTAGTCAACTACAATACATAACAAAAGTAGCTTGCATAGTCTCAAAGGCTTGCTCGCTATGTTTTTATTTTGAAATGAGATTAGTTAAGTTTTGAACAGTAATATTTTGTGTAAGATAAATTAAATATTTTTAGATAGGAACTAAATTAATTTTTTATGTTAAAATATATAAAGTAGGTTGAGATAAATTTAATTTCTTTTACAGATATTTTTTTTTATACATGGATAAAGAGATTCAATCATTGATTCTCTTAGTAAAAAATTAAGGCGTTACCAATTTATTTAAAGGATTTTTACTTTTTATGGATAGTTACAAAAATAATAAATTACATTAATAATTAATTTGAGATGAATTGAATTTAATTGACTAATTAAATACAACCTAAAACTTCCTTTCAGTTTGAATGAAAATTACTTTCAACTTGTGCACCCCTGTAATCATTTTGCTAAAAATATGTAAAATGGCATTTACATTAATCATGATCTTGTCCTCATTTCTTTTTATTTATTTATTTATTTATTCTTGACTCGGATGATCAATCAATTATCTTTGCCCTCTTGGCTCTCTCTTGTCAAAATTTGGAGGGAAGAGCTGGTTTATATTTAGAGATACGTTGAGATAATTTTAAATGAAAGTTAAAAGATAAATAAAATATTATTATAATATATTTTTTAATAATATTATTATTTTAAAATTTAAAATAATTAAATTATTTATTATATTTTATATACAAATTTATAAAAATATAATAATAAAATGAAATAAAACGCTTTTCGAATCCAAATCACCAAGTACAAAAAATTATTGAAACTGGTTCTGCGGCCTGCCCCTCTTTGTTAATGCATTGAAGTCTAGCGCACGCTTTTCACACTCTAGCCGCTCCGTCAGTCAATGCAGCGAGGTTTGAGTAATAAATATACAAAAGTACTTGTTACGACCGTATATGCAGCCATAAATCAGTAATTGTAAAGATGATGCAGCCTGCATCAAATATTTATGACAATACAAATGCGACTTGCAGATAAAATAAAACAGTAAACAAAAATTCTATGTGATTTATAATATGTCCACGTCTACAGAGCTAAGCTACATAAAATTTTATTGAAATGATAATTAAAATACAGTACAACAACCGTATAAATTTTAATATAATATATAATAAATTTTAATTAGTGGGTCAAGTTGAGAGTAAGAGCAAGATAATAAAATAAGAGTGACACAGTAATATAACATATACATTTTTCTTTTTTCATAATAATAATACTCAACCACGATAATTATCATGGTTTGCCTCTCACTTACGTGTCATTTGGATACAATAAGTATTTTATCTTATCATTATATTTTTTTTAAAATATTTACAAAAATATAATAAATAATTTAAATTTTAAAAATTTTAAAATAATAATAATATTAAAAAATAATATTCTAACAATATTTTATTCAACTTTTAACTTTTATCTTGTCTTAATTCATTATCCACGTCTTAGACTTACAAACCAAAGACTCGGAACAACTTGCAACTACAAATAGGCTCGACTCATAGAGAATATAAATTAACTTTAAGAAAATACATAAATGCATTAGCAGCAATCAAATGCAACAGGCAACATAGTATCTTCCTAATTATATCAGCACGTACAAATCATCCAACAACAATAAATAATAAAAAAGAAATAATATTATTATGTCATCTCATTTTATCCTCTCATTTCGATTGTTCATGTATTTAATTTTTTTTAACATTTTTTCTTATTTATTGATTAAGAAAGTAAATATTAACGTATTAATATTTTTTAATATTTGTTTAAAATGTTAAAAAATATTAAAAAATATGAATAAAAATATTAAAAAATAAAATTTTGCCTAAGAGGCACGCTCAGCAGCCACTGCTCAACGGCAACTTAGCAGCACTAAAAATAATAATAATAATAATAAAAACAATTGTAAAACAATCAAGAATTCCTAATGGATTAAAAATTTAAAAGAAACATAATTGAAGGAAAGATTTATTTTTCTGTTCTTTGTATATATACTATATAGGATTCCATCTAACATTTTGATTATGTTTGGTTGTTGAATCAAACTCAATGCATTTCAAACAAATCATTGATAAGATTCATTACTTTTTTAACATTTCATAAAAAAATGAAACTCATCTCAACCTATTTCATACATTTTAACATAAACAGTTAAACTATCATAATCTAAAAAACTTAAACTCATCTCAATAGGACATATAAAATATTATTATTTACAATTTAATTTAACTCATCCAAACATCCAAACGTCGTCTAGGTCTCGTTTGGATTGAAAAGTGATCTCAACTCATCTTATCATTATAATTTTTTTAAATTTTTACATAAAATATAATAAACAATGTAACTTTTTTAAATTTTAAAATAATAATAATAATAATATTATTATTATTATTATATTTTATTTAATTTCTAACTTCCATTTCAATTAATCTTAAACTCTCGATGATACCTTACTCTATTACTCAACCACTCTTGCCTACTGTCCTTGCAACTCTTCATCAGCAGCTCCTTCATCTTCCTGCCTTTCGCTGGTTGTCCACGACATGCAGCTAATTCTTTCCCCTTATTGCATCGAAAGGCCGCGCGTCTTTATTTACGTGTCAATATTAGGTAAATAATTAGAAAATTCTTAGTTCTCAATAGCTCTATTTGATTTGAAAAGTGATCTTAATTCATTTGATCTAATTTCAATTTATTATTATAATTTTTTAAAATTTATATATAAATTATAATAAATAATTCAATTTTTTAAAATTTTAAAATATTAATAATATTTTATTTAACTCATCTTACTATTAATTTAAAAATAAAGATAGTCTGTCGTCCCATTTATACTGCTCAGTATGACTAGTTGTCATTTTTTTATTTAATAATTAAAGAAGTAATTTTAAATGTATTGATATATTTTTTTTATTTTTTTTAAATATTTAAAATTGATAAAAGAAATATAAATAAAAAAATAGATATAAAAAATAAATAAATATAAATAGAAGTCACTATTAGAAGCATCTATTTTGCACACATGATGTTTGATATCATCTAGACCACATATCTCTCCAAGTAAGTATTAAGAACAATTAATTAGAAATAACTATACAGTAAATATAAAGTGTATATTATTATAATAATTTCTCTATAGTATTACTCGTAAAAAAAACAGTAACTTTACACCAGCGAGCGGCACGTTAGTGCTACTCTTAACTTAATTTAGTATTTGATTTGATTTGAGCTGATTTGGTAATCCTTACTTTTGGCAAGTCTTTGTCAACGTCAACGTATGCAGTCTTCTACCATATTTGTGAATAATGAGCCAGTTGCCTTATCAAAACTTTAATTATTCTGAAATAATCTCCATGCAATCATTCGTTAATAATGATCGAGCAAGTCGCTGATCTTTTATTTTTTGATAAGAACAATCCTAGTCTGGCACCTGTCCCTGGTATTTTTCTTTTTATGGTAATTATAGAAGTATTTATAAATGATGTTATATTTTTATTTATTTTTTAAAAATATTTAAAAAAATAAAAAATAAAACACATAGATGGCCTAGTGGGAGCTCCCACGGGAGACCCCAACGATAGCTTTAGTATTACTTTTTTGATAAATAAGCAAGCCTGTTGCTCTTGCTGTTGTAAAGAATGAATAGTACGCTCTTAATAACTTTTAAAATCATATTAGGTAGAAGAGAAATAATATTTATAATTTTAGATTGTGTAAATTTTACACTTAATTTAAAAAAAAATAGAGAAATTTAAAATCTATATAAAAATTATTTTTTCATAATAGTCCTCACTTTTTTTAAAAAATGAATGTGCATAACTTGTACATCCTAAAAGTAGAGAAATGTATCTAACCTTACTATTTGAGAAATACTTTAACTATAAAGAGATTATATAAAAATAATTCTACAAATTAATGTGATTTTATATGATTCATTAGATTTTAAAATTATTTTTATTATATAAAAGATCTAACAGATTATATACAACCGAAAAAATTTATGAAATTTTTTTGATGTAATTTTTTTTTATAACTATAGCAATTCTCTTGTTTGTTATTTTTGTGTAAATTTATTTGTAAAAAATAATATTTTTAAAAAATTAGGAACCATCCACGTGGCCTCTTTCTTTACCTCAATCTTGATAATATTCGATCTTGTCTCATCCTCTTATTATCCTTTTTATTCTTATTTAGGAAAAAAAATTTTGCAAGCGAGTTTGCGCATTAAATCAAAGACGAAAATTATTTTTGTAAAATAGATGATCTTATTCTTCTCTTAATTTTTTTTTATTTTTATTTTTAATAAAAAAAGTTATCTAAATATTAGTATGCAATTTGATGCACGAACTCGCTTGTACCTAACAACCCTCATTAATTTATACGTGAGCGGATGGCTTCATCTCTCGCGTGCGAAGGGTGAAAAAGCGCAATCAACATCCCATTTTTGAAAAAGCAAAAGATGTGATGAAAAATGGACATGTCTTCTAAATTTAGATATATAATTCTGTGAAGATCTTAATTGCTGTCAAATAAGTTGGTTTAAATGCTTATCTTGACAATATTAACTTTTATAAATAAATAAAAAAATTAATATGATTTAAAAATATCATATTGTAAAGTTTATTTATAAATAATAATAGAATTGAAAGGAAGGAATTATAATTTCGTATACAAAATCATGAGATAAAGAGAAAGTGCTTCCTGAAGTGGCGCAATATTCATCCACTCGTCGCATTAGTATTACCACTGAGTGTGCAGAAGGTCTGTGTTACACAGACAAAAAGTGATAACAGCACATACCAAAGTCAACCACAAAGTAGCCAGTTGAACTAGAAGCTGATCATTTTTCACAAATCTTGAGTAATGAATAATGATAGACACAACACAACTACAGTTTATGTAATGAAAAATATTTTAATAATTAAGAGAATTTATAAAAATAAATTTATAAATTGATATGATTTAATATAATATATTAAATTATAAATCACATATATATATATATATATATGTTAGACAGTTATTTTTTAAAATTATTTAGATAGATGCCAACAACCAACTGATAAATATTAAATGTTATGTAGCTTGATCACGACCAGCTGTAACCCACCGCTAAAAGTTGGTATGAAAATGAAGTAAAACTAAACCATATACATGCATTTATAGTGTTTTTCCAAAGCGACAAAAGTCGGAGAGATTCCTTGTGTTTTCCGCTCTGCTCTGTTTCAGGGGAGCCACAAGATCAAAAGCACGGTATGAAATAACCAATATAGAAAAATTTAATTATAAGTGATTCTGCACATTAATACATACATCTATTTAATATAATTAATTAAAAAATAGATTTTATTAAAAATAGTGCTAATTTAAATTTAGAATATGAAAGCAACAATATTAATACGCAGATTGGTACGCAAACTTGTTTGTACATAGCAAAACTCAATTAATATAATTCATTACTTCTTTACTATTTATATTATATTTAAAATTTTTTAATTTTTTATTAATTTTTTAAAGTATTTTTTTAAAATTCTTAATCATTAAAAAAAAAAAAAACTATAATTTTATTAATAGTGACTTTTTTAATAAAATAAAAAATTTAAAAAAAATATATAAAAAATAATATAAAAATAATAATCTTATCATTTTCTGACCAGTATACGTGCATTATTCATTCATGAATAAAAAGACTTGTACGATAACTGACGGACCCATTATCGATTTTCTTTTTTATTGGGAAGCCCATTGGCCATTACAATGAAATGACATTCACGTTTTGACGGATCAGAAGTACGTACGTAATGTGAGAACATTATGTTGTGAGATATTTTCATATATTCATATATTATTATTTATTATTTTATTATTATTATTTATTTAATTTTCACTATTATTTATTATTGATTAATATTTTATTATTATTTTTCATTACTATTTACAAAATACATAAGAATATTTTACTATTGAATTACTTTTGGATAGTGAAATATTTTTAGATATTCTGTAAATAATAATAAAAAAAATTATAAAATAATAAAAAAATATTAAATAATAATAAATAATAAGTAAAAAATAATAAATAATATTAAAATATTCTTAAAATAATTATGATATTTTCGGTACCCAAACTAACAATTGAAATGAGATGTATATGGAAGCTACTTGCCGGTGGCGTGAGTGTTTGGTCTTGTGGTGCAGAAGTAGCTAGCAAACGTGAAATATGCTATAAATGATATTTACAGTTGAAATATGAGATATATATATATATATATATATCTATATATAATAATAATTTTGTAACTATACTCAAACTGTGATGTGGTTTTTCTACCATATTTATGTGACTGGTTGTGCACCACATATATAAAATGTATATGTCACATTGGGCTGGAGGCGCGTGCGTGGAGGCCATGGCCTCCAGTTTATTTTTTTACAAATTTGTGAGTGGAATTGTGTCTTTATTAGTTATTTATTAGCGTTTAGATAGTGAAAATATTTGAGAGTGATGAATAGTAATAAAAATAGATAAAAATTAATAATAAAATAAAAATAACAGTGAAGTATTATGAGGTATTTTCAGTATCCAAACGTCTACATTTTAACTTATTTTAAATTAATCATTGATGAGACATAATTTTTTTTAACTTATCATAAAAAAGTTAAACTCATCTCATCTCATTTCATTTAATCATTACAATTTTTTTAAAATTTCATATAAAATAAAATAAAATAGATAATTTAATATTCTCAGCTCTCAAAATAAAAAAAAATATGAAAAAATATATTTTAATAATATTTTATTTAATTTTTAACTTTAATCTTAATTTATGTTCATCACAGTCCGGATTTAGGGCTCGTTTGGATAATGAGATAAGATGAGATGAGATAAATTTTAGATGAATTGAATCAAATATTATTAGAATATTATTTTTTAATATTATTATTAAAAAAATAATAATAATTATTGATCATCAGAGAAATTATTGATCATTGGGGTGCCCAGAAAAACAAAAACAAAGTGATGTGTCCGTCATGAACGACGTTCCGAGTATGATGTCATTCTATTTCACGTTCTCACGTTCTTCATGCAAATTAAATTGGGAAACAATGATACATACAGAAATATCTTTTTTTCTTTTATAGTTCTTACGTAGTTTTTTAATAAAATATTAAAATAGTAGTATCTTTGTACGTAGACCCTTTCGTTGTTAAACTGAGTCTGAAAATGGTGTTTCATTGATGGAGACATGCCAACTAACCTTTGAAGTTTGAATTGGACTGCTAGCTAAGACACAATCGCTGGCCATTATCGCCCTCCATCTGCCAACAACGGATAAGCATCTGTGTCGAGTCGAGAAGAGAGTTTATACTATTAACTATCATTTTCAATCAAATTTTTTTTATTTAATATTTATCTTTCTGAAGCATCGGATAAGCATCGGAAATTCAACCTGCCATGTTACAGGTCACTTAGGTTTAATGGTGACTGCTTCTGATACTGGGTCTTACGTTGAGCTTATTGGGCCCTTAAGATATATTGAATGCAGCATACTTTCTTCTTTTATTATTGTTGCATGACCTTATTCAGTTATTCTTACATTCTTGTCATGTCTAGCGTCGATATTTAGAGCCGGTGAATTTCTCTATTTGTCGGTTAGTGGGATGTCAGACTGTCTTTCCAGCTATATATTTGTCATGATTTCTTATCGAACCATCTCATCTAATTGGGCTTCTAAGATACGCTCAGTCCAGCCCAGACCTCACGTCTGGATTTTGACCCAGGGCCTTTTAGGGTGCTTGGCCCAGTCTAGACATCATGTTTAGATTCTAGACCGGGTCTTTCTCTTGATCTGACCCAGGAATAACACCCCTCAGAGTATTAGATGCTCGATGGCTTTACTTTTTGGAGGTTCCAAGTTCGGTGGACACAAAAAATAAGAGTTTTATTATATACAAGTAAGTTTGCGTGTCAATCTGTATATTAATATTGTTGTCTTCATATTCTAAATTTAAACTAATATTATTTTTAATAAAATCTACTTTCTAACTAATCATATTGAATGAGTACGCGTGTTAATACGCAGAATCGCTTACAATTAATTTTTTTTTTTAAAAAATCCGTGAAATGTTTGACTACCTCACCAATGACGTTGTTGGAATATGGCATTCGCTCATAACAAGAAAAGTACTGTCGGGAAAGCTCCAGAAAGGGAGTCCTTTTTGTTCGGTTCTTCTACGTGAACCTTAATTTGCTTCCCTTTCTTTGTGATGGTCGCAACTAGAAGAGTCACCCAAGACAGACGTATACAAATCCTCAAGGACAAAAAAAGGAAGCTGATTCTCAAGTAGAATCAAGTCATGTTGTATACCTTCTCTCAGCCATGGTTTTACTAGTATATAATCATCTTCATCTTCTGCATTGCCAGAAGTCCTGAAGAACAGTTCAATTATAAAGATCCCATCCAGTAGAATCATGTTGACAAACTCTTTAATTACTGCTGAGTTCTGAGGTCTCAGCATAACAATGGCGGATTTTATCTTCGTTCTCTTCAATGATGCTTGTAAGATCCGTCTGGCTCTTCCCAGTCCCGAAACAGAAGTCCCTCAAATATCGCAGCTTCTGCATTTCCATGTCCCTCAATTTTCCTTTACGGTGATAAAGAGGGCCTATTGAAACCAGCTTAGGAGTATACGCTTCTTCATTTACCTTGCGAAGTATTTTGGGAACCTTGTAGATGCAGTGCTGGCCTGGCTGTTCGGCGGGCTCCCGGACTGAAGGGATGTCAATGACAAACTCTTTGCATTCAACGCGATCAGCAGCGTGACAAGCCATCTTTTTTTCTTCTTCAAGTTCCTTTTATTAGTCATGGACAAACAACTTTGCCAGCAATAATTAATAGAACAGAAATATTATCCTTTAAGCTCCAATGATCAATAAAAGCAACAAACTAAATACATAAATGTGGCATTCGGATAGCCGGAGTTCTGTCCTAGCACCCTTGAGAGAAAAAAAGCAAATATTTTCAAGTCTTGCACAAATATCAAGACAGATGAACACAGCAAAAGGCCATTAAAGGTCATCTTTTTCACCTTTACTTACCAATAAAACCATTCGGAAACCGGCCACTACCACAACCGGGACCGCAAAAGGCCAGCTTTAACAATAGAAACAGATCTATGTAAAGAAAGCTTACAAATTGCTTGAATATATAGTAGCTAGATCATATATATAATACTCATTGAGTCATTTTACAAAAATATCAAGGCATAGATACAACTTCTGGGCAGATCATGCGTCCTGGTTGTTAAGGAGGTTTTTTCAAGGTTCTACTCTGTTATAGCTTTGTTCTATAAACTAAAACGCTCTGGAAAGAAAGTGAATAGATGATCTGAAGAACCTCCACTTCTCTGATATTCAAGGTAGGTTTGTGCAGGCCAAGGCAAGATTAAACACTCTCTTCACCATCTTCGGAGAAATGATTTAAATATACATAGGGTTCAAGGGGAAATAACTCAACATATATCTGCTTTTATCTTCCATTTTAGTGAAGATATATACATTATGGCATGTTGTAAATGCATTTACACTACCAATTTATCACTGAACTAAACACTAGTAATGTCAAACAAATCATGTTTTTAAAGAAATTAAATTATATATCATGAAGAACGTGATTAAAGTGACATGAGATTAGAAAAAGAAACCCGCAAAACTTGCTGTAGGAAGCACAATGTGTGTTTGAGCACCACGGTTCTCCGCCTGCTAAATGCCACATGCACTCGTGTAGTCTCCCTCTCTTTCTCACGGATAGCATCTGCTGTCTTCCTCTTTCCCTCAGATATAGTATGTGTGGCCTCTCTCTCTCACTCCCTTATGCATGACAAAAGCACAAACCACGTCTACCTTTTGCAAAAGTAAGAAAAGGCGAACTTGAATATCCCATATGATCATGAGCATTATTGAACACTTTATGCCACCATATAAATTGACATGTTCAACAGATATATACATGTTCCAGACAAGTAAATAAGACTCTAATTAAGAGGTTGTGTGAAATTTAAATATAACTGAAACAATTAACAATATAAGATTACACACTAATGCTATTGATTACTCTCCGTTTAATACACAACAAATTCCTTCAAGGTTTTTTTTCCTTAGGCAACTTGATTGGGGGCTGCAAAATTGGACACAACTTCACAAATTCGAAACAATAAGAAAATATTAGATAGAACTTATAATAAAGATGGAGAGGATATCACAAAGGGTAACCAGGATTACAAAGCTCATAAGCAGAGTACTCAAACAAACACAGATGCTTCAATTCTCCATGAAAGAAAACACACACTAGCTTTTAAAAGAAGCAGAAGAAGAAGAAGAAGACAGCACTCGAGCAAACACTATAGCACAGACACCTCATTTCCTTATAACTAAAGGCTCAAGGAAATCCCAGAGAGTTATAAGCATGAATATAAGTCCAATCACAGTTGCAATGGAAGTATCTTTTTGACTAAGAATTGCTTGAATATATAGTAGATCATATATATATATATATATATATAATTCACATCTTACAAAAATATCAAGGTATATAGAACTTATGGGCCGATCGATCATCCTGCTTGTTAGGGAGGTTTATTCAAGGTTCTCTTGTTATTCAAACTAAAAACTCTGGAAAGAAAGTGGAAAGGATATCTATCACAAGGTAAGCAGGACATGGATTACAAAGTTCATAAGCGGAGCACTCAAACAAACAATAAGCACACAAGATCATGCATCAATTCTTCATGAAAAACAAAAAAACAAAACAAAGAAAAGAAAACAAATCATGACTTAAGCTTTTAAAAAAGAAAACGGGGAAAAAAAAGACAGCACTCGAACAAACATTAAAGCACAGAGTGACGGACACTTTATTCATTTCTTCATAACAAAAGGCTGAAGGAGTCCCCAGAGAGAGTTGACCAATAATATTAGTCCAATCACAGTTGCAGCGCCTCTCCAAAAGTCGCCGAAATAAACCCTTGCCATGGTTGCCATAATACGGCTCCAATGGTCATCATAATGTGTTCGAAGTCCTTTAATTACCTCGGCGTAACACGATCGGCCATTAGTCACAATCTGAAGGCAGAGTTTGTTAAAAAAAGCCGCAGCTGCAGTATGGCTACCGAGCATGTTAACGATGATCTTTTTCTCAACAAGCAATTCTATATCTTTTTCGTCGTTGATGATATAATCCAATAGTATAACGTAATTGCAGAAGTGGGCTTCCATTGGATAGTGACACTGCTCCAGTGCCATGATGTTTCGGAAAATACCTTCAGTCACGTCATCTATCACCAAGCGTGGCATTTCAAACAAAGGTTGCATAAGCTCCAAGCACGCAAAGCATTTCAACCAAGGTAAGCAAGCCAAGAGCCATGTAAAAGTTAAACATGGACACCAGTCCAGGTACTTATATTTCTTTTTGAATTTTATGTCAAGTAAGCCTGATGTAGCTGGAGCTAGCTTGAATTTCACTCCTACTTCGTCCAGCTTTGTTGCACTACATACTTGATAAAATCGATCTGCGCTCTCAAAAGACTTCGAGCTTAGGTGCGGAAGATTGTAATACGTCCTCAGTAAATCTGTGAGATGTTTCACTTCGTTCTCCTCGGTCACCGCGTCCGGCTTTTGGAGTAAGAAATTACAGGCAAGCTTAAGAAAGGGATCAGGAGCCTTACCCTGCTGATTTTTTTCTACATCGAGGGCAAAGTTATATAGTTTCTTCAAAACAAAATATGGAAGCTGATTCTCAAGTAATATTAAGTCATGCTCTATATAATGTGCTAAGCATGGTTTACTTAATATATGATCTTTGTAACTTCCTACCGCGTTTTGACTCCTCAAGATGAACTCAATGATGAAAATAGCATCCAATAGAATCATTTTCACAAACTCTTCACTGTTAATCTGATCAAAGGTCTCTGAATAGCAATGTCGGATTTTTAACTCGTCGCTTTGAATGATGCCTGCAAGATCATTCTGACTCTTCTTAGTCCGTTCACAGAATTCCTTCAAATATCGAAGTTTCTGAATTTCTATATCCTTGGGTTGCTGCATGCTGTAATGGAGAGGGCCGATATGAACTAGTTTAGGAGTGTAGGCTTCTTTTTCTACCCGGCGAAGCAACTCGGGGACCCTGTAGATGCAACACTCGGGCCATTGACCAGGCTCTATTGCAGGCGAAACGTCAATGATAAACTCTTTGCGTCCAGGTAGTACTTGCTTTTTCTCACCTGAACCAGTGGCAGTAAATGCTCCGGTCATGATGATCCTTTCAATCGTCAAGGTCCGTAATTTTGCCTATGTTCGACACAAAAACAACATGAATGTATGTACGTACGTAGATAGATACCTAATACCAGGCATTCGAATCTTCGATAGAGCCTACTAAAGAGAAACAAAATAGAATAGCCAAAAGACGTCAACCCTACATTAACATTATAAATTGTTTTAGCTCATCGTATGTTTATTAATTGATGCCCTCTTACCCATATCTAATGATCTTTTCTTTTTTATTATATTTTTCTCTGTTTCACTTATAATATAACGAATCATGGCCATGAAAGAAAACACGCAAAATCCTACTAAGATCACCCTTTTCCCTACATTATGGGGATATTTGAATGTTGAGAGTTTTTATGAACAGTGTGAAAATGTTTATAATTAGTCAATAGAGTTTTTACAAAACTGTGAGATCCATTTATATATATGGACGTAGTGGAATTTTTATGTAGGGTGTAATAAATAAATTTATATATATATATATGTATGTATGTATGTGCGTCGTGTCAAGTTATGGATATTCAATTATATGGATTAATCTGAACATGATCTGTTAAGCTAAACGGATCAGAACTTCAAACCCTAACATGATGTATTTAAATAACATGTGACATATCGTGACATTTTTTGATCAATTTAATAATTAATTACAAATTGGTTAATACGACATGACCCATTATATTTAATAATAATTAAATAGAAATTGGTCAATCATATGTAAACGGATTAAACTAGCATGTATAACCCATTTGATTTTATTAACATTATTTCATATAAAAATTAAAATTTATATTTATTAGGAACCATAATATCTCAAAAACAATAAGACTACCAGCTAACAAAAAATATCGATATTTTTTAGATTTTAACATATAATAAAATCAATATTACAAACCTAACAATGACAAATATGAGCATAGGTCTAAAATTACAATTTCAACAATAAAAATATAAACATATTAAAAAATATCAATATTACAATCCGACAATAATAAACATAAACATATTGTAATTTTGAAATAAAATTCAAAATGATTATTACGAATTGATCTATTTATTAATTTTTTCTCAAAGGCTAAACCGTTTTAAGTCGAACTTATTTATATTAAGGCTGCGTTTAGTTGCAAGACTCAGTTGAGCTCAATCTAATTTTAAACTAAATCACATCTTTATACGTGAGACCTACAACCTTTTTCAACTTTCTATAAAAAATATTAAATTCATTTTAACATTCAAACATACTTTAAACTCACTTTAAATGAACCTCATATAATTTTCTTCACTACTCAACTTATTAATACTATTCATAATCAACTGAGCTCTTAGCTCAACATACAAACCTGTTAATTATATATC
The DNA here is from genome assembly GCF_004785595.1 of Juglans microcarpa x Juglans regia. Lineage (NCBI taxonomy): Eukaryota > Viridiplantae > Streptophyta > Magnoliopsida > Fagales > Juglandaceae > Juglans > Juglans microcarpa x Juglans regia. Next base: position 2,342,806 of record NC_054606.1, on the reverse strand, counting down.
TATTTATGAATCATATCACATGTTGCTATCCCTTGAGACCATAGGCTGCCGAATCTAGGCTACATGCCAGCTACCCACCGCAAAGCAACCTAGAATGTACAACGTAACTACTGGTGATAGCCGCCATAGTTGCCCAAGCGGGAGAGCTCGATCCAGCGGAAAGAGCTGCATTTTCCGTTTATATATAGCATTTTATCACTGTTAACAAAATATAAGTGAAATGGTGGAGCAAAGTACCTGAAAATTTGCTTGAAATAATTAAGAATGCCTGTACGCTTGAGGGCACCTCTCGAATGCTACAGTGATAGAAAGTGAAATGTACCAGCTTGTGATTGTGAATTTCTCCTGCTCTACTAGCACTCTTATTTATAGATGAGAAATAGTTTAGCTACAAAAAGATTTTATAAAAATAAACTTATAAATTAACGTGCCTTGATATGATACGTTAGATTATAAAATTAGTTTTATTCTAAAATAGATCTAACATATCATATGAAGTCATGTATATCAATTTATATTTTATTTTTATAAAATATTTTTATAACTGTAGTATTTCTCTAGATAGAATAATGTCCTCTCTCTCTCATGCATAACAAACACACAACACAATATACTTTCCTCGTCGTCATCATCACAAAATCACAAACATCTTTGATCTTTGCTTTCTCTACTACCAAGTTATTATTGATTCCAAAATCAATAATAAAACTCAAACTTTGCAAAATGTTAATTTATAGAAAATACTTTGTCCGTCTGGTATTATTCCTATGCCTCTCTCTCACTCAAGCATAACAAGCACACATGCAACACAATATACTTTCCTTATCGTCACCGTCACAAAATCACAAACAACTTTGATCTTTACCTTTTCTACTTAGAAGTTATTATTGATTTCAAAATAAATCAACAGTAAAGGTCAAACTTTTCTTTCTATGCTCAAGCCTCATTAAAAATTTATTAAAAGATTGTAACGAATTATTGTTTAATCGAGTCATCAAACTGAACAAACTACAGCTACACACAAAGTCTAATATTTTCCTAGGGTTTCCCGCCGGCTTCTTCTCATAGATGGACAAAGATCCTCTTCTATGTCCTCTTGTTATTGTCAAGTCTTAGAACATCTTCCTAAAATGAGGCATAGATCGATGTTTAATTTTAAGATAAGACAAACGCATGACAAGGGGTTGCACTCCTACAGGCTAGAGCAGCACTATCCTCGAGGGAGTGATGGTGTAGGGTTAATTGTTCTAGAGTGATCAACAATTGTAAGATTATGATCCATGTTGTGTCCATATGAGGAGGGAGTAATTAACTCCTCATCACTACTACTGAACTTCAGAGAAGTTAATTAACTTCCCATAAGAAAACTATTTAAATAAGATTTTTACATACATTAAATTAAGAAAAGTACAAAAATGAGCGTATAAAAAGAAAAGCTCTCCTCTCTCTCTACAATTTCTTAGAGCAACTATCTAAATCTCTTTGATCTTGAAACGTAAAACTTTTTAAAAGACCAGTAACCTCTTAAGTGACGTAGAGGTGCAAACAACAAAGTGAGGTGGACTGTAAGACGAGCAAAGATCCGAATTTGTAAAAATTTCACTCCTTATGATGATTTGAATTAATCTTATTTAACAAGCCCGTGAGACTTGATTTTCTTGTTGATTAACCGACATATATCTTCCAAAAAAAAAAAAAAAAAGCCTGAATCGCGTTTATCCCTTGTGACGATTATTCTGCAACAGTCATTTTCTTCTCAACCGAAACATGTTGCATCCTCAACAAGTCATTGAAGACGTGGACTGAAGCAACCCTCTGCCACTGCAGCATCGTCAAAGTTCAGTCAACAGATTGGGAACAACATGCATTGCCAAGTGAATTCAATGCTGGAATTGCTTCAGGTTATTTTTCTTAATTCCTTCCTAATTGCAGTAGGAAATTTTAATTCGGTTACATGTTTATGTTCTTCATGTTCCCCTTTGGCATTAATCCAACAAACAGATAAAAAATAGCCACATTATTTCAAGTTCTTGCTAGATATTGTATCATTCTGATCCAGAACAAGAAAAATAATGGAAACCATACCATCTTTATAGCAGCTAAATAATAAATAAATGTATCAACATTGTTATGTATAAACTTGCATCTGGCAACAAAGGAAACTTTAAAAATGTCCAACCACGCACTCGTAGTAGCAGCTTACCAAATTTGCCAAGCATTCACACTAAAAAATGCCTAATAACTAACCATGCTAAAAGGATTCATTCTTAGTTAATTACCCTTCATACTTCAAGGATTCTGCTCAGTGATGGATTGGACTTGACTCCAAAGGAACGTGCAAGCACATTATCCTTTAGCTTCACCATTTGCTATTTTGCTAACCCCCCTTGAACTGAGAATAAACTCCACTCTGGTGGGGGCAGCTGCTTCTGCTTCACTTTTCTGTACAGTACATCGGTAATCAAGCTTAGATTTCTGTCTGATAAATGCTGCATTTGAACCTATGCTGTGTAAATTGAATGTTAATGACAATTGACAGACATTCATATGCCTGAAATATACGGAAAATGATTGGTCATATATGAGTTGCATTTGAACCTGATCCGTTCCAAATAAAAGCTCCTTGAAAATATACATTCTGGCTAATTTCAACCTCCAAACACTTTAAAATTTCTGAAAATTTAACGATATTTAACTATGCAGAATGCAATGACAACCATGGCTATTACCGATTCAGCATGCACTAGATCTAGCTAGCAGTGGATTACATATCAAAATGAAAGTGCTAGATGATGCTACAGCCTACCAGATACCAGAGACTTGGATCCTGGCAGTGACATCATACAACAAATAAAACAAGACTTGATCACTGTGAATCAAATTGCCTCTGTTGCAGGGTAGATTCTAGCGGAGACTTGAGCTCCAAACAAATTTAAGGCCACCAAACTTTGCAAATTAATACTTTTTCCTTTTACACGATCATTCAAAAGCTTATCCATTTGCTGCTGCTGATTGTAAGAGAGGGGAAACAGAAGCAAATATACAGAGTAGGACAATTCGTGTAACTTGCTGATAATACACTTGGCAGATCAAATAGCTAACATGAAAATTATATTACCTCCTGAAAGAATATTGTATTCCGACATCTTGTGGCAAAAGCAGATAACTAACACTACTATAACAACACAAACTCTAACCTAAACTATAAGCAAAAAAATTTATTATGCATGTAAGATTAAGATAAAATCCACCATCCTTGTTCAACGGATTATGTTGTCACCAATAAGATTTCCCTCTATGCCAAAAAGCAATACTGAATAACTCATTTTGTTTTGGGGAATGAATAAACTATTAAAACAAAGGGACGAAAGAACAGGGAAAAAAGACCATAACAAGAAGCACCTATAGACAAGCTTGGAGCTCATGCAACCACAACTGCAACCGCTCAGGTGAGCACCGGGCTAGAAAAAGGGAACCTGTACAATTGCATTTAGAGGCCCACGGGAAAGCTCATGAGCAGCAGCATTGGAGGATGTAGCCAAAAAGTTCATCTTGAAATGACTTAAAACAATGAGTTAAAGGGGAAGTATGGTAAAAAAACGTACGTTATTTACTTTTTCTTGCATATTCCAAAAACTCTCGGAACTCCTAAATTTGCAGTGTGCGTGCGCCCACATAACAGATAGCCCACAGAATTCTGGTTTAGCATATACGTTCCCTATCTAACAATGACAAAACAAAACGGTTCTCTAGTATTGTAGTTTATTAACTCCTTCATTTAATATATATATATATATATATATATATATATATGAAGAAAACCAATTGAAGCTACCCTTTAACGCGATAATTTAGATTTTCTCTCTCTCCAAACAAGTTTTCTTGGGTCAAGAGTGCACAACTCTTTCATTCTCCCCACTAAATTTCTCTCTCCAACTTAGTTTGTACACAAATTCTTTTTCTATTTTATTTGGTACATGAATTCTTATCATGGGAAAAAAAGAAGAAAAAGATAAAAAGATCACGACAAACTACCTAATTCATTGATCTTAAATCCATGAAAGCATGAAAATGTAAAAAAATCAACTAACCACAACCAAACAAGTGCAGATTCAGAAAGAACGAGACCAAGTTGAGACACTATGCAAATGCTCAGCAGTACATATCCTAACATTCTGGGTTCCAGTAAATAAATTCTGCTCTGCTCAACTGAGAAAATAACAAGCTCTTGTAAGCTAGCATGTTAAGAGGCTCTCTAAAATCATACTCGTTCAAAGAAAATAGAAAACATAAACACAAAAAACTATTCAAAAGTCTTATCCTTCGAACTTCAATAGTTTTAACTCTTATGTACATCTGTGACAACTAATAACCAGTAAAACGATATAACTCTTCCAACTTTTTATTGAGCTGCTCACGAGATAGAATTGTCATCCATTCATCTTCAAAGTTCTATGGTCTGTTGGTGTATAGTTTGTTTAAACCTTGAACCTTCCTTTGCCGTCTAAAAAGGGTCAGCAGTCACAAGGCCTTCAAAATTCCAACAAACAGTCAAAAGAATCACAAATTGCCAACAGTCCAACCTAGCACTGCAAGCAACATAAATAAATCGAAGTCATAAACGCTATGTTTGGTCACTGAAAAAAGAAATTCAATTATAAAATCTAACAAACTCCCATTTTTCATTTTCCGTTGCTTGTAGCCAAAGAAATCCAATCATTATAGAATAGAAATATGACCATTTTATCCAACATCAAATTAATTCACCTTTTCATTTAACAATAAAACGAATACAAAAGGTCAAAGCAGAGACAGAGAGAGTCGTAGGTTTAAAAACCTTCCCAGGAGCATCACTAACCCTATATGTCTCCGGCGTAATCGAACCGAGCCACAATCCCGGAAAAACACTCTGCAAAACGAATAGATGTAGAAGTCCTTAGTTATGTAAACAATAAATAAATATCTTGGGCTTGTAAATTGAATTGCAAAATTGGTTTACATCGAGCTGTTTCTGAACGTTCTTCGCTCGCTTCTTGGGCCTCCTGGCGGGCTTGGACCCAGTGAACACGAGGATATCCTCTTCAATCTCCTTTCTCGACAGCGAGATCGAAAGTTTCGGCCTTTTCTCCGAAACTTTCGCGTCCGTTTCGTTTCGGGCTCGAGCAGATTCAGCGCGAGCCGGAGACTGGGTTTTGGTCTCCTGCACCGGTGCTCCATCAGTTCTAGTTGCTCCTCTTACTCCGTCGGCGTCGAGACGCTTAGTCGCCGGTTTTCTTGGCCGCAGATTCCACGTCTTCTGCGCCGGTTCTTCGACTTCGGCGGCAGCTGCAGATGATGTTTGAGCCGGTGCTTCTGCGGCACGATCCTCATCTTCAGTAGCACCAGTCTTGTTCTTGGTTCGGAGACGAATGAGGATCTTCGATTTCGGATCGGATTCCATTGGTTTCTCCTCCGGTTTTCCGATCTCCCGGCCAGAGTTAACCGGCTTCTTATCCGAAGTTTTCTTAGCTTCCTTTCCGATCATGCGCTCTGGAACACCAAAGGAGGGAAGGCCATTTTTCCCACCGTTTCTCACCGGATCATTCCGATTCTCCGATTCAGAACCCCTCCAAGTCGAACCGGCGAGTTTACTGCTGTGGTGATCGTACTTGAGCGGAGAAGCGACCCGAGGTTCCGAGCCAGCAGACAGAGTCGACTCTCCGAGTTTGCGGGCCACCCGGCGACGATGATCTTCATTGACCGGGAAAGAATAATTTGGCCGGAGCTCCGAGTCGCGAGTCAAACCGGCAAGTCCGTAGCGAAACCGGTGGTGATGATTGGTGGTGGTGGAGTGGTCAAGGGGCCACTTGTAGTTGGAGAAAGCGAAGCTTCTGAGAGGTGGACGCTTCGAAGACAAAACGGAGGAGGCCATGGGTGGTTGTGGTTGCCGATTTGATTGTGATTGTGGTGGTGACGGTGATTGAGACGCTACTGGCGCTACTGGTGTATCAGTTTCGGATACAGAGTGTAACACCATGTTTCGGTAAGCGACAACGAGAGAAAGTATCGGAAGGCAACAAAAAAAATGAGTTGGAAGGAATCAAAGGGAATTCGGAGGCTTAACAATGGATGGCATAGAATGGAAGTGCATGGGAACTGAAGGGCAATCGCAGAGAGAAGGATTGGGTATGGAGATTGGAAGAATTAAGCGCATGTGTTTGTTGTGCGTGTGTTGTTGCATACAGTACGGGACACGGAAGTTCTGAAACTCTAATTTCATCATGTCTTCATCTGTTTATGGAAGGTATATACAAACAACATAAACATCCTTGTATCTCTTTTTGTCTTTTTACCCATAATGCCCCCTTTGAGCTTTTCTTTTCTTGCTAACCAAACATAGTCAAAACTCTCCTTTTCAACAAAACATTTTTTTTCTTGTTAAATTTTATTCTTATTATTAATTTTAATAGAAAAATTTTAGAGATAAGTCTCATACTTTTACACATCATTTAAAAATATGTAATTTTACTCTTTTATCAAATATGAAGATAAAAAAAATAAAATTATATATTTTTAAGTGATGTACAGAGTATGAAATTTTTGTATAGCACGATTCTAATTCTCAATAAAAAAATAATGGTTGTTTATAATTTATAATTGATAGTTGATGTTTGGAAAGTGAAGCCAACAATTCCAAGCCAAACATTTATTTATTTATTTCAAGATGTGAATATGGTGTGGGTCCAATAGGAGGGTTTGTGGTTGGTGTTTAAGTGATTTGGTGTGTGTGTGTGTATATTATGAGTGCCCTTATCATTGAGTAATATTGCCTAAAACCAAACATATTTGTGATTGGTATTTTAAGTTATTGATTTTCATTTCTTGTGTTGTTCGATTTAGCAAACTTCATTGAAAGATATTGATGTGATGACAGTAAGCTAAATATTTATATTTATTTTTGTGTCCATTAACATAAAGTTTCTTTATTTAATCTGTGTTTTAATAATACATGCCAATTGTCCATACATAACTCTCTTCAACTTTATCCACTCCTTTTAAACATCCGACTATGCAGATTTTGCCACGTAACCTAATTTTTATTGATCTTGATGGTTAGAACGGGATAACAATGTTATTTGTCATTTTCTCTATATTTGATAGCACAAGGTATCAATTTTATTAATGCTTTGTGTAAATTATAAAACAACCTATTAGAGGGTGTAAATTGTGTTTTAATTTTGTACAAAAAAAACACGTTTTAAATCCTCAACAGTAGAGAGAGAGAGGAAACAAGTATCTACAATCGCATGGTCAGAAATTGAAAAAGAATAGATTTTTTAAGTATGGTCATTTTGAAAAAAAGTGGAGCCTATTGTTAGAAATTTGATTTTTTCACGTGCATCCAAAATTTACTCTTTTTCTTTTAGAGGGAATAAGCGGAACTTGCACATACTAATACTGTAAATATCATTTTTCTTTTGAAATATCGTCCGTGAGGTATATATGCTCTTATTTCTGATTCTAATTGTTTGAAGCACAGACATCCAACCAAGGGGGCGCAGGCGCATTTAGAGAAGCATTATGAATAGAATAGCTTCCTTCACTGTAGGTGTTCAATTACCCAAGAGAATTTCAGAAGAAAAAAATCTGAATATCTTGGTACTTGCAAGCGTAAACTGTAAAGGCATTTCATCAGGGAATCATGCCACTATCTCGCCTCGTAGCAGTGAACAGAACCATTATACATACATAGCCACATTCCATTGGAATCAATAGTTCATATTCTGGGGTTTGCTTTTACACGAAGAGTATCGATGAGTAATTGAAGAAGAAGTGAAGAGAAAGAGAGACCTTATGATCGTCAGTTAGAAATACTTATGTTTTTCACATGATCTGGCAAGTTTTGATTGGGAGATCATCTCAACTCATCTCACTACTATTTACTATTATTTATAAATTTCAACTCACAAATTTCATTATTATTTACAAATCATCCTATTTATCTCTCAATCCAAAAAAGAGCATGTCTTATAGTAGAGAATTGAAAAGGAACTTGAATGCAGGAAGAAAAACTAAAGCTTTGGCAGTGTGGCCTGTAAGTCAGATTGAGAATCCTAAACCATGTGAAATAGCAACTTCTAATAGGAGCTACAGCACCTCACCCACCTGTCTGAATAACACAACAGCTTACTTTTCAAGTTGTGTCTTTCAGATTAGAACTTTTTTTAAAATTTCAGCAATGATCATCTCGTATACATTATATAAGCATTCTCCAACACCAACCCCCCCCCCCCCCCCCCCCCCCCCCCCCCCCCCCCAAAAAAAAAAAAGAAAAAAAGAAAAAAAAAAAGCGGATATTATTTTTGGATGAGTCAAAAGGCGATCTGCAAGTGTAATAGGCTGAGAGAGAGAGGGAGAGAGGTAACTTGGTAATCTTGGAATGGAAAGTTTGTTTGTTGGATGGCACTAAATATCATCCCGATCTTTTCACGATAAACATACAGAGAGATACAGAAGCTACACAAAAATAATTCACAAATATGACGGCGGGACGAATCATTCAGTACAATGCAATGGTCGAAAGTACAATATACAAATTGCCTAAAAAAGGGTCTCGAAAAAACTTACTTCTGATGATGGAGGATCCTCAACAATTACAGATGCTAAAGTAAGATCGGAGGCACATTCTACCTATCAAAAAAAAAAAAAAAAAAGATCGGAGGCCCATTCAGGCGCTTTCTGTGGGCAATTAACTAGACAACACTGGAAATCAATAACGGCAGTGGTTGATGCCTTGTATCCAGAAATAATTAGTAATGCTATTGTTAGCTGGGGATTTTATATTAATTTACAAAACTTCCAGATGGATCAATCCAAGCATGTGAGTTTTGTTACAGGTCTTCCGACACCATAAAATTCATCTTTAATTTTGTAAACCATAGAAAGTAGCAAACTGCTAAGAGGCTGTATAAACTCAACTATGACCCCAGTGGTTTTTTGTTTGAGTAATGCTCAGACCACCTTTTTGGAGCATCTGGATGAATTGCAGAAAGGCGAGCTACAAAATTCTTTTCACTTGTGGCAATTATGCTTGCAATGGAGTAGGTTTTTGTACAAAAACCCTTCTCTGTAAGCCACACATGAAATCTGTACCTGGGTTTAATCCGGTTCTCTAGGTTAAAACACAAAAATGCAGGAAAAATATCTAGGTACTGTAAAGAGATTCCCATTTCCTGGTTGAGGAAGTTCACTTTCTGCTCAATAGTTTCTGGTTTTTGGTTCATGACCTTTGGCGTTGACCCTATCATCCTGCAGAGCTTTGAGAATTCCACACCAACACGAAGGAAGCAATCAAACCGCTCCTGCAGCTCAATACCAGTGCCATGCAAGTGAGCTAGCACCTTCATGGTCAAGGCATTTTCGCCAAACCCAATCCCATGCAAGAATTTTAATTTATTCATAGTATGAGTAGGGGTTCTTGAAGATTGGATCTTCTCCAAGCCATCTCCGAATTCCTTATCCAAGTCTTCTTCAGGATCTATAAGGACGTAATTAGCTAACAATTGATGATTACCCCTATTAATTCTATGGAAGAACCATTCGTGTAGATTCAAAGCCTTCATCACATGAGGCAAATTAGCCATTTTATTTCTTCCCAACACGTAAGGGTACTTCTGACCAATGGACCTTAATTCGCTTGAGTTCAATCCGAAATGTTTCAAGAATCCCAGCACTGAAATCACCGGTGTTTCCAAGTCAAGTTTCAAAATATCCGGGAGCCGAAGTAGAAACAAACCAGCATCCTCCTTAACACCAAATCTACAAAAGTACTCCGCTTTTTGGGCCAAAACCTCTTCTGGGTATTCGAGGAAAACGTGCTTGCTCCTACCCATCAGCTCCCCTGCCGTTCCTTTCTCACAACCCAAATCATAAAACAACCGAACTTTCCTACAGACCTCATACCAAGCATCCACATTTCCCTCAATATAACTCGCCAAATCAAAATCTACAAAGATCCTTTTCAAATCATCAAACAATGCGTCAACTTCATCCCCCAATTCATCTTCCCCACCCAACACATGCGGAAAAGTTAAACAAATACCGATCACGGAAACATTGCTCAATCCATATCCCTTAAACCCACATAGCTTAGTCTTCAACTCCTCCGAACTCTTTCTGAAAATCGAAACATCGTCCTTATACAACTTCCCCAACCTAGTCCACGGAAACCCAAATCCCGAAAGAGCACAAGCCGCATTCAAAACAGTCCCATCTTCGGAGAAAAAGAACTTGTTGGCAGGCAAAAACCCATTAAGTTCACCATAACAAATACCAATGCTTTCAAAGAAAAATTCAAATTCATTGACGGGATGGTACCTGAGGAGTCTCTGGAACTTCTTGAAGAAATCGGAGGGCGAGAAATCGAGCTTGGCGATGAGGTTGGAGACCGAAAACATGGAGTTCTTAGCAATGTGCTCGGCAAAGGTGTAGGGTAAGTTCCTGGTGGTATGGAGGTACTCCGTGAGAGCCTTCTGGGCTTCTTTGATGGCTTGGGGCCTGTATTTGGAGGGGATCTTGGAAAGGTTTGGGGGCTTTCTGGTGGTAGAGAAGTGGTGGGTGAGGATGGTGAACAGAGACTTGGGGATGGGCATGTCGGGTGGTATTGGGTAGGTTTTTTTCAGGAATTTTAGGGTTTAAGGATTGTTGGGGATGTCATAAAAGCTGAGCTTTGCATTTGCTTGACAAAATGGTGACTTGACTGTGATTGCGAATTTTAACCAACAAAATCGACGAGGGCACTTCGGTAAATTGACTGGAAACCAATCGCTTACTATATATACTTTTCGCGATTCGTTAATGTTCTCCTTCCCTGAGCACCTAACAATGGCCCGACCAGGCCAATTCCCCGTGAACCCGTTACCCATTGATGCAATCGTCGCTACCGGTACCTGTACCCGTACCGGTGAACTTGCCAACTCCCGAATTAGGAACTGGACAATCGTCTGTTGGGAAACGCCGCCGAGAGGACGAGCTTTTCTTCTCGGCGTTGGCTGACGAATCGGCGGCGAAGCTGCGCGCGAAGTTGGCGCCGGACGTGCTATTTAGAATCGTGGTTCCGTCGAGGCAGATCGGTAAGGAAGGTTTCCAGAAGAAATTAGGAAAACGTTGCGAACTTCAATAATCTTTTTTGTTACTTTATATAATTAATGCATTTTATCCAGAGGGCAGACCGGCAGAGGGGTACAAAGGGAAACATCCAACTGGCTAACACTTTAATGCAAATGAAACGATACACTGTAGATTATTGAGACGCGGTTATTAATTTGCACGGGAAGCTCGTAACTTGTAAAGCTACCATTATTAGTCTGTGTTTGGATTTATCTCGTTTGTTTTCATAATTATTTTAATCTAATCTCGACTCTCATTTCAGTATTGTAATTTTTTTAAATTTTTACATAAAATAAAATAAATAATTTAATTTTTTTAAATTTTAAAATAAAAATAATATTTAAAAAATATATTCTAACAATATTTTATATAATTTTTAACTTTAATTTTAACTCATTTTATCTCATCTCATTTTATCTACGTTTGTTCATTTTATCTGCGTAAACAAACGGGATGCTTACTTGTGATAAAAGAGTAGATAATGTTCAATGTGTGGTCACTGGAAAGCAATTTAGTAAGCTTTTATTCTGAAGATTATCTTTAACACCAAAAGTTATATCACATACTAAATCTAGACCCGAAGATAGTGTGATATTAATAAGGTGGCCAGCCACTTGGTCTCCAAAGGATATTATTCACTTTGGTGAATGTAATCACTCAAGAATCAAGTTTAGATTTGAGAGCATTGATGTGAATGCAACTCATCTGTAATGGTTTTCATTGAACTGTCTTTCTGAAACCTAATGGCGGAGGTCTGGAACACGAAGTTTGAGGACTTTCCCTTCCACAAGATATCCTCTTCAAGTAGGCAACCGTCAACCATTTCTTATTCTTCAATATATCCTTTTCAAATGATATTTATCACATTCTGGCAGCCCTTGGATTTGCGTTACACATGGGATAATGAGTTGGAGTGTTTGGGCTCTGTCTTGTCTCAAGTAGAAAAGCATCTTATTTTTTCTGAAAAAGACTGTCATTGTGTGTACTAGGCTACTAGCCATGTCCACAATTACTGATGGCACAATAAGAAGTGAAAGACCTGTGGGCCGAAATTTAAAAACTTCGCCCCAAAAAGAAGTCATGCAACTTTTTTTTTTTTGTGATGCTGTGGTGGCTCTAACCAAATAAAAAAATTTCCTTCCTACAGGAAGATGATAGTATTACAGAGACAAAAGTTGCTGCAGGACAAGTGGCTGCCAATAGAATAAGGCTTTTGATTGCTGGGTCCCAAGCATGTTCTTTAATTGGGATGTCTAGTCAAAACATTGAGAAAGTGAGAAATTCTTTTGGTGCTACAATTACTGTTCTTGCTCAGAATCAGATGCCTTTGTGTGCGTCTGCTCATGAATCTGATCGAGTGGTACAGGTGAGTTTGTGTACAGTGTCAATGCTGAATGGAACTAAAATTAATGCTCTCAGTGGTATAGTAGAGTATGTTTTATTATTTGGTTTTTTAAAATTATTTTACCTACATAAGCTTGTCAAACATGAGGAACGAAAACTTTTTTTGCTTGGTTTCATTTTTCTAACTAGATGCATTTTCAGTGCAATCAATATATGCAAAAGCATTCCAAGTAAACTGTTAACAATTAGGTGAAAATAGCTTCTCCATCCATTGTGTAGTCATTTGTTGAAAGATGTTTGATGTGGTGTTGCATATCGTTAATATTTAAGGTGTTGAGCCATTAAAATACAAGACTTCCATTTTGTTGTGCTAATGAAGTTTAATTCATTTCATCCTATTCATGCTTATATATGCCTCTTTTGTTTCTTTCTACTGCTAATAATGAATAATGATACGGTTTCTGTTAAACACAGATATCAGGTGATGTTCCTGCAGTACTGAAGGCTTTGGAAGAGATTGGTTCTCAACTAAGGTCTTACACTGAATCCTGATTGACAGTGCTTTGTCTTTTAGACGTTTATTCAGTCTTCTTTTTGAAATTAATGTTTATAATCATGATCTAATCCATTTTATTTAGAGAAAACCACCACGACAAGTGATTTCTATTAGCCCAGCATACAATTATACATCAATCAGACCACCCCAACAATATCTGGACCCAACTTCAGGTTATTGATGTTTTCCCATATTAAATGACCATCTTTTGCAGTTCTATCAAGTTTTAATATTTTTCATAACCACATCATCTTTAGGACAACCAATCTTGCAGCTGATTATGTAACCTTTGAGATGGTGATATTGGAAACACTGGTTGGTGGGCTGATTGGCAGGTGCGGCTCCAACATATCAAGGGTTACAAATGAGTCTGGAGCAATGATAAAGGTAGGCAGATCTTAAAGTCTGAAAACAAGGCAAGGAACTCCTTATTGCACGTTCCGAAAAGTTAAGGTTAAAGAATACCGTGCATTAAAAGGTTGTGATCTCTAATTGTGAAGTTGCATATTGTGCCTAGTTAGGAATCTATGAGAGGAACAAGTTACTGCTTGTACCCATTAGGGTGTAGTCTAGTGATCGAAGGACAGGTTTGGGATGTGCTGTAGAATCGGACATCCTGAATTCAGTTTTGCACTTGGAGTTCCTTTACATAACCTGATACACAGTTCTGGCGGTTGGGGTCGTGTATCCACGGACACTCCTCAGGGATGTGTGTTCAAAAGGCCTTGCCATGGTGAGGTTCCGTGTCATTTAAAAAAGAAGAAAGTTACTGCTTGTTGTTGCTATTAAGGACCCACAAGTCGTTACTTCACACGAGCTACTTGGTTGATAAGAAATATTTCTCTACTTGAATAGGACTCATTGACATATATTGGTTTCAAATTTCAGGGTTTTTCTATTTCCAACCAGTACGTATACATTCTTACCATGAGGATAGAGTTGATGATTAATAGATAAATATGAGAAGGGCATATATTTAGTGTAGCTTTAATTATTGAAATAAAACTATAGAGGACCTTGGATTTGTTTCAGCTTCTATGGGTTTCTTTTTTGCAGGTTTATGGTGGGAAAGGTGAACAAAAACATAGACAAATTCAATTTGGCGGTTTTGCTAACAGGTATATTAATCTTTCTTGGTTATATCATGATCAAGGGAAAACATCATTGTCAATGGAATCCCATCACTAGGCACAGGTAGGTAGGGGCTTGGGCCTCATAATGTGCTGCCTGTTCTAATGGTTACCAGTAGCAACGGTTGGACCTAGCTTAGGCCAATGTGGGACCATTTCCCCTCCAATTTGAAGAATTTTCCAAACAAATTTTCTTTCTTTTTTACCAAGTTTTCATTAATATATTATATGAATTACATCATGATCACAAGTTTAACTCTGTCTCAAGCGCCCACAACAACTAAAGTTTTTTACCATGCAGCAATAAAGATATTTACTTCCATAAAGGACATCATCTGATGAAAGGATTCAATTTCTTCCTAGCCAAACAGTTTCTTTTGTTGAATGGGTTCCCCTTTAGAGTATGAATTGCGATGTCCTTTTCATATAATCTTATTTGAAGATAATAATTTTACTTTCAGTTTGGAAAAAGATCAAAACTCTTACAGAAAGATTAACCCTTTAATTAGCCCCCTCCCTGGCCAAAGAAAAAACCCAAAAAGAAGCAATGGAAGTGGAAACCGTGCAGAAGGATAATTCATTTATGCAAGGACTAAGAAAGAGGATAGTTGTGCTAGTGTGAAGGGAAGAAAAAGACTAGCAAGAGCTTGTTGCACTGTTGGTTTAGTAATAGCTTTTGGTCTGCGGTTGACTAGTAGCTTTATATAATATAAGTTTTTGGATAATATCAAGAATGCTGTATGAAGTACAAAACAGTGATTATATTATTGGAAATAGTTAAAATTTGATATCTTGGAAAAGGGTGGGATTCCTTTTTTCTTATAGGAAAACAGAGGCTGATTATTTTTAATCTTTTCTGTAGAGAACATGAATATGTTATCATGATTCTTATTTTTTTCTGTTGTATCAAAACCACCCAAAATCATACTTAAACACAAGATAGAGACAATATGTAAGTGGTTCGACAACTTGCCTACGTTCATCGTAGCGGTAACAGTATATTTCAAAGTGTTTGTACAAAATATATAAACTCTAACAAGATTATCTCTATCTCTACAAATGGCCCTCTTCTATGTCCCACACAGATATTATTTCGTTTACAAATAATCTCCTTTTATAGGAGAAGTCTCAGGAGACAAATAAATAATAAAAATGGTTGTAAGAGATAAGCTTGATATTTTAGAGATAAGCTTGATATTTAGAGCAACTATCTAAGACTGTTGAGGAGCTACTATTTATCTACTATTTATACTATATTTAACAATTTCTTTTTGAAACTTTTTGGGTGTATAAAAGGTAGCTTTGGCTAAACAGAGGGTTGACGAGTACATATATTCCCAGTTGATACAACAAGCCAGTGCTCAACAGCAAGCGTACTGTGCCTTTTAAATGCTTTCTTCTTTTGGGTCCCATATGGGGTTTTTCAGGTGTGGTAGCATATAACATAATTTAAAGAGTTTGGTGTGTGGATAACGTGTAGAGAGTTGCTCACTTTTCGTTTGTTGATATCGACTTCTAAACTCCTGTAGTTTGATGCAATCACACCAGATGATTGGTGTGGCTACTAAAACATGATAAAATGATGCGGATGATGTCTTTCACCATGGATACTAAGATGTTTGGGAAGTAAAATGAGATGAGAAATATGTAAATAGTAATGAAATGATATGTGAATAATAATAAAATGATTTGAGTTATAATATTTTATAGAGTTTTGGAAAAGAAAAGAGAAAAAATTGAATAAAAATATTATAAAGTTAAAATATTGTTAGAATATAATTTTTTAATATTGTATTTGTTTTGAGATTTGAAAAAGTTGAATTGTTTTTTATATTTTGTTTAAAAGTTTGAAAAAGTTATAATGATTAGTTTGAAAGGGTTTGTATTTAAGTGATATTTAGAAAGAAAATGAGATGAGATGATATGAAATGAGATGAAAAACATTACCAAACATCTCCAAGTGTAGCTATAGATAACAAGGGGTGCGGTCTCTGTTTGCTGATTGGGCATTTTGTTAGGTTCTGGCTGTCGGTGTCTTACTTTACCCGGATATGATGTACATCATGTAATTGAAGGTTGGTTGCTGTATTAGGTTTGGTTGTGGACATGTGAGGATTTCAGCTTGCTGATCCGGTCTTATCTGGCTCTAAGTCACGATCCTCTTTGGTTTTCATTGGAGTATAATTTTTGGAGAGTACATTCAAAAAAGAGATGTCAGTACAGCAAAGAAAAGATGCACGCGTGATAGAGCCATATGAAAGATCCATAAATAAGAGCCTATGATGTTCAAGGAGAGTGGTCGTTGCTTGTGGATGTGCTCTGTGCTTTTGTTACGATTATGACAAGTTCCCCACCACATCATAATAAAAAGATGCACCGAAATCAACATATTTTTATTTTGTGATGGATTTGCATATTTTGTGTCCCATTTAATTTTTTGGTCCCTTGAAAAGCTAACAGAGCTGTTTTCTCAGTTTGCAGAGATGATGAAGACGGAATGGCAAGATCTCTATCCCCATGTTCGGTAGCCATCTTAATTGAAGTACCGGGTAGAATCCTGTCAGTGTTTCATTAGTCCCCAAGTACTTCGTCAGTGTTAGTACGAAGGTAAAGATGCTGCTGCAACGCTGTTGTACCAGACTTTGGACCGCAGGTGTTACATCTGACCATCTTCTTGTATTTAATGTTCGGCTGTGAACGGTTGTTGGGTATCTACATCATTTCATTCCAAAATTCAGGTGGTGCATAGGAATCATGTGTTTGGTTCGATTGGCATTGTATTGAGGATTTATATATCAGAGTTCACATGCAACACGGTGTGCTAGTCTTCCTGAATGTAAATTTTGAGTAAACATTTATTTAATTCATATATCTTTTTTATTTTTTGTTTTTGGGAAGGTTTACAGGGAATTAATGGGAGGATTGTTCCTCCAAAAATGGGATAGGGGTCTAGGACTACTGTACCCCTACTCGCTCAAAGGTGTGTCTGAGAGTTACAAAATCAAATTTATCTCATTTTATCTCATATAATTATTATAATTTTTTTAAGAGAAACACTACTTTACCCATCTATTTGTACCGCTCCATTTGACCGCTTGGGAAAAAAATTTTCTTTTTTTTTTTAACTTAGTAATTAAGGAAATGATTTTAAGTGTATTGGTATTTTTTTTATTTTTTTAAAATATTTAAATGTATTAAAAAATATAAAAAGGAAAAAAGAAAAAAAAATTTACACTGGACGGTACACCCAGCGGTCAACATCGGGCGGCATAGTAGCCGCATCTCTTTTTTAAACTCTCACACAATATATAATAAACAATTCAACTTTTTTTAAATTTCAAAATAAAAATAATATTATAATAATATTTTGTTTAATTTTCAACAAAACATTTCATTTTATCTGAACTGCGTAATCAAACGAGACCTAAATTAAAAAAAGACTCACCCAGACCCAATTGTAACGATTCCCCATTATAAAATCTGAACTATTTCACCATCTTCATCATCCATGTGTTTTCAAGCAATATCTTCAGCATTATTTCACTGTGATTTCTCAATTCCAATCTGTTTTCAAATAAATAGTTATTGAGCTGATAATTACACAAAGATATTTATTGTAGACAAGAATCAAATCCGCAAGGATGAAAAACGATAGTTCTATCACGTGACTCAAAAAAGCAAGCCGTGGTTCATACACTTACCATTCACACTTTTAGCAAGCAAAAAAGCAACGTGTATTAGATTCTTGAAATAACACCTGCACGTGCAATCACCAGCGTATCATTCATGTGCAGTATATACTATCATGTACTCCTCCACGTGCATGTGCATGCCGGGGAAGAGATCTCCCTCTAATCAAGAGATGAGATTATGGCCACGGTGGCCTTTGATGCAAATATCTATAATAAATAACGTTTACAACTCATAAAATATAGATATTCTCTAAACGGCCTCTCTGACTGAATTTTTCTAATTAAAAAAAAAAACATCATGTAGATTAATTTTATAACCTTTTCCGTTGCTCGTATATCATTTCTTAATAGTATAAATATTTAATAGAAAAAATCTATTCATCATCCTTACACTACACACCACACATAATTTTTTAATTTTTTTTCCTTACCAAATGTGTAATGAATAGATAGACGATGAGTAAAAGAACTCGATTAGTTTAGAAAAAATAAAACAAAATATTTTAAAAATCTTTAAAAAATAAAAATTAGTGTGGTATGTGGTGTATGATGATGATGATGAATAGCAAATCTCTATTTAATATTGTGTCTATCTCTCTTCAAACACTTGATCGAAGATAAAATCAATCTAAGCATGTATACAACACAGATCCATGACTTGAAGACACTCATATATAAATTTGGGCTTTCTCTTATGGGGAAGATGCATAAGATATGGTGCATTACTCACTAGCATATATATGATAGGAATGCATGCAGTTCAACCACCATATACATTTTGAATGATGCATATGGAATACGAGAAACAAAAATATATATATATATATATATATATATATCCAGAGAATCTCATTGAAACTAACATGTCTTTAAAGCAATATCACATGTTTTAATATATCTCATACAACAGAGACACCAAGATCCATATATATCCACTTCACTTTAATCGGCTGTCCTGGAGTACTCATGTGTTGTGGAAAAAGCAAGAGCTTTGCATGAGATACTCCTGGGCGAGAGCTAGCTTTAATTTTGTGCCTGTGGTTCGACTCTTGAGATCATGTCAATATCATGTATATGAAAGAACTCTCTGGATATCTAAATATATCTGAGGCGTGATGTACGGGGAAAAGATGGATACTTTTTGCTAACTTTTCATGCTACCCTTGGCGTATATATTACACACTCGTGTTTCCTGCGGTTGGGATACTCTTTCCCATAATACCTAAATTAGTTCCTGAATTAGCATCTGATTTGGATAATAAGATGAAAAGTAAAAGTTTTAGATTATAAATTGAATAAAATATTATTATAATATTATTTTTTGATATTATTATTATTTTAAAATTTGAAACAATTAAATTATTTATTATATTTTGTATGAAAATTTAGAAGAATTGTAATGATGAGATGAATTGAGAGTTTTTCTGTATCCAAACGGAATCTCTCTCTCTAGAAAATCTATTTAAAAGTTTTATTTTCTATGCAACTAGCACACCGTTTGATTTGATAATTTTGACGTGATATTTCTAAATTAAGTATGCTAAAAAATTATTAATATTTTTATTTTTTTAATTTATAATGAATCCTACTATAAGTAGTGTGCTAACATGCTAATTTATCTGTTGTGAAACTCTTTTTTCCAATATTACCTCCTAATTAGCAAATTTTGATACTTTTTTAATTTTCTTAAGAAAATAATATGTAATGTCCATCATCATTGTATTTTGATTCCTAAAACAATCAAATTATTCTCATTAAATAGGAAGAATAATATATCAATTTGAATAGTATACATATAGATTTTTTTGACAAAGTTAATTTGCATATAATTTATTAAAAACTGAATTTATAAACATTAAATACGATGGTGTATTAGTTTATAGTTTTTGCACCAAAAAAAATAAAAATGAACTTGCTAATTTGTTGGCTGATATCATTGTGTCAATGATGGTATTTTTCCAATTTATTTGAAGGGTGTGACACACGTGTGGTGCAAGCTGCAATGTATGCGCGTGAGAGTAGGAAGCTCAATCTTTGAACGCTTTGAGTCATGGAATCCCAGAAAGTGAGAGAGTGTATCCAATCATTGTAGAGAAGTGCGTGGTCGGTCGAGCAGAGACAATGTGACACGCACGAGTGCAATCATGGGACCACGTGCTTCCACGTGGCCGAGCATAACATGTTGGTGCACGTGAACTCGAGCATGTTCCCCACGTGACTCCCACTCTCCCTGGTCCCCACAAAAGTGTTAAACTCCTTTCAAACTACATCGACACTCTTGTCTTTTTCTGACCAAACAATAGACGATAAATTGTAACGTCATTACGTCTAATTACTACTTAAACTCCAATTATCTCTTAAGACGTGAGTTTTATTATCGTTACAGCCTTAATAAACTCATCCCACCTAGATTATTTGAAGATAATCTGTCAGTATCTTAGGCTCGTTTGGATAGTGAATTGAAATGAATTGAATTGAAATAAAATTTAAAGATTGAATAAAATCTTATTAAAAGATTATTTTTTAATATTATTATTATTTTAAAATTTAAAAAAAATTGAATTATTTATTATATTTTGTATAAAAATTTAAAAAATTTATAATAATGAGATGAATTGAGATTATTTCTCAATCCAAACAGGACTTAAGTGTAGTAATAAAAAACAAAAAAAAAAAAGTGTAATAATAAAAAATCAATTCCAAACTCTATTCGAAGAAATTATTATATACTTGCGCCATTACCATACTTTTTATGTTTTTTTTTTTTTTTTTTGGGTGATGATGAAACATTATTAAACAACGTACAAATTTATCATTTTAAAAGTAAGAAATGATGATGTACTATATATACACATGATTCTTAAATAATTATAATTTTGCTATGTATAATTCGACGTGTAAACATATTATTTACTATAAAATTCATTATAATTAAAAAAAATCAATATATTAATAATTTTTTATGATGACTGATGACTTCCAAGCCATGTCAACGATTTATCAAGTGTGTAAAAAAATAGACACGCAAATAGATCTGATTTTCAAAGGGTGGACAAAGAAGATTAAACATGTTAGTTGTTGTTAGAATTTCAAATAATCTTTAGATACGAAGGATTGGATATTTGGGAGCTTCCATGAGAAATTAGATTAGGACATACATGCAAATAATTATATTTGACCCTCTAATGGAAAGAACTGAAGACTAGCATATAAAAATTATTATGAGGGAGACATGTGGGTCTCATATAATGCACATAATAGTACAACAACAAGAGAGTTTAATTGGATGGGTTTGATTCTCTAGGCTTTGCTTGTATATAATCTCTTTCGCCTAATTTGAATGCCTTTATCCTAAATATCATCCATTCGATATAATTTGATTTGAAAGATAAATTTTAAAATTTATAAGTGTTAAAGATATAAAAGTAGACTCACAAGGTGATGTAACTTCATGTAATCCGTTAGATCTATTTACACTATAAATAACTTTACTATCTAACATATCACATCAAATCAAGTCACTTTGTAGATTTAGTTTTTTAAAATCACTTTGAGACTAAAATATTATATTTAAAATTTAAATTTTACAAATCAAATTATATCGTATAATTGATATATGATGCAAAAAAATCTCAAATGGCACTAATCAACACTATGTGCCGATAGGACTACTCAATACTATAAACCTAGTAGCAAATATGAGTTTGAATGTATTGATTAGTGTCATTAATTAGCAAGATGGTGTGGGGATTAAAGAAATGAAATAAGAATAGATCGATACATGAGAATTTATATAACCTATAATAATTCGTGTGTGTTGGAAAAGAGGGAATGAATCCATATGATTACGCGGTGGTACATTTTTTTTTTTTTTTTTTTTTGGGGGTCCAAAAGTTCGGAGGGAAGGAGAGGCAACCACGTGAAAAGCACGCTACCAGATTTTATTAAAGATTTGGTGGGTGGGTGGGTGGGGATGCAACTCCTCTGTCTCTGTCACACTGCCTATTCGTTTCGTCTTGTCACAACTTTTTTTCAACCAGAATAACTATAATATTCCTGTACTTTTTATTTTCTCTTCAGAGTTTTATTTTTGGAAAATACTATTATGTTCACTTATTTTGACATCTTTATTTAACTATTGGTTAAATTTTTTTTTTTTACTTAATAATTAAGAAAATTATGTTAAATGTATTAGTATCTTTTTTTTTATTTTTTAAATGTATTTAAATATGTTAAAAATTTGAAAAAAAAATTTTTTTATTTTTTAACGATAAAAAATAAGATAGTGATAGGGTTAGTATTCTATCATTATCTATTTATTGCTCATAGTTAATTTTAAATTTTTTTTTATTTTTGTTATCATTTTTTAAGTATTTTTTAACATTATTAACCATTAAAAAAATTAAAAAAATATATAATTTTACATTTCCTTAACTATTAAGTAAAATTAAAAATTTTTTAAAAAATCAAATATAAAATGAATAGTAGAAGGGTAATAACCCTATCATTTTCCTTAAAAAATAAATAGATACTATAGGATTATAATAAGAATAATTATATTTAAATATATTTACATCACACATATATAATTTAATTTAAAAAACAAGTCTTGAGATTTAAATCTTACAAATTAAATTATGTATTGTGTATGGTATAAAAGCATTGAAATAGCTATACTCTTATATAATATATATATATATATATATATTGGAGTAATTTTTGGGGAGACAATTGATTTGATAATGCATTATCATTTCGGTTACGCTTGCGTGTTGAAATGATCTCACATTATTTAAGTTGATCTATGAATAATAATATGTAATATGAAACATTGAGATGCATTTGAATGTATAAAATTGATCGAAATGGTTTAACTTTTTTATGAAAAGTTAAGAAAATAATAAATTCTATCAATAATTAATTTGAAATAAATTTGGCACCTAAATATAACCTAATATTTGAGTTCAAAGAATCTCATAGCTCCACATATTTTTCGATTGACAGAGACATTTTTTTTCCTGTTCTATTGTTTATGAATAATTCTACTCATATGCCACTTAAATCTCAAACACCACACACCAGTTGAGCTATTTTTTTTTTCTCAAAACGATTCGTTTTGGAAGACTACTCCCACGTTTTCAACCTTCTCCCCCAAATCTTCCATTCGGATTTGCCCCTCTGCTGTTTCCTTACCAACACCAACTGAATATTATAATGAATGGCGTGGCGGAACAAAGTGTAGCTAAAAGAGAAGATGAATATCTTGCAAATGTCCATTGGGGGATATAAAACTCCAGCAAAATCAACTTTTTTTACAGAATTCATATCATACAGTAGTCAAGTGTGATTTGTACAAGAAAAACAATTACACTCATCTTCAAAAACATTTTACACCTTAATTATCAAATGATCTAAGGGCCAAAAATATCATCCACCCTACTAATTAGAAATCTAAATCAGCTAATCAAATTCTCCAAATTAATTGTCCATCCGTCACTGAATTCTGCAACTTTGTTCATTCAAATCATCCATTGCTAGGGTTCTCTTCCCCCACCACCTAAAGTTCCTACACTTTGTATACCCTAAGAAAAAAAAAAATACAAGCCATTAAAAAATTTACACAATCTGAAATGATTCATTGTCGTGCCGTCTGAGATGATTTGGAGCTTTGAAGGGGACTCTGAAGACTAGTGGATTTCTACGTGGTGCTTAGGGTTTCTGTGCTAAGGAGGAGACGAAGGGAGGGCGTGGGTTTGGGTTTCTGCACTAAGGAGAAGGGCGTGGGTGGATTTGATTTCGAGCCATTTCGTTGCAAAACCATAACATGGTGGTCAAACCGGGTTCGTCATGTCACGGTGTGTGGTGTTGGTAAAATAACCTGACTAAGTATAGACTTTCTCATTGTTTATTGTGTCTCTCACTATCTGTGCTAAATAATAGCACTTTCCTTTTTTAATATGCATGTCGTTTTATGAGCTGATTTCTCAAGCATTTTTTTTTGGTTGGGTTATCGTGTAAGTTCTATTTATTCACGTGTTTCCAGAATATCTCGGCCATGTGTTTTTACTCTAGACGCGATTACACATCGAAAATTCTCAATTTTTGTTATGTTCTTCAATAACTTTTATTCAAAGATAGTTTATATATACATTAAAAAAAAGGGTTGTGCCTATAAAATCACAACTTATCATAAAAATTTATGATGAAAATATATACATTTTATTATTTAATTTATTTCTTAAAACTATGTTCTCTTCATGCGTGGGTCAGATTCTCATATATGAATAGGTCAAATACATAAAATATTTAGGCTTCGTTTAGGATGTTAATTCATCTCAACTCATCATTACAATTTTTTTAAATTCTAATATGAAATATAATAAATAATTCAATTTTTTCAGATTTTAAAATAATAATAATATTAAAAAATAATATTCTAATAATATTTTATCATCTCAACTTAATATCTAAACGTAATCTTAATTAAAAATGATAAAATATAAAGTAAGGATTCAAATTTAAGACATTATAACGTGAATTTCCTATTTGTCCTATAAGCATAATTGCAACACATTATAGTATCCTACCACTTATAAAAGCAAGTAGAGGGAGATGTGGGTAAGATCCTTGTAAGGATCTTACCCATGTTAATTTTTTCCGTCCAAATAAGGACGAGATTGTTGTGGTTCGTGGTTCTAATAATTGTTCGTTTAAATGGGGTAGACATTACGGCTGGAAACTGCAACCACTCGAAATGTTCAAATAAGAAACTCATTTATTACTTCTATAGATAAAATAGATAAAGGAGAAAGCATAGGATTGTTTTTTAGAAAATAATTTAGACCTACCAGATTTATTTTATCAGTTTTATTTTTAAATTTAAAATTTATAATTTATAATTTTCAGCATATCAATATCAGTACATATTATTATATAAATAAAAATTATAAATACAAATAATATTTTTTCTAAGGTTTTGTTTAGTTCATAAACTTATCTCAACTCATCATTATAAAATTTTCAAATTATAACACAAAATATAATAAATAATTTAAATTTTTCAAATTTTAAAATAGTAATATAATATTAAAAAATAATATTTTAATAATATTTTATTATCTCAACTAATTAAATTCAATTCAACATCTAAACATAACTTTAATCTCTAACACATCTACATTTTTTAATGAGATGGAAAGAGTCATAATAATGATATTTTATTAACCGACAAAAGTTGATATTTAATACTTGAGTAATTAAATCAAGGGTTTCAATTTCACATATAGGAAAACAGAGCAAAATAAATGTGGAGGTGGGGGGTATCAATGGAGCATTAAAGTCTTGAAACGCACGCAGGTAGCATTTGCATGTTCCCTGTTTAAAGGTAACCCCCAACACATCAATACCTCCGATTGGCCCAAACTGCGTATCCTTTTCTTTTCTAAACGTAATTTCCTCCCGCAATCTATCTCCAAACACGCGCCGACGACAATCTCTGGGGTCCCACTTTTCAATGACACTACTCGGGTTGCTTCGTTGATTCGATGCTGGCATGCTGGTCAAAAGGCCATGTCATCGGTCCCATCATCATTTACAGGGTCCCACATCAAAATGATGGCATATGAATCTCCCCCACCCATCATCATAATAATGAGATCATGATATCATCCGCGTGTTCTTACGCGCGTGCGGGGGAAAACTCCTAATCCCCCCATTTGGTCTTCGTAGTCAACGTTCAACGAGCGAGAAAGCCGCTTTCCAACAGGTGGGTAATAAAGCTTAGACAAAGACATATTTGCACACACAAACTCTCTCTCTCTCTCTCTCTCGTGTCTTCTATTTTTGACTAGGGTTAAATATAGAGTTAACCATGGTTAAAAAGATCTGATTGGGATTGTGTCAAAGCCAGCAAGCTAAGGCTAATAGCAAAGCCAATTATATCATCATTGAGCCAATAGCCTACCTGACACAAGTCATCATTAAATCTATACCCTTTGTGTATGTGGGTGTCTGTGTCCTATATCTATCTATCTATATATAGTCCCTTCCATCCTTTCCTACTGCCACTGCAGAAAAAAAAAAGAAAAGAAAAAAGGGCTTGTGACACCACACCTGCCAAAATTTCGGTCATTTTCCTACCCTCTTTTCCGTTTTGCTTTCTCAGAATCCAAACGCTGAGAATCAGAACGTAAACTTCAGATATCTGATGGAGAAAAGAAAGAAGCTTGGTGGGTTCTGAGAGAGAGAGAGAGACTCTGCAGGTTGCTGTTTTTATGGGAGAAAGAGAGAAAATGGGTAAGAAAGATGATGGTTTGGGGTTGGGATTGGGGTTGGGTTTGAGTTTGAGCTTGAGTTGTGGTACTGGGAATCAGGGCTCTTTGGAAAATAATCCCATCCACAAGCCTTCACAGTTGGTGCAAAACCATCCTGATCAGAAGGGTCCATGGAATGAGATGTTTCAGTTACCTGGTAAACTTTAAATATTTTTACTTTTTTTTTTTTGTCTCTATTTAGTTCATATCTTATTTTTAAGGCTAAGAATCTGAAGGATTTCAAGATTGGTTTTGAAATATCGGACTTGCCTTTATCTTCTTGAATATATTTTTTTCTCAATGACTTTTGTATTTTTCCTTTTCGTATTCCCTTATGGTCGTCTTTGTCTTCATGTTCTGGGGTTTTGGTCGTCTTTATTTAGTAGATGAGATTGTTTATCCCGTAAAGGTTTAAGTTTTCAGCCTCATATTCGTTATCCTAGCCATTTTATTCATGTTCGACATATCCCTTGCATCTTTAGCCTTTGTTTTTATATGGGGATGTGGAAAATCATGTTCTACTTCTACATAACCATTACGCTTTTTGCATTTGCAAGATAGAAGTATTGGTTCAACAACCTAAAGATTTGATTTACATATCCAAACGTACAACTTTTAATTGAGCTTTGCAAAATGGCCATTATAATGTCTTCAATTATAGAAATGCCATTTTCATGGCAATGTCTCCTCGTATAGAAAGTCTGTGACGTAAACTTTTATTGAGAAGATTTCCTTCAAAACTCACACAGAAACATGTTTACAGACAGAAACCCAGATACGAGGTCGTTCCTAGGAGGAGTGGACGTGAACCGGTTGCCAACGATGGTGGACTGTGAGGATGAAAATGGAGTTTCTTCGCCGAACAGCACGGTGTCGAGCATAAGCGGGAAGAGGAGCGAGAGATCGGAGCCAAACGGAGACGAAAACGAGGCCGAGAGGACTTCATGCTCTCGCGGGAGCGACGAGGAAGACGGCAGTGGCTGCGACACGTCGAGGAAGAAGTTGAGGCTGTCGAAGGAGCAGTCTTTGGTGCTGGAGGAGACCTTCAAGGAGCATAATACTCTCAATCCGGTAAGAGATTTACCCTTTTTTTGTGGGTGGTTTACGAGTGATAGGATGTCAACTTTGTTTATTTTCTCGGCGAAATGAGGGTGAATTCTGAACGTGGTGGTTTTGTTACGGGAACGTGGTTTCAGAAGCAAAAGCTGGCTTTGGCAAGGCAGCTGAATCTGAGCCCGAGACAAGTGGAGGTGTGGTTTCAGAACAGGAGGGCAAGGTGAGATATTTCTATACTGAGTCGGGGGTATTCTTGGTATGTTGAATAAAGGACACTGCAATTGGAATGGTCTTTTCACTTCGATGCCTTTCTCGTAACAAACTTGATACTTACTGACTACTCTGTCCTGCTTAATTAATTTTCATGCGAGACTTGTCATCAGCATTCAATGAGATACGTCAAGCTCTTTGCTGTTTTCAATACTAGTATTCTCTCCACTCTCCAAGTTTTGGCAGTAGCAATAAATGTTGAGAAATGATTTTTATAAACTTTAAATAGATAATAAGTTCAAAAAAAAAATATACATAAAATAAACTATTTGTATGAAACTCGTTGTTTAAAATTTGTAGAATGAAGCTCCCATAATATTTATGGTGGATTTGGATATGGAGTAGTGGTAGGCTGTCACCTCACATTGATTGCGGGCTACAAATTTATCTTCTCAATTTTTTTTAATTTTTTTATTCATATTTTTTTTTATCATTGTAAAATATTTTTAAAAAATATAAAAAAATAGTTATTTTCTTAAATATTAAATAAAGAAAAAAAATTAAAATATACGAGGTGGCAAATTAAGTGACAAAGTAACATTTTCCTTTGGCATTAAATAGTTATCATTCATTTCATTCGAAATAGAGAGGATAACTAGTTTTTGTTTTGCTAGAACTCCTGCAGTAATTGCAGAATTCGGTGGACTCATCAATCCTCCTTTTTGTGGAACTGATGCAGGACTAAGTTGAAGCAGACTGAGGTAGATTGCGAATACATGAAGAGGTGTTGTGAGAATCTAACAGAGGAGAACAGGAGGCTGCAGAAGGAGGTTCAGGAGCTTAGAGCTCTGAAACTGTCTCCACAGCTTTACATGCACATGAACCCTCCCACAACACTCACCATGTGCCCTTCATGTGAGCGTGTGGCTGTCTCCTCCTCCTCTTCCACTCCCCCTTCCTCCTCCACCATGGCTGCCCCAGTTGGCCCGAACCTCCACCGAGTTGCCCCCCGTGTCCAACGGCCTGTACCCATTTACCCGTGGGCGTCATTGCCCATCCATAATCGGCCATCCGATGTGCCTGCATCACGATCGTAACTGTGGTAAAGCCAAGTAGTCGATTCAAGGCCGGCATTGTGATTGTTAGGAGGAAGTGGGGAGAATCATAATGATAGAATTTTATCAAGTCAAGTCTTGGGCATATCTGTTTTTCTTATGTCAAGTCTAGATAGAGAAAAAGGTTGCAAAAGGGAGACAAGGAAAATAACTTTTGTGCTCATTCATGTATGTCAAACTAGGATGAGTTCTCTTTTACTTTTTCTTTTTTTTTCTATTTTTTTGAGCGTAAAGTAGGATGACTTGAATGGTACTACAATGAGATAGACTCTTGGGGACAATTAAAAAGGAAGCTTTATAATTTATTGTTCTGAGATGATTGTGTTGATCTTATATTGAAGAATGCATGGCATCTTTGTGTGTAAAATGGTTGGCAATTTGAATTTAGAACCGATAAGATGCAGCTGTTCCTTATTCAACAGCAACAAACTATAGAATATGGAGGATTGTCCACTTTATGCTAATTCCTTGAGCAGGAGTTAGTGACAGACAGAATCAAACTACCATGATGTCCACCATTTAGTGGCTATTTATCGTATTTACTTCCAATAGTTTATACCATCACCATCCATTAAAGCCTAATTTCATTAAGAGAAATGATAATTGCAGTTATGAATACGTAAATGCTATGCAATCATTTTGAAAAAAGTAAATAAATATGAGATCCACATGAAAAGAAATTAATTTTTTAATAGTAGATCACATTCTTTTTCAAAACGACTGCACAACGCTTGCACATTCTACAATAGTATTACACTTTCTTTAATGGGGGATCAAAGTTGTTGGGTCCTTTTAATAATAGGCAACATCTTAAAATGGCAGCTTCCTCATTAATTCTCATGTCTGCGTAATATAATTACCAACTTCTCACATGTATAATAATGCAATGAAAATACTAGCAACCGTATTATAATCCTATCATCATCATACTTTGCCAGTGTGACAATGTTGGGTACTCATTAAGATCACAGGAAAAGGATAAAAAAATTCAAAAAAATCCCAACATTCAGCATCAACAGAGTGGCATATGAATGAGATCATAATGTCGTTTCTACTTTCTAGTATTTACAAATGACGTTACAACTTCATCTTCAATACTACTCATCTACTCAAAGCAACAACCAGTATTATTATATATTTGATCATCTCAAACGACAACCAACCACATCATGAATTGATCATTCGACATTCTTTTCATGCAATTATAATTTGGATGTGGGTAGTGGGTAAGATCCAACCTGAATCAATGCTTGTAATTATTCACTGATCTACCAGTGGGTAAAACAATTTTACTTTCCCCAGGTGCCTACGTCCCTTGGAAGAACTACTTGCACCAATGACTATCTATGCATATGAAATCTTGAAACTTTTTCCTTGCTATATATGAGAAGCTGCATTCAACTTCTGAACATAGTTTCGATGACTCATACATATTGCCATCACTGTGTTCTACCAACTTCTGCATTTGGTAGTTCTAGAATTACTTGTTTTTTCTTTTAATACTATTGATGATTTGTCTTTGAATGGGTGATAAATATTTATCTTCTGAAATTTGCTATTTATAGTTACTTTCTTAGTGCAAAATTGAATTCAAGTGTCAGACTTGCAAATATTTTCCACAGAAAGAATATACAAACCAATAGAAAGTTTTCTACCTAAAAGGTAAAAAAAAAATTCAAAATTGCTGCTGCATAACAAACTGTTAGGAACCTGATGCGAAAATGCCGTCTGGGGAATGGAAGAAACATATCGTTTTTATAAGGGGGAAGAAGGAAGAGAAGAAGGGATATCTTGAATCTTGTATCTTCTGGTGAACATTCTGTGTAGGCAGGGTAACTCGAATACCCATTATCATCTTCAAGCACAGTGATGAATTTATGAGTCTATCATCTGTTTCCTTCCCATCCATTTCCATTTTGTTGCTCCATTTTTACTCGAGTTATCCAGAAGGTTCATAACGCAAACTCAGCCTTGTATCAATCATTATGCATTTAGGGGAAACCAAGGCAGCCATAAAAAAATGAGATAGATCAAAGAAACCAAGACATACGAGAGGAGGGGGAAAAAAGGATTGGAGGACTCCAAAAATACAAGGAACGTAAATAAAAACCTTTGCAAAACAGGATATTTTACAACAAAGATGTAATTTATTACACTGAAGTTTTCTGCAAGTTCTTACAGCTAAGACATATGGCATTGTGAGCTGCAGTTTGCCATACATATACAAGACGATAACAATAAATGACGACATCTTTTTTTATGGAAGGTGTGGGGAAATTAAACAGCATTCACGGTGTCGGCAAGGGAACGTAGTATGCATCCCAAACCAGCTCTCTCTGTCAGTTTTTCATGGATGCGAAGGCACTGATCGCATGTGGGACGATCTCCAGTAGACAACCCTCTGTACAAGTACCTGAAAATGATGCCAACAATCCCAAATTGTTAAATTTTTAAAACATATTATGTCATCTTTGCCTTATGAGGGTCGTTTGGAGAGAAGAATAATCGAACTCTCGAGGGAGTTGTGAAGTCTTTGAATTGAGATAAAATCTTTCTTTCTTTTATCTGTTTTAACTCTTCGCGAATGGAGTACTGTTATTGGCAGTGTTTCTTCTACTTGCTTTGTTGGTTTTTGGATCCCTTACTCGTTAGAAGATTCTCCCATACACTCAATGTACTCAGTTTTCTTTTTTTATTACAATTTTTTATACATATAAAAGATACCAAAAAGAAAAAAAGGAAAGAAGCAAATTCTATATAGGCATGAGGAGTTGAGATGCTTCACCAAAAGGACAACTTTGGTAAAATAGTCTGGAGACAGTCTAGAATATGTCTAACAAAGTGCAACACGAGAGAAGTGGCCAAAGACCATATTGGCAGAGAGTTCGATTCAAAGAAAAGGATGGATAAATAAGGGAAAAAAGTATCATGCAAATCAAATGCCACAAAATCGATCTGAACATACATATTAAACTTCCAAAAGACCATATAAAATAAAGTTAAGGAAAAGCAAGTAACGGGGCGACAAGGAGCAGGAACCCTGCTCCCTAATGCAGCTACGGAAGATCGATTTATTGTTACTTCACAACTTTAAAGATGCCACGAGTTGAAGGTCAAAACATTAGAATCTAGGCGGAAAAATAACTTTTAACATGGATCTTTAGCTTCATGAATTATAGTTAGTTTTTATCAGATTGGGCTAATAATTTTTTGCATTTACAGTGACTTAAGAATATTTTGGCAGCTGAGTTGAGTTCAAAATTTTCAATGCATTAGTGTCTTGGGTTATTTTCTTTAAATACAAGTTCAAATTTTATTGGATTGTGTCAAGTTTTTAGTTAACTAGTCAAATTAGGAGTCCTGACATCAAGTAGATTGAGTCACAAAGTCCTATTAATATGCGCTTCCATATCCATAAATAATCATGAGACTTTTTTTTTTTTTCAAGTAAAAGTACTTCTGAGACTAATTAATGGAAGTTCCCCCTTTCTCCCTTTCCTTCTTCTTCATTGCAATGTTACTTTTTGCGCAGCCCTTTGAAAATTGTAGCAAAATTCCTCTTCTTCTCTATTTACAACCCCAAAATAAATGTTTTCCCTAACGCTATCACAAACCCACAACTCCCTATATTTCCCCGACTGTTACTCATCAAACAGCCTCCACCCCAGTCTTAAAGAACCATTTAGCTCCTACTCATAAAAAAGAAAAATCTTAGCTCCTATATATCCAGACTTTCTTGTATCCCAATTCTAGATTCCAGTAACTTCTTAGCCATCAAGATACAATCCCTTCAAAGTCTAATTCAGTCCACAAATACTAATTCCTTTTTCTCTCCATAACAAACACCATGATCAAAACTTTCTACCCTAAAGCCCACCACAAGTACATGCAGATAGATTTATCATCCAACATGATACCTAGGTTTTCATAATTCACTACTTCAATTGGAAGAGAATCTCACATTTGTCGATCTAAATTATTTAAGTATTTAGGCCTAGGCCTTTTATAACTACAGACTGCCTTCAAAAGAGATCTCAATGCTATACTCAGGTCGCAAGAAGAAAAATAAGAGAAAGAGGAGCACTTCCCCGAAATGGGTCTTGAACCAACAAAATTACTTGTCACCCCATTCCTAAAAGAGGAAGAGATGCTAATTAAGCTAGGCTCATTGCGAAAGCAAAATGTATATCGCCAATCAGAGAACAAGAACTGCTAATTAAAGCACTCACCTGTTTAATACTGACCAATGTAAATTGTTAAATGTACCAATATGGCATCTCAAGTGCTATGTGGGAAGAGGAAAGGACCAAAAAAAAAAAAAAAAACTAACATAATTAACAACTCATAATCTAGCATAATCAGCACTATCGAAAAGATATATTTTGA
Source organism: Juglans microcarpa x Juglans regia (assembly GCF_004785595.1). Lineage (NCBI taxonomy): Eukaryota > Viridiplantae > Streptophyta > Magnoliopsida > Fagales > Juglandaceae > Juglans > Juglans microcarpa x Juglans regia. Next base: position 2,309,857 of record NC_054606.1, on the reverse strand, counting down.
ACTTGACAAAAATATTTGAGATGCGACGTATATTAAAAAGAATATGAAAAATCGTGAATGTAAAGTAAATCACCGTTTCAGGACTCACTTCATGAGGATATCATAGTACTCGGCATCCAAAGAAGAAAGCAACCCGTCCACATCCTTTATAGCCATTATAGCTCGATGGACCACTATCCAATTTGCCGACTGCATAACCCCTAGATCACATCAAATTCTCTTCATTTTCTTTAGAAACTAAATCAACAACAACATGAACACAACAATAAGAACACGTTTGATTGTCGATAAAATGTAGGCAAAGAAAGCAAATTGAACTTCGAAACTTATGCTTTCCACACTCCACCGGAGAATCTGCCGAACAAACGAAGATTTCTGTTTGTTACCGTAAAAAATACAGCGAAAACGATGAATTTACGATTCTGAAACTTGTACAGACTGAGTTCAACCTTACAAAATTAATAGGCGTGATAACAGAAACCAAAAACACGATTCTTTCCACAATTTCCACGGGAACCAACACGAGGAAAGAAAAACATAATTATAGAGATAGCGAGAGAATGAAAAACCTTGCAACGTTCGTCTCGGGTCATTGGAGGCGAGCCTTCGAGAGCAGTTTTCAAAGCTTCAACTGGTTTAGATCTGTACGGACAAGGAATCGAAACTTTTTAGGGCTTTTCACTGTAGAATCAATGAAATTAGAGGGCTTCTCCGAAAATTAAACAAAGTCCAGTGACAGATTTATTACTGCTTTAGTAGACTCTCTATCTTTCGAGATTTGTGCTCAATTCTTGTGATTATGGCCTCTGCATTGTCTGCCTCCACAAATCCCCCTGATGCTGCCATTCTTTTGCTCAGTGGGATTTTCTCACCAGGCAAGGCTATGGAGAAAATATTTTCCCGAGAAAGTGATCGGTCATTATTAATGATCACCTGTTCACTGGACTGTGTCGTTTTACATGAAAAAAGTCCTAGCTTTTGCCGGGATGGGCTTTGACAATTTTCAAGCCCAATTGGCTCTGGTTCGGAGCATTCATAATTTCAAGTTTAACTCTTTATTTTTTTTTTTCACTCTTTAACTTTGTTTATTTTCACAAAATTTTTTAACTCATATTATCTTATTTAATCATTATAATTTTTTTAAATTTTTATAAAATAAAATAAATTTTTTAAATTTTAAAATAAAAATAATATTAAAAAAATATATTCTAACAATATTTTATTTAACTTTTATCTCAATTCATTTATTCTTATCTATAAAAATAAACAAGACGCTAATTTTTTTTTTCTATATTTCCTTAATCCTTCTCTTTTAATTTTATTTAATCTTTTTCCAACGATCATAGATTCTATTCTTTATCCATTAAAATTTTTAACCGATACTTTATGCTTTTCAATCATAACATTTGATGTGACACATTTAACTTATTTATTTAGCCAACAACTTAAATCAAAATCACTTAAAATATCATAATCACCGTTTGAAATAACAAAATTAAATATAAAAATAATATTTCTCTAATTTTAACTATCAAGTTTTTAAAAGTATCATATTTTTTCACTTTGCCATATTTGAACTCATTAACTATCTCATGCATCTAAAGAGAATTACAATGAATCTATCCTCAACAATCATATCATAAATCAATCAAGAGATAACTTTTCTCATTAAGAATTTGATGGGCGGATATTAGTTGTACAGGCTATGGATCCCATTCAAAAAGTTCTTTATCAATAAAGAAAAAATTTTTTTACCAGCTACTATTTACTATCACACTCTACACATATAACAAAAATTATAGGTATAGAATGTAAAAGTGAATTATAATTCTTTCTCAATAAAATGGAGGCACAAGCCATCTTTCTCCTCCCTTTGCGGCTGTTCAATTGATTTGGTAAAATGGGTATGTCATGAAAGATGAGAAAGCCTAATACTTCATACAATTACCTCATTAGAGTTGCATGATTTGTGGCTTTTTCTCATAATAGTGGTCATGGCTTCTAATGCGACGCAAATTGCGCTGGATTTGATGCTCATGGGATGCCAATGATGCCTCTTTCATTGTGCATGTGACTAACAAACAATTTTTGTACCCCAAATGAGTCTTATTTCCCCAACCCCCCCTTCTCTCTCCTCAAATAGATTAGAAAAAACTTGTAGATACATGGGTGATGGGTGTTTGCCACTTGAATACTCTTTCTCCCACTTTTGCATAGAATATCATTTGTGGATGATTGCTCTTTTCATTGGCTTATCAAGAGAATTAATTTGCCTATTGACACCACCACACTCCTCCAAGATGCCATGTTGCTTAATAGCGAAAAAGCTTATGATTTCCTATGTAAAAAAAAAAGGATCTTTAAATCTCAGTTCATGTGTACAAGCTACATCAAAGAGAGATTATAAAAGCACTACAATGATAATCTCATGCCAAAAAAAAAAAAGGATTATATTTTTCTCATTTTATTTTTCGTGAGATTTTTATTTTTATTTTTTATCTGTTTCTAATCGTAACATTAAAACTTTTTTAGTGAGTGACAAAACCCATCTAAAATGAAAATTCCTTTCAAATTTATAAGATACACTTATTGCGTCGATAATGATTGCTATTGTGACTAAACCTTGATGTTTTATCTACACTTGGTAACGAATATACCTATGCCGTTACTGTGAAAGCAATATCCTGTGACGGTAATTCGCTCTAATAAAAATGACGACGGCCCTTGCTCAGAGAGAAGACAGGGTCAATTCCGTCCATTGCAATTGAACGGCCATAATAATGACACTTTTTGAATTCCACCCACCCTTACACCTTTGTCCTCTCGTTTGCCTCTCTCCGTATACTTTTTCCTTGGCCCCAAAGTCTTCCTTTCTTCACCATCTCCATTTCACCAAACCCGAAGCTCACAGGAACCACACCTGTTCACCCATGGCGGATTGGAGCCCTTGCACCAAGAACCACTTCCCATTTTCAGAGCTGAACTCACCAATCCAACCATCCCGCAGAACCCAAGGTAAATCCTTCACAAACTTCCTCTGCAAATCTCTCTTCTTTGCGCTCTTCCTCATTCTTCTCCCACTTTTCCCTTCACAAGCTCCTGAATTTATCAACCAAAAATTTCTCACCAAGTTCTGGGAGCTTCTTCACCTTCTCTTCATCGGCATTGCTGTGTCATATGGTTTGTTTGGTCGAAGAAATGTCGAACTGGGCATCGACGAAACTCACTCAAATTTCGATATTTCCCAGTCTTCTGTGTCTAGGATGTTTCATGTTTCTTCTATTTTCGAAGATGGTTTTGAAAATCCATGTGGGCCTGATGAAAACAGTCTCATTAATAGTTGGAATTCTCAGTACATTGAGAGTGAGCATATTAATAGTTGCGATCGTAGCAGTGGTGTTGGGGAAAAGTGTAAAAGCCGATATGGACGCGATCGGAACAATGTGGTTCAAGCTTGGAATTCTCAGTACTTTCAAGGTGAACCTACGGTGGTAGTGGCTCGACCGAATTATAGTGTAGAGAAATGGGGCAGAACCGCATCCCTGATTGATCATAAGCCGTTGGGGTTGCCCGTTAGGAGCTTAAAATCGAAGGTGAGAAAGCTAGACTGTCCCGAGTTTATTAGTGGAAGTGAATCTGGGTCAGGTTCAAATGTTACATCTAGGTCTGATAGAAGCAGAAGTGGGAATTTTGGGGATTTAGGCCCTATGAGTTTGGAGCAGAGGTTTAATGAAGCTGCTGCTGCGGCTTCGCCAATTCCATGGCGTTCGAGATCTATAAGAACGGAAACGAGAAATGAAGCGGGGGATGTGAACCTCCCTACGCATTTCAGGCCTCTCTCGGTTGATGAAACTCAATTTGAGTCGCTTAAATCACGGTCTGTCAGGTCCACAGGATCTTTCTCATCCCAAAGTAGTTCAGTTTCTTCCTCAAGCTCTATTTCCTCAGAGTTACCAAACTCGAGGACGGAAGATTTGGGAAAAAGTAAGAGTTTTCTTGGGGCTTTTCGTGAGGCTTCACCATCACCACCAACACCAAGAAATGGAAAGGCTTCGTCGGATGCACTTCATTCTCGACATTGTAGTAGTGGTTCTGTATCTGGAAGGGATGCTTTTAGAAACTCAGAAGATGAGTTAAAGGAAAAGAGTAGGAGTAGAAGAGAGGATCCATCAGATAGTGAGGACTGCAGGATGGATTTGTTGAAATCGAACATGAATCCAGCAAGCCCCACGAAAGCTTTTTTAAGGGGAAAATCAGTGAGGAATGCTTCGTCGAATGCACTTCACTCTCGGCATTGTAGTAGTGATTCTGTATCAGGAAGGGATGATTTTAGAAACTCAGAAGATGAGTTAAAGGAAAAGAGTAGGAGTAGAAGAGAGGATCCATCAGATAGTGAGGACTGCAGGACGGATTTGTTGAAATCAAACATGAATCCAGCAAGCCCCACGAAAGCTTTTTTAAGGGGAAAATCAGTGAGGAATGCTTCGTCGAATGCACTTCATTCTCGGCATTGTAGTAGTGGTTCTGTATCAGGAAGGGATGCTTTTAGAAATTCGGAAGATGAGTTAAAGGAAAAGAGTAGGAGTAGGAGAGAGGATCCATCAGATAGTGAGGACTGCAGGACGAATTTGTTGAAATCAAACATGAATCCAGCAAGCCCCACGAAAGCTTTTTTAAGGGGAAAATCAGTGAGAACAATTAGAGCTAGTGCACTGACTGCAGGTGCAATAAAAAAGGAAGAGAGATGTCAAAACCAAAATAATGACAAAGCTGAAAAGAAGCATCAAAATTTGGATGAGGCATGTATGAGAAAAGATAAAACCAAAGTTGGACTTGATGATTGGATGATTGGCTCCAGTGAGCAACGTATTGATAACTTGTGCCCTATGCCAAAGCCAAAGGCAACATTCTCAGAGTTCCGCAAGAAGGAAAAGGAAGAATTCTATGAGAATTTAGCTTCAGGGTCTGAAGAAGACTTGCAGAGTGAGCGTGAAAACCTTGAAGTAAGCTCAGATGAATATGATGTGTCTGCTTCTGTCAACGATTCTGTACCATCCTCTGATGAGGTTGATAAGAGGGCTGATGAGTTTATCGCTAAGTTTAGAGAGCAGATCATGCTTCAAAAAATGGCATCAATTGAAAGATCAAGAGGGCTACAGATGGGCAGAAACCGTTTTAGGTGATACATAAGCATATGCTGCAATATAAATTTATAAAAAATGAGGGATATGAAGTTCATGATTCTTCTTATAATCCTCTTTATCTTGGTCTCTCATCAATCTGTGCTTTTTATTTCTATTGCACTTGGTTATTCACATATTTGCAATTTATTTGCGATAGAGTTTCCATAACTTTATATCTAGAAAGTTTATGGGTGAAGAGTTATAGAAATGTGTATTTGTATGCCTTCTGATCATGCTGTGTGAGTATAGTAAATTGGAAAACGTCATTAGTTTTGCATTCAGTACCAGGATTTTGTTGTTCACTTTCGCGGTAATTTCCATTGAATGTTTTCTCGTTCATTTTTGCTGTAACTTCCATTGCATGTTTTTTGTACCTATGCATAGATGAATACATAGGTGTAAATACAAATATATCATTGATCAGTGGCTAAAACATGATATATATATATATATATATATATATATTGCGATAATCATGTTCATGAAAAATGGGGTGCCTACATAAACTCGGAAATCAATACATGTAGCATAATCTATTTGTACTGTACCGTCTTTAAAATGAATTGTTTGTACTTAATCCTCTCATAACATGCAATAAAAGCATGATGTTATTCTGTTGATTATCTGCTTTCATCTTTAGTGACTATTTTTGCTTCCCCAATAGTAAATATTGTAATCCTAAGCGGCGGACTGCTCGAATGGTTAGTTTTTTATTGTCTATGCAAAGTAGAAAGTATAAGTACCGTATAAGGTCTTAGTGAGATCCTTGATAAAGGTACATGTTGTGCTAGATAATTTTCATGAACTGAGCCTCGTAGTCATTGGTTTTGTTGAAAATGACTTTTGAAAGGTTTCACATATGTATAAGGATTCTCATCAGGTTTAGTTGCGGGATCTCTACATTTGGTGGAAAAATGGGTTAAACTCGTCCCCATGATCTATCATAAGCCATCAGGATTGCCCTTTGAAGGTTAAAACCTGAAGATTTTCAATTGATATTTGAATGAACTAGCTGGTTAGCAAATGTTCTAACGCATGCGAATCCATCGGACATGATTTTTTTTTTTATTTGATCATATTTGCAGCTAATTTATGCCTTTGTATTATGTTGTTCTGTTTCATATACCAAAGAGTATATTGCAAAAAGTGCATGTACTTATTTTCTAGGTATGTGTAACTGCGAGGTTGGGTTTCATCCCAAATACCATTATTCTCTGAATCAGGCCTGAGCTGGCTACTTTAGGCTGGATATCAGGTTGGGCAATTATTTGGGCCAGATACCAACTATTGGTTTGTTGTGGGCCTTCTTGGCCCGGTGGATTTCCACGGGCCCTGTGTTGTGTAAAGGCTTTTTTTTTAGGTCCATCATTCTAAAATACACTATGCATGGCAAATGCCCTGCAAATACACACTAAAACATAGAATTAGAGCAACGTTAGCTTCGCACTTTTTTTTTTTTTTTTAAAAGAGTAGAATTTATTATTAAAAAATTAATTTTTTTTATTTAAATTTTATATTTACTCACAATTTTTAAAAAGAGTAAGTGCACACTCTGACTATAAATATTATTTCTCTTAATTTTATTTGCAATATGATTTGGATTCATCTTTTATTTTTTTATATCATCGGCACTGTAGGAATTGATTTAAAAAAAATATTTGTTATTTTAATCTGGTATGTCAAAAATATGTCTTCCATAATGACTTAATTATACAAACTATTTCAACCGAACACAAGATAAATAAATAGAAAAATTATAAATCAAAATTTTATTTTTTGAATCATACTATATATCTTTTGCAAATTAGTTTTCTTAATCAACTCGGCTATAATTTGAACTTAAAGCTCGACTCAAGGAGTCAAGTGCAATGGCAATAAATTAAATAATAGTAATAATAATCACCAATTTGATTTTAGTCTTTTTAATATAAATGTTAATGGAGTCCCTCAAAGTTATCGATCATTTATTTTAATTTTTTAATTTTGTTTACTTAATAGTTAAAGAATTCACTATTAATAAAATTGTGTATTTTTTCCCTTAATGATTAAGGATATTAAAAAATTTTTGAAAAAAAATGAAAGAAAAAAGAAATAGACTAGTGGTACATCGAGCACTAATCGCTGGGCGGCTCGCTAGCACTTTCTTTTGGAGTAAGTAATCCCATATTTCTTTTATTTTAATGTTCTCTATTTCTATATCCTGTTCGGTTTGTATTCACAATCTATCTCACTACTATTCACAATCTATTTCAACTCATTTTTAAATCTAAACGACACCTTAGATTCTGTTTAGATATAAAAAATATTTCATCCCATTATTATAATTTTTTTAAACTCTCATATAAAATATAATAAATAATTTAATTTTTTAAATTTTTAAAAAATAATAATATTAAAACATAATATTTTATTTAACATATAATTTTTACCTCAACTCATATAATTTTAACTCAACTCATTGCCTAAACGTCACATTGTGAGATAAAACCGAAAAGGAGAGAGAGGGTAAAAAAATGGAGTTCGGATAAACAAAAATTTACAGAAAGACTATATATGCAAACTTCAAAAACCGTCAATGTTGTACAATGGAGGTGCAGAATAGATTGATAGTCCTTGATGAGCTGTAGTTTCAGACCATTCTTCTCCGACCCTTCTCACCTCAATGCTGTAATTATCTTTCTCACTTGTATTCTTGCCCTGTCCCCACCGATACAATCCTCTCTCTCTTTCTTGGTGCACAACGACGACAACAGCAACAACAACAAAGAAAGAAAAGAAACATAGGGGAGAGGGGTAGACACAGGCTTTGAGGGTTTGGCTTTGTTCTACGTCTCTCTTAATACCCACCTGAATTCTCTCCGACCCTTCCCCCGGCTTTGTCTCCTCTCTCCCTCTCTCTCTCGATCCCTCTATCATCCATTGAAGCTCCATTGGAGCTTCTTCAATGTAATTCTTTAAGGGGCAGATAATTTCTTCCACAAGCTCGAACATTTTAAGGCTTTACCCACAGACCCGCGTAGCCTAAGCTCTCAGGTAGGAAAATAATCATTGATTTTGCCTCCTGTGACGAATTTAAGATTCCAGATTTTCAGGCGTATTGGATAAGGGTGGCGTTGCATTTTAGTATATTGTGAATCATTAATTATACGAGATATGTTTAAAATTTCATTATTTTTTGGAGTTGTTGGTCTTTGAGGTGAAAGGGTCTTGCTTTCTGGATTTGTTTGTATTTTCCTTATGTGATTTTAGGACTTGGGTAACTGAGGTTAATGGTATATGTTTCGTGGCCTGTTCGCCGATAGCAAGATTTTTTTATTTGAGGTTGAGCAGTATTGGTACCTAGGTCGGTGTAAATTGATTGGGATATGAGTCGTAGGGTGCGGCGGAAGGTGGCAAGGAAGGGGAAGGTTGTTTCACCAATTTATGCTGAAACGGAAGATGAGATTTTGGGTTTGAAGCAATACGACTATGTGGATTGGACAGGCCTGCCTGATGACACAGTGCTTCAGCTGTTTTCGTGTCTGAATTATCGTGACCGGGCAAGCTTATCATCAACCTGTCGGACATGGAGGGTTCTAGGAATTTCCCCTTGTTTGTGGAACTCTCTGGATCTTCGTGCACACAAATGCGATGCTTCCATGGCATCTTCACTTGCTCCCAGATGTGTGAATCTTCAGAAACTTAGGTTTCGTGGTGCAGAATCTGCTGATGCAGTAATTCATCTTCAAGCTAGGAATTTGCGTGAAATAAGTGGTGACTATTGCAGGAAAATAACAGATGCGACTCTCTCTGTGATTGTGGCTCGACACGAGGCACTTGAAAGCCTCCAACTTGGGCCAGATTTCTGCGAGAGGATCAGTAGTGATGCTATAAAAGCAATAGCGTTTTGTTGTCCTAAATTGAAAAAGCTTCGCCTCTCAGGAATTCGGGATGTTCATGGTGATGCAATTACTGCCTTAGCCAAGAATTGTCCAAATTTGACTGATATTGGGTTTATAGACTGTCTCAATGTAGATGAGATGGCTTTGGGAAATGTAGTATCAGTTCGTTTTCTCTCAGTTTCTGGGACGTCAAATATGAAGTGGGGTGTGGTTTCTGATCTTTGGCATAAGCTGCCTAACTTGGCTGGGTTAGATGTTTCAAGAACTGATATTGGACCAAATGCTGTTTCAAGATTGTTATCCTCGTCACAGAGCTTGAAGGTTTTGTGTGCCTTGAATTGTCCTGTTCTTGAAGAACATACTAGTTTTCACATCAATAAAAATAAAGGTAAATTGCTACTTGTCCTTTTTAATGATATTTTCAAAGGAATAGGTTTGCTATTTGTCGATACTACAAACAAAGGGAGAAATGTGTTTTTGGATTGGAGGAATTTAAAGAATAAGGACAAAAACTTGGATGAAATCATGATTTGGGTTGAGTGGATCCTATCCCATACACTTTTGCGCATTGCCGAAAGCAATCAACAAGGTTTGGATGAGTTTTGGCTCAAGCAGGGTGCCGCGCTGCTTCTCAGTTTAATGCAGAGCTCACAAGAGGATGTTCAAGAAAGGGCAGCCACAGGACTTGCAACGTTTGTGGTTATTGATGATGAAAATGCTAACATAGATCGTGGACGAGCTGAAGCAGTTATGCGAGAAGGTGGCATACGACTCCTTCTGGACCTAGCTAAATCTTGGCGGGAAGGGCTCCAGTCAGAGGCTGCAAAGGTAGATTTCTTTATGCAATTATGAGCCATCTGCTTTTCAATGAGTTCGATTCAGTTCTGATCTATGCTGATTGGTAAGATTTTAATGAGATGCACTTGACAAAATGCATATTTAATCATTCTGAGACTATTTTCATTATTTTAGTATGGTTTGAGCTCACATATTTAGATGTGGAATTGGGTTAATTTTTTTCCTTCTTCTTTGATATTTTTAACATGAAGGCTATAGCAAACTTGTCTGTAAATACCAATGTTGCAAAATCTGTTGCTGAAGAAGGAGGAATCAATATTCTTGCTGGTTTGGCAAGGTCCATGAATAGGCTGGTTGCCGAAGAAGCTGCTGGAGGACTATGGAATCTTTCAGTTGGAGAAGAGCACAAGGTTTGATGTTTTGGAGTTTATTCTGTCCGTTTGGCATATACTTTACTAGTTCTGAGTACATAAGAGTTCTCTATTAGGGTGCCATTGCTGAGGCTGGAGGAGTAAAGGCTTTAGTTGATCTTATATTCAAATGGTCCACAGGTGGTGACGGAGTCCTGGTATGTTCCTGTCATGACATGCATTCTTTCCACTTTGGTGCAAGCCTTTTATGTTATTCTTTACTGTCACTTGCATACAATTGGAAGTTACTAAGGAGAGGCTTGGTTCACATTTTTGTGTTTTCAGGAACGTGCAGCTGGTGCATTAGCAAATTTGGCAGCTGATGACAAGTGTAGCACGGAGGTTGCAGTGGCAGGTGGTGTACATGCTTTGGTGATGCTTGCTCGTAATTGCAAATTTGAGGGTGTACAAGAGCAGGTACCTTTCATTATGAGGATTGGGCATCTCAAATGAGGATATTGACGTTTCCATTACCATTTCTAGTGAATATAACTTGTGAATCAAAGTTCAAGATTCAAGGTGGTGTGCTTTCAAGGTTCTATGGGCTTATTATCCCATATCATTACATGATATTTGGTAGCTTCTGGATATATATTTTTTAGTTTAATAATATAGTTCAATTTTTAATATTATTAGGTTCTATGGGCTAATTTTTTTTTTAGTTTAATGCATATAAAAAAATTAGTCTTAGAATAATTAGGGTAGCTTTTTCGGTTGGGTGAGTGGGGTTGTCTGATTTTACCCTACTTTTTATACTCAAGTTTCTTAAGAGGCGATTGTCTCCCTGCATGCTGTGAAAGTACCACATGTTATGTCTTGGTACGTCTTGGTAGTTAAAACTGGTCTTTGGTCTAAGGTTTGTGTGCACTTCTATATCAAAATGTTAATGTTCAGTATGCATTTATGGTGGGCAGTGTTACAGATGAATGCTTTTTTTTTTTTTTTGGAAGGGGAGGTTCTCTATTGACCTTTTTTCCTGTGATAGGTTATGCTATTGTCTCACTTTGTCCGCTTCTTTTCTAAAATCTATCTTTTCAGCCTTAGGGATAATTATCTATCCATTTTTTATTGGTATGACTGCCTTATCCGTATATGCTTTCTATTAGGACTTGGCCATTGATATATGATTTCCTTGGCTAAAATGTTGAAGACAATATCTTAAAATTGATGCTTGTGGTAATTGTGGGGATTGATATCTGATTCCATGTTTCAAAAGGTTCTGTAATAATTTCTGGCAAAATGAATGCCCTACAGCAAGGTCCCATTACTCTCTCTCTTTCTCATGCCACTGCTGCTGTTTGTGTCTGCATGCGGTTTTGTTTTGAATTAGTTAAGTAAACTCCTGGTATATGATAGGCTGCTCGTGCCTTGGCTAATTTGGCTGCACATGGAGATAGCAACAGTAACAATGCTGCCATTGGGCAGGAGGCAGGTGCTCTTGAAGCACTTGTTCAACTCACACGTTCTGCTCATGAAGGTGTCAGGTAGCTTATAATTTCTTCTGAATTTGTATTTCTCATTTAAACTCCTCTATAATTTCATTGATGCATGGCTTCTAAATTTGGTATTATTGTCATATATTTAATCATTTTTCCAACTGTTTTTAGTCTTTTTGATAAGTCCATGTTTGTCAAAAACGTAAAAAGCCCCTTCCTCTGGTGGGTCATCTGCAAAGGAAAAAGGGAAACAAAGAACTGTCCAAATTGCTACTCGTGACTGTTTAGATATGTTCATTTGGTGGCCATGTTTCTTACTTTCTTAGAATTTCTTCTTTATGTTTGATTGTATTATTGCTTCGGTCTTTATTTTCACTTATGGAAGGTTTCTCAATTAATTATGTTTGGCCTAATTACTTGACCACCCAACAATTTGATACTAAGCAGGCTCCTGGTAGTTTATACTTGTCTCTCTATGCTTAAAAGAAAATTAAGGCTAAAAGCTAAATAGAACGGGCAGACTTTGTTCCCACCAATTTTTTGTTAACATAGGAGAAACATATTTATATCTTTGTTATTAACCTTTGAAGCTGCCTTTTCAGTGCTCTATTCTTTATTTCTTTTAAGAATATGATTTCTAATGCAAAATGGAGCATCAAATCTACTGTTATTTGTTGTTTTCAAACTTCAATGATAATATCCAGTCTAGCTTCCTTAATACGGATTTTAGTTGATTTTAGTTGATTTTACCTCTTTCACCCTCTCAAAAGATGCTAAATAATTTTGGATCCTACTAATGCCCTATTCAGTATGTCTCTTTTGACTCACAATTATTGTCTACACATCAGTTTCTTTAGATTATGCACGGATGAGTATGGTTTGTCTTGGGCCACGGATATTTTGTCCCTTTTAAAAAAATTAGCATTCAAGTTTTTTGTTCTCATTGACTTTCCCTTTCTTGTTCCCTTCTTTCAGCTTTTATTTATTTATTTATTTTTTTTTGGGGGGGCGGGGGGTGGGGGGTTGATCATTTACATTTATGGTAAGGAAAAAGATATTTTGTTATGTATCTGATTGAGGCATTTATGGGGGAAATCCATTATTTTTCCTTAGTCACTCTAATTGGAACTTCTGTACTTATTACCAGTGTTGTTTAAAATCTCGTGAATATCAACTTTTGCCTCTACAAGCAAGATAAAAATTCCATCATTGGTTTTATATGACTCAGACCTTTTTACATCATTACATCGAATTATATATTATGCATTGCTTCCATAACTGTTTTATCTGATCACCATTCCTACTGATCAAATAGGCAAGAAGCTGCTGGTGCATTGTGGAATTTATCATTTGATGACAGAAATCGAGAAGTGATTGCAGCAGCTGGTGGAGTTGAGGCCTTGGTATGATATTTACCTTTTCGAGCCCAAACCATTTTAGTTGCCGTATCCTACCAGTCTCTTGCATCACTTCCGATAATAAAAAGTGCTTCACTAGGAAGTAGTACTTTATGCAATATGGTGAAGAAGAGGAGAATTGTTTGATGCCTATTTAGATTGTGCTTCATAATTAACTAGTGCTTTCATTAAAGGGGGAAAAAGTGATGCCCTTCACCTGATATTTAAATTGGTTCCTTTTAACTGGAAGTTGTATTTCTATGAGAATAAAGCATAATAAAGGCCTATGTGCTGCAGGCTCCTGTTTTCTGAAGTTGACTTGTAAGAAGCATGGAATTTTTGGGTGTAGACATTTAAACTTTGATAGAAAAGTTGCTTTTGCATGGGAATATACTGTTTATCCTATTTAAGAAGTGGCAGGAAAATAAAGATATAATCAAGTAATATAATATTGCTTTTGGAGAGGAGGCACAACCTTAAACTCTAAACATGAACAATCATGTGCTTACTTTTTCGGATTGTGCCTACTTTTTATTTTCATTCAGTGTTTTGATCAGTCTTTTTAAACACCATTCTCTCTCCTGAATTTTGTAAAGGATAATTGATTTGCGTTTCATTAAGTACTTGAATTATTTACAACTACACTTCTGTGAATTTCAAGGAATTTGGTCTGGTGAAGTCAGGAAATGTGAAATTGGGTTCATTTCAAGGAAAAGTATTCACTGGTTGAACCAGATTGCTGAAGTAGTTTTCTAAGAATCTGTTTGATCCGCTAATGGACCATGTGTTTGCAAAGGCATCATTATCTATGCATGGCACACTTTTTGGTTGGTTGCTTACAAAATTAATTAAATTTATGAATGGAAATGGAAAACTCATATGATATAGAGAATTTATGGCCAACATTTTTTGTTTGTATACTTTGATAGTCCTTTGTTGTAGTATATTTTTTATTTGCAAATGTTTGTCAATTACGCTAATTGAAAACTTGAACTTCATTATATTTTTTAATTTTATTACCAATTTAATCTATACAGTTTCACACATGTTCACATGCACAGAAAAAATTATAACTGCATGCACACTTTGAAGCACACATAAACTTGTCACATTTTTAATTAATATGCTTTCTTGATAGCTACCTGATAATTTTTGCTCCCTTCAATTTATGGGACAAATGTTGATTTCATGTTGAATATTTCTTTTATGTAATGGTTTGGAACAATTGGATTGAGTTCTTTGTTGAGCATCTAACAACTTTGCTATAAGGTTTATGATATATTTCTTGAATTTAAATCATAAAAATGGAAAAGTAACTGCCTGCCATTATCTGGTATTGGGGTCTATGGTCCAAACTTAGACAACAACAGAAGATTATTGTGGGAAGAATTAACTGGAGTATATAGCTTGTGGGATCTCTCTTGGTGTATTGGGGGAGATTTTAATGTTACAAGATTTCCAAGCGAGTGTTCGGGGAATAGAAGAGTGCGACTAGCAATAATAGAGTTCTCGGAGTGCATCTGATTTGAACTTGGTGGATTTGCCTCTAGCAGGGGGTTCAACCATGTGGTCTAATAATCAGACTTGGTCTCGATTGGATCGTTTCTTAATATCACCAGAATGGGAAAGTCACTTTCCAGATGTATGGCAAAAGCGAATGTCTTGTCTTTGTTCGGATCATTGGCCTATCGTGCTTGATTGTGGTGGTCTCCGAAGAAGGCGATAGTATTTCAAATTTGAAAACATGTGGCTGAAATCAGAAGGTTTTGTAGATAGGGTGAGACAATGGTGGTCCTCGTACCAGTTTCAAGGTATCCCGAGCTTCATCCTAGCGGGAAATTGAAAGCACTAAAAAAATATCTGAAGCTTTGGAATATGCAGTCTTTTGGAGATATTGGAGAGCGCAAGAAAATCAAGGTGATGGAGATCCAGGAGTTCGAGAGACTACAAGAGACTCGGCCTCTTACACAGGAAGAACTAGCACAAATGAAAATGTTGGTTGCGGACCTTAAAAGGATTATATTATTAGAAGAGACGTAAAAAATCGAGAGCCTTGTGGTTGAGGGAAGGAGATTGAAGTACCAAGTTCTTCCATAGAATTGCTAACTCCTATATGAGAAACAACAACATTGAGATGCTGAAAATTGATGGTGTTGAGTGTAAGGATGAGCAGGTTAGCTACAATCATGTAGTTGAATTCTTTGAGTAGTTATTAACCGAGCAGGTGGGATGGCGACCTACCCTTGATGGTCTTGCTTTTGACTCCATTGGGCCGAATGATGTATCTCGGATGGAGAGGACCTTTGAGCAGGTGGAGGTGTACGATGTAGTGAGGAAAATGGTTAAAGACAAGGCATTGGAGCTTGATGGTTTCTCTATGGGCTTCTTTTAAACTTATTGGGAAGTGTTAAAATAAGATCTTATGAGGGTGTTTTAGGAGCTATTCTTGGTTGGAAAATTTGAGAAAGGCCTTAACGCCACTTTTCTTGCATTAATACCAAAAAAGGTGGGGGTTATGTTAAGGAGTTTCGGCCCATAAGCTTAGTGAATGGAGTATACAAGATAATATCCAAAGTGCTGGTGAACTGTCTAAGTGAGGTTTTGGGGAAGATCGTTACAAAATCTCAAAATGCTTTTGTAAAAGGGAGACAGATTCTTGATGCGGTTCTTATTGCCAATGAATGTTTGGATAGTAGATTGAAGGTTGGCACAGCAAGGATCATATGCAAGCTAGTCATGGAGAAGGCGTATGATTACGTTAACTGAGATTTCCTTCTTTACCTTCTTGGGAGGTGTGGTTTGGGGAGAGGTGGCGGTCGTTGATCCGTTGGTGCATATCAACGGTGAAATTCTCAGTGTTGATAAATGGTTGTCCAGCTGGTTTTTTTCATAGCACCCGAGGCCTAAGACAAGGAGATTCGTTGTCGCCATTGCTGTTTGTTATTGTGATGGAGGCGCTTTTTGATCGGATCCCTGAGAGGGGAATCATTAACATATCTCATTTGTTATTTGCAGATGATACACTTATCTTTTGTGAGGCTGATCAAAATCAGATTCGAGTACTGAAGGCCCTGCTCCTTTGTTTTGAAGTAGCATCCAGGTTGAAAGTGAACTTCGACAAATCAGAGATGGTGCCAATTGGTGGTGTTCTCAATTTACGACAGCTGGCCAACATGTTGGGGTGTAAGATAGCCTCACTTCCTACGGCTTACTTGGGCCTTCCGTTGGGGGCTCCTTCGAGAGCTTCCTCTTTATGGGACATAGTGATTGAGAAAGTAGAGCGGACACTGGCGGGATGGAAAATGATGTATTTATCAAAAGGTGGTAGGATTACTTTGATTAAAAGTACTTTATCTAACCTACCAACTTGTTTTTTATCCTTGTTCCCTATACCTGCAAGTGTGGCGGTTCAAATCGAGAAACTCCAACGTGATTTCTTGTGGAGTGGAGTGGGAGAGGAGTTTAAGTTTCACCTAGTCAAGTAGGAGATGGTATGCCGCCCCATTTCTAATGGTGGGTTGGGCTTTAGAAGTATGAAGATCTTTAACCGGGCGTTAATTGGCAAATGGCTGTGGAGATATCATAAGGAACCAGAAGCCCTGTGGAAGTTAGTGATTTAGAGCAAATACGGAGGTTTATGTTTGGGGGGGGGGGGGGGGGGGGGGGGGAGATAAAGAAGTAAGAGGTGCACTAAAGAAGTAAGAGGGACATATAGAGTGGGTTTGTGGAAACACATTCAAAGAGGATAGGAGGTCTTGACTCGACACACTAGACTTCATTTGGGTGAGGGCTCCAGGATTAAATTCTTGAGAGATATTTGGTGCGGTAATAGAACTCTACAAGAGATATTTCCTTCATTGTTCAATATTGTTAGTGCTAAAGATGTATTAGTGGCGGAAGTCATGGAGATATCTGGGGGGGCAGATTCGTTGGAACATCATTTTTAGTAGGGCGGCACAAGACCGAGAAATGAGCAGCTTTGTAGATTTTTACAGCCTTTTGTACTCCAAAAAACCGAGCAATCAGCAGGAAGATGTATTGTGGTGGGCACCCGATGGTAGAGGGGTATTCTCGGTTCGCTCTATTTATAAGGCTCTCACACTAGAACCCAAAACTCAATTTCCCTGGAGAAGGCTTTGGAGACATAAGGCGCCCTCCAAAGCTGCTTTTTTTGTGTGGACACCCTCGTTGGGGAAGATTCTCACAACCGACAACTTGAGGAAACGAAGGGTAATCATTGTGGATTGGTGTTGCATGTGTAGAGAAGGGGGAGAGTCTGTAAACCATCTCCTACTACATTGTGAGACAGCTAGGGTACTATGGAATGAGGTGTTTAGTAGATTAGACAGTGGTGGGTTATGCCGGAGACAATGGTGGCAGTGCTGGCCAGCTGGACAAATCTAAGAGGCATGCAACAGATTAAAGTTGTCTGGAAGATGATCCCTATATGCATTATGTGGTGTTTGTGGCAGGAGTGTAATGACCGGACGTTTGAAGACAAAGAGAGATCGCTAGAGGAGCTTAAAGATTTATTCTTTAGAACATTATGTACTCGGGCCATTGCTGTTGACTTCAATGACATGGACCTACATGATTTTCTTGTCTCTCATGTGCCTACTTAGCTTAGGGCATGCCTTTGTTTTTCTATTAGAATTCTGTACATGGCTTTGCCTATTCATTGATCAATAAAATTTGTTTACTTATATAAAAAAAAAAAAAATCTGGTATAAAGTTTCACTGCATCTTGAAGCTTTGTTCTTGGCAATTTAGGTTGCTCTTGCACAATCGTGTTCCAATGCCTCCCCTGGTCTTCAAGAGAGGGCTGCTGGTGCTCTATGGGGATTGTCAGTGTCAGAAGCCAATAGGTATGTGTTGAGTTTAGGAATTTTTCCTATAGTTGTCGTATCATTTGGGTCATGCATATATGATTCGTTGCCGATCTTTGAATGCATCTAGCAATTACATTATATGCCTATTTGTTGCACCTGAGAATTATGCTCATGCAAATTGACACGGCATATATTGCACAACTATCTATAATCTCATCAGGGAGCATGGACATTTAGAGTCGCAATACTGCAAAGAAGGAAAGAGTTTAACCAATATAAAATTCTTGTTTGCAGTAGCCTTGCTGTGGAATTAATTTACATCGCGCAACTGTATATGCCCAAAACAAATTAAAAAAATCTGATACTGTCCAGTGTCTCAAATCTTTTTGGCCTGAAGAGGAGCAATGTGCTTTTCTTATATGAACGTTGACTGTTATGATTTTCTTGATAGCTCGTTACATCCGTTAGAAAAATTTATGCAAGCTACAGCTGTCAGTGGTTTAAATACAAATCAATCAGACTCTGTTTTTATCGGATTAAAGATGGTAGAGTTTTGACAGGATGTTTGAATACATTATGTCAATCCATCTAGGATATTGTTCATAATATATGATAACATGGAAAATAGTTGACTATAATCTTATATATTTGAAAAACTCAGTAGCACGTCCTTGGGTTAGGAAAAAAACTCTATAAAAATCAAATTAAGGTCATGAAATTATTAGATCTGGTCTTTCTTGGAATCATATTTAGCAGCTTCAATTCTGCTTGATCTGCTTCATGTGTAATGTCTTTAACAGCCGTACATAGATGTGACTTGATTAAAAACTAAAAATGCACGAAATGCTATGGTTTTACAATTCAGAAAGCTTCAAACTCCAGGTCTAAGATTCGAATCCTCTTGGGTGCAAACAATTTCTAGGGGCCATCGGATTAGGGGAACTTCCCCTTGAATTACATGAGGTGCACTTGCGGGAAACTCCTTGCCGAGGGCCTGTGCATCCCCGGGATTAGTCGGGACTTCATTCTTGGACACCTAGTACCAATTAAAAAAAAAAAGAAACCTTCAAAATTTGATCCTGATTTATTGCATCAATTTCCTTGGTTGTACATATCATTGCTTGTATATGGAAAGCACGGTCAAGCCACAGCTCATGAAACTTTCTTTTTGTGGATTTGAAATCCAATTCTAAGCTGGTAATACTTGTTGAAAGAAAATATTACGTTGCATTGAGTATTGCTAGTGATGAGCTTATGTTGAGAAAGGTGCAAATGATTATCTTCTTTTTACTGATTTGTCCCAATCTCATCAGCAGATTTTTCATAAGAGATTGTTTTTTGGTCTGTTTGGGGCTTGTTCTCAACCTTAAAGCACAAATGGATTGCCATGAAAAACAATCATTATTTTTTGCAATTTTACTGCAATGCTCTCCTTCTGAAGTATTTTTATTTCAACATAGGGCTGGGTGCAATTAACTGTGCTCGGATATCCAAAATGATTTCACTTAATGTTCTCTCATATGTGAATAAGATGATTCTGCTTTTAAAAACTTCTGGCTATGTGCTTCTCATCAATGTTGCGTTGTTGGTTATATTTTGGTACTCTTTATCTGTCTAGAATTCCTTTTAGGTGAGGATGCATATCTATTCTTCATTCTATATTATTTTTTATACTTATGTCATATATCTTCTTGGTCTGTTAGTATTGCCATTGGACGTGAAGGAGGTGTGGCCCCTCTAATTGCATTGGCACGCTCTGAAGCTGAGGCAAGCATTTTCTCATAATAATCAATGTGCCGTCAAAAGTTTGATTTTCAACCTCTACTTAAGAATAAGTATGGCATAAATTTGGCTTAATTGATATTTTCCTTTCAGGATGTCCATGAAACAGCTGCAGGAGCTCTTTGGAACCTTGCTTTTAATCCTGGTAATGCTCTCCGTATAGTGGAGGAAGGGGGAGTTCCGGCCTTAGTTCATCTCTGTTCTTCATCAGTATCAAAAATGGCACGCTTCATGGCTGCATTGGCATTGGCATACATGTTTGATGGGAGGTATTTATTTTTTGCCACGACTTTTTTTTTTATAGGTAAAAGTAAAGTTTTATTGATATAAGAGACATAGCCCAAGTACACCGGTAGATATACACTGAACATGCCTATTTCGCCATGACTTAGGCCTCGTTTGTTTTCAGAAAACATCTCATCTCATCCCATCTCATCTCATCTCATCATTACAATTTTCTCAAATCCCCACATAAAATAAAATAAACAATTCAACTTTTTCAAATCCCAAAACAAAAATAATATTAAAAAATATATTCTAACAATATTTTATTCAACTTTTTAATTTTAATCTCAACTCATCTCATCTCATCTCATATCTGAAAACAAATGAGCCCTTAGAGACAACATGTGCTCATAATACTCATTCTTTCTCTTCGTCGGGTTCACATCTGATTTTTTTCTATATTTAGTGGTGTCCTCTTCTTTCTGGGCATTTTAATTTTAATTTTTTATAAAATATTCGCTCTGTATTATGATCTATCCGGTAAAGCGTAAAACTGTATCTTGAAACCTGTCCTAATACCCCCAAAAATGAGGATCAATCTGGTCAAGCGTGAGGTACTTTCATTAATGGTTTGTGGTTTGATCTTCATGAGAGTCACCAGAACTTGTTTTGGAAGAATTAACTTGCATGTATATATATTCAACTTCTCTTGATACTTTTTGCAGAATGGATGAATTCGCGCTATTAGGGACTTCCTCAGAAAGCAGTTCAAAGAGCGTGAATCTAGATGGGGCTAGAAGGATGGCTTTGAAACACATTGAAGCCTTTGTCCTCACCTTTTCTGATCCACAAGCATTTGCTGCTGCTGCCGCATCATCAGCCCCTGCTGCACTGTCTCAAGTAACAGAAGGAGCTCGTATTCAAGAAGCAGGGCATCTGAGATGCAGGTTTACCTTCTCTCTATCGAAGCATGTTCTATTTGGCCACTCTGATACTTCACTTTTGACCTCTTCTTGAATATCTAATTCATCCATGATATTCATGCTTGTTATATATCTTCTTTTATGTATAGAATATTTTTCATTCAGCGTTCTTCTAAATTCTGTAGTAGTCATTTATCGGTACAAATTAGGAAATTAGCTTGTGATTGTTTATACGAGTCAGACAACTGAGAACACTTCCTTGTTTTTAGAGATTGGCTTTTAAATTTCTTTAGCTCGTAGGTCCTTTCTTTTTAAATGGTTTTTGAAATTTCGATTGGTTGAGGCTGAAATATGGACCCTTTTCTTGATCTTTTACGTAATCTCCAGATGGAAGGTCGTTCATTTTATAAACTAAAATTACTTGTCTTAGCATGTCTGCTGCTGTGCTGAATCTCTGCCTCTCTGTCTCTATCTCTCTCTCTCTCTCTCTCTATATATATATATGTGTGTGTGTGTGTGCGCGCGCGCGCGCGCGTGCCCCCTTCTGTATGAGTTGATCTTTTGGTTTGGGGAGCTGGTGGAAGATGGCATATGGTTGTTCCAATCGTTCAATATTACAATGCTTGCTTTCTTTTTCTGATTTTTGGATCTTGTTCTCATTTTCCTCAGTGGAGCTGAAATTGGGCGATTTGTTGCAATGCTACGAAATTCATCAGCTATACTCAAGGCATGTGCTGCATTTGCTCTTCTCCAGGTAACTTGCACATGCTGAGACTGTGTGTGTGTAGTTTCAAAACAATAGAGTATGTTATTAAATATGAAAACAGAACACCTTGTTTTCTAATATTTTAACAGTTCTCATATTTTAATTGCAGTTTACCATCCCTGGTGGCCGTCATGCCGTGCACCATGCAAGCCTCATGCAGAATGCAGGAGCAGCACGAGTTCTTCGTGCTGCGGCTGCAGCAGCAACTGCCCCACTTGAAGCCAAAATATTTGCCAGAATTGTACTTCGCAACCTTGAACACCACCACATGGAACCATCACTCTAAAGGCTTTTTCAGCTGTCATAATCTGTCTGCTGCCAATTTCATACCGAGTTATGGAAGGTTCCATTCATAGACAACAGTATAATGCAACATTAGAGCACATTCTGCTGTCTTTAAGCTCCCTCTAAACAACCAATTGTCGCGTAGAACTGTGTATTTTTTTTTCTTTCCTTTTCCCCTTCTCCCCCAGTCCTAGGAATTTAAAAGCTGGTTTCAATGATTTTTCCCCTTTTTTGTAACAAATCTTTACATGTTAAAGGTACTTTAGGTGGGGGATTGATCTAAGAACCATTACCTTGTCATTTTCTTTCCGGTGTCTGTATTCGTTGTGACAACAATATAGTCATATTACATAAATGCTGTTTTTGGACTTGTAAAGGCTTTGGCTCGACTTGACTCAGCTCAATTCAACTCAACTTATGTTATCAGTTTGTTGAAAAATTAATTTCATCAATGCTATTTGTTTTACTCCACTCAAACCAAATTGGGATCGGCTATCAGTCTTATTCAATAAATTGGGGTTGACCAAATTTATATTTAAATTTAGAGAAATGACAGTTGCAGTTTTGAGTACGTAAGTGCAGTATAATCACTTTAAAAAAAATGAATAAATACTGGACTCATGAAAAACAAAATTAAATAATGCATCTTACTTTTTTTTCAAAGCGATTGCATGGTGTTTACGTATTCCACAACAGCATGTAGCATTACTCTTAAATTTATTACATCTTTCTGTATTGCCCAACGACTGACAAGTGATTGAAGATCTGGGAAATTCATGAGCTTCACTCGTGCTGTAGCTGACTATATGCGATATAGATGCATAAAACAATGTTCTGCAAAGAATTAGTGCGGGGTTTGGACAAAATGAGAGCTAAAGAGGAGACCAAAAAATAAAAACCAAATATGAAATGGATAAAATTATAACTTTAAGCGACCTGATAATTAATAAGAATTGTGAAAAATAAGATTTGAGGTTGTTTGCTTTGCAGGGTCTTGACATGAAATGGGTCCACAGGTGATAATCCTAAAATAAAAAAATAAATTAAAATACACGTGGGAAGACAGCAGTCAAATTAAACCATGGTGCGCAGCAATGGTTGATCCTCTGTAAACCCAACCAGTTCCAACAGGGAATTCCACATTGATGACAGCCATTTATAAGATGAAATTTCTCTTCTCATCATCTGTATTGATGCTTGATCTTCCAAGTAAGGCACTATATACTCTTTCATGTCGCTTTGGGAAATCTGCAAATGACCCCCTGAAACGTTTATGAATTTAACTTTTCCAGCTTCATCCAGGATTTTCAAACCAATCCAGTCTTCAGTATAGAGCAGAGTCTGCAGGGAACGAAATATAGTATAGAAACTAATCGGAAAACAAAGGGAAACAATTCATGGGTATCACTTGGAAATTTGAACAGTTCGAATATGCTTCAATGATGTTAAGATTGCATGGATGTTAGTCTTCAGCAATATTTAACAAATAAAGTCATCTACAGAAGCCTAGCACAGAAGATATATTGCTCTCAAGAAGGTAAATTAAGATGAAAGATAGATTACCTCTTGTGCTGGCAAAATTGGGTCAAAGGCTCCATCTGGGTAATATCCAAACCAGGAGGTTTCCTTGGGTACTAAAACCGTGTCCTGCTCAAACTAAAATGCAATCAAAGAGAGAGGAAGTATCACCAAACTTGTCAGAAAAGTTGTAGCTTGCATCGTTTTTAGTGGATCAGGATCAGGAAAAAGGTCACAGAAACAGAATACAACTTTGCAACTCTCACCATGATAAGTACCAAATTATCTAAGCTTGAAAATCGCTCCTTATAGGTGGAATTTCTTGTAGTGTTGATCTCATTGTTAAGCTTTGGGAGAAACTTACATCCTTTTAAATAGGCACTGATATCCTGAAGAAAGGAAAAAGATGATCTTTAGATCTTAGTATCAGAAAATGTCATGGTAGCAATATTGAGAAGGTAGCAATTAGTCGAACTGAAAATATAAGCAACCCCAACTTTCCCCAACGTGAGTTGTGGATCTACCATTGAAGATTCAAAGACAAGTTAATTCAAGAGAACCTGCAACATATCAGCTTTACTTTAGATCTGTAAGCAAAGGTGGTTATACTCACAGTTGGAATTTTAATATAACCACTGGGAGCCAAGTGTTCCTGCAATCCCAACAGTGATTAGTTAAATGGTATTTAATGTCGACAGTGACAAAATAATAAGAAAAACACAGGAGAACAAATTAGTCGAAGTAGTCCTTAAGAATGGACTCAGTGTAACTGTAAAACATCATAATCTTCAACTCAAAAAAGGGTTAAACCTGGACAAAGTCACTGTAGACCTCTAACTCGATTAAAGTGTCCACGAGAATGCAGAACCACTCAGACTGCAAAATACAGCATATCAAGCTATAATGTAGTTCATAAATACACACATTATTAACACATTCAATCAGGAAAAGTAACTGCATAAAAGATATTCATTATTTACCTTTTTTTCCTCAATATCCTTATAGAGCACCCAAGTCCAAATTTTATTTTCCGAAGTGATATCGAAGTGATACAATTTAATACTAGATTACCAAGTCTCTTACATAAAGTCTACACTGAAGAAGTTTTAAGGAGTATAAACTATCAGAAAGATGGGTGCAATATTCTGAATTATTGTGAAGAAATAATTAAACTTATTAAATAAAATATACTCTATGTAACTAAGTTAGATACCTTGAGCCATTATACGATAAATGAAATCTCAAAAAAGAGTGTCAAAGTTAGCACCTGATCCCCATAATTTGGATGCGCACATTGATCTCTCTCCCTCACACTCTCCTTTGTTTCTATGTTAGTGATGATGCTCCTCAAAACTTTTCTTGGTGAGGAGAAGGACCACGAGCTTGTTATATAGTATGCCAAAGTAAAATTAGTCATCAATAGTAATGATGTATATGTTCTTTAAATTCTTCTAAGATTTAATAACTTTTACATATCCATTGATTATAAAACTAAAAAGGCATGAGTTGAGACGACAAAAAGAAAGTGTTAGAAAAACTAAAAGACTCAAAACTTTGAATGAGAATTACTAACTTGATTAGCTATATAATTTTACACTTTGGTTTAACTTCAAAAACATGTATTAAAATTATTCGATTTTCCTTCAATGATATATGTAGTGGAAAGTGGATAATGCGCTAAACAGGAGCATAGCTTCCTGTTTCAAAAATGACATATTATAATAAATTCTCATTATGATCGGCATTTACATCTATGATCCATTTTCATTTTTCTTTTCTTTCAAGTCAGTAAGTTTCAGTAGGTACTGCATTTACTCTCCATTTCCACATCCTTTTAGACTGCGGAGGCATCCAAGGGGGTAGAAGGTATTTTAAATTTGAGAATATGTGGCTTAAAACTGATGGTTTTGTAGATAGGGTCAGATTATGGTGGAATGCTTACAATTTTCAAGGCTCTCCAAGCCTCATAATGGCTAAAAAGTTGGCGCTAAAATAGGACATGAAGCAATGGAACGAACAAGTTTTTGGCAATGTACCTCAACAGAAGCGCTCCTTTTTGAAGAACTACAGGTTCTAGAGGGAGAGGAGGAAGCTAGAACTCTAGCTGAACCTAAAAAAATTCGCAAGAGTCAGGTCGTTGCTAAACATGAAAGAGTAACTCTGATGGAGGAGATTTCATGGAAACAGAAATCAATGGCACTATGGCTTAAAGAGGGGGATAAGTGTACGAAATTCTTTTATAGGGTGGCTAACTTTCACAAGAGGAACAATGCTATTGATACACTGATGGTAGATGGGGTAGTTTCCTCGGACCAAGCTATAATAAAAAATCATATTGAGCAGTTTTATCTACAACTGTTGTCTGAAGAACACAATTGGAGACCAAAAGTGGACAGTTGAACTTTTTCAGCAATAGATCAGCAGAGCGCAGGATGGCTAGAGAGGCCATTTGCAGAATAGGAAGTGTGCAAAGTAATCAGAAGTATGGCTAGCGATGAGGCTCCAGGTCCAGATGGATTTACTATGGGATTCTTTCAAACTTGTTGGGAGGTGATTAAGGAAGACCTTATGCAAGTCTTTCATAATTTTCATGCTAATGCTAGTTTCGAAAAGAGTCTTAATTCTACCTTCTAGCACTCATTCCCAAAAAGACGAGGTCGGTAGATATTAGAGACTATCGTCCCATTAGTCTTGTGAATGGGGTGTATAAGATTCTCTCCAAAGTTCTTGCGAATAGATTGAGCTCGGTCGTGGAAAAGCTAATTTCAAAGCCACAAAACGCATTTGTAAAAGGTAGACAAATACTTGATTCTGGCCTCATTGCAAATAAATTTTGGATGGAAGATTAAAATCTAGAGAACCCGGGTTGCTTTGTAAACTAGACATGGAGAAAGTTTATGACCACGTCAATTGGCGATTCTTACTTTATCTTCTTGCAAGATGTGGATTTTGGGGGAAATGACAGAAATGGATAGAATTTTGTATCTCTTCAATACGATTCTCTATATTGGTGAATGGATCACCGGTGGGTTTCTTCAACTCCTCTCGTGGATTGAGACAGGGTGATTCTCTTTCTCCTCTACTTTTTTTATTCATCATGGAATGTCTAAGTAAAATGATTGAGGGCTTGGTGGACGGGGGGTTTCTTTATGGTTTTCCAGTGGGGAATGGCGAGCTTAACATCTCTCACCTGCTATTTGCCAATGACACTCTTATTTTTTGTGGTGCCCAGCTTGGACACATTCAAGCATTGAGGGCATTACTCCTTTGCTTCGAAGCTACTTCAGGCTTGAGAATTAACCTTTCGAAGTCCGAATTAGTGCCAGTGGGGGTTGTTCATGAAGTGGAGTCTTTAGCTACCCTCTTGGGATGCAAGGTATCTTCACTGTCTCTTAAGTATCTTGGCCTACCATTGGGTGTCTCATTTAAATTTGAAAGAATTTGGGATGGTGTGGTCGAAAAGGTGGAGCGCAGATTGGCTTCTTGGAAGAGACTATATTTGTCAAAAGGTTGCAAGTTGACTTTGATCAAAAGCACTATTTCAAACTTACCCACTTACTTTTTGTCCTTGTTCCCGCTTCCTACAAAGATAGCTAACCGCATAGAGAAGTTACAAAGGGATTTCTTGTGGAGTGGATTGGGGAATGAGTTCAAATTCCATTTGGTTAATTGGTCATCGATTTGCACTCCTATTTGTGGGAGAGGTTTGGGGATTCGCCACTTGACGAAATTCAATCAATCTCTCATGGGCAAATGGTTGTGGAGATACCAACTTGAAAGGGAGGTCCTATGGAAGTTGGTCGTAGACTCTAAATTTGGAGAGGCTTGGGGAGGTTGGTGCTCGAATGAGGCACGAGGCACACATGGAGTGGGGTTATGGAAATTTATAAGGGGACATTGGGAGACCTTTTGAGGACATGAACATATTGTAGTGGGTGATGGTTCTCGCGTTAGATTTTGGTATGATAAATGGTGTGGTGACCATAGCTTTAAAGACGCCTTTCCTGCTATTTTCGAGCTCACAAGGGAAAAGGATACAGCTATTGCCGATCTTTTGATCCTTTCCGATGGCCAACCTCAATGGAATATTGACCTCATTCGGGCAGCTCAAGATTGGGAAGTGGAGATTATTTTAGAGTTTTTTGCGACATTGTATTCAGTAAATATACTAGGGGATACAGGGGATAAGATGCACTGGAGTCATTCTAAGAAAGACAACTTCATTGTTAGATCTTTTTACCAAGCTTTAACGAGTCCTGGACTGACCAAGTTCCTGTGGAAGAGTATATGGCAGACGAAAGCTTCTTCAAAAACAGCTTTTTTTGTTTGGACAGCATCATTGGACAAGATCCTGACTATAGATAATTTGAGGAAGCGTCGGGTAATTGTGCTGGATTAGTGTTGTATGTGTAAGAAGCATGGAGAATCAGTAGATCATTTGTTTCTACATTGTGAGGTGGCCAAGGGCATGTGGGATGATTTTTTTACGAGAGTCGGTTTGTCATGGGTCATGCCTCTTAGTTTGGTGGACTTCCTTGCAAGTTGGCGAGGCATTCGGGGTAACTCACAAGTGGCGGCCATTTGGCGTATGGTTCCTATTTGTATGTATTGGTATATCTGGAGGAAAAGAAATGCAAGAAGCTTTAAAGATTGTGAGAGAACAAAAGAGGAACTAAAACTCTTCTTCTTTAAGTTATTGCTTTTATGGGCGGGAACAATTGTTTGTAACGGTCTAAATGACATTCTCCTATCGATTGTAAACCCTAGTTAGGTGTTTCTCTTATATATTACTTGTGTACCTGGGCTTTGCCTTTTTCTATTTATAAAATTCTTATGATTACATATTATAAAAAATAAAAAAATTGGATACTGCATTTTGAGGTTTGTGAAGGGTTGATAAAACTGAAATTTGCAATCCTTTTTATACTGTAAGATACTATGGATGGAAGTATTAACGCAAAATTTTTAGTACTTTAAGATAATGGCAAGCTATTTAGATCTCCCTACCCAGAGCTTGTCCTGCCCAACACAATTTTACGATAAACTCTATTCACTCCAATAACTATATATGCTTTAAATGTAGAAAATTATTAAAAGTGTCTTAATCGAAAAATAATTTCATATCACGAGGTTAGAGAAGCACATACTCCACAAAATGGAATTGAAGCAATACCGGCATGAGGACCAGCCAACGATATGAAATTCTTAACCTGTAGACATATATAGAATGAGACAACATAAGTAAAATACTAACTAAGAGTGGTAAAAGCAAGTCACATGGGAGGAAAAAAAATAAAGGAGAAGAAATAATGATGAAGATGATGGAGAAGGATCAGGTATTTTGAGGCTTTCATATCCTGACATGGGGCATTGGTAATTGTATGAACTGTTTTAAAGACAGCAACTGCATTGGTTCCACAAATGGTGCTCCATTTGAGGATCTTTTATTAATACCTAATTGTGGCCGGTTTGCTACATTTAATGAATAAACAATACAAGACATATTAGCCAATCTTAGGTAGTTGGGATGAAAGACACAATATGGAGGACACAAATCAAGAATACAAATGGTGGAGAATGATAGAATATGAAGTGCTTCCACAAGGTAGCTGATCGATTAGGAAAAAGAGATTTATACAGGCATGTAGTGGTAAAAGGCAGACATAATTAAGACACTCTGGTATTTTATACCCACTTCATTTGCCAGAGAGGTTAGCACAGGACCTTAGATGGATGGAATCAGAAGGTTGTGTCAAGGCATTGGAAAGCTCCAATAAGTACTTTGAAATTGATAGATCAAAGGCCCCAGGACCAGAGGCTTTAGCCAAAAGCTGTGTGCCTATAGTGATGGAAGATCAATGCAAGCATTGTGATGTGTGTAGGAGAATTTGACTCCAATAAAATTGTCTACCAAACAATTATTGTACATTCATTGCATTGATCCCAGAGGTTAATGTCCTTGGTACCAAGTATCTTTGAGAAGCAAAGTATCAATTAGCACGGAAATGTGTAAAAAGTATTTGGCTTTAAGAAGTTTCTGCATTATCGATTCGATTTGCCAAGATGTTGTCACCTGGAAGGCACTGCATGTGCAGCATATGAATAACAACGTAGCAATATATGTACAAGCCCTGCGTGGATGTGTGGACATTCTAAACTATAATGTCATCATAATTATAACAAATAAAAAAGTAACTCAACAGTGATCAATATACAAGGACTAAAAATATGAAAAGCACTATCAGAGTTATTATCAGATTCTCTTACAGGAGGGGCCCCATCACACCATTCAACCACCCCCCGACCAATCAAGGTACCCTGTGTAACAAAATGACCGTGTTAGATGATATTGATATGTAAAAAACTATGGAATTTTGGATGGTGGAAAAGGAAAAGACAAGAAAATTGAGATAAATGCAATGCAATCTAATTACAAAACTAGAAAGCCTAACAAAGCTTCTCAATCTTACATGAAGAATGCTCCATGTTTTACCCAGCCAATCCTATTTTAAATTTTTTTTTCATCTATCAATCTATAGATGAAATAATATCCAGTTTGCAATTTTAAAAGTATTATATCATTAATGCTTTTAACACATATATGTTACTTTGATCTGGCTGATCCAATGGTGCAAGAACTATCTTAGGCACTCATTATGAACACCCCCGCTCCCCCTACCCACCTTTTTCTATTATCAGCATCAAATCTTGAACACCGAAAGGTAGTGATTTGAGGTTCTGAGAATTCATAATTAAGTGGATGTCACCAAAGCTCATCATGCTCTCCACTGAACTTGGGAACACAAATGACCAAATCTATAGTGGTGTTTATAATATTTGCAGATTAAATGTCCCTGGATTAGTGGGTCCAAGCGAGTCCATTTTTTATGCAATTTTGAAGGACTTTCATTTCAATTTGCAAGTTCCAAGCATATAAATAAAAGATATTGTTGTCACTTGTCTCTATCCATTCTACTATTTTTTTTCCCAAATAAACTCGTCAAAAAGGAAGTCCAAGGGAGTGCAACCCAAGTACACCAGAAGTAGATAAGGGAGGACTTCCCATGTTAGTTACCTGAGAAAGTCCAACTATGTTGTAACCCTCACTTAGTTCACTAATATTCTTCACCTGCATATAGAAACAAAAAACTTGGTGGAAATATATCATGCTTCAATTCCAAGAAGAGGAAACAAAATGCCATTACCAAACAACTTCACCACCTTCTCACAAGCAATAGCAGTCTGAGCACAAAATTTATATAAATGGTTAGTAAATCATTAAATTGGAGAATTCTACATGAAAACCACTCGTCATACTATCAGTTCAAGTGGCACCTGTTCCAATAGCGGCATAGTCCAGGAATCCCATCCTCCATCTCCAATTTCTCTGCAGAGAAAAATTACATATGATTATATTCAAGATTTACCCAACATTTCGCTTGTTGAATATACATTGGATACAAGCCTGATCAGATTTCATAATACCACATATAGAGAAAGACAGCAAGCAATAAGCAGGAAACTCCCAGTGAAAAATTGCCATGCATGCTGATCCGTTGTATTAGGATTTAGGCTCTCCACAAATAATAGTTGAGCACAATTTGAAGACAGCCTGACCTAGGTTTCACATTCTGGACGATAGTTTAAGTTATATAACCATTTTCCAATCTTTTCAAAGGAAAGTTATCTAATAGATCATTTTATGCCAGAGATAGGCAGCTGTCTACACCTGGAGGAGGTCCCCTGAATATAGTCTTATGTCCCACTTGCAGCTAAGCAAAAAGAAGGCAACGTGGATGTATGGCCTAGACATTGGGCTCAGGTTTTGATATATTATCAAACAGAGAATAAATCATAAACATAATAAACTAAAAAATAATACCATACACGCAATATCCTTGAGAGCCCGACCAGTTGCTCAAAAGCTCTGTGAATTTTGCGACCCCCCGACTGCTGCACTTATCACTAATGCCTGCCCCAAAATGAATATAAAATGTCAGTAAGCAGAAAAGGTTTACAAGGGAGAAGTGACTAACTGCATCACTTGGCATAGAGTTCCACTCAATGTGTTGGTGCGCAGTGTTGCTCAAAAAGTTTCCGGTTGAGTGCAACAAACCCATTTTTTGTGCAAACAGTAAACACAATATCACAAAATCTGGCTCTAATATAGGACCCCTTAACTTGAGTCAGTCGAAGAGTAATTTATGTCATGTTTGAGAACAGAGACCGAGCTTGGTGTGATGCAATGGCTATCTAACTACTTGCAGGCATTTTATGAAAGAATTTTAGATTTCATACAATTGTACTGCTTTTCCAGTCGCTTTAATAGAAGGAAAACAAATTTGGTAGAATAGAGTCTTGTGGTCTTTGTTGTGATTTGGTTTCTGACCAATAAGCAATCAACAAAGTAAGTCAAATAAGTTTCTTATATACGGATTTCTGTTTCTTGATACCCAGATAAGGCTAAAAGGAATTAGAACCCAAAGTAAATAAAAAAAAAAATTCTTTTCTTTACCAAAAGTTTCTTTGCAATTAAATGTGTGACAGGAACTCCAACAAACGAAGAAAACCTTTTAATATATTTTGGGTCAAAACATATATCAACGATCAAGTATACCTCGCACCATGTAGAAGCAGATGCTGTTCAAACAACATTTCAGATCGAAGAATTCATGAATAATAGACAAAACTCCCGGTTAAATATCATTTGGAAATCAAACATACTCAATGAAATGGATACTAAAATAAAATGGAATTGCAGAAAGCTAGGAGACGGTGACATACCATGAAATAAATTCCTTTAGAAAGTCATGAAAATATCTATATTCAATCATTAACTCACTAGTGATTTATTTTATTAAAAGGGGAACAAAAAAAGGGAAACGGGAACAGCGTAGATGGTCAACTAGTATACGAAGCAAGAAACCATAGAAACTGGAAAAAAAAATTGCACACAACCCATAAAAACTGAGGGAGTAAGAAGAAGAATGGTAAAAGTTACCATGCAAGACAATGAAAGGAACAGAGTGAACAAGCGGGACCAGAGCGAGCATGCAGATGAAGACAAGGATGGCTGGCGATGGTAGAGAAGCCATTGGTGTTAGGAGGGTGTCTGGTTTTTAGTTACACCAGCATCAGGATCTTGTCCTAAGTTTTTGAGGTTTTGATTTCGAGTTTTGAGGATAGAGGATTTCCGGGTTGGAGGTTCATGTACTGTCAGAAGTTAGAACTTAGAGAGAGAGAGAGAGAGAGAGAGAGAGAGATTAGCTAGAGAGCCTGGAAACAATGCGCCAACTTCAACTACCCTTCCAACAGCTGCCATTTTCTCCAACTGGCTGTGGGTCAAACATTATCCGTATGTAAAATCGTGCAACTACAATAATGTTTTTTTCTTTTTGAAAGAAGAACAAACTTCATTCAAACGTAACGCAGTAGTATAACTTTGACTTTGAAAGAATATAAGTTAATTATTATTTTTAAAGCTCTTTAATACATAAATTTTTTTGTGACCGATACGTCTATTCCATTATTGTATCTCTTTATAAAAAATTATCTGAGAAACAGTACTCTGTTCTAAGACAGATTTAACAAATCTTACATTTTGTTTTAAAATAAAATTAAAGAACTCTACAATCTATCTAAGACAGAGTAAATGACATACTCTATGAACAAAAATTCAAGAGACTATGTGTTTTTTTTTAAACTTAAAACAAAGGAAATAACAAAAAATTAAAAGATATATAGAAAAATAACAAATCACAACTTGAAAAGTTGTAGATCTACATTTTCAACCTTAAAAGAAATAAAAAAATGCAAATACCGAGACTATGGTCACTTACCCTGGAAGTATAGCGAAGTGTCAAGTTTAAAGAAACTAATGGTCTTGATCCCAGAAAAGCCACACGTGGCGGTGATAGAGCTTCCCTTGTGGTGGAGCGTGGATGTCATGCACACGCACTTTGGGCCACGCGTGGTGGTCATCTGGCTCCAGAGAACAACAGATCTACATTTCACCCTACTGTAAATGAAAAAATAAACAAAAGTAGAAAAAAAAAAAAAAAACTAAAGATAATAGGGAGAAGGGATAAGGGAGAAAGGGAGGAGCCAAAACTCCAACCCCCTCCTTTAGTTTGAGTTTTTTAAGAAGGATGGTGGCGGCGGCTGAGTTTATGAGATGAGAGAATAGGATTTTTGGGTTTTGCTCGCCACTTCCACCTTCCATCACATCTTATTATTGAAAAGTGCAATAACGTTGAGTTGCCAAGAAAAATAAAAAAATACAATTATGTTGCGACTTCCTTTTGATTTTTATTAAGATATAAAATAAATAATAAAAATCTATCTCTTTTTATCAGTTTATATTTTTAGGATAAATAATGATTTCACATAATATCAGAATAAAGATCTTGAATTCGAATCCTGATGATCCTTTCTCACGAAACTTAAACTTTTGTAAAGACTAGCACATTGACCCACAGTTATGACTTCTCACTTAAATCATAGTTTGATCTCAAAAAGAATCAAACCTGTGGCATGAAGCTCGTGTTCACAAGTTCACACTTCTTACTTGGGCTACGGGTAACAATTTTAAATCTAATTTAAGTGTTGAAGTAACAATTTTAAGCTCCTTGCATGAATTTGGTGATGAGAGACCAACTTAGGAAAAAACAAAAAAAGATGATTTGATTAGTTTGTGGAAGTGGTATCTACCCCTCAAAAATCATAATTATACTTTGATTATGAACTCTTAACAGAGTTAATGCCCCTTGTGAATTTGACAATATTCATGCGTAACCACCACCCCCCCCAACATACAGTTCAAGAAATTAAAAAAAGAAAATGTTGATAGCCACACCTACTATTCAAATGCTAAAAATTGCAAGCTTTGTGACAACCTATCTTTATCAAACCAAATTCTGATTTCTTTATGTTTCTTAATTTGGACTTTTTTCCCCCTCATTTTATAGTCCTGGATCCCATTATTCTCGCTTAGGCATATGCTTGTTCCGTCGCGAGAGTAAAGCCAATGTTGTAGCCCAACACGCCCAATTCTGGGAGCCAACACAGCAAAAGTTGCAAAACCACTGGACCCCACGTGCCTACTTCTTCCACGAGTCAGGCAACCAATTTTCACTTGTCCGTACACACC
This sequence comes from Juglans microcarpa x Juglans regia, assembly GCF_004785595.1. Taxonomy (NCBI): domain Eukaryota; kingdom Viridiplantae; phylum Streptophyta; class Magnoliopsida; order Fagales; family Juglandaceae; genus Juglans; species Juglans microcarpa x Juglans regia. The sequence goes on along the minus strand of NC_054606.1, from coordinate 2,275,275 downwards.
CATGTTTTCTTTTCCTTCAAGCCGAACATAAAATTCCAAAATTTCTGTCAAGTTTGGCTCCGTCAGTCACCGGCACCGTGCCGACTTTCTCCCGTGGTGCCCTACTCCCCATCTATCTCACCGACCTACTACGCAAGCCCAGGTATTCTCTCTGCCCCCCCCCCCCCTCTATCTACGGTTTTAGGGTTTTTCAGGCTATCACTGGATTGTTTCGGGTTTTAGAACTCGAGAAGTCAGTATGTCTTGTGGGTATAACTTTCACTGGTTAGTGTAGATTATTTTCTGAGAAGTTATTCTTCAGTATGAAGCGGCAATAATTGGTGAAGGTTGTTTTCACGAGTGATCAATTTCTTTTGATGATTTATGTTTATTTTTTCAGTTTATTGAAATACGTTATAATTTTTTCTAAACATTGGAAAAAGTGCAACTCTGATTGGATTCAAGAGATTTTTTTCCGGGATATATTTTGATGTTTTTTCTGGAATACAATATTTGTTGTCTTCATTCTTAATTCAATCTTTTCGCTGCTATTTCATAAAGTTTTTGGGAATTCTATGGCGAGTTCTCGATTCTTGAATGAAAGTTCTCTCTTATGGGAAAATAGTAAATCTTTCATGACCCAGCCCGAAGCCTAGGTCCAAGCCCAAATATCAACAAACGGCTCTCTCACGATACCTCTGTGCCGCACACCCCCTCCGACGTCTCTCTCTCATCTCTCACATCTCTCCACTGCTGCCGCTCGTTACACGCACAGGTTGCACGCTACCGTGCTCCACCGAACCGGTAAGCCTCTCTCTCTCTCTCTCTCTATATATATATATATATATATATATTTCTCACTTGATTTCCTCGAGTTCCTTCCTTTTCCCGTGATTAAGGCTGCCCTTTCCGGTAGCACCCCTAATTAGTACAGATTCGTTGCTTACTAAGTCGGTGGACTCACCCATTTATCTCCACCATTTTTTTTTTCCGATGACTTTGATGGTTGTGACAATTGGAATAGATGGCGCATGACAAGATTATAAGAGAAAGGTGTGATAAGTGCCAGATGGCATAAGTGAATAGGTGAGATTTTAGAGAACATGTAGTATTGTCGAGTTTACTTTCTTTTGAAGGATTTTTGAGGTATTTGATTTTGGAGGATTATTGTATCTAAGTTTTATATTTTGTGGATTTCAAGTTAAAAGGGTTCACCCCGGGTACGGCGTGAAAAAATCCGAGTGAAATGATTTTCAACATTGTGGCCTTACATAAAATCCCTCCTTTGCAGCCTTCTAATAGGTCATTTTGAGTTAATCTGGAATTCATGTAAATTCAGTTTTGACTTAATTGTTTTTTATTGTGCTGCTGGTATATTGTAAGATCTAGACTGCCAAAATAATGAGTTGAGTTTGTATCATGTTGCAGTATGGGCCCTGATTTAGATCTCCAAGGAAAGTCGAAAGCTGCTATGGAAATTTCGGTTAGTAAGGACAATATAATCTCTCCTGAAGGCTCAGAAGATAAACTTCTGCAATGTGCAAGTAATTGTGAGGACAACACCTTTGGCGTGGAAGAGTTGTTAGTTGAGCGAGCTGGTGAACAGGATGGAATCAAGAATATGGAGCTTAATATAACCGACATTATTGATACAAATGATGCTGTACCGGTTGAAGGTGAATGCCAAGATGTGACTGAGCATTCAAGTTCTTTTGGTGATACAGAATCTGGGTCAGAGAGTGGCTTGATCTTGACTGATGATGAGTCGCAATTGTGTGCAAGTAATGCATCAGTATATGATGGATGCTTTGATGCCTTTAGAATAAGGTACTCGCTGGTTTGAATTATATATTATATGTATTGCTTATTTCTTATCTATTGAGTAGCAGTTATAGAGTTCATGAGCCTAAGATCATGGTATTCATGTAAAGTTTAGAGAGATGTTGTCTCCTTTTTCCATTTTATGTTTTTTTAGAGGTGAAATCACACTTTTCACCCACAACTACCATCCATTTCTCATTTAGCATTATAAACCGAAAAGGTTACAATTAGCACACTAAGCTACAATATATTTCCCTTTGCACCCTCCATTCAAACCTAACTGTTAAGATCGTGCCATATGACCAATTTTTTTGTTCATCTCAATGGCCAAATCATATTCATGGTGTAAATGGAAAAAAATATATAGTTTGGGGTGCAAAATGAAAGTTTTTGTACTGTAGGGTGCAAAGTGATAGATGTGGTAGTTTATGGGTGAGAATTGTAATTAACCCTTTTTAAATGTCGGTAGGAAATTGATAATGTTGTGCTAAAACTAAAAGGTTTGTGAAATGGTGTTTTTCTTCCGTGCCTACCCATATCATTTTATAACTTGTTGGGCCTGTTTGCTTTGATGTCTTCAACTTCAGGCCTTGAGCCAGAGTCTTTCTGGCTGGTCTTAGATTTATAGCAAATTCTCATGCGTTCTGAGAAGAGAATGATGTTATTTAACTGTAGTCATTACAATCTTTTTTTCTTTTTCTTTTTAATTTGTCTTCTCTCTTGGGGAGGGGAAAGGAAAACTTAATCGAGTGAATGGATGACATTAAGGGCAAGGTTTCTTGGCGTGTTTGGACAAGTACCTGTTTAATCTTTTATGTGAATCTTCTATTTTTTAAATCTCCTGTGATTTCTGTTGTTATTTAAACTGTTGATATAGTCAAATCTCAGGAGTCGGCATACCTTTTCTCAAAATCCCTTAAAGTGAGATCTCTTTATTCTATTCTTCTCAATCCCATTTCTCCTGCCCTTGGCCACTTACATCCACTGCAATAGCATATACTAAATCTGCCGCAAACCAAAATAGTGTTTGCAGACCACAGTAACACAAAAACCTTCTCAGCCAAATTAGACTGATACAATGTACTTGCTTTTTATCTGCTCACGTAAAGCAAGTGGGAACGAGATACCTATTCTTTCTTCTTATTATTTATCTTACCATGCATGAGAACATATTGTTGCCTCTATTAACTGAAAAACTCTCTCAGATTCACATGGTTTATTTGTGCTTCTAATCATCCAGGAAGAAAAAGTTAACAGTTCATTGGAGGAAGTTTATACGTCCTCTTATGTGGCGCTGTAAATGGATAGAACTTCAAATTAAGGAGCTCCAGTACCAGGCACTAAAGTACGATAGAGAACTTGCAGTATATGATCAAAGAAAGCAGTTTGAATTTGAAAACTTCACCTTAGAAGGTTTTGACGCAAAGTCTCTTCCCTTTTCCAGACAACTTAGAAATAAGGTCATGATGAGAAAGAAAAGAAAGAGACTTGAAGAGACGGTTGATGTAATGTCATATATGTCACAACATAACCTGTTCTCCTACTATGGTATGGTGTTTACAAATTTTGATGTTTGCTGCAAAATTTTGCCTCATATAAGTATAATTCATGTTTTGTTTTTTAAACTCTCTTTTTTCTTCCACAGAAAATAAGAGGTCTATTGCTGATGGTGCTCCTATAGAAGGGTATTGTGGTAATCTAGGTAAGAAGTACTAAAGTCAATTTAATAGACTAGTTAGGCTGTGAAATAAGAATAGAATGTTGCATCAATGTCCCTTATCAAAAAAAGAATGTTGCATCAATGTCCATTTGCTTGCAACTTTGCTAGTCATTGACAAAAAAAAAAAAAAATGCATTTGCTTGTGTTTAGTATATGTTGTTTGATGGTCAAAACATTAATGAGACAAGAAGAGATGGCCTTTTTATGTGGCATTTTGCAACTATAGAATTGTGTGTGCGGGTGTGTGTGTGATCAACAAAATAATGAAAGATATATCTTTGATTATGGCTGTAAATGAACTGTGCCATCCATGAAAATATTTAGCTCATTTTATAGAAAATCGACTTCATTCAGTTCACTTAGGTAAAAGAACGGCGCTTTAACATTTTGAATTGTTTATTAAAGGAGCTCCGTCCTGTGTGAATAAGCTTGTTACAACTTCATATCTATTATTGAGTAGCGCTAAATACGTTCCCATGGACGGCACAAGCTCTCACCTTCCATAGGAAATAACTATTATTGAGTAGTGCTAAATACGATCCCACGGACAGCACTTGCTCTTATTTCTAATACCATGCAAGGTGGTTCATTGGTTAGAGAAATTGCAAAGAGATTTCCTATGGAGGGGAATAGACGAAGAATTCAAGTTTCATTTGGTGAATTGGGCTATGGTTTGTACCCCTATATGCGAAGGCAGGTTGGGAATTCGGAATTTGTTGGTTTTCAACAAGGCTTTATTGGGTAAATGGTTATGGAGATATCAGGAAGAATGGGGAGCTTTGCGGAGGGTGATCATAGATTTAAAATATGGTGGATTGTGGGGAAGATGGTGCTTGAATGAGGTGAATGGACCACATGGGGTGGGGCTTTGGAAACACATAAGAAGTGGCTGTACCAATCTCCATCGATCAACACGTTTTGTAGTTGGGAATGGGTCTAGAATTAAAATTCTGGAATGACTTATGGTGTGGAGATTGAATCCTCAAAGAAGCCTACCCAATACTATACAACATTGCACAAAGAAAGGCGGCCTCCATAGCAGAGCTTATGGATCTCTCTAGTGGTTCACCCCAATGGAACATCATTTTCCTTAGAGCTGCCTAAGATTGGAAAATTGACACATCTACAGATTTCTTCAATCTTGTACACACTTGTAGTATGTCTGGAGGAGCGGATAAGATGATATGGTCAACATCCAAGAAGGGGAGATACATTGTACAGTCGTACTATAAATCTCTTATGACACACTCTACAAGAACATTCCCATGGAAGAACATATGGAAGACTAAGGTCCCCCTAAAAGCTTCTATTTTTGTATGGACAGTTTCGTTAGGGAAGAGTCTCACCTTTAGATAATCTAAGGAAACGCGGCTTCATTGTATTGGATTGGTGCTACATGTGTGTGGTGAGTCTATGGATCATCTATTATTGCATTGTGATGTAGCCATGAGTTTATGGAACGATATATTCACTAGAGTGGGACTCATTTGGGTAATGCCAAGAAGGGTTATTGAATTTTTGGCCAGTTGGCAAGGAATCCGGGGTAATTCTCAAATTGCAGTTATGTGGAAGATGATACTGTCTATGGTGGTGCATATGGATGGAGAGGAACGGTTAGAGCTTTGAGGATCGTGAACGGACAATGGATGAGCTTATAACTTTTTTTCTGCGCACTTTATTCTATTGGTTGACTGTAATAGATTTTAATGGCATGAACGTACATGATTTTCTTGTATCTTTAGACAGTCATGCCTAGGTATGGCTCTTGTATATGTCCTGTGTACTTGGCTTCGCCTATTATCAATAAAATACTTATTTAAAAATATGATCCCATGGTGTGCAAGCCTTACGCAGGCCCTTTGGGAAAAAAGTGGGACCCACTGGGTCCCCCCTTTTTTTGTCAAAAGGCTTGGGTGGGGCTTGAATGTCCTAGACTTGCTAGAATCATTTTCCTTTAGGAAATATAGCTAAAATTCTTGTGAGCATGAGTTTTGATATAAATATGTGTATGTTTCTTCGATTCTTAATTTTACTCATAAAAAAAAATTGTGTATGTTTCTTTGTATGAATGTATATATATATATATCGTTTAATATACTCATATAGACTAATGGCTAGATTTTCTAAATTTCCAGACAAGGTTATTATATAATATTAATTTTCTTTTTATGATAAAGATTACATTAGTTGTTATACGTATATGATTGGTGAATTTATATTTATGAGTCCATAAAAAAAATAGTTTATCTAATTAACTTGAACAATATGCTTTTAATGATCATTAATTAAATAATAAGTAACTTTGGTTCACAAAATGTATAAAATCTCACTGATTAATATTCGCTTTATATGAGGAAGAATAAGTTAATTATGAAGCTCGTGAACAAGCTTGGGCTTATTAACAAATTAAATGAACCAACATAAAAGGCTAATCTAGCTTGGTGATGTGTTCGATCTTGGCACATTCTTGAATCAAATCTGACAACTAATCTTGACCTTCAATATTAGGCTCTGCTGGACTTGATTATGGTTCTCCTGATTATATCTCCTTGTATTTTTACTTTTTGAGGCACCGGAAGAAATTTTATCTAAACATGGTGATTTGACTGGGTCCAGTGCATCTTAATGTCTTCCAGCAGGATCTTAGATCTTGAAAGAGCATGTTGATTTCCTGCTAGTCCTGTAGAAAATGTTTTGTTTAGCCTTTCTCTCTAGCGATAATTATCGGCACTAATTTTCTCATGCTGATTTCTGCAGATAAGATTACTAATGGCGGTAATGAGTTTGGGATAAATGATGGATGGTCATCTCTTGAATTTGGAAATGGTGATAATTCCTTGGAACAGATTCTCTGGAAGATTGAAGTGGCACATTCTCAAGTTCGCAAGCTGAAGACCCAAATTGACAAGGTGATCAGTGAAAATCCTGGAAAGTTCTGCTCCATAAATAAGTTGAGCTTGCCTGTACCATCTGATGCACTGATCAGTTCTGATCAAAGTCCTGCCTCTCCTCCTGATAATGGACATAGATTATCTGCTAAATCTCCATTTACTTCTCGGCATATATCTGAGGGTAGCATGGGAGATATACCTATGTCTGAAAGTGCAGTTTTCAGTCTTGGGGATGGGAACCCTCTTTCGAATATAATTGAAAGCATCGACCAGTCTCAGGTGAGGGGTTTATATGAAAATGTAAGTGTTTCTTCTGTGGCATGATTTACAGGTCTCTGCTTAATTTTTGTTTGTAGAATATTGTTGTAACTATGTTCATATAAGCCTTCTTTTCTGCCTGTCATTGGTAGCCCATGGGTAGTAAACTGAGGATGAGAAGAGGTTTTGGTTATTAGCTCACTTGTTATAATCTGTGACATAAAACTATTCAAAGTTGTCCCATTTTATCAGCCACTCAGTGAAATAGAACAAGTTGACTTTTTGCTGTACATGAAAGCTATTCAAGTTGTCGCATTTTCGGTGAATTAGCTGCTGGTGTTTCTCGTCTTTGGAGTTTTCCTGTAATGTAACTCATCCATGCATATACGTGGACATGGTATCCTGTCGGTGCACCTCTGTTCATTTGGTGGTTACAGATCCCGAATGAACCGTTATTTGTGACTGTTAATTGTATATTGGTTAAACCACCAAAGTTGCTTGGACATTTTATCATATGTCGCAACTAATTTGTTCTTCATGCCTGTAGACTGAGGAAGGAATTCTAATACATAATCAGGCTGCCAAGGAAGAGTCGGATGATTTTGGTGAAGTCGGAGGTTGGTTCATAGAGAAGCCTCAGGTACCGCTGGAAGAGCAGAAAACTATTCCTCAAGACCTGCCCACAGAGACAGCGATGCCCAAGGTTCAATCTAATGTAAAATCATGTTCCCCTTCCAAGTCAAGTTTTCCTCGGCACACAAGAAGACGTGGGCGGAGAAAAGCTGGCTCAAAGAGGTGGAGCAGGAGATCTTCAGGTTAGCTGGATTTTACAAGCCGATATAATTTTTTTTCTTATTTGTTCCAAGGATGGAAAACCAAGATATTCAGAAAGGATGTCAACAGCTTCCGTTGCTCTTCAGAATTTGTATATGCCGCCTATTTTACTGTATATATTCTACCTCTCTCTTGTAGCATTGATTTCGAATATAATGGAAGCACTGTTAATCTGTTTGGATTTGAACTTGTAATTATTTTGCCAAGTTTGTGTTTTTTCACGTTTTGGTGGATATATTAAGACCAGTTTGGGATATCTAAAGGACTAGCCCGATGCTTCCATATCCCCTTTGCCACTCTGTTTAGATGCCTCATAAAACAAAGTTCACTCAAAATGATTTTTGGGAGGGAAAATCTTCGCATCAGCCCTGTTTATTCTTCACACCCGACACCTGATGTAGCAAACCAGGTTCACTAACAAGTGAACCGGTTTCTAACCCCAACCCCCCCCCCCCCCCCCCCCCCCCCCCCCCCCCCCCCCCCCCCCCCCCAGGGCAGAATCTCCTCTCCTCCCCTTCTTCTCTGCGAATCAAGCTCCCCTCGTCAATGACCAATACATCTTTTCTGTGAATCAAGCTGCCCCGCGTGAATCTTCTTTTTCCCAAGAAACTTAGCGCTCCCTGTTGTCATGCTAGTAGCTGTAATTGAGGTTGTTGCAGTGTGTTCGGGGCTGTCGTTATGCCAAGGCTCGTGTCTACAACCATGTTCACCATCACCTGAGGTGGTGCCATGTTGCTCAATGGAGCTGGTGGTGAGTCGGTGTCTGAGTTGCCAAGTGGCCCAGAAACTGTGCTCTCCTTCTCTTCCATGAATAAAATATGTTTGAACAGGACAGAGAAGCGGGTGTACAACCAGGAAGGTTTTGTTTTTCGATTCTAGAAGAGGAAACGAGGAAGATGAAGAAGTTTGAACAAAGAGGATGTATTCAAATGGCGCCAGAAGTAGCGAATGGAATAAGGGCTGCTAGCTGTAGCTTTTTCTTTTTTTTTTTGCCCTTTTTAACTTTGGTCGCAGATTTCATAAAAACTTCCCACCATTAATGATTGGAAGGCAGGAAAATGACTCGGAACAAAACTGTATGGTATGGTCTGCAGTGCGTATACGTACATTTCAGGAGAAGAAAAAAAAAACTTATTTTCCACATCATGTGTGGGTTGTGAAAAATGAATAGAACTCTTTTTGGGATGTCAAGATGACCCTTCTCCATGCTTGTACGCTTGGGCTTCTGTTGCTCCTTTTTGGTTGTCCTTCCTCTCATGATTCCTTCTAGCTTTTAGCTTTGATCACTAGGACTAAAGGGGGTAGAACGGAATAATTATCTTCATCTTGACCTGATGGTATCCAGTGCGTCTTATTAGATGGTGATTCAGCCTTTTAACATTGATTTTTACTGTGCACAAAAAAAAAAAAAAAAGAAAAAAGATCGGTCTTTTAACAATTTCAGCTGCTGTGGCCTGTGCATTTAGGAAGTGCAAAGAGAACTCAATTAGAGTTGGTATTGCTTGCTGTTATTTCAGAAATTAACAGAGACGAGATCCTACAAAGAAGACAATGGGAGTGGTCTTCATGATTTTTAGCTGGGCCAAATTCTCTCCGGCTCTCTCTGCAGCCATGACTCATTGGCTGCTGATAGTGTTGTTGCTATTCCGGTGAGCATCATTGGAATCTGTCTCCTTTGCTGGGATTGACACACCCTCCATGAGATCGAGGAGCACTTTCCTCCTCTGTAACTGATCTTTTGCTTCATTCCATTTTTCAAACGCAAGCCTGCTTATGGTAAATTAGTAACATACACGTGGGCTAGGAGAAAATGAGAGGATCAAATGAATGTGCAAGGATGCATACTCAGCTATTATATCTAGGATATCTACTGTAATATATGATTGAGGTTGAGCTTATTCTCAGCTGGACAATATTCATCGAACAAGAATATAATGATATACGGAAACAAAACAAAAAAAGATATAATGCAAGACGATAGATAACAATCATACATGTAGAACCTCCAAATGTGTATACTCTATCCTCCTTGAATCTACCATCGACCTCAATCATGAAATTTGATGCGATGGAACTTGTATCAGCTTTGGGCTTCGCCCAAGCCACAGAAGTAGTAATTCACGCCGCCTCTATAGTTTAAATAATCTGTCCCTTCATGTGCTTCTGCAACAGCTCCAACACAAAATGTAGAGACTTCAAATGTGGGTACGCTCTATCCCCAGCCACAAACTCCCTGACTCTACCATCAATCTCAATAACACTACAACCCACCTCTTTATTTGCTCCATTCTTTCTCATCAATCCCTTAATTTCTTCTACATCTCTCCACCTTTCATCTATGGCATACAAATTTCTCAACATTACATAGTTTCCATCATTTTGTGGCTCCACTTTGACTGCTTTGTTGAGTATTCTCTCGGCTCTCATAACATCGTTAGAGCATCCACATGCGAATAGAAAAGAACTCAAGATTATCCCGTTAACCTTGTGAGGCATACTCTCAATCAACTGCTCAGCTTCATCCAAGCACCCAGCCCTCCCCAGAAGATCTATCATACAGCCATAGTGCTCAATCTTTGGGGTAAGCGCAAATTCTTCCATTGCTTTAAACCATTTCTTCCCCTCCTCCACTAGACCACTATGGTTACAAGCAGACAAAACACCAAGCATGGTTATTTCATTTGGCTTATGTCTTTCTCGTCGCATCTCCAAGAATATCTCTAATGCTTCCCTTGCGCGGCCGTTGACTGCAAACCCATATATTAAAGCATTCCAAGAAGCCGTTTCTTTTCCAGGCATCTCGTCAAAAAGTCTTTTGGCTTTTGTAATTTCGCCACATTTTGCATACATATCAACAAGCGCAGTGCAGACATTAGTTGCTCTATCAAGCCTCCTCTCCCGAATAAACCGGTGAACCCAGCCACCTAAATCGAGAGCACCCAAATCAGCAATAGCAGGAAGAATGCTTACGACAGTTACTTCATCTGGTTCGAATGATGTGGTTGATTGCATTTCCTGAAATAATCTCAATGCTTCATAAGGTTGTTTGTTCTGGCAATATCCACCAATCATTGCATTCCATGAAAATAGATTCTTGTACGGCATGGCATCAAAGAGCAACCTAGCAGATTCAACATCACCCTTATGGCAGTACCCATAAATCATGCTGGTCCAAGACACCACATTCTTGTCTGGCATCTCATCAAACAGTTTTTTAGCCAAGCCCATTTCTCCAAATTTGACATGACCATCAATCATTGCGTTAAACAACGCCGCGTCTTTCTCAGGCATCTGATCAAAAAGCAACCTTGCCTTACTTATATCCCCGGACCTCACATACCCACAAATAAGAGCTGTCCATGACACTAAACTTCTTTCCGTCATCTCTTCGAACAACATTCTTGCACAATCCATCTTCCCACACTTAGCATACATATCAACCAGCGCCGTTGATACGTGCAGACTCGAGCCAAATCCAAATTTAGAAACGTGACCGTGCACCTCTAGGCCTTCCCAAATAGCCACATTCAAGCCACAAGACTTGGCCAAAATTGGGAATGTGTAACCATCGGGAGTGAAACCCGTGTCCCTCCTAAGATCCCTGTAAAGAATGAAAGACTCGACGAATTGGCGCATATCCACATGGGCTTTGATCATGGAGTTACAAAGGAACGCTTCATCTCTCTCAGGCCGGTGATCGAACACGCGACGAGCGTGGTGGACGCCAGCAAGTGGGTTTGCCGTGGCAAAGAGAGGAAGCGAAGCGCAGGTTTTGACGAATGTTGTGAGGAGATTAACGTTGGTTTCAACGGCGTTCCGGAGCATGAAAGCGTGGATTTTGAGGATAGAAGCCATGGTGTTTCGTTGTTGGAGGAGGTATAAGCATTTCCTCTCTATAGAGCTCCATAGGAATGGCTTCTCAACCATTCGCATTAACCGTATTGGTTTAGCTATAAATTTTCATGTTTGAACCATCTTCCTCGCCACCCCATCGGTGCTTAAACCATTGACGTTGGGCTTTGTCACTAAGATCCATTGAATATAATGGCCGGTAGGAGAAGTGATATTTGTAACGAGTGCCTAAAAGCGCTTCTACGTCATTTCTTTTAAAATAATAATAATAAAAAATAATTTTGTCATATCATTTTTCTTCTTCTTTTTTGCCCCAGAATCGAACAATCAACAAAAAAAATTTATAAATATAAATATTTTTATAGTAATTAATGTGACAAGCTTCGATATGAGTTTGATGTTTGTTGTGTCGATATACAAAATTATAAATTTAAGTACTTATAAATCTATTTATTTTTTTAAAAAAATTACATTATTTATAAGTTGGTGTGCGAACTTATCATTTACAATAGGATAAGAAAACTCACAAATTTTAATAAATATATATTTTATATAAATTGAAAGTCGTCTTTATATGTATTTGATGTATCATATGCGTTAGGCAACATCAAACTCCCCCTTTGACACTCAATAAATCTTTCCACAAAGCTTTTTTTTTTTTTTTTTTGATGAAATTACGTCCGACATTACAACGTATGCTCAGGTATGTGATGCTCATCGGTTCATGGCAAAACAAGGATGTTGGCAATGTCATCCATAACAATATAGACCTTTTTTTTCAATGGAATAAAGGATAATTGTTGAAAATCTGGCTTACACAACACAGCCTTATTTGATCAAGTCTTTATAAAATGTTTCCTCTCCTAATAGAAAGAGCATAATCAAACATCGATCAATGCTAATTAACACCCTGCCTGCTTCTTTACACTGAACTCGGGACTGCAGAAATGAGGGGACTCACTCGTCTCTGTCAATGTCACCGCAACCAATTAGAGAGTGTAGTGCTGGTTCATGGCATCAATGTCTAGACCCCTCAGCTTGGCAAATGACTCAACCCTGCCTTTCAGAGTGTGAAGCTCCCTCAACCTGCAAAAAGAAAAATGAATTGAAATTGAACCAATTCATTAAGAAAATGATTCCAAGGGGTTCCCTTCAAGAGAAAAAGGGCAACCAGGGCTAACTGGATGTATATGCATGACTTTACTATTTATGAAATGGTGGAGACAGGGTCTTGTGAGTTTCAATAAAAAGACTAACCTTGCAATCTCAGCACGCCTTTTAGCTTCTTCTGCCATGAGACTGATGTCCCTAAAAGTGCTCCTTTCAGAAAACTTTTTGGTCTCAGCAGACTGGAGGCCATGTAGTGTTCGCTGCTCGGCCGCCCATGCAGCCTCACGAGCTTCCCTACCAAAGTCCTTTTTGCTGGTAAATGCAGTCTGTTAAATACACAAGCAGGTGGCCATATTAGTATTTGTTCTGAAGCACTAGCAATCACGAGAGAGTCAGGATATTAAGACATCATCAATGATACGGAATTAAGGAAGAATTTCATCCAGTAAGAAGTTTAGGAATGATTTTTGGATAAACTCATGATATTTGAAAAGTTCTACACTATAATTGAGTCATCATAGGTAAACTGCTGTTTCACTTACTCTTCTGTCTACCACCAGATCCCACGCACGTCCACTTAATGCATATCGGACAGCAAATTTTAAGGGATCGAGCAAGAAATAAGTCACAATACTGTATAACCAAATGGCACCTGTCCAACCCCAGCCAATGCTTTCTATTCCTGCGAAACCCCAATTTGCAGTGGCAGATATTGCTGAAGCAACCTGCAAAGATGAGTCTTAAGATTCTGATTGACATTTTCGAAGGAATATAAAACTTATGAAGCAAGGCAGTGAAAAAGGTGTCACTGTACACAGGGCTTGAGCCCCCCCCTCCCTCTCTGTGATTGAAAATTTTTAGTGCGTTGGGATGGAAGATTGATCCACTTCACCATTCCGCTTTGAAAAATGATAGTCTAAATACAGAAGAAAAGAAGAAGGTAATTGAAAGGCTTCTATTAACTATTGGGACTTGATGGGGATACTCCTATGTCGCCTGCAGCACAAGCATTTCATGCTCCAATTGTCCAAGAGCTAAAAAAGTGGACACACTTGAATTCAGTATGATCCCAACAATATCTTGAATCGTTAAAATTGCATGATGGGGGATGCATAAATGTGAACTGTAAATTAGAAGTTGAGAAGACTGGGTGGAGAGATCAAGATTGATATTGAGAGTATAAATGAGGAACATTTCCCACCTTGAATTGTTAAAACTTCAGATAGTCTCAGAAGAAATCAGAATTATTATATTATATGCACAGAAAATAAGGTATAACTTAATAAAAGAATGTATCATCGGAGTTGGGATTCAAGCATGTTTTCCACTTGAAAAAAGGTAAATGGACTTTACCCTGTGGCCTATAGAGAATCCATATCACGCCTCTCTGTATGTAGCAGAACGGGCATGTTTCTTTCTACCAACTATATATATTTTGAAAAAAAACAAAATCTTAAAATTCTCTACCATGTTTTTTTTTGTAAGTTAAAATTCTGTACCAGTTGAGCAATAACAAAGGCAGTAACAAGCAAAAGTCCGGGTCGTTCCATGAAAGACCAGCTCCTGGAGCGAGTCACAAATATTAATGCCTGGCTAATGATGCTGATTTGAAGATACAAAGCAGATGCCATCGTCTTAGGCGTATCGAGGTGCTTCAAACGGAAATTTTTCTGCAAGAAGAAAGGTATAAGATAGATCGTGAAATTATATGCAAAAAAATCCTATCTAAAATCTTCTGTTGGCGCACAAATAAGAAAAAAGCAATGAGAATGTGAAAGACCACATATAAAATCTGATATAGATTTTGCCCACCATAAGACTTTTTAGTATGATCAATGAGATCATGCCGTTCTTAACCTTAGAACAACTTCTGAGAGAGAAGCCATAATAATCCCGACTCCCAAAACTGTCGCAGTAGATGCAAATTCATAGGGCCAGCTTTTTCCACTCCTCAACTAGTGGCTCAGTGTATATAATTCAGAATATTTTTATTTGGGTTCCAACAAGAAAGTTATGCAAGATATGAAGTGAATATGATGTACCAAAGGAGGGAATTTACCGTAAAGAAGTGGGTTCTAAAAGCTGCCTTGAAGAATACGACAGTCATTAGAGCCAGGTAACTACCCAGAAAAATCCCAGTTGCGAAAATTTCACTGAGCTTCCAACTGTCGGGAACTGGAGAAGGCTTGACCCTGTCTTTTGATATGGTCATGATGGTACCTGGAAGCAGACTAACAGTCACATAACAAGCGTAATAAAGGACATTATGTGACAGAAAGATGAAGAAGTTAAAATTCAGCTGACCATCATTAAGAATGGCGATGACAAGAACCATGAAAGGAGGGAAGTCAAATTTCCAGATGATATTCAGCAACATAAAACCTAGCTGTTATACAAAACCAGCTGCAAATGAGACAAACTAACAGTGGGATGCACTCAAGAAATTTTCATACACATTAGAAGGAAAGCCTTACCACAATACGTATGGTGATAGACACAGCATATATCTGGATGAAGGGGGATAAAGAGTCTCGGAATTAGTTACACAAGTAAGGCTTATACCAAGACTTTGATTATTTTTTTATTTTTTGAAGTAAAACTTTAAATTACCGTGTAGTTTTTCATTCTTTGGAAGATTGCACGGCTTGTTAACACGGCACTGATGATCACACTCAACCCTGGTTCAGTTAGAACAATATCTGAGGCACTACGGGCAGCATCTGTGGAATCTGCCACAGCAATTCCTATGTCTGCTATCTTCAAGGCAGGTGCATCATTTACTCCATCACCAGTCATTCCACAAATGTGCTTTCTAGCTTGTAATTTCTTCACAATCTCATATTTATGTTCTGAAGGAGAAAATGTGTGATTAGAAAGTTCGTGGAAATCAGTTTAAAGGACTCATTCAATCATAACCACCAGACTAACCTGGAAAGACGCCAGCAAAACCATCAGCTTTCTCAATGAGCTCATCTATAGAGAAAGCAGTAACTGCATCATCCTTGGTATCACCAAGCAGAGATGAAGAGGGATACATGTTTGTGCCCATACCAAGCCGTCTTCCTGTTTCCTTGGCAATTGCAAGCTGGTCACCTGCAGGAATTATAATAGGTTGACCTCACCATGCAGATGGACGAAAGGTTTAATTGTTTTTACGTAGCAATACTTAATTGTGTTACGCATAAATACATATATATGCGTCGTAATATCTCTTTGATTGCACTTCATATTT
The DNA here is from genome assembly GCF_004785595.1 of Juglans microcarpa x Juglans regia. Taxonomy (NCBI): domain Eukaryota; kingdom Viridiplantae; phylum Streptophyta; class Magnoliopsida; order Fagales; family Juglandaceae; genus Juglans; species Juglans microcarpa x Juglans regia. The sequence continues at coordinate 2,259,578 of NC_054606.1, read as the reverse complement.
GAGTCAATTTTCACATGTGTAGAGTTCTGAAAATTTCACAAATTTGATCAGTTCTCTCTCCCTCTCTGCTAGCCCTTGATCCCTAAACCTCCATCTTCCTTTGTCAAAAGAAGACTCTACCACCAATGCTATGAGAGGGCCAGTACCATCTCTTCAGTTTTATTTTCTATTTAGGTGCTGCACGTTCTGTTTTCCGTTATCCATTATATGGATCGTCTCCACGTTAATGTTAATATCAAAACCCACATCTTCACATCCTACGTAGGGGAAACAACAGATTCTATAACCGGAGACACTTGTGTTATGCTATGAAGAAGGTTGACTGATAAGAAATACTTTTTTTTTTTTTGCCTGCAATTTGTAAGTGGGATTGTTATGAATTTTTCGTATGCCAAAGGTCAAAATTAAAGAAGGTTACCGGCACATACCTGTGATCATTTTAACGCTTACACCGAGGTCCAAAGCTCTTCTAATTGTTTCAGCACTATCATGGCGAGGAGGGTCAAAAAGAGGAAGAAGGCCAACAAACTCCCAGGGGCCACCAGGACTGTCTTTGGTACCCGCAGGTACTTCCTATTGAAAAAGAAACCAGATTTCTCATAAATTAACGGAAAGGAACGTGTTTACAAGAAAATGAAGAGACCTTGAGAGACTGATAACCTGACGGGCAACACCAAGGGAACGTAGTCCACGTTCTGCAAACTTGTCAATCATTGTATGCACCTTCCGTGCAATTTCTGATTTATTATAGGCCAGATTGAGAATCTACATGGCATGTGTGCAAAAGAGTTCAGAGCTTGGGGATACGCATTAAGGTTAAGAGCTCATTTGAAAATCTAGAGTTATATGTTCTACCTGCTCTGGTGCACCTTTGCTGACTCTCTGCATTTTACCAGCACCATCGATGAACGTAAGTGCAGTCCTTTTGTCAGTTGGATTGAATGGTAGGAAGTGTACTTCTTCGATTCCAGCTCGGGCCTTAGTTTTTTTAATAAAAAAATAGATACAATTATAGAATAGATTCAGCTTAATTCAAGGTAATAAGTAAGCAATCGTGAAAAGACAATTTGATAATTCATATGATTTTGTCCAACATGTTGCAACATATACCAAAAGCAATGCAAGACTTCGGAGCCATTTGAAGACAATAGTGGAAACAACCAAACGCAGGTAATGACATTGGAAGAGAGACTAGAAGCAGCTTTTATCCTTGGCCTTGGGTTGAACACACGCAACACCACAAACAGAAACATTATCCGTAAAGAAAGTCCTTAATTTATAAGTACTTATCCAATACAATACCTCCTTAGGGTCCGCTAACATTGAAACAATTGCAGCATCAATGGCATCTTGATTCTCTAACCTTGATGCCCTTGCAGCCATAAGTACAACCATATCCTTGTCAACACCTCTGGCAAAAACCTGTAATGACATGAATGATGTAAGAATTCCTTAAAAGCAAACACAAATAGCATTTCACAATTAAAATGTGAATATCCAACTTTCATTATGTTAGTTTCTAGTTGGAAGCTCCCTACATTACCAGTTGCTATGCCATGCAGACTTAGAGAAAGATAAGAGGGACCAAGAGTATAACCTCAATCATATTTTTATCCACTGTAAGCTTGTTAAGTGTCAGTGTGCCTGTTTTGTCACTGCATAGCACATCCATCCCAGCCATTTCCTCAATGGCTGTCATTCTCTTTGTTATGGCACCCTGTACAAGACATAGATGCCCATTGCTCAATAATATTCAGAATTGAAACCCATTTAACTCTTTCATATTCACCATCAGGGTTATGTCCTTTATGACTGTTGTAAAATTCCAAATCAATATAGAGTGTGGTAGAGGCTTCACAAACCTGCTGTGACAAACGATGTGAACCAATGGCCATTGTAACAGAAAGAACAGTTGGCATTGCGATTGGGATACCTCCAATTAGTAGGACAAGTAGGTTATCGATTCCAATACGGTACTTCCTGTGGTCAATCGCATATATCTTAATGATTTCAATAATCATCCCAACAGCGATCGAACAAATGCAGAAGTTTCCGATTGCTGTTAAAACCTGAAAATATAATTTAAATTTAACCATTAGATAACGTTGAGACATGACCATGCATGACAATGTTAATGATTTGGAAAATGTCTTCAGAAAGTGATTAAAACATTCAGATGTTTTGGATTGGCTTTATGGACCTGCTGGAAATGGCCAACATGTGTGGTGTTTTCCACAAGGTGAGCTGCCTTCCCAAAGAAAGTGTGAACGCCAGTTGCAATAACAACAGCTTCAATTTCACCTTGCTTGCATGTTGAACCTGAGTAAACCCCATCACCAGGATTCTTTGTAACTGGAAGAGATTCCCCAGTAAGTGCAGACTGCAAGTGACAAAGAAATATGTTAAATTCAGCAGGTTATGTTACTACAGAAAAAATATATGGAATGTACTACTGTCATGATGACAAAATCGTGTCAATGTTTAGTACTTCATCTGATTGTGGACTAAAGATTTACCAGCATACTAAAAGAGGTTTTTCATGCGCATGATATTTACCATTTATATCCTATTATATATGTACCAGTAAGCTCTTTTATCTGTTTTTTTTTTTTTTTTTTTTTGTTGCAAATATTGACCTGATCAATTTTCAAAGGATCTCCTTCAAGAAGGCGTGCGTCAGCAGGAACAATGTCACCAAGTTTGATACTGATTATATCTCCAGGAACCAGCACTGAAGCATCTTCTTCACTCCATTTTCCATCGCGCAGTACCTAATCAAGAATCATCAGAAGTCAAAACAAAATGGAAACAAGATAAGATGTGTCAGACATAATGGAAAACCAGTAACGAGGTAGAACTATTTTCTGATGGCAAGATGGAAATGTCAATGTCTTGAACTAAGGATATCAACTGCAAAGAGAAGGACCTTTGCTTTTGGGGCCAACCGTGCCATAAGAGCAGCTGCTGCATTGCCAGCATTGTTTTCCTCTATGAAACTGATTGTAGAATTGATAAATAGTAAGACCAGGATGCCGATGAAATCAGGATAATCTGTTTTGTTACCCTGCATAAATAAGGTTTTTTCAAAAGTTTCTCAAACTAATAAACTGAAGAAACAAATTTAAGACTCCATGATTTCACCATTATAAATTACTTATTCCGAAGCCAAGAATCTTCAAGAAAAATTAAGTCTAGTCATATTTGCTAATTAATTTTTTTCAGGTCATAGGTTCAGTGACATGTAGCTTACCGTACTAGGAAAAAAAAGGAGTAAATAAAGAAGAAAAGTTAAAGAGTCATTTAGATTTACCGGCCCTCCATGTGCAAGGGCAATGGCCATGATAGCTGCAGCTTCCATGACCCATGACAAAGGATTCCACATAAAGCCTAAAAACTTCAGTAGCTTGTTTTCCTAGTGAGCAGGATGGAAGAACCAATCAATGAGGCAGACAGAGCAAGAAATAATGAAAAAAATAAAAATTGAGTGGAAATTAGATTAAAACCCAATATTGCTTTCCTAACCTTTTTCTCCTCAAGTTTGTTGTATCCAAATAAATCCAGTCGTTCTTGAAGTGAATCGGATGCCAAACCATCCCTTGTACATTTAAGATGCTCAAAAACTTCTTCAAGGGGTATATTTTCCTTCATAAAGCAACTTCCGATTTAGCATGTATTAATTGTTTTGTCCCATACAAATAATATGGTGGTGGAAGTTTCTAATTTACATTTACATCCATAAATCTCATTTACTTCCTGTTTGGAAAATTTAAATTATGACTCTGATGCCATCTTTAATCAATAAAAGACCCGAGTTCTGTTGATTTTGCATGGATATTTCAATCTGACAGTACTTCACCAAAAAAGAAAGACTGTTTGCGGTAGAAACAAACTTTATCCTACCAAGAACATCAACTTGGGTCACTAAACTTGTACATCTGACTATGAAGCCAACAAGAGTCAAATGAATATATCTATCTCCATAAACAATTAAACATCCACACACTGCATATATCAAGCATCCAGACATTTTCATTAATCATCACTAAGATAAGTTGGGCATGCTGTAAAATGATTAAAAAGGATCTATAGAGAATTTAAGCACAAACCAGATCAACGGCTTCCTGGATAACAGCATCAAGGGAAAGTGACTTCTCAACCATGTTGGATTTCCTGTAAGTTTCGGACCTTGAACATAGAACGATTTGACGTTAGCTATTAATCCGATATTCAATATACACCAATCTCATGTTCAATAGGAACACAAACCCAGAAATCTTATTAGCAACATAAATCCAGAAAATGAAATAGAAAATCTGCACCTGTTGAGTGAATCTTAACGATCCCAATTCCTCAACAAAAAAGAAGCCTTCAAATATCTCTCCCACACATCCAATTAACCTTCCAAGCCCGCTGAACAAGTTGGGTAGATTACTCAAAGAATAGTACGAAAGTAATGGTATTTGTAGATGTACTTGCACTGCCTATCAACGTCAGTGCGAATTGGACAAAGTAGCAAAGTGAGAATCAAGACAGAAGAAGACGAAAGCTAGAATGCTAGAGATAAAGGTGGGATGGTTTGCTTAGTAATGATGCCAGCTGCTAGAAGATCACAACCCCATTGGCTTGTGAACATCGCCGGCCAGCGTCTGCTTCAGATGTAGTAACCGAAGCTCACTCAAATAAAGATATGCAAGTCTTTTCAAATGGTAGTTTAACTTTGCCGCCATGTTCTTTTCAACCCCATGCAACGTTTCATCCGTACAGCACACGGTTTATATTTTATAAATATAACAGCTAATAAGAGATCAGTACTAGACGAAATATATTATTTTTAGAGAAAAATTCTGTTTTTCCTCTAAATGAGTTTTATGAATATTTAATGTATTATATTTTAAATGATTTTTTTATTTATATAATTAAAATATTAATAAGATTAGAGAAGATAAATTAATGTACAAAAAGTGACAATATTGATCATTTTTAAACGTAAACTTTTCAATTTCTATCATTTCAATTTTCATGATGCGGATAATAAATTCTGCCGTCAATTTTGTTGGTGAAATCTAAGTTATGGAGGGATTACAGAATGGTTCTCTGAAAATATAGAATAATATTTGAACTGTCGCACGTTAAAAACTACGTACGTCGTTGTCTACATTTTATTTCTTATGTTGTCTATTTTTTATTTATTTAATGTTTCAGAGATAAGTATATAAATGCATAAATTTTAATAATTTGAGGATACAAAGAATATTTTATCCAAATTTAATTTTATTTCAACGTGAGGAGGAGCTACAAAGAAAGCTTTGGGTTGAACAATGGCCAAGCAAGGCCAAGTAGCTAGTGAATTTACAATCGGTGCACACCATGCCATCGGTCTCTATAGAGGGACCCTTCACGGAAATGAGGGTGTTGCATTATAGAAGTCGTTTCATTTGAAAATAAAAATATATCATGAGATGGACTTTCTGCATCAACGTGCATTGTAAGCTGGTTAAAATTGTGGGAAGGGAAAGACTGCATGCCTCATTTTTTTAAGCAAAACAAAACAAAACAAAAAAGAGTTTTCTGTCGACAGGCAATAGTCGATTTCTCTAAACTAGCAAGTTTCGAAAACCCCAACATATTTATAATAAAATTTGGATATCTCTAAGGCAAAACATGATTCTTGGATAGAGGTAGGGGTCGGCTTCTGTTGTTGTTGGCTGGTTATCGTACCTTGATCAATGATCACTACTAGGCTTGCAAGCATGCGATGGAGGGAGGGAATTAATGCAGTTGTAAGCCTGTAATTGGGGGTGGGGCCAAAAGATCCTACTCTGCACTAAACTACATACGTAAACAATGCAATACTAGTTCAGTATTCTTTATATTATTATTATTATTATGACACGTGTGTTTTATTATCTTAGAAGATGCAGCAATGGTTCTCTATGGTTTCAATAACCAATTATAAAACCTCGTTTTGGGAACCATCCACAATGCTAGCAGCCTCCTTGGCCTCATCATCTTAAATTTTAATCCTTCAAGGAACATGGAGGCAATACCTAAGACCAAAAACAATTATACAACTCTTTAGAAACACATTTTATAATAAATTAATATGATAGTATCATTCCTTAAAATGTATATTTTTTTTTTTTAATTTGAGTTTCATATTTTTTTTCTTTTATAAATAATGTAGTAAAAATTATAAAAAGTTGTAACGTATATAAAAATATATTGTGAATAAGAATATTTTATATCTAGTAAATTGAGTTATTATTTTGATACCTCAATCCCTTATGCAAAAGCATCAATCGATCAACTACCTAAACAAATTAATAAATTATAGTCAAATGATTGAAAAACCAATGGTGCAGATTACCAAGCACTGATTAAAAAAGGGATACAAGCAGGAAAATAGAAATTCTGGAAAATGATATATATGAATATTGTTCTTTTTTCTCTTTTATGAACATGTTAAATCTTTTATCACTCTCTAATGCAAAAGAACTATTTTTTTTTTTTTTTTTAATACATTGAGGCTCCGTGGATTTAAGCTACCCATGCACAATAAGGAAGTGATCTAGTTGCCAGAGTCTGGCTTCTCATTTCCACAATCCTTTCGGTTGCAAACAGTTCGAAAGGGATAGTTTAGATTGCCACATTTGTCACATGTCCAGCTGCCTTCGGGGGCACCGGTGTTTGACTGGTTTGGGCCCTGCAAAGGAGTGGTGAGCAAGTTCAAACAAACTTAAAAAGGGTGATGAGTTACTAATCACGAGAACACCATCATGTGCATTACAATGTCAGTGCAACTTAGCCGCATGATAAAAACTGAAAAATATCATCGACTTCAAAGACAGTATAACTTCTGTAAATGAAATCACTTGTTACGGCAAAACCGCTACCTTCAAAGACACAATGTAACTTCTTAAAATGGCAAGTGCTACGAGGATAAGTTATGAACTGTGTGGCTACGGACATAAAAGTCCGACTCGCAGTTGTTCAAAATATGGTTCCAAGGACTCTTCACGCAGTCATCCTTATTGGTTCAACAGGCATCTTTTAAGCAGCATGCTTCTATATTGGTGAAGAATGTTAGCAAGTTAAAATTTTTATTGACACACCATCCTGCCATTTATATGATAATCATGAAGTCCATAGCTACTTTTATAGATCGTATCAAGGCAATATACAGTTATTACCTCCTTTCTTTAAATTAAACATGAACCAACCTTAAAAGTGAAAATATCCGACACCAATTGGGCCTCTGCTTGATGAATGTACGAGTCATTCTATCCTCATTGTAATTATGAACTAGAGTATTGGTGATGTACATACTTATTCAACTAATTTTAGAAAACAATTTTTTCATCCAAAGATGTATATTTCAATGTCGACCTTCGGAATATCAAACAATGAACAAGTCCATAGAGAAACCACTTACAGGAGAAGGTCTTGGTGCCCCACATTTCTTGATGTTGCAATTGGTTCTAAAGGCAAAGTTAACATTCTCACATTTGGGACAAATCCAATCCCCTTCATGTAAACCATCTGGCCCTGCATGTACAAACAGATACAGCATGCAAATTATATTTGCATGTGGCACTAGGTTGACTCAAAAAATAAATGCAATCTAGCATCATATAGACCCCTTTGATACTGGACGTCTCACCCACTATGATTTATTGCAAAACCAAAAACATTAACACGAACTAATAGAATCCAAGAATACTGTATAAAATTTCCAATCAACCATAATGAAACATGTTCAAATAGAAATCATGATTGATGATATTAGAATTACAGCGGGATAAGAAAATTTCCCACAAAAGATTAAAATACAAAATGGTGGAAATACCTCCACGCCGTTTACGAGAAGCAGGATTATCAGGTATTACTCCTGCCCATGGAGGTCCCTGAAAGCCAAATCCATATCCATTGGCAGCAGGCCCTGAGCCATAGCCCATGCCTGAATCATCAAAATAACGACCAGTTATGTACACAGACAAAACAAAACGTTAAATATGCATGACTCAAACTTACATAAGATGTCATTGAGCACAGAACATTTTTTTGAGCTCCACCTGCATCTAGCCCCAAACCAAAATTCTGCTTGACTAATGCATTATGCTGCTGCCAGTATTTTGGCCAGGTCATTGCAATAGCCAGATCACTTACACAATACTGCACCCTAGTGCTCGCATGAGAAATCCCACACCTGGCCCATCCCCTCTAGCTCACCTCCATATACACCATAAGGGGTGGTGATGGTGGATGAGCCGATAAGTCAATAGTATTTGTGGCAAAATATACTTCTTTCTAGTCTTGCATAAAGTCATTTGATGTGTATTTGTACCAGCATAATTGAGCTGGCACTTTGATATTTCCTCATGATTACATGCCATCTTGAAGTGCAATGACCCAGCAGAAGCGCTAGTCACATCTGCACTATAATTCCAAAAGGCTTAGTCATTTTGAAACTTCCCTAGACGTGCTTATCAAGTAAAATTCCACCAGTAAGTAGCCAGCATGAGACTCAGCACCCATTACTGCTTTTTATAACTTACCCATTCTATGCGAGTCTTTCATTTTCCTAATGTATAACTGGGGTGTTGTATGAACTATGAAGTATCATTTATACATAAAAACAATTCTTCATGCACCTCTTTCTTTTCAAATTAATAGCATTTTATGCTGTAAACCCTTGTATCTGCTAGTAGTTACATCTATGCCGAATGTTTTTTTTATCGGTACATCTATGCCAAATGTTTCCAACCATTTCTTTGTGCTTCCACTGACAGTTCAAACTTTCCTCCACTTTCATGTTTCTACATGTTGTATCAACCATTTATTTTAAATGATTTGAAAATCACAAGAGAAAAAGTACCTCCATAAGCTCCAGATGGAAATGTAGGCATGGGACCATATGGTCCATGAGCACTTGCAGGGACACCATAGTCATAACGCATCCCAGAATGTGGTATGGGGGATCCATACCTACCAGACAACCCATAGGGCAAAGGAGGAGCCCCAACACCTCCAAAATAAAATGGAGTGTTATAAGGGCTAAATGGAGCAGGCTGCAGGGAAAAAAATGAAATGTTATACATGTACATCAAAATAAAAGTAAGACGACATAAAAATTTCAGAAGCAAAAATTTTTCATTAGAAAAATCCCAGATTACTTATAAAAAATATATTATGATGACATTCACTTTTATCAGGTAAAGTGGGCCACCAATGGCCTCATATCTGGTAACCATAGCAATGGTGTGAAGGATAAGTTCTTGACATCATATTTAAAATCCACTATACAAACTATACAAAAATATGGCACATTTGTGTATAAGTTCTTCACATAGTTCATCGTTGCAATGAATTGAGCAAACCAAAACTTCGGTTTAAACTTCACCAGAATAAAGTAGTCAAAACCAGAAGTATCATAGCCAAAGATAATCAGCAAGTCAAAAACCTAAAGGAATACATGTAACTTTCAAAGCACTCAAACTCCTATCGGATCCATCCTACTTCATTTTATTTAAGAAAATAGCAAGTTAAAATACACGAACTCCTATTAAGTCTATCATTCTATTTTATTAAAAGATCAAATATTTGCAAGGATTCATCTATAATCAAAAGCTCAGCCTATTTTAGTGTAACCATGAACTTTAATCTCCCCAAGCGTGAGCATAACTTGCTGCCAATAGTTCGGTTTGTGCATTCTCTTAAATACCCATTAATTTAAATACCCAAGTTGAAAGGGTGATATCACTGACAGGTCACATGATTTTTGCTTCTTCTTTGTTCTTTTTCTTGGCAAAAATGATTGTTGATTTCTTTTTTAGCACCAACATATTTTCCATGCACCCAAGAAAAAGAACAAAAAAGAAACATTCTTTCATGTGCAGACCAGAAAACTCTATCTGAACAACAGGTTTTCTGACATTCATCTAACAAAAGTAAAGTATTATGACGGATTTTTCATATCAGTTTACTCAATGTAAGAATGTTTTGGCCCCTTTGGTGTCTTTACTATAGCTTGCATAACCAACAACACAAACCCTAATGCCTTAAAGGACCATTAGTAAAACCTAAAAACGCCCAATCTTTAACCTGTAGTTTCTACACTACCAAATCCTTGCACTTTGAGTGCTTCGGTTCCTCGGCCACAAGAAAGCATTACCTCACATTTGCTGCTTCAAAAGTAATTTTTTTTTTAAAGTGACAAACAAATATAATCCAGCAGCTTACTGGAGTGACAGGAGGTCGAGGAGCACTGCATTTTTCACGATTGCAAACAACTCTAAACCCAAAGTTGACGTTTCCACACTTGGGACAGGTCCAGTCTCCCTCACTTCGTGAAGCTGGTACACATTAAGTATGATAATTACAATCTATAAAATTAGAAAAGAGAAATTACATTAACAACAGACAACTGTTTGTGGATAGCTGTATAAAAATCACAGTTAGCCTCAAAGGAAGCTATAACCGATAAACTGGCTTTGTTTACTGAAGTAAAAGGAAAAAAAAATAATAATACTAAGTGAATTAAGTTTTGATTATTCTAGAACTTAAGGTTAAGTAACTAAAGGAAACCTCTAGTGTATATTATCTTCAGTCAAACCATGATGTACACATCATCTAAATCAAAATAAACCTCTAGTCGAACTATTGTATAACTACTTTCTTCATCCTCGGCATCATCAGTCATTTTCGAAACACATGATTTACACCAGAGTGAAAGATTGAGAAGGAAAGCATGCAAGAGGGTTTCCAAAAAGGTAGTGAATCCCAGCACGCCCACTACCAGAAAATGCCTTAAAATTGAAATTTGCACTAGAAGGAATAAAACGGAACCCCCATTGGTTAAACTTACCGTCATTACGAGACCTCTTCGATCCGAACGGACCCCGATTATTATCAACCTATGCAATAGAAACACGGTGAAGAAAAAAATACATATAAATAAAAAGGCAAAGGCATCATGTACGAAAGAGATGTTGAGGAGAGAAGAAAAAAAAGAACTTAAACGGGGTTTAACCGAATATATCGAAACATATATACGCACATACATGTATATATACCCAGTCTCCTAAAGAAGACTACTCACCTTCGTAGAAGCCATTGAAGCAATTCGGCAAATTGACTTGCGCGTGTGTGTTAGAGAGAGAGAGAGAGAGCTAAATCTGTGACTGTGAAGTCGCCGCTGTTTTATTCTTGGGGGGAAAGGGGGGACTTTCTCGGTAAAAGTTCTGTTTGGCTGCAGGGGGAACCGGTCTCATGCGTTGATTAGGGTTTAATGCCGATCCCCGTGGGGAATAAGGGTTCCAACTTGAGTTGGGTCGGGTTGGGTGAGGGTGAAGCATGACATACATTATCCATACTAAAATTTGGAATACTACCACGTATAGCTGTGAAGTGTAAACGTCACAAAATTATCTTTTGTAAAAAAAAATGAAGTTTACTGTTAAAAATTTAATTTTTTTTAACTATTTTATATTTATTCACTTTTTTCAATTTCATATGAATTTTATATTTATTCATTTTTTTTCAAGTGAATTAAGCGACATTTGCATATTTTATGATTACAAATATCATTTTTTCTAAAATGACTTTATTGGAGAAATGGCTTTCTTATCAATTTATTTTAAAGAAATAAAATAATAGATAATATATATATATATATTATGTATTGCCAAAAACTAGGTATACTTTAATATTTCTTTCTCCATTTAAACGTTTTACTTTTCTTGACAAGATTTCCCGAAATATGTGTCCATTTTTTAACTTTCTATATTACCATCACTGCTAAGAAAATAAAACAAGGTTTTTATTAAAAGAGAAATTATTTGTACAATTTTAGAGTATGCAAGCCAACGTAATTCTTTTGAAAAAATTGAACAAATTTAGAATTCACATGAAAAAAATACATTTTTTTAACAGTGAGCCATATTTTTTTTCAAATAAAGTATACAAGACTTTCACATCCTAAATTACTCTTTATTTCCCTTTCCATGATCATACTATTTAGAGGCATCGATACAAGCCGGAATAATTTCAACGAACAGGTAAATTGTTCAAAAAGAAAACATAAGAATGCTCAAAATTTCAAAATCAACTGGAAAATTACATTTTACGTCATCAAACTACCAACAACCAAAACAATCAATTTCCATCTGGGAATCACGATGAAACTAATTTTATACACTTCGGAGTAGACGTATGCATACTCCTAGTTTGAAACCGAGGAACCCAGCAATATCCAGGATACAAATTGAACTACTTTTTTCGCAAATTTCCATCAGGATGCTGTAGTTAGAACCATATTCCAGTCCACTAAGCCTTAATTTCCATACATACCAATTGCATAGCACTTAACTAACGTTCAACTTTTCAATTATTTCAAAATGCATCTGCATATTGGGCGGCCTATCAGCACAATAAAATCTCTCACAGACCTGTAATTTTCCTCCACTCCTCCGAGCTGCAGATTCAAGCATATGAAGCAATTTATCCTTCTCAGTGCGTATCCAATTGCGCCTACTGTCACACCATTGCCTAGGAGTTCCATGGAGAAGAAAACGAATGCCTTTAGCTCCTTGGGTGAGGCGTTTGTATATTCTCTCAATCACAGCATGATCAGTGAGATATGCACCAGATGAATTTAAACCAACATCCACGTAATGAACCTCAGTGATACTGTTTAGAAGGGTTTCTTCCGTATCAGGAATGATTTTAATCGCTTCTGAGAAATTGGAACACTGACCAATTCTTGACTGTTCTTCAGTGTAAGATTTATTCCCCGTAAGCATGACATCTGAGGAGCTAAGCTCAGTAATCAATTGATTAATTACAGTACCACCCTTGCTAAACCCAAGTATGAGTGTTTTCGGTTGAGAGAAATGTAGTGCAGGTACATTAGTTGGGTGTTGTTCTCCCTCTATCCTTGAAATTACATTCTTTACCTGCCATGGCCAACAAAAAAAATCAAATGATGGTAACCATTCAATCTTAGGCGTCTGTTAGGGTAAACAGACTCAGAAGAGTCTCCAGATTAGTTCACAAGGATATGCTGTTGTTATCAAGTTCAATGGAACAGGGGAAATCATTCACACTACTTGTGAATGGTTAACACCAAAACGTAATGAACAATAGGTGCAGCCTTTATTCATCAATAGGATTATTATCTACAAATTGTTTCAGCGTAGATACATCTTGCTTTTGTTATGGGATCTTCTATATCTATGATAATTTCTTTTTGATAAGTAAATATCTATGATAATAAGCACACAAAATCTAACCTTTCAAAAGTATGCTACAAGTTATTTTCCCCGTATAAAACCAATATGTTAACTGTAATTTCCTAAATGTGACAAAATTCACGAAAGACCTCACAGTTAAAAGATAGTAACACTTTCTTCTCTCTGTACAAACCCAATATTAATTTTTGAGCTGCAGAGTGAGAATCCAATGCAAGATTCGATCAGTTATCATTTAAGAATTCATTCAGTGCTTAGGAGGAGAAGTACTTGGAAACAGTTTGGAAGAACTTACAAAAAAAAAAAAAAAAAAGTTTGGAAGACCCCAAGCATTTCTTCATCTCAAACTAGTAAGCATTTACATCTACTAAACTTGATTAACTTTAAAAGGTGAAATCTTTACACAACATTAGGAAGCCACAATACAGGAAACAGGCCAGACACATATCAAATACATTAATAATATATCACAATGACAAAAGACAATTGATCAGCGCAAGTACCTCTTTAAGGCAATTTGACAAGAGTGAGATGGTCGACCTAGATGCTGGGAATCCAAGTGGGCTATATGATTTTGGCTCTCCCCATCGATTCACAGATGGAATAAAATCTTTATAGACAGCAAAAGGCCCATTAAAAATAGAAGACTCGAAGACCCAAGCATTGACTGAAGTTCCGAATTTTGAAACCAGAAGTCCAGCTATTGTCTTTGGATCTGACAGCCTCTCGATCACTGAATTTCCAGTCCCTTCAACACGATCTCCATTAAAAAATATGGCGTTTGCAGAAGGCACCTGCAAAGAACAACCAGAGTATGATTTTGTTTTGGAATTCAGGGTAGGCTAAACCAACCAGGTCACGAACGCATTGAGCAAAAGGCCGAGTTCGCGGCCTTGCGGCCTTGAAAAGAAAATGATATGCTTTAATGAAAAGAAAATTGGAAAAAAAAAAGTGATTCAAGATTAGGATTTTAAGGGTAAGAGGAAGGAGAAGCCCTGAATACAATACTAAATATATCAGCAGAATTATGTAAAAATGCTCCTTAATTTTCTTCTGTGAGAGATAAAAAGCGATCCCACTAGTTCGTTACGAGAGTTGAGTGAACAGAACTTACGGCTAATGTTTTGGAAGTAGGCGAGAGGCAGAGAGACGCTGCAACTCTATAGTAAGGGCCGCTGTCAGAGCACAGTGGAACCTTTAAAACTCCACACCAACGATCCATGAATTTATGAACTCTACAGAAATATAAAGGATCGAACTTTAGAAACGAGAATCCTCAAAGATTCTCCCCCAAAACTTGGGAAATTAGCTACAGAATATTTGATCGAAAACTGAGGAAAGTTGGATATTTTTTTTATATTTTAGCTAGCTGACGGTTCCAATTTAAAAGACAATCACTGAGATTGAAAACTTGGGAATTGACCTCACCATAATTCTGTGTAAACTCGCATTCCCTCCTGTGCACCACTATTGACGGCAACACAGCGTATAAGTTATGAAAAAACCCCGTGCGCGGGCGCGTCAACTCGTGTTTTCCTCATCGGGCCCGACAAGCTTAACGTACATCAGATTATTAAAATCATCAAGTAAGATCATAGAGTACAAACCCAACATAAACATTCTTATCGGCCTGGGTATTTTGGCAAACAACTCAAGTGCATTCCGAGTTTTCACGTGGCAGAGGTAGGCTGGTACTAAATTCATGAAAGAATAACAAAGCAGTGCATGGCATACGAACAACGCCGGCGTGCGCGTGCAGGAGAGAGATTACATTAAGCGATGATGAGAATTGGATAAATCGGTGCGCACGCCTCGTACACTCAGTTCCGAAGACAGATTCCAACAGCTTCGCGAGCGAAAAGGAGAGTTTGTGAGTTGCGCCCTGTGAATCGACGTGCTTGAATTGGATCTGGACTTCTAGATCTTGAAACCCATTAGATCGGCCTCTCCCAAGACCCAACCCAATCAATTTATTTATTTATTTTAGAGAGATAACCCGACCCAATTTTTTTGTCTGAAAACACCCTCTCATAAAATTTTTTTTTTTTAAAAAAAAAAATACGGTTACTAAGAAAATTATGAACCTTAATCATGTATTGTCAAATATGAACGGCATTGTGCTACAATATAGTCCAATTTTTTCTAATTTAATGTTTGACAGTTTTTAATCAATCAGCGTAATTAGAAAACTTCATTGTCGTGAGAGAATTGTCTTAAATCAATTTATATTTTTCTTTTTTTTTTAATCAATAAGAAGGCTTTCCATGTGGGCACAACAACTAAAATTTTGGTTGTTTCGAGAACCACAAAATTACGGGCAAGCCGATGAAGCTAATTTTTTTTTTTTTTCCTAAGCAATCATAATATACATGTTAAGTAAAAATAGCATATATCCGGCTAATAACAAGGTTATAAGTACTAAACTTTCTATCTGCATGGCTATTAACCTTAATAACAATAAAAGTACTACTTATATATCGGATTATTTAGTATAGATTTTGATATACATCAGTTACTATTCATTCACAAAAATTATTATATATCAATAAAGAGGATGTAACGTCTCTATATAGCCTTGGACAGAAATATATAAACACATCTAACCTCATCTGTATGGGTACTCATGCATGTTATATATATGCCAAAAGTACTTATATAAAATATAACATCACTACCAAAACTGTAAGAACAAGAAATTGCATAATCCCACAGCCTTTCTTTTAATTTTTTTGCAATCCCAAAGCCTATCCAAACTAGCTATTTGCTTGCAGGAAACCAAGTGACATTTCAAAGCGAAGAAGTGGCCATAATTATATATGTAACTAAACTGCAGCTAGCTGCAATATATGACGTACCTACTGACCCACATATTCTTTCATCCAACAGTATATATACGACATCCGCTCGATCGAGCCTTTCACCTGCATCGAGCAGACTCAAACACACAAACACACATCCATAAAAAATATTTGTACTCAGTCCTTTCCAAGTGTCCAACACACGAAAAAAGAAGAATAAAAGGTCCGAGGGGTAAAATACACCAGGTCCTAAATAGCTCTCAAGGCGTAACTTATCAAGGAGGGAAGCTTATCAAGGAGTCATTATTAGAAGACAAAAGAAGATTGAGGAAAACAAAATAAAGAAGAAAAAAAGGAAGACGAGGGATAATGTGTCAAAAAGAAAATGAACGATCTGACGTAAAGTAAATGAAAATGACATAAAGTAAAGGGAACCAGCTATAATAAAAGGAACAAATGCCTACGGTTTCAGAGACTTTTTGGAAGGGTTGGAGGGATCTTTGGGCCAGGCTTCTTGGAGATTTCTTCTTGCTTCTTCAATTTCTAGACAGAGTGTTTTAAAGAGAATATTTTCTTCAACAAATAGATCTTCAGTTCTCATTGTACAGTAAAAAATGGGAGGTTATTATAGACTATAAACTATTTCCTCTCTCCAAATCCGTGAACGTAAGTTTAGTGTCAAATCACGTAAATTTATGTATCTATCTCTCCTAATTTTTTCTATATTTAAATATTATTCACTGTCGTCAACATACACACAAATACCATACAGCCGCATCAAATCATCGTTGGGGGTACACACCTCACCGATAAGGGCCATCCCACTTCAACGCGTCCGGGAATGGATTTTTCTGCCATTTCGGGTTATACAATTTTTTAGCGTTAACAAAGGAGATCAATATCATCGTTATATCAATGTTGGTAGTGTGATGGGAACCTAGTGCTAACCATGATTCAGTTCATGGCGAGGCCGAGCGAGGTCACCACATGTGGGCAAGTGGAGGAATCTCTGGCTCCCTGCCCTGCCTATCTCATTGCAGGGGTGATCCTTCAACAGAATGTTGTAAAGGCGTCAAAACTATCAAGGCGAGCTGTCCAAACACTGCCGAAAAGCGGGAAGCATGAGATTGTGTAAAGCAAGCTGCCATTCGCTTACCCAATTTGAAGAACGACTTGGCTGCGGATCATCTCCCTACCAAGTGTAAGGTTCAAATGGACATTCCAATCTCTCGTACCACCAAGTACTGTAACACGTAAGTCTCTCAATCTCCTGCATTCTGCACGTACATGATTGACAAAAATTGCATTGCAAATTAATGCATGATGTTTAATAGTTCTGCTACAGGCAACTGAGGGTGGGAAACCTCCGAGGAATCGGTTGACATGCCAAGACTAAAAACAAAAAATCGATTGAAACATAAGGTGAGCTTCGTCTGCTGCCTTGATTCTTTCCGCTGCAACCTAGGCTTTCTCTTCCTTTCTCACGAAGGTTCTTTTTTTTCCAAGGCTCCGGTTCAGAATATTATCTTAACCGCAAAGCGTGCCCATACTTTGTCATTCTGAGCTTCCATCACCCCCTCAATATGGTCAAACCCAATCCTCTGATTATTTCAACTATTTCTAGGAAGAAACCCCATTCTTCACAAAACATCTATAAGAATACGAAACAACAAATAAAAAAAATGATCAGTCCTATAGAACCACAGGCCTAGATGCCCAAGAACTTAAGAGGTTCATTATGGTTGATTGCAAACAAATGGCAACTCCTCTAATTGCCAATGAAAAACTTAAGAAAGAATATGGGGGAAAATTAACTAATGGGGCTACTTACAGAAGCTTGATTGGCAGCTTCCTATACCTCACTTCTACTCGACCTGATCTCATGTTTGCTACAAGCATGTTGTCTAGGTTCATCCAAAATCCTAGTCAAGTGCATTTTCGTGCTGCAAAAAGAGTGTTGAGATATGTTCAAGGAACTTTGAAGTATGGTATTTCTTTCAAACCATGTTCTTATTCAAAATTAATTGGGTACACTGACAGTGATTGAGGTGGTTCTATTGATGATATAAAGAGTACATCAGGATATTATTTTAATTTGGGATCAGGAATTTTTCTCATGGGGTTCAAAAAAACAAGGTTCCGTGGCTCAATCTACAATAGAAGCAGAGTATGTTGCTGCTGCCAATGCTATAAATCAAGCTATATGGCTGACCAGAATACTTGAAGATATGGGATCTAAACAACAACTTCCGGTTGAGATTTTCTGTGATAATAAATCAGCAATTGCAATGGGAAAAAATCCAATTTATCATAGTCGAACCAAGCACATTGCTATTAAGTATCATTATCTTAGAGAAGTAATTGCTAATGGAGATGTTGAGTTGAAGTATTGCAAGTCCGAAGAATAATTGGTTGATATCTTTACGAAGGCACTTTCTAGAGACAAATTTCAGAAGCTGCGATTGATGCTTGGAGTTGAAGAAAATGCATCAAGAAGGAGTATTGAAGACTGATGCAGTTTTCTATACAAGCTATATTTAGTTTTCTGCTATTATTAGTCATCAGATTTATTACTCTGCTTTAAAGCAATATGTTATTAATTGTTATTATTCTCAAGATGGCATATAAGATGTATTTTGGTGAATTGTAAACAGTAGAACAATAGAATCAATCAAAGAATTGTTGGTTGAAGTTCTCACTTGTTTTTCTCTTTGGTTTCATTATTTTTCTGTAATCTGATTTCTAAAACCAACATTAATAATATCATCATTGATCCTCTTTGTGATCCAGTTTTTGCAATTGAGCATATTTATACTGGACTTTTGAAAACCATGTAAAGTCCTAATGAACATGACCTGGTTTCGACTAAAACCAAGATATGATATTTACTGAGCGAAAAATAACCATTTTGCTTTTATTACACTGGCTAGCATTTTACAAGAAACATGCTTATGGAATGGAACTGAAGAGTGGTGATTGATTTTCAGAGCCCCAAACAACCTATGAAAGTTTTACCTTGTCTCTGAAAATAATGATGGCAATTAAACCATTTGTTCTTTTCTGGCTCGTTAATATCTCAACCTAATGTCTATCCTGGTCCCAATCACCATCAAACATAGAGGCAACCAATTCCTTGTCAAGGGCTTTGAAATTTGAATGCTTCTTGCTAAGGTTTTATGTCACTGACTCTCTTGTGACCATTGCTTATTTGTGACCCTTTTTTGTGATGAAAAGGACTATATGCGACGAAAACATACTCATTTTAATTGGAAATAGTCATTTCGCTAGAAACAACTAGTTGCAAATAAGCAGTTTTCTTATAGTGGCGATAGTTTTCTTTACTTCTAGGCTGCTCATTTAGCTGGCCCCAATGGTCCATTTCCAACGTGGTGTTATGCTTGGCTCGAGACCATAAGGCTCATTGCAGGCATAGGGACACATGTACTTTCTTATCATTATTTTATGGAATTCATTTTTTTTCATGTTCTTATTATTGTTATGGTAAACTGCATTAAGATTTTAACTTTTTTTCTTTTTTAACTTGTTGGAAGGCTTATGTAGGATCACAAACACTACAAAGCATCATTTTATTATCTACTGGAACAAATCAGGATGGAGGATATCTTGCTCCAAAGTGGTTTTTCTTTGCATGTACATAGGTATGACTATTATTTGGGCATTTCTCAACACTTATGCATTAGCAGTGATTGCCTTCATCGACATAATCTCAATATGGTGGCAGGTATATTAGCTAGATCTAGGCTTGCTTGTATGCATGTTACTATCTTTTTCATGAGTACAATGTTATAAAATCCCTTTTGCATCAACAGCTTCCAAATGCTTGTTCCTTTCCTCCCTTTTTCCTAACAACTCAATTAATGGACCATTACACATACTCCTTTGCCTACTTTTGAAGTAGTAATTTTTTAAGTTTTGAAAGAGATGAATATAATTGAGAAGCAATTATGTGACATTCTGTCTGCAATGCATGAAAACAATACAGTAATTAGAATTTTAATAAATATCATTCCATTTTATCACACAACAGTTAAGCTGAATACATCCTCTAAAATAGAGACATTACCAGCAGGAGAAAAAGAAAAGGAAAGAAATATGAAATAATCAAAGTGGAAAAATGGCTATAAGCCAAAGTGATCAGGCACTTAAAGTTTGTGTATGGAGAATACTAAAATTGCCTTATCTTCTTTTTTAATATTAAGAAATTCCAGCAATCAGTGATGATTCTTAGTTGTAATATATACCTGCAGTCATCACCGATCAATCAGGGCCTGTTGCAGTGGTCTATATATGTAGTGATGACTCTCTCTGTTTGGTTTTTGAAGATGGGAGGAAATAGAGTCTTTGAGTTATCTGGAATGGGAATAGTTTTAAGTTTCTAATTTTTTTTCTAGGATTTTATTTTCCAACTGTCTTCAATGTGGCGAAGTTAAACATTACTGATGTATGGAGTTATAAATGAGAAACTCTGGTCTTACAGATGTCTCTTCTTCTCGTTCCTTTCAATACTCCTGCAAAGGAATCATATCAAACTTAAACAAAGAGATGCAAACAAGCAATACCTGCTGAACCTAGGCCTCGATCCCATCCATCCAATCATAAGAACTCTCTCTCTCTCTCTCTCTCTCTCTCTCTCTCTATTTCTTGTCTCCCTTTTGGGGAGGTGGATACTTCTAGCAAGTCTGATCTAAAAATGTTGCCTGAAATAGTTCTTTAGGTTCACCAGGTTCTATCCTCCTGCCATCAATGTTTTTATTTTATATTACATTGATTTGCTTGTAAAGCATGATGTTCTTAAAGAAGTGAAGCAGAAGATTGATGTTGGGTCTGTAGTACGAGGTAAGATTCTTTTCGTCTCTTAAGCTGGTTTTGATTTCCAGTCAGCTTAGTCATACGTATTGAGCTGGAACTGTTTGCAGAAGTCATCCGTGCCAAGTCTCCAAGTACCGCATTTATATTTGTTCACCGTACTTTATATTTTCTATATTTATATGCTCTTAAATCTTTAATAACCATACCTAAACTCAAAATTCATTTCACGTAAGAACATTTACCATGTCTCAAACACATCGCGCAACATTGTGTTCAGAAAAAGAACGGATCATACAGTTAGGCGTAGAGGTGGATCAACTCGAGAAACAACACCACAAAAGATTGAATGCTCTCTCGATAAATGCCGTGAATGAAGACACCACATGACCACCTTTACATGCATAACCCCCAAAACTTTGTAACCACCATCTCAATGACCAAGAAAACAATTCCATGATATTTTGTTGTTTAAGGAAGAAACTGTAATTTAAATTCCCAATAAAAATGTTTTATTTCTCAAACTTGCTTAAACTAATGGTTTGTTTAAAATTATTACTGTTTGGTTTATAACTGGAATGAGATTATTATCCTTCTTTACAACAACTTGTTTTTAATTCAACCAGGGCAACGTGCAACTAATGTGTGTGTATATACCTTACACGTATGGTTCAAACAGTTGCTAATTTTTTTAAAATATAAATATTAAGGGCAGTTTTAATTCGGATGATGAAAATCTACATTATCTCTAGATCACTCTATCTACATGTTCTCCAAACAGAGAATTAATTATAGATAAAATAATTGAGTCTTCGGTATTAATTGCACGCGTGAGTAGTTCCATTAGCCATATATACATGTAGAGACGCCCTACTCCCTAGGCTAGCTAGATGATCTTATATCGACAGTCATGTATACGCGCGTAAGAGCTAGGGCTGATTTCCGCGTCGTTAATTGTAATAATATATATATATAGTACTAATTAATTAATTAATCATATATATTATATATATAATTTGAGTAAGGGTCAAAGCGATTTTCACATGGAAAAAGCCGTACTAGAAAAAACAAAGAAGAAAGCATATTCATGTACGTTATACCCATGACTTAGCTTTAATTAATTATTCTCATTCCACTAAAAAAGAGTACTATTATCCAAATTAAAAAAAAGGCACGTGCCCATTCTGGAAACATGTGTGCGTAGTTGCATGATATATTAGACTGATCTGCGGATGGAGCTTGAATCATGACGACGACCGGCCAATATATAATATTATATATATGTGACATAATAAATATGCAATTTTAACATTTAAATTTCTTCAAATATAAGCGGCTGCATGCAGCTTCCGGCATGCATGTATTAAAAAAAGTCTTTAAAAACTAAGAAACAAGTTGTAGGGTTAAGATCAGCCACCTAAAAGTTAGCCTCGAAATAAAGGTCAAAGTCAAGTTAAGAAATATTAAGGTTAAAAAGTAACAAGGAAAGATACTCGGTACTTGTAAAAGGTGAGAAACTCAACTCCTAAAAAAAAAAAGGTTCCGCAATATAAATTGGATTTAATCAAGAAATAGACCACTATAAGATCCCTCACAAATCTAATAGGATCTCTCCACAGAAACCCCTTACGTCTAAGCTTACCACAACTTTTTTATGCTTAGACTAAACTCCTTCATTGTATTGTGAAATATATGAGGTCATGAGAAATTGTAAAATTACTCATTATAATATATTTCACTCACAAACAATCTATGGACGTAGACATTATATCGAATCACGTAAATTTCTGTATTTTTTTATTTATTTTTATTCGTTTATTTATTATTTATTATATGAATGAATGTGAAAAGTATCGTATCAAAACCTAAATCACCAACGTGAGCTAGGAATCATTCTTTTATTCCTTTCGATCTGCTGTACGAATTTAGGCATTAATAATACAAGTTAATTAATTAGGTTAGTATATATTCATTTAAAATAAAATATGAAATATTTTAGTCATTATGCTGCTAAAATTAATTAGCTAGATTAATAAATTAATTAATGACTAATTGGCCATGAGTACCCCATAATTTATAACCCTAGCTAATTGGCCGGCAGGTACGTACTGATCGATCCCCATTTCAAATAAAATGAAAATAAATATTAGATATGAAACAATTTCACAAAACAGATGATGATAGAATTAGAAAAATGTTTCTTGCAATCGTGTGGGGGAGTCGGAGTGCAATCGTTGCCCATTTGGAAAATGAAACTAAATGAAACAGTTTCATTTTTGACAAACTACGTCGTTTTGGCAAAACACATTGTGACCCCCTTTCTTCCTTATGCTCTCTTTCATCGCACCCCTTTCTCCCCTTTTGCTTGTTTCTCATTCTCTTTTAGGCTTCTTTTCTTTTATTCCACAAAGAAAACTTCATTCCCAATCACCATGGCCTTCATCTTTGCAGCTCCAAAAACTTTCTTCCTTTCTTCTTCCTTGTTCGCAACCTAAATCTTTGTTGTCCTACCAAGATGCAGGACTATATGTACGATACTTGAGTTTTGCGTTTTTCCCATGCAGCAAGCTTCCGTGCTTGCAAATCACAAACAAAAATATTTAGATAACTTCCATAGTATTCAAATGTAAAGGGAACAAAATATAAACAACAAACTTTTTCTCGTTCTAAAACTAGCTCTACACTTTGCCTCTTCTAGCCTGTTGTGACTTGAACTCGTTTGGAAATATTATTTTTTATTTATAAGCGAATTCACATGAATGAATACCTATAAATGTTAAACAATCAATAAAGAAAAATTGTAAACAAGAAAAAAGAAAACTTTTTACCACGATGCATGTGCCGAAATATGGGTTTACGAATTGAGTGAGAGGAAGAGAACAAATCAATTTGCACAAATCCTTCACAAATTTTGCAATCAACCCTTTTATACTATAATTTTTTGTTTTGCAATTTCTTTACTCTTGAAGAAGAGTCATAGAAAGCCATGAAATAGAAAGAGTGCAGATATGTTCACTCATTTGCTCAAAACTAGTGAAAAATGGAGGGAAGAAGACAAAAATATCTAGTTTGTAGAAAAAAATTTGGAAGACTATTCTAAGATCTGTCGTCTCAATATTTTTTTTTTATATAATTTGGTTGGTGTGGCAACGACTGCACAGCTGTTGTAAGCAGCTGACTGTCCGTAGAAGAACTAATAGAATTAATTGGGACAAATTAAAAGAAATAATAGGCCGGCTAATACCAACAAGATCGAAAATGGTCAACGGCCAACTTGGCTGGCTGGCTAGCTAGCTACCTAGATCGAAGGTGATGAAGAACGTATAGTACAACTTTTTTTTATTTTTGTAGGCAGTATAGTACTACTTATATATGTATATACAATTTGCACTTAGTAATTAATTAAAATGTTGGAACCGCCATTAATTATTACTTTAGATAATTTAATTAAGTGCATGGAATCATGATAGCATTAATTTCAAACGTCGTCATTTGGAAATTGGAACCTTATAAGTAATTAAGGGAAGCTTTTTTGACTTTTACAAACCTGCCTAAAACTCTAGAATCGTAACATTTCAACTTTACATGTTAGACCTCGAGTTATAAGCTAGCTAGCTAGCTAGCTAGGGGCCAGTTTTATAAAATTATCGATACGTTAAAAATTATAAAATTTAATATTTAAATTTAAAAAAAAAAATTAACAAATTAAATATTATAAATAAATTAAATTGAAAGTAAAAATATATGAACACGTAATAGTACTAGTACTCATCTAATTGATGGAAGCTAGCCAGTGAGATCATGAGGATATTTCGTTTAGCATTTCTCGAGTAAACATATATATACATATATAATAGTAATTAAATCATTCATTTAATTAAGTATTCAAGCCTTTATAGACATGACCAGTACCTAATTGAATGAGAACTTTATAAATTCTTACTTTTATAAACTTATCCATCCCAGAGTTTGAACTTTAATGTTTTGTCGGGTGTCCGACTAAGCAAAAAGTCTCCATCCTCACATAAATTGAAGAGAATTACTAACTATCCACTCTCATATCTTATATTTATAATTTTTTTATAAAATAAAAAAATATTTTTTATAAATGTAAAATTTTTTTTAAGATCTAGAATGATGAATAATAATCAATAAGAAGAATTTTTTTAAATTGAAATTTCAAAATTAAAAATCAACTCTATAATAATAATAAAAGGAAAATACTACTCTTCCTATTAGGGTTATTGTCGAGTTTTTTTTTTTTTTTTACTTAATAATGAAGTAAGTATTTTTTTAATAATATTGTATATTTTTTAAAAATATATATATAAATATTTAAAAAATACATATAAAAAATTAAAAAATATATAAAATGAAGTAGCGGAACGCCCCAACGTGGCTGTAGAGGTACCCATAATAATAAAACAAAAATGTCTCAAGTACTATTGGCTAGACCACAGCTAAGGGGACCTTTAATTAATTTTAACAATAAAGCTATCGTACCCTGCACTCCACCTTTAAATTACGAAGGGAGTTAAATTGAGTTGAGTTGAGTTGAAATGATAAAATATTATTAAAATATTATATTTTAATATTATAATTATTTTAAAATTTAAAAAAATTGAATTGTTTATTATATTTTATATTAAAATTTTAAAAAATTATAATAATGAGTTAAGATGAATTATAATTCGAAACGAAGCTTTCTTCCCAGCCCTCTCGCTTTCTTCTCTGTACAAAATGCATGGCAACACTATAACAGTGCTAATGGGTTTTGGGAACCATTATTTGTAAGGAATTTTTTTTCCATGCTAAACTATATCCTTTTTACAACGAAATTCTATTTCTCTTTATAAATAGATGCAATTGTAACGAAAAAATTTCCTTACAAAATGATAGTTGCAATGATATATAATATATATTTACAACGATTTCCAGATTTCCTCGATGGACTTTAGCAACGAATTGAATGAATTGTACGTCAAATTAAGAGACTATATATCGTATATATTAATATTTAGCTAAATTTCTGCATCACATGCATGCATCATGCGATATTGAAGGAAATTAAGAGAGCATGCAGTGATAATTTCATTGATTAAGCACTAACAAGAAGTACTAGCTAGTACTTAAGAAAAGAGAATAAAAAAACTCGATCAATCCAGTGGTAATTTATTATTTTTCATTTTTCGGACGATCAACTGGCCGTCCGGCCGGATGCATGTCTATCTATTTTGTTGTTTTTGCTACTCTTATAATTAATAATTTATATATAAAAAAAATATTTTAATCACAAGAGAATTACATAAAAATAAACCGGCAAAGGTCTTGTTATGGTATACCAAATTATAAAGTTATCTTTATATTTAATTAAGTAAATTTAATAGATTATATGAAATCACGTCAATTTATGAATTATTTACTTTTATATAAACTCTTTATGTCTCTACTTCTCTTGAAGCATTCTCATTGACTTGGTTAAATGTATCTTTAAAATTTAGTCAATATCATACTTTTTTATATTTACCTATTCTATTTAAATTAAATCCACACATTGGATTAGCCATTCACTCTCTATATAATAATAAAATATTATTAATTAATAATTTTTTATTTAATTTATTTGTATCACATTTTATAATTCTACCAATTTAATATTAATAATAATTATATTCTAATTAAATTAATATTAAAAAATCATATTTTCAAAAGTCGTTTAATGTAATAACAAAAAATATTTGATTAAATTCATCTAAATTTCTATCTAAATTTCTTAATTACAAACTAAATAGTATTTTTATTTGGAATGAGAAATTAGTATTTTAATGTTTGATAAATTAATTGTGGTTCTCCGTCTTTAACCAATCATTATAGTAGAAATCTATTTTATTTTAGATTTGAACAATCTAATGTGTGGTGTTTTTAACATTAATTATATAAAATTTAACTAATTTTCTCATTTGGTGAGGTAAATGTGGATGCTCATATATATAAACTCAGGTTATACGTACGTACGCTAGCTGTCCACTTGGCCACTTTTTGTTTTTTATTTTTTATTTTTATTTTCTAATCACTACACTTGGGCGCAGCAACTTGTTCCTTCCATATAATTTATATATAGTTTCCAAGTTTACATTTATTGCATCTCATGAAAATCTTCGCTATAAATCTTCAACGCCCTGCAAAGAAACCTTTACGAGAGCTACCTACAGATCAAAGAAAGAAACCTAAACACAAAAATTGCAAACATAACTGCAGGCCAGGCAAGATCATGAACTCGGACTTGGCTGTCCTCGAATCGGTTCGACGGTACCTTCTCGGTGATTCCGAAACTACCGGGATCAGTTTTCACTCGGCGATGAGTTTCGAAAACGCTGAGGTGGTTTGTCGGACTAGTACTAGTACTACAAGCTTTAGCAACGTTTCTCTTAATGACAGTTGGGGCACTAGTACCGCGACGTTGGCGTTGAAAGTGGACGACAATACCTATCAGGAGGCGGTGGTTTCGTCGAATCAACTTGATTTAACGTCGGCAACCACCGTCGAGTCGAAGCCTCGGGGAACGAGAAGCAAAGTGGCTGTGGCGCGTGAGTGCGCCCGCGCACCGCTTTACAGGGGGGTGAGGAGGAGGCCGTGGGGAAAGTACGCGGCGGAGATAAGGGATCCGACGAAGAGCGGTGTGAGGGTGTGGCTCGGAACGTACCAGACGGCTGAGGATGCGGCTTTGGCATATGACCGAGTTGCTTTCAAGACACGTGGTTCGAAGGCTAAGCTCAATTTTCCGCACTTGATCGGCAACGATTGGGAGCCGATCAGAGTGACCTCAAACTCCGCTCGCCGGAACCGTTGTCCGCCTCCATCGTCCGATACTCTTGGAAGCGCACGGCCACTAGCAAAATAAGACGAGCTACTAGCTAGCTAGTTGGCTTTAATTTCTCACTAGCTACCATTCCATATATATTTGACTAAAGTATATTATATATAGCCGGTGGGCTTTAATTTCAAGTAGAAAGGATATGTACATAGGGGAAAATGCATGGTAGATTATGTTATAAATTAGGATTGGTTGCAAAATAATAATCAAATGGAGGAAGGTATTAAAATTAGGATATTGTTATTTAAAGTCATTTATAGCATATACTTTTTACATGTTATAATTTGATTTATGTATATATCTTAGCTCTCTCTTGCCGCTCGTCCCCTCGTTACCGCCGCATCCCAAACTTACAATATTTATGTATTTTTTCTTTGATGTGAGAAATCTTTTATTTTTTTATGTATTCACCCCTACCTTTGATGCCTAAGTCAACTTAGGTATTCAGTCTATGATTTAATGGAGCTCAAATAAAAGTGTTTAGAGAGTTTTATGCCCCAGCGAGAGGGGCATATATACCTGGTCAGAATGATCCTCTGGCAAGTCGATCGTGGCGATATCACTCCATACTCAGGTCGTGTCCTCTTCTAACGTTCTGCCACGCGATAGGCCATCTATGCCTGATTGTGGCAACCGCTGACAACCTAAGGTTCATGTTGTGGCTTGTCCATCTCCAACCTTCATTAAATGCAGCGTGGTCTTGGCTTGAGGCTTCCACCTTCTAGCTCGGTGTTCAGGGACTAGGGTTGTCCTTGACCCTGCGTATATGTATTGTCAGCCCTTAGTGATGTCAGGATTTCTGACTTAAGATTCACGTCTCGTGCGTGCTACTTTGCTGCTTCTTTCTAGACTTCTTGGCCCGATCCATCTTATCTTAATGTCTCGTGGGCTGGCACTTATAGTCTGGTCTGACATTGGGAATGACCTCCTCACAGTTCCAGATCCCAAGTTATAAGGGAAACCTTTTGACTTTTATAAACCTCTATTATGCATGTATGTATGCAAGCAATCACCGAAATTTAGAAACACGCGCGTTGATGAAATTTAGAAACTACGTAAAATAATAAAAATATATATATATAAAGCTAAAATCAACAATACCATATTAGAGTTCATGATCAACTAATTTGTAGTCCGCGTTCTTTTACGTTAGTTGTTGCCTTTCAGCTTCTCGCGTGGTTCAAAAAAGGGTGAATTTTATTTCATTATTATCATTACTATTTTTTTACCTTCAAAACAACCTTGCATATTCTAACTTTATATATAACCTGATCATGAGAGTAGTTCTCAAATGAACAAGTTATCTATATATCTAATAATTCTTTGTTATGATTTTTTTTTTAATCTGGAAATAAGATTTTAAACCTTTCGGGAAATAATTTTTAAAAATAATTTATTTTTCCTTCCAGTTATTATTAAGTCCTTTAAAGCCATGCAATTGTTTCTTTCCTATGGTTTGAGTTATGTTGTTATAATTTGTTTCGTTAAAAAAAATAAAATAAAATAAAATAAAATAAAATAAAATAAAAATTTGCGGCTATGCATTGTTTGGTGTATAGCATTAGAATCGAATTATCACTACAACAGAATGTGTCTTTTATAACAAAGAAAATTGTTACAAAAAAATGAGAAACCGTCACTAAAGATATCTGGTGACGGTTGGTAACCGTCACCACGACTGTCACCTAAAGTGCATCACAGAAAACAATTGGTGACGGTTTACTGTTCAACCGTCACAAAAAAAATTTTAGTGACGGTTGGAGGTGTTCCGTTTGGTAAAATATTTGAACGTTACATTTTTTGTGACGGTTGAAAACTGTCACAGCAAGTCACGTTCGGACGTCAAATTAAACGTTCGAACGGTAACCCGACCGATTGGCGTTCGAATGAGAGAAGTTGACGTTCGTTGAATATAGTTCGAACATATCATATTTACGTTCAAACATTTATGCGTCCAAACGTTAATTAGAATAAACGTTCAAAATTCCGTTCGGACTTAAACGGACTAATGTTCAAACGTAAGCGTTAACGTTCGGACGTTATTTTGAATGTAAACGAAGGAGCGTTCAAAGGCAAGTGGTACGTTTGGAGGTTTGTTGGAACGTTAATCGTTGACTCATTCGAACGTTTTGTTCGTTGAGGGTCAGAACGTTCGAACGTAGAGGCTTACGTTCGAATGTTACGATACACAATATGTATTCACGTTCGAACGTTGGTTCGAATGTGAACAAACGTTCGAACGTTTTTACTTTACATTCGAA
Organism: Juglans microcarpa x Juglans regia; assembly: GCF_004785595.1. Lineage (NCBI taxonomy): Eukaryota > Viridiplantae > Streptophyta > Magnoliopsida > Fagales > Juglandaceae > Juglans > Juglans microcarpa x Juglans regia. The sequence goes on along the minus strand of NC_054606.1, from coordinate 2,229,571 downwards.
CGTACAGATTAGATATACTAATTTCATAAAATTTAAAAACATATTACTTGTTTCATCATATTACATACCATCAATTAAAAACTAACAATGTCTTATAAAATTTTAAAATTAGATATTAAAACTAGCCACCACTACAAAAGACAAATTTATTTCTTCTTTTTTCTCGCCCACCGCGATTCTGTTGCAACGACATAATACGCTCCATTTGCACCATCATCTCCCGTTGCACTTGCTCTTGCACTTCACTGTGTATTCTTTCCTCCTGGTCTCTATGTTGGTCCTGCAAACGCGTCTCTAAATGAGACTATCGTTCTAAGAGAGACTCTAACTCTTGCTGTCTCGACCTCATATATTTATTCTCACGCTGTGCAGCTTCTAAAGCTGCCGTAAGATTATTAATTTGTGAAGTCGATGAGGTTGAGGAGGATGAACATCTATGCTTGATAGATCGTCCCAAACCTCTTGCCATACTAGACTGCGGCCCGAGTACTTGCTTGAATATGTCTATGTCACTAGGAGAGGATTTGCCAGAAGTCGACTGCATCTCCATCATTTTTTCCTGTAATTTGAAAGGTAATGATCTTAAATAATTAGTAACATATTAAAAGAAATAGAAATAAAAACTAAATTATTCAAATGTTACATAAATAATTTATTTAACAAAATTAACATTGCTTACATAATTATCTGCAGCGACATGATCCATCCACTCACTATAATCATTAGTGTGAGCAGCAGCATAGACATGAATGAGGGAAAAGTTTTTAGGATCATCATGTTTCTAACAAAGCGACATTAGCAATTTTCAAAATATAATATTAATACTTAAATAAAAGAATATCAGGAAAATAAATGAAATCTAAAATTTTTTAATTACCATTTTTTCAGCAAGACAGTGAAATGACCTTGAACCGGCATGATGGTGGACAGTCAGAGCGGATCTATTCTGTGCATTTGTAGAACTCAAGTGCTACAAAATATATTAAAAATGTTAATTGTAATATGTATACATATAATATATAAAACGAATATAAATGTAAATAATTAAAAGATATAAATGTAAAATACCTGATAATCTGGAGATGCGAAAAGATCACAACACTTTCTCCAATCATCTAACTTCATCTGCTGAAAAGGAGACTGCTCAGCCTCTTCCAACGTCTCAAACTTCTTGAAGTGGTCATGACATCGTCCTTTGTGACGTCAGAATAGTGTAGCCATCAACTCATTCACAGTTCTCAAATCCTCGCTACGGCAAAAGTCAAGATCGAATTCATCCTAACAAGGGAATCAGGTCAAAAATATGATATACTAATCTAGGTGAAAAAAATGTACTCTCAAAGTAAACTCACCAGCACACGACTTCGAATGTGCTCCTTAATCTTATTCAGAATATCTCGCCATGAGCGCACATAAAATGGAGCATAAGCTCGAACTACTGTGCCAATATAGGAGGAAAGCGCTACTGCACGAAAGCGCTACTGCACTATCATCCACTCCTCCAGTAGAATTATCAGGAATTGTGATCTTCAGTTTTCCGTACCTTCTATTTTTTTCAAGAGAGATGCCACGTGTATAGCCACGACCGCGACGTGCAGATGCGTCAACTACATGATAATAGATAGTATAATTATAAATTATATAGTTATTGAGACAAAAGTATTAACTATATGATTAATTATCAACGACAATATTTCCTTACTGGTAGGTATCGACTGGATGTTGTTCTCTTCTGTGTTAACTTGATCTTCAGGAACGGATTCCTCGAGTGGGAAGTCCTCAATGGGTTCAGGACTTGGACTTGGTGGAGGCACATTTCTTCGTTGTCGTTTTGGCAGCATTCTTGAAAATAATTAATTATATCAAAGAAAATTAATTAGAAGAAATTATGAAAATTCAAGATATTTTATAGTCACCTATATGAATTAAATATTTAGTACTTTTATTCTTCATTTTCGGATGAATTTTTCATGCTTGTTTCAGAATCTCCATCAATAACATCTTCATCATCATCATGCACCTCTTCTTCATTGTCCTTATCCACCTCCTGTCCGGATTCTGATTCTTCTTCATATTCTGACTCTTCCTCTTCTTCTTCCTCCTCACTTACTTGAATTGAATGATCATTTAATACAAACGGGTCGAGATAGACGGGTGGGACATCATCTTTACACAAAGGGAGCAACTCGAGTGCACCGAGGTCAACAAACAAGTTAATACCCTCTCCATCTTCCTGGTATGCCTCTACAATCGGAGTGTCATGATCTTCATCTCCACTATTCTCGTAATCTGCACTCGTTCCTGCTTCATATATATTTCGAGGGACAAATTTTTGTACTACTCGCCAAGTTATCTTTCCACTATCTTCATCAGCACTTTTCATTGGATCAATCAAGTAATAGACTTGGGTAGCTTGACAAACCAATACAAATAGATCATCTTCGTACCATTTAGATGCAGTATTGACACTCGTAAAGTGATTATCCCTATGTATCGAAACCCGACCACCGCCTAGATCCCACCAATCATATTTAAAGACATATGTTACAAACCCACCTAGATATTTCAATCCGATAATATCACGTATGACACCATAATAGTCAATATCATCTATTCCATGACCCCCTCGACCAACACACCATAGTTTTGAGTCTTTCTATTACGTTCACGGTCTAGAGTATGGAATCTATAACCTCGAACCGTACATGCAGTGTATCGAAGTGCTCTATTTGAGGGACCGCGGGCCAATGCATACAATTCAGAAGAAATTGATCCGGGATCACGAGCACGTTGTTCCAAAATCTAAAAATTGAAATAGTATATATTTATTATTTCATTATCCAGAGTTAAAAATTTCAAAATATAACATATATTTAATTTTAGTTCATACACGTTTTTCAAACCATCAGGAAAATTCTTCCTCGTGTCTTGCCTCTATATTTTCTACGCCTTCCATCCTAAGTTTGTCCATGTGCTTACTATTATAACATGTTGCAAAAGAAGTAACAATTATAGTTAATTTTAAGAAAACTATAATTATTCGAAGCATGGAATGACATACTTGAGATAATCATCAATCTCCCGGCAATTATTTAGCACATACCACCAAACTTTGCCCAACTCTCTATCAATTAAATCGTAACCTGTTTGTGCACCCAAGGGTCGTACATTCTGGGAAAACACTGATAGCTCACGAGGAGGCGGAGCAGCAAGATCACCATTTCGCTCTTGACGATTAAATCTTGTCTCAACACCACGAAAATATAGAGAGCAAAATGTTAACCATTCATCGTGTATATAGGCCTCTGCTATTGAACCCTCAACTCTGGCTTTGTTCCCAATAGTGCGCTTCAGTCGACCCAAATATCTTTCAACTGGATACATCCAACGAAACTGTACTGGTTCACCCAAAAGTACCTCTCGCGATAAATGTATTGCTAAATGGACCATAACATAAAAAAATGATGGTGGAAAGATCTGCTCGAATTTACATAGTATAGTAGCAATGTCTTCTTCCAATTTCGACAACACATCTCGATTTACTACCTGAGCGCACAAATCCTTAAAACACATACAGAGTTCAGATATGGCGACACATACATTAGATGTCATCTTCCCACGAATTCCCACAGGTAATAACTTCTGTAAAAATACATGACAGTCATGACTTCAATCCACTGATTTTCCAATCATCAAGACTCACGCATCTACCAATATTTGAAGCATAACCATCTGGCAACTTCACACCTTGCAACCATTTGCAGAAATCCATCCTCTCTTCCCTGGTCATCGTAAAACATGCATGTGGCATGACCACCCTATTGCCTTCCACCGCAAATGTAGATTATGTTTAATTCTCATTCTCTCAAGATCTTTTCTTGTCTTGATCGTGTCTTTCATCTTTTTGTTAACACTCATCAATGTACCTAGTATATTATTACAAATATTCTTCTCTATGTGCATTACATCCAAACTATGTCACAACATGCAAGATGACCAATACGACAAGTCAAAAAAAATACTACGCTTTGTCCAATTCAATTCTGTTGCGTCTCGTTTTCTCTTGTTCTTTCCCCGACCTTTGCCAAAATTGTTCACTTTAACACGTTGCAGTTGTTCCACTATCTCTTTCCCAAACAACTCTTTTGGTGCAATTCTATCCTCTACTTTCCCATCAAACTTAGCACATTCTCTTCTCCATGCATGATTTGCTGGTAGATAACGTCGATGATCCATGAAACACAACTTCTGAGAATATTTTAACCCCTCACAGGCAGTTTTTTTATTACACGTCGAACACGCTAACTTCCATTTCGTACTCCAGCCGGAAAGATTCTCATATGTCGGGAAATCATTTATGGTCCACATTACCGCAACATGCATCTGAAAAGATGTCGACATGGATGCATCATAAGTTTTAACACCTATTTCCCATACCTCTTTCAGCTCTTCAATCAACGGCTGCATGAATATGTCAATGTCATTCCCAGGTGATCTCGGGCCAGGGATGAGTAAAGTTAACAAAAAGTTTGGGGCCTTCATGCACCTCCATGGTGAAAGATTGTACGGAATCAATAGTACGGGACAAGTGCTATAACTTGTACTCATATTCCCAAAAGGGTTGAATCCATCTGTTGTGAGTCACAGGCGCACATTCCGAGCTTCTATCCCAAACTCTGGATATTGATTATCGAAAGACTGCCACACAAGTGAATCAGCTGGGTGCCTCATATATGCATCATTCTTAACTCTTTTCTCCTCGTGCCACCTCATATCATGAGCTATTTTCTTACACATATATAGTATTTGCAACCTAAGTTTCAAGGAAAAATACCGCAACACCTTAACCGGCACGTTTTTCTTACCCTTCCACCTCGACTCTCCGCATACATGACATGCTTGTTTCTCCTCGTTCTCCTTCCAGAACAAAACACAATCATTCTTGCATGCATGTATGGACTTGTACTCAAATCCTAATCCATTTCTCAACTATTTCGCTTCATAAAAGTTTTTGGACAATGTAGACCCTTCGGGAAGCACCTCGTTAAATAAGTCCAATACCATGTTTATTGCTTTCGTCGACATCCCGCACAATGACTTAATGTGAAGCAACCGAACAATAAATGATATTTTGGAATGTTTTGTACAGCCTGGATAAAGCTCGCGCTTTGCATCTTCTCACATTGAAGCGAAATTATCACAATCAATCCCTCCGCCACTTGAGGCGTTGTTGTCAACCTCATCCATAAACATCTCTGCTCCAATGTCACCCAACATCTCCTCCATCTCATCCTGCTTATAATCATCATCCATGTGTCGCAAATAATTATGATGATTGACCAATACATCTGCTGACTGTTCATACGGCTCACCATGCAGTACCCATCGGGTATACCCTAGATCTAGACTATTCACAAATATATGACTTTCTACTTCATCCAACTCTATCGCACACAAATTTTTACACATCGACATGGACACTTAATGTAACCACAACTATCAGCAGAGGTCCGTGCAAAATCAATGAAGGTTCTTACTCCACGCGCATATGGTATGTAATCCTTTCCAAGTCTATCGCCCAGACGCATCCAAGTTTTGTCCATTTCTAAAAGCATCTATCTATTAATAACACGTACATAGAAAATTCACATGCATGTCATGCTCCAATACGAAGATGCTTTTTTGATAAGGTAGTTGGTCCTATCCCATTCGAGATTATATTATCTATATTGCACAAATCTCGTCACTCTACTATTTTCCACGTTAGTAGAAATTTCGGCAGCACCTCCCCATAGTTCTTCAAGTATACATGTTCAAATAGAGGGATTGTGACCTTATGAATTGTATACCCGAAGAACAGTAGAGGAAGACACCGAAACTTCATATTAAACGTGGAAAGTAGGAGTAACAAAAATGTGCAATACAGATAATATAATCCCAAACTGTCCACACTAGACAATTCAGGAATTAGTGGACACATAAATGTACACTAATTTCCAAACGGGTCTAAGGTTATTTATGCAATGTCACACGCATCTATAAAAAAACACTACAAACAATATCTTCATGCTCTGTATCTAGATTGTCAAACAAATAGTATTGCATGTTATATTGTTAAACTAAAGAGAGATGGAAGAATATATTCACAAGTTTCGTATCATGAGTAGATGCGAGGGAGAATGATCTTGAAGAAATATCTATATTTTAGTCTAATTGTTTAACTGTCATAGACTCTCCAGTCCTGACAACTCTCAATTAATAATTGTCAAGACCGGAAGAGAGTAGTCAAGGTCGGAGAGACTATAACAGTCAAGCAAATTGATAGACATTTCTTCAAGATTATTCTGCCTCGTTGTTATTATATAATTGTTATTATAATTGTTATATATAATTTTAAAGGTTATTATATAATTATAATTATTATCATTCCACAATTATAATCTTAATTGTTATACTTAGGCCTCGTTTGTTTTCAGAAAACATCTCATCTCATCTCATCTTATCCTATCTCATCATTACAACTTTTCTAAATCCCCATACAAAATAAAATAAATAATTCAACTTTTTCAAATCCCAAAACAAAAATAATACTAAAAAATATATTCTAACAATATTTTATTCAACTTTTAAACTTTAATCTCATCTCATCTCTGAAAATAAACGAGCCCTTAATTGAGTGAGTTATTTATTTATATAGACAATAAGTATATAATATTTATATAAGCATTTATTTGATCCTTATTTACTTACTCTTTAGTTTATAATAAATAAGTATATTTATTCCAACTCTAATTATTTGGTAGGTACAAGATTTTTTTATTGAAGAGTATTTTAAAGGTTATAATATAATTTTAATTATTATCATTCTTAAAGTATAATTTTAATTGTTATACTTAATTTCAAATGTTATAATATAATATTAATTATTATAATTCTTAAAGAGTTATTTTAATTGTTATACTTAATTCCAAATGTTATTATAATATTTTAATTATTATCATTCTTAAAGTATCATTTCAATTGTTATACTTAATTTCAAATGTTATAATATAATATTAATTATTATAATTCTTAAAGAGTTATTTTAATTGGTATAATTAATTTCAAAGGTTATAATATAATATTAATTATTATAATTCTTAAAGAGTTGTTTTAATTGTTATACTTAATTCCAAATGTTATTATAACATTTTAATTATTATCATTCCTAAAGTATCATTTTAATTGTTATACTTAATTTCAAATGTTATTATATAATTTTAATTGAGTGAGTTATTTATATTTAATAAGTAATTATTAATTGTAGTTATTGTATATATATATATATTTTATATATAGTTAAGTTATATACTTTTTCTTTTCTTTTTTTTAAAAGCAAGTTTTATACTATAGTTATAATTAGAATAATAATCATATTCTAACTAAATTAATATGAATATATTATATATACTTATTAAATGTTAGATATTAAATCCCATATTAAATGTATTTAAATGTTTTTAATCTTTACTTAAATTAAAATCCTAAATTTATAATTTTCTTGTCAAAGAATAAATTTAAAAAACACAAAAAAAAATTATTATATAAAAAATTCACATAAATATGAAAAACTAAACACAATATATTTCTAACCATATAAACATATATTCACACAAAATTCACAAATAATAATCATAATTATTTCAAGAGTAAGCATAAAATGATAACAATATGTATAAGCATATTCCTAAACTTGAGTAAGCAATAACCATGTTTTAACAAAACCTAAAGACAACATATTTCTAAACATGTTAACATATTCAAACAAAATTTACAAATAACTCAAAAACTATTCACAAACTATACAAACAATAATCACAATATTTCAAATCCATATCACAACATATTCACAATAACTCACAAACTATTCATAAACTATACAAACAATAATCACAATATTTCAAGAGTAATTATAAAATGTATAAACATATTGCAAAAGTTTAGAAATATACCTAACACTCACAATATCCTCTTACAAATCCAAAACTTCCAACTTGCTAAAACAACCAATCCTTCAAAAAAAGACAACACTAATTTATTATTTTGTATTATATAACAAAAACACAATACAAATATTATAAAATTAAAAAAAAAAAAGACAAAAACTCAATATTTTTTTCTTACCAAAACTGAACTGGACTCTCACTCTAACTGTTGCTCTCCCTAACTCACGTCCCTCCCTCACTCAACTCTCTCCCACTCAACCCTCTCTCTCTCAACCCCCTTTCTCTCTCCTACAGAAGACTCTCTCTCAACTCTCTCTCTGTGTTGCGCACTTGAGAAGCAGAAATGAGCCGCTTCCTCCCGTGCGTGAATTCATTAAGTCTAAAATTATTAGACCAGACGTTCGAACATTTAAGTTGTACGTTCGAACGTTATTTTATCCCGCCCAATTTTATTATGACGTTCGAACGTAAGAAAATAGGATAATTTTTCTGCGATTAACGTTCGGACGTTTTATATAAACGTTCGAATGTACCCTTTCGTATGATAGGGCATGAAATCTAGCGGGAAATTTCCCGCACTTTTATTTTTATGTTCGAACGTTAAGGAATTTGTCGTTCGAACGTTCATAGGTTTTTTCGACTAACGTTCGAACGTACAACTTGCACGCCAAACGTTCATATCATCAAAGAGTTACCATAATTGAGCGGGAAATTTCCCGCACTAATTTCCTAACGTTTGGACGTTCAGAAATTTGCGTTTGAACGTTATAATTTTCTAGTGATTTTCAGTCACTAATATTCGAACGTACAGTATAAACGTTCCAACGTTTAAATTATCACCTTAATCGAGCGGAAAATTTCCCGCACTTTTACTTTAATGTTCGAACGTTATAATTGAAACGTTCGAACGTACCCTTCCTAACAAATATAAAAAATACAACGGGAATACATTATTAAAGTTCGAACGTTAAAAAATCATGGTCGGGCGTAAATTTTTATTCAATAGTTAGTATTTTTTAATATAATAGTTAATATATACCTATTATTTTCTAGAGACTCACAATATTTCTCTTCATTATAATTTTTTTTTTAAAAAGTTGAAAAAAATACCAACTTCTTCTCACTATTTTCTTATTCCATACAACCTGATTGTTCGAGATATTATTTGTTACTCCATAAATTCTGCATTATATACTATATTATAGTGTAGTATATATATTATATTATATATATATATATATATATATATAGTATGAGAGCATAATACTTTAGATTTAAACATAATAATATACTATATATATTATACCATATATATAAATCAATAATATATAATTCTTTGTTACTTATTAAATTTTGCATTATATACTATATTATAGTATATAGTATATTCCCGACTTAATGGACACCGTTAAGACAACATACCGTTCATAAATATTCTCGTTCTATAATAGTATATTATAGACAACATACCGTTCATAAATATTTCCCACTTTCAACGACTATCAGTTGTTGCAGTACGGCTGGGGCTACCACTTAATGGACACCTGTCTCGATGTCTGAAGATACGTACGACCTATTTCATAGCCACAAACGCAACAAATGAAGGCACGCAACTACAACGTGATCACCAAGCTAGCTAGCTAGTCGGTCCTCTATATATTTATTATTTGTAACATGCACAATCATGGAGGATATTTGAACCTTACTTTGAAAACAAAATGGATCGATCCTCCTCAAAAAAATGCACCTTGCTATTTACTGATCCAATGGCCAGCCCCGTCTTTGATCTCCTTCTATGTAAAAAAAAATATTATACTTTATATATAGTTAAGTTATATATATATATATATTTTTTTTAAGACATAATTTACACTATACTTATAATTTGAATAATAATCATATTCTAACTAAATTAGTATGAATATATTATATATACTTACTCCATGTTAAATATTAAATTTCATATTAACTGTATATTAAATGTTTTTAATATTTACTTAAATTAAGATCATAAACTTATAATTTTCTTATTAAACATATTCAATAAAAATTCAAAAATAATAATCACAATATTTTAAATCCATATCACAACATATTCACAATATTCTCACAACAATATTTATACACATATTAATTCATCAATGAACACCATAAACTCATAAACTATTCATAAAATTCACAAACAATAATCACAATTATTTCAAGAGTAAGCATAAAATCACACTAACATATATAAACATATTGCTAAACTTTAGAAATATAATTAGCACTCACAAATTCAAAAAAAACCAATTAATCTAATTGTCATTCATTAGGGAGAGTAATTTGATTCCAATCAAATTATTTAGGAAATTGTACACTATAATTTTGAGTACTAGATTGTAATAATAAAGTATATTATTTTAGACAAGTAATAAGAGCATGTAGTTCTAATGTTGATTTCATTAGTTTATAATAGATCATATATATTAGATATATACTGTACTATATATATATAATATACTATATATAATATACTATATAATACATTATATATATAATACACAGTATATATATACTATAATATACTATATATATTATATTATAATATTATATATTATAATGCTATACATAACATTATAATATATAACATATATTAATAATATAATATATTATAGTTAATATTTTGGAAAATAAATCGAAAAGCGTTCGAACATACTAAGAACTATGTTCGAACGTTTTGTGTATATAAGGTGGAAATAGAACGGCGAAACGTCATTTTCACCGTTACCATCGTCATTCTGTTGCACGCCGCTTCTCCTCCGTCGCCGCCGCCGTCAAACTCCGTCACAACCGTCATTAAAAGGTAGGCATTCATCTTTTAATCAAATAACATGTATTTTATTTAAGATTTGGATTGAGTTTTTTTTAAAAATGGATAAGTGGTGGCCGGATTTTCAACTCCATTTTTCGGCCACCATGGCTTGCCATTGGCCAAATAGTCACCGTAGAAATGTTTCTTGAAGTGTATACTTCATTTCTACGGTGGCATTTCGACATTTAGAACGTTGTAGATTAATTTTCGAGATTTCAATAATGGTTGAGTCGACTCAGACATTTTGTCTCGTAACGTTCAAACGTTTCACCAAGACGTTCGAACATATGACGTTTCAATTACATAGCCGTTAAGGCTTATATGTTCGAACATTAATTTTTTACATTCGGACGTTATTTTTTATAAATTTTACGTCCAAACGTTTAATGAATACGTCCGAACGTACTACTTTTTAACTTTATTTAAGCTTCAACGTTTGAACGTAAATTATTTACGTTCGCACGTAAAACAATACCATAAACGTGTAAGATACACGTTCGAACGTATGTCGTTTAAATTTATTTGTTGTTTACGTTCGAACGTTTTACCAAGACATTCGAACATACGACGTTACAATTATATAGCAGTTAAGGCTTATACGTTCAAACGTGTATTGTTTTACATTCAGACACTATTTTCGTAAAAGTTACGTCCAAACGTTTAATTATAATGTTCGAACGTACTACTTTTCTACTTTATTTATGCTTCAACGTTCAGATTTTCATATTTACGTTGACACGTAAAATACATACGTTCGAACTTATAATATAAACGTTCAAACGTACGTCAGCCAATATTTATTTACTGCTAATGTTCGAACGTGTATGTTATACGTTCGGACGTATGTGTTTTGCTTGCGAACGTAAAAAAACACGTCCGAATGTTTTATCTTAACGTTTGAACGTATATTTTACTATGTTCGAACGTTAATGCAGAACAGCTTAAAATTAACACAAAAAATGCATCAATGTAAATAATTTTTTTTTTCTTTATTTTCAGGATATGGCTCATCCTCTGCATACTAGGAAACGAGGGAGGAAAGGAGCCACTCAGGACACTGCTCGTATCGGGGCTCGTACTGTTATGGTAGAGCGAGAGGTCCTGATTAATGAGTTCGACGAACTCATTTGGGAGCAGATGAACCTGAGAGATGTTTTTCTCAGTAGAGGCTGGGAAATATCTGCACATTGAGGGGGAAGGTATACCCCTCAATGGTTCAGGAGTTCTATATGGGGATGTGTGCCATGCCTCAGGACACATCCTCTCACATCGTGACTGTACGCGGTGTTTTCATTGAGATTTCACCAGATGTCATCACCGAGCACCTCGGGATTCGTCGAGGAGTTGAGACATTTGCATCATTTACTGGCCGCCCATTTGAGCCAGCATCAGCCAGAGATGCAGACCGATCAGAGGCCAAGGATACTGGCCTCGAGGCTCGAGATGATGACCGAGATGAGAATTTCTACATCCTCACCGGGAGGGACCGCATACAGATCGAGAGGAAAAACGCATTCAACCAGAACCATCTGCTGCATTTCTTCCGCATGTTGCACCTTATTGTTGCAACAAACGTGGATCCTGTGGCACATAAAACCACATTTAGTCGGCTTCGGGCACAGCTTTTGATACGAGTGGCACGTGAAGATCCCATAGATTTGCCACTTCACATCTTTGAGAGGATCCATTATGAGGCGAGCATCGTCTCTACGGATAATCTCCCATACAGTTTCCTGATCAGCCGGCTATTACTTGTACGAGGAGTGCCAACTCAGCCAGAGGAGCGAGTGAAAGATCAGATGAGCCCCCTCGACATGACCACGCATCGACGTAGCATTGGACATGCTAGGAGACGTCAGCCACCCCTGTAAAGGATCTAGTTCCTCCGACGCAGCCTGAGCCAGGTCATGTGGAGAGTAGTAGTCAGCAGCCGCCGAGTACATCTGCGGGAGATGCACGGCCTACTTGGGTTGATGCGGTGATCTCACAGCTGACTGCCCATATAAATCATAAGATCGATCGATCGCTCGCGGCTATAGAGGCGTCTGTATCTGAGATCGTCCATCGTGTAGGTATCATTAACGACAATGTTGATACCTTGACTGAGGAGGTACGGAGTTCGAATTTCGTGAACAACGCTATCATCTGAGTATTGTTTAATAAATTCGATCATATTTTGTATTTTACTTTTATTATTTATAAAGAAAAATGTTATTTAATATTTCTATAGTTTTTCACCATTCAATTCTCAATCTTCTTTAATGTTATATTTTTCAACTTTAATACTAAATCGCTGCACTTCAAACATATATAAACATAAAAATATATTTATATATTACAAATTGTGTATATATAAATATATACAAGTCAATTTTTTAAACTTGTTCACAAATTATGCACTATAAAAACCACATAATTTTTAAATTCGAGTCATTTAATTTAAATTTACAATCAACGTTTGAACGTTATTAATTAACGGTCGAACGTTGGTGCAAAACATTTAACGTTCGAACGTTAATTATTAACCTTCGAACATTGGCGCTAAAACATTTCACGTTCGCATGTAAGTTGCCAGAATGTTCGAACGTAAATTTGACGTTCGAACGTAAATTTCCAATACGTTCGAACGTTAAAAAAACCTCATCTGTTTTTAGTGACGGTTTCCAGAAACCGTCACAAAAAAAACCTTTTAGTGACGGTTTGGTGACTGTCACAATTTTCCAACCGTCACTAAAGACCAATTGTATTGTAGTGTATATAACATTCACAGAAACTGTCTTTTTTTTTTTCTCGCCCAGCATGTATCCTAGCTAGTGCATTTTTTTCAATATTTATGTTTTAAAACAATGCACACATTTATTAATAGTCAATTTTTTAATATTAAAAAAATTAAAATAGAGCGATTAAAACGAGGGACTACCTTATAACATTTTCCTCTTTTTTTTCCCTGTTATGTGAATGAACCATGGGCTAGCTGCTGCTCTGCCCCCACTTTGACCCCCAGGTAAACCATATTGCACGCAGGCTCAGCCGCCCACACTAGCTGTGATCAGCACTGTCATACTCAATGTCGACTCATGTCCATGCATCATGAATACGATAATATCATGCCTAGTTTTTTTCCTCGCGTACGTAGATGCTAGATGTGATAGATTATGAATCGATTTTCATGTGAATCCAAAACAGATGACCTAGCAGCTTTTTGTGGTGATATTTTCGGATCAAAAATTTGAGAAACGTTGTTTCTGATACATCTTTCAAAACGAAAACTTGGAACAAAAACAACAACAAATTAGGCAAAAACAAAACAAAAAAAGAAACAAAAGTTTCTAATTTGCCAAAAGTCAATTCACTAGAGTAGTACTCAAGACTTGAAGTTTTTCCCACTTCTAGACGTCACAAGCATCAAGCTGTTATCTCAAAAAAATATATATAAAAATTTGACTTTGATCAGATGATTAATCAAGTATTACAAAGTCTTTTAAATAAAATAAGGGATATAAGACTCAAGTAACTATGAGGATGAGAGTAGCATTCAATCGAATAATTATTAGATATAATTGGTTTGATAATTATTAGATATAAGACACATGAATGTCAAATTACCGATGCCTAACTTTAATTACCAATATATAGTATAAGGAATTTAAGAAACGTCTAAAGAATTTCAAATCTAATGAACAGATCTTTCATTTGGAATGGGACAATTTTATATCCCCAAAAAGAAATATAAATCATATAAAAATAAAAGTAATGCTAGATATAGTTTTAGGGCATGTAACTCTCATGCATATCCAAACATTAAGAAAGTGAGGTGTAATATTAAAAAAATATTTTTTTTATGTGGATCTCGAATTTACCTTCTTTTATCTTAGAATTGCAAATATTATTTCTCTACAAATAATTACAATATCTATAGTGAAATTCCAAACACAAAAAGTCAAAAAACATAATTAAATAAGGATAATAATTCACACCATTAAGGATCTGTTTGTATTATGAGATAAGTTGAGATGATTTGTGAATAATAGTTAGATTATTAATTAAAATTAGATAAAATGAAATTTAATTAGATAAAATGAAATGTATCCAAACGGCTCTAAAATGACAAGTTATGAAGTGTTGTGTATCATTTTGTTAATATATAATTAATTTGTTTAAACTAATCCCACATGGTAGTGACAATATATGGACACATCTGACGTGGAGCGATATTGGTATTATTAGGCAATAATTAATTAATATCACCTTCTAAAAAAAGAAAGTATCAAACAATAAAAATAATGAATAAAGCGAATCAAAGATGTTTCATGGGATAAAACCACCGCACCCAACTTGTAAGAACTTTCAATGGAAGAGGCAAAGAAAATAATATAATATTAGGTATCATTCCCAAGTGCACGAACTACGTCAACATCTGAAACTCTCTTCTCTATAAATCTTAAACTCCTGCAAGCGATAATTCCCACAAACAATCCCCGACACAGTACTTCAAGGCTGCAAGCTTCTTCACGATGAATCTGTACGAGCTCAAGAAACACGAACGTCACAAATATAATCAGTGTAGGACAGAGCAGGGCCCGATGGATTCCGACTTGGCTGTCCTCGATTCCGTTCGAAAGTATCTTTCTTGGCGATTTCGAACCCACTGGGTATACTTTTTACTCGGCAATGGGTTTCGACAATGCTAACGTGGTTTGTTGCGACGTTTGTCTTCACGAGACTTGGGGTATTGGTACTGGTGTGAAATTACCATTTATTTCAAAAGTTTAAGTTGATAGGAAGAAGTAAATTTTATTTTATATCTTAACACTCCCCCTCACTTGTGGGCCAGACTTCATTTCAATGAGTAGGCCCAACAAGTGAAATATTTAATTAAATGGGATAAAATGTAGAGTCAGGGTTCGAACTTAGGACCTCTACTTTGATACCATGTGAAATCACCACTTATCCCAAAAGCTTAAACTGATGGGAAGAAGTAGATTTTATTTTATATCTTAACAACTGGTTCATTGCCGTTGAAGGCGGACAACGCCGACGTTTACGATCCTCTGCCTGATGCCGTGAACTTCGGATGGGCTCCGAAGAATGGAGTTGCAGTGACGGCGCAAATTGTGGAGCATTCGGAAGTGGCGGTTAAGCGGGAGTGTCAAGTGTCGCGTTTTAGGGGAGTGAGGAGGAGACTGTGGGGAAAATATGCCGCTGAGATAAGGGACCCGAAGAAGAACGGCGTGAGGGTGTGACTAGGGACATACGAGAGTCCAGAGGACGCGGCGTTGGCTTATGACCGGGCCGCCTTTAAGATGCGCGGCTCCGAAGCTAAGCTCAACTTTCCACACTTGATCGGTTCAGATAATTGGGAGCCGATTAGAGTGACCCCAAAACGCCGTTCGTCGAAACCTTTATCGACATCATCGGATACAGTCTCTCCGAAGCCCAAGCGGAGCGAGAGAAGAGGTGGCTCGACGGCTCTAATATTAGAGGATTCAAGTGATCAACTTATAGAAAGTTCATGCAGGAGCTCGTCGGTCGTTGATGATGAACTTGAAGAATCAGTTACATGGTCATGGCCGTTGCCTTTAGATCACTTGAATAATGACAACGCAAATACGTTTTTGCATCTTCCTAATGATATCTATATGTAAGGAAAAAGAATCCATGCTTGTAACTCCATGTTACGATTAATTAAGCATATTTATGTGTACATCAAGTAATTCTCTTTTGATATTACACAAATTTCTTTTAAAATGAAATTAGAAATTACACAAAATTAAATCTACAAATTGAAATTGTCTTCATGTGATCCTTTATATATACTTTATGATAAAAGTAATTTTACAATCTGATGTATCATATCAAATTACGCCAATTTATAAATTTATTTTTATATAATCTATTTTATATAATCTTTCTGTAGTTAAAGTATTTCTTTTATATATATATATATATATATATATATCAATGGTAGATAACGTCGGTTCCTAATCCCACATGATATCCTAACAGGCCAACGTGTGTTCTGGCTATCTGTTATTATATTATTTAAACTCTTTCCGTTTTAAAATTGGAGTTGCATGGATTTACATTTTTGTAAAAAGCTAAATAAACGGATGAGAATTTAAGGTAGCTCATGATGTACATATCCATTTGTCCAATATAAAAAAAGAAAAAAGTAGTTCATGATGTACAAAAAAGTAGATCATGATGTACATCATGTATGCAGCTATTTAAGGTAGAAAGAAAAGAGTAATCTTACGTATAGTTTTGGAGAACACAAGCATGCACAATCGTCTTAAAAATGAGTGTACGGGTCTATTATTAAAAAATTAATTAATTTTTTCATATGTATATATTTCTTATTTATTTATTTTTTGTAAAGAGATTGTGCGATACTTGCACACTTTACAATTGTATATATCATTTGTCAAGAGAAAAACTATATGTTCAGGTACTTAGAACAACTTGTTTGTCAATACGATCGAGTTTTGACCTGAACTGTTAATTTGTGTCTTAACAAAAGGTATTTGGGAATGAGAAATATTTTAATCACACAAAAATCACGCAAAAGTAAATTAAAAAAATTGATGTGATTTGATGTAGTACAACAGATCAATAATTGTTAAATTACTTTTATTATAAAATAGATCTAACGTATCATATGAATTCATGTCAATCTGTAAGCTTACTTTTATGGACTGTCTTTTTAGATATAGTGCTCTCATATGAAAGTTATATATCTTACGAGTAACATGCATGCATTTCCACGTAGCAAAAAGAAAAAGAATAAAAAAAAATAGTTGGAGAGAAACGTGCACTTCCTTGGAGCATAGATTTATCATCGATATACCCTTTGTTTGATTCAAGGAAATATTATTTCATCAATCTCCCGATTATAAATTCTTGCGTGTTTTTTGAGCCGCTCGCTGGCCTAATCTTTAGGCCTTTAATAAATATAAAATGGACTTTTATTCTCAACTTTGTGTTTTCATAGAATATAGCCCAGATCACAAAGGTTATTGTTGTCTTCATTTACCCACATGCCGCACTTACATCTCTAGGGGTGTAAAATTTGATGAACTCCGACACCCCTTCTCGATTAGGCCTAGTCTCGAACCACAATTTTCTATCAAGCCTGGGCTCCTTCTATTACATCCACACCCTTCAAACCACATTATTTCCTAGCCCAATGGCCCAACCAATCTGTCTAACCCATCCTCCTACTTCCCTAGCCCTCACCCCTCTGCCCTCTCTCCACCCATCCTATCCTTAGCCCACTAGCCCATTCCCATCTACTTCTCCAGGCATGTTACCCACTTATACCTTAAGCCCAACGTCGACCCCACTCTCAAACCCTATCATCTCTTTGTCTTCCTTGCCGCCTTCCATTTCTTTAGAATCACATCGTACCCCCTCATCATCTTCATCTCCTTCCATTTCTTTGCCTGAATCACACCATCTGATGGTCACTCGTGCCAAAAAAACATCCATTGCCCCCTAGTCCGTCATGATGGTACTATACCTTGGCCCTTTGTCAAACCTTCCCTCTCTCTCTCTCACACTCTCCTCAGACATCATTCTTGAAGAACCTTCTTCCTACACAGAAGCCTCCAAGTTTTCCGAGTGGCGTCCCACCATGGCCACCAAGTTGCAAGCCCTCTTACAAAATCAAATATGGGTCTTGGTTCCCGTTTCATCCACCTTCAATCTTCTTGGTTCGAAATGGGTTCTTAAATCAAAACGACTAGCTAATGGCACCCTTGAGCGCCGCAAGGCTCGCCTTGTGGCCAAATGGTTTCATCAACAGCCTAGTCTCGACTATACTGAGACCTTTAGTTCGGTTGTAAAATCTGTTACCATTCATTTGCTTCTTTCTCTTGTTGTTTCCTGCAGATGGCCTTTGCACTAGTTGGATATTCAGAATGCATTTCTGTAAGGGGATCTCAATGAAGACGTCTACATACAGCAGCCTCCCAATCTCCCAATCTTTCACATAATAATAATCAAATGGACGAAGGTACTAAAATTAGGGTATTACTATTTAAAAGCATTTATACCACACACTTTTTATATGACATAATTTGATTTGTAATATTTAAATTTTAAAATTTATCTTCTAAATTAAATTATTTCATGTTAATAGTGTGTACCATAAAAGCATTCAAATAGAATTATTCTTAAATTTAATGATAAGTGTTTTTAGAAACAAAATATGTAATAATATTGTCCAGAAGCTAGCCACCTGAAAATTAAGCCGTGCAGTGAGGAGCACTAGCAAACATACATATATGTGTGTATGATTCCTAGGAGCGCCTAGCATCTCTCCCATCTCTCTAAATTTAATCCAAAAAATAATACTTGTTGGGTTGCGATTCATTATCTTTAAAATCTTTTTCATCGCAATAAGATTAATTCCATACGTGAAAATTGGAAAGGTTCATGCATATAATAAATATTATATATGAAAAATGTTATTATTAACGCTCTTTCAGCTTACTGCTGGAAGTTATCATTGTGATTTTTAATTTTTAATTTTTTATTTAATAATTAAGAAAGTATTTTTTAATAATATTGTAATTTTTTATTTTTTTAAAAAAAATATTTAAAAGTGTTAATATATATATATATATAAATAATCATATAACTGATGGTAGTTAGAAGCGGTGGGGCATCAAATATTATTGACCGTGTGAGAGGTACGTCTTGTCGTTTATTTATGTCCAGTTGACAACAAAAAGCCATAGCTCCAATGAAGAAAATAATGGAGCTTGGAGAAATAAACGATTTCACATCGTAATGATTATGGCAGATGCAGAAAGAGTCTCACCTCATCTTTTTATTATAAATATTTTTTTTAAAATTTTACATAAAATATAATAAATAATTTAATTTTTTCAAATATTAAAATAATAATAATATTAAAAAATAATATTTTATTTAATTTTTAATTTTTATTTAAAATCATCTCATCTTATTTCACTATCCAAATAGGATCTAACAGCTAGACATGTAGTACACACGCAAGTCTTTATCTATATATAATATATTATATCAAATAATATTGAATACAGTTTTAAGATGTGTAAGTTTTCGCACACTCATTTTAAAAAAAATAGATATCACTATTAAAAAAAGAATTTATTTCATATGAATCTTAAATTTATCTTTTTTTTTTTAAAAAAAATGCGTGAGACTTAGACATCATATTGATTGTAAATATAATTTCTCATATATTATTTGCGCTTGGACTAAAAGTTGCAACATACATGTAACATATAATATATATATATATATAATATCTAGCTAGGAACATTTAATTAATTAATGAAATAGGATAGGAAGTATCGGTACATGACGTCGTTGGATTAACATGATGCATGCAGCATCATGGTGAATGATCCATTCATGAAAGAGCTCGATCTATCTGTCCATGCATGCATGTCTTTAATTTTCATTCCAAACCTTATTTAATACATGAAGTTGCAACATAATTTTTAATTTCATGCGATTATATATCCCTTGTTTTCCCCCCTGAAATTTTCTGGTTTTCTATTGAATATTTACCAGCTCAGAATCTCAGATCAAGCATTTATACAAATAGTACTACTTGGACATCGAAAAAAATCACACTATCACGACAAAAACTGAAAAAAGGAATCAATCTTATTATCTTTAAGTTTATACCCATAGGACATGCATGCATGATTAATTTCAACGTTTCAGACCCCAAGTAATTATAAGGGAAACCTTTTGACCTTTTCAAATAACCAAAATTTAGAAACACGTTGATGATATTAATTTTTAAACTACATAAAATAATATATATATATATATATATATAAATTAAGCTAAAATCAACTATACCATCATAAGAGTACTTCATGATCAACTAATTTGCAGTAGTCCGCATTCTTTTACGTTTGTTGTTGCCTTTCAGCTTCTCGTGCGATCTCTTCTCATGAAAAAATGGAGAATTTTATTTCATTATTATCATTACTATTTTTTTACCATCAACACAAGCTAGCATATTATAACTTTATATACAACCTGATCAAAGTAGTTCTCAAATGAACAAGTTATCTATATATCTAATTATTCTTTATTATGATTTTTTTCTTTTTTTGTATTTATTAATCTGGTAATTATAATATTTTAAACCTCTAGGGAAATAATTTTTAAAAATAATTTATTATTCAAAAAATACACATATTTATTAGTAGTCAATTTATTAATTATTAAAAAAAATGAAATAAAATAGAGCTAGCGATTAAAACGAGGGACTACCAAACATTTTCCTTTTTTTTCTCCTTTTCCGTGAATGAACCATGGGATGCTGCTCTGCCCCCACTAGTGAACCATATCGCACGCAGGCTCAGCCGCCCACACTAGCTGTCAGCACTGTCAATGTCGACTGTCCATGCATCATGCGACGATAATATCATGCCTAGTTTTTCCTCGCGTTCTTATTAAGAACAGAAAAAATTCAAACATCAAACCTACTTGTAGCTGAAGTTTCAGCAGCTCTGCTCGTTTCTAAAATGGTAATTCATAGAATTTAATAATTATTGAACGTGATGTCCAGAATGTCATCACATCAATAGAAAATTTTGATTCATCCCTATATCGACAAATCTCACTGCAGATATTATTCTTCACAATCAAAATGGATGGAAACTAGTTAAAATCTATTAATTTCAAAATCTATGTACACACTCGGTGACGTAATGGGCAGCAACCAATCTAGCTTTTAAATGCATACCCTTAGATAAAGTTCTTAAATACTTTTTATATATTGATAGTAGAAAAGATCCACCCAACTCTTGTAATTTATTTATCCTATAATATGCTTGATTGGAAGGGGAAAAAAAAAACAGATTACCTTTTTGTGGTGATTTTTTTGGATAAAAGAGTTGAGAAACGTTGTAATTCTGATACATCTTTCAAAACGAAAACTTGGAACAAAAACAACAACAACAACAACAAGTTAGAAAAAACAAAACAAAAAAAAATAAACAAAAGTTTCACCTGTTTCTAATTTGCCAAAAGTCAATTCACTAGAGCCAAGACTAGAAGTTTTTCCCACTTCTAGACGTCACAAGCATCAAGCTGCTGTTATCTCAAAAAATATATAAATTTGACTTTGATCAGATGATTAATCAAGTATTACAAAGATCTAATAAATAAAATAAAGGATTTAAGACTCATATAACTAAGACGATGAGAGTAGCATTCAATCGAATAATTATTAGATATAATTTTAGTTATAAGACACATGAATGGCATAATTACCGATACCTAACTTTAATTACCAATATATAGTATTAGGAATTTAAGAAACGTCTAAAGAATTTCAAATCTAATGAACAGATCTTTCATTTGGAATATAAGGTACAATTTTATATCCCAAAAAAATATAAATCGTATAAAAATAAGAGTAATACTAGCTACAGTCGTAGGGCGTGTAAGTCTCATGCATACCCAATTAAAAAAGTGAGGTCCACCATTAAAAAAATATTTTTTTCATGTGGATATTGAATTTACCTTCTTCTTTTTTAAAATGACTGTGTGTAAATTGCACATCTTAAGATTGCAGATGTTATTTCTCTACAAATAATTACAATATCTATAGTGAAATTCTAAACGCAGAAAGTCAAAAAGGATAATAATTCACACTATTAAGGTTAGGTTTGGAAGTGAATTGAGATGAAAGTTGAAAATTGAATAAAATATTGTTAGAATATTATTTTTTAATATTATTATTATTTTGAAATTTGAAAAAGTTGAATTATTTATTATATTTTATGTAAAAATTTATAAAAATTGTAATAATAAGATGAGTTGATATTAATTCTTAATCCAAACAGAGAAAAAAGGACAAGTTATGAAGCGTTGTGTATCATTTTGTTAATATAAAATTAATTTGTTTAAACTAATCCCACATGGTACGTAGTGACAATATATGGACACATCTGACGTGGAGCAATATTAATGGTCTTATTAGGCAATAATTAATTAATATCACCTTCTAAAAACAGAAAGTATCAAACAATTACAATAATGAATAAAGCGAATCAAATGTTTATTTTTAATTTTTTTTAAAATAAAGAATAAAATAAATGAACTAGAAAATTAAAAAAATAAATAATTAATAATTAATCGGAATAAATATGTTCCATGTGATAAAACACCACCGACCCAACTTGTAAGAACTTTCAATGGAAGAGGCAAATAAAATAATATAATATTAGGTGTAAATCTTAAACTACGTCGACATCTGAAACTCTCCTCTATAAATCTTAAACTCCTGCAAGCGATAATGCCCATAAACAATCGCCGACACAGTACTTCAAGGCTGCAAGCTTCTTCATGATGAATCTGTACGAGCTCAAGAAACACGAACTTTACAAATATAATCAGTGTAGGACAGAGCAGGGCCCGATGGATTCCGACTTGGCTGTCCTCGAATCCGTTCGAAAGTATCTTCTTGGCGATTTCGAACCCACTGGGAGTACTTTTTACTCGGCAATGGGTTTCGACAATGCTAACGTGGTTTGTAGCGACGTTTGTCTTCACGAGACTTGGGGTACTGGTACTGGTTCATTGCCGTTGAAGGCGGGCAACGCCGACGTTTACGGTCCGCTGCCTGATGCCATGAACTTCGGATGGGCACCGAAGAATGGAGTTGCAGTGATGGCGCAAATTGTGGAGCATTCGGAAGTGGCGGTTGCGCGGGAGTGTCAAGTGCCGCGTTTTAGGGGAGTGAGGAGGAGACCGTGGGGAAAATATGCCGCGGAGATAAGGGACCCGAAGAAGAACGGTGTGAGGGTGTGGCTAGGGACATACGAGAGTCCCGAGGACGCGGCGTTGGCTTATGACCGGGCCGCCTTTAAGATGCGCGGCTCCAAAGCTAAGCTCAACTTTCCACACCTGATCGGTTCAGATAATTGGGAGCCGATCAGAGTGACCCCAAAACGCCGTTCGTCGGGACCTTCATCGACATCGTCGGATACAGTCTCTCCGAAGCCCAAGCGAAGCAAGAGAAGAGGTGGCTCGACGGCTCTAATATTAGAGGATTCAAGTGATCAGCTTATAGAAAGTTCATGCAGGAGCTCGTCGGTCGTTGATGATGAACTTGAAGAATCAATAACATGGTCATGGCCGCTGTCTTTAGATCACTTGAATAATGACATCGCAAATACGTTTTTGCATCTTCCTAATGATATCTATATGTAAGAAAAAATAATCCATGCTTGTAACTCCATGTTACGATTAATTAAGCAGATTTCTGAGTACATCAAGTAATTCTCTTTTGATATTACACAATTTCTTCTCAAATGAAAGATGAATTAAGTTGCTAAGAATTTGAAACAAAAGTTTAAATACATGTTTGTTTCTGGAAATTTATCCCAAACTTTGAAGTTCGATCATCACTTTTAAGTTAATGTTGTAGGTCGAATTGGTGGTTTTCAAAATTAAGCTTAATTTTGTATTCCTTTTTCTAATTTGACAACTATAATATTGGAGTAATTATAATGAACCTAATATTTAATAAGCACCAATATATATAAAGAAGTGTTGCAGATATAAAGAGATTATACAAAAATAAATTTACAAACTAGCATACCTTCATGTGATGTGTTATATCTATTTTATAATAAGAATAACTTTATAATTTAATATATCACATCAAACGACGTCAAATTAATCATGAGTTTACTTTTATATAATCCAGTTGTAGTTAAAGTATTTCTAATATATATATATATATATATATATATATATATATATAAACGTGGGTTCCTAACCCCACATATCCTAACAGGCTAACGTGTGTTCTGGCTACTGTTATTATATTTAAATTCTTTCCGTTTTAAAATTGGAGTTGCATGGATTTACATTTTTGTAAAAAAATAAATAAACGGATGAGATGTACTGATCATCTCAAGTACTAAATCTTATCGATTTGTCCAATATAAAAAGAAAAAAGTAGTTCATTATGTATTAATCAGCTATTTAAGTGAAGAATAAATTAACGAGCTAGCTAGCTAGCTAGCATGAGAATTTCTCAAGAGAAGAAGTTGAAATTCGGATGATTGTCCGAATATGTATACAAAACATATATTTGCAAACGGGAAAAAGAAAAGAGTAATCTTATTTACATATAGTAATGAAGTGTGTAAGTACTACACAATTATTTTGAAATGAAGTGTGGTTCATTATTAAAAAATTAATTTTTTCTATAGCTCCAAAATTTATTTATTTTTTTAAAGGGATTGTACGATGTTTGCGTACTCTACGACTACAAATATTATTTCTCAAAATAAAAGTTATATTTTTAGGTACTTAGAACAACTTGTTTGCCAATATAATCGAGTTTTGACCTGAAGTACTATTAATTTATGTCTTAGCAAAAGGTATATGGGAAGTAGAAATATCTTAACCACATAAAAATCACACAAAAGTAAATTAAAAAAAAAATTAATGTAATTTAATGTAATATGTCAGATAATTATTAAATTATTTTTATTATAAAAAAATCTAACGTATTATATGAAATATATCAATCTTTGAGTTTATTTTTATGAATTATTTTTTTTTAGATATAGCACTCTCATATGAAAGTTATATATCTTACGAGTAACATGCATGCATTTCCACGTAGCAAAAAGAAAAAGAATAAAAAAATTATTTAATGCGCGTATGTTACATTAGTTCAATGTTTAAAGCTAGGGATTACACAATGTGTGCGTGGGGGCGCGCGCAATGGCATCCTTCACCTACTTTGCGTGTATCGTAATCTGTGCATGGGAATTCGGAAAGAATAAATAAGGAATATGGTAAAATACCAGCACGAAATCCGCATGACGCATGCGCTTCATTGATTGTCCTTGTGATTCCGAATAAGTACGGCCATCTCTCGCCGCCCATGCATGCCTTGGAAAAAACAGCTATGACTCCGCCAACGTACTACAATAATATTCAAATTTCAACCTTCCATACGCGCGCGCGCGCGCGCGCATATATATATATATATATATATATATATATATATATATTCCCAAAAGCTTGTTTGTAATCACAATTATCTTAAGATATTTTCGGATTATTTTATTATTATTTATAAACAATTCATTATTATTTATAAATAATCTGTAATTTATATTATTCATTAGTATTAGTATCCAAACAAAGCCTAATACTAACAACAAATCTCAAATGTACAATACTCACCTAGTTCTTTTATAAAAAATAAATCACATTATAAAAAAGGTGTTCTTTCATACGTTTTCATGACGAGATCTATTTTTATAAAACAAATTTTTTTTATGATAAGAACTCTTTTTTTTTTTATAAAAAATACAGGTAAGACTTGTACATTTGAGACTTATATATATGATTAGTCTCAATAAAACAACAAGTATTAATTATATACAGTATGATCATGCCGTTTATAATTTTGATATTTATAATTTTCTATTTATATATTCATGCTATGCTTAGGTTAATTTGTTTATAATTATGTAAATAAGATCTACATGATTCTTCAAAACGAAAATATAAATTATATATGTACTTTGAATATTGTACGTGACTGATCTGATCTCATAATTATCCATATATATGTATTTATTTAAATTAAAAATATATATATATATATATATTTATAATATATTTCTCGAAAGAAATTATGAAAGTATAAAAGGAATACAATTCATGAATTCAATGATGAGGGATGGACGACCCAATGATCTTTTGTTGTTAATTTATAGCTTGGTTTTCCTGCAGCTGTTACGTACAAACAAATCGTCAATGATTCTCAATGGATAAAATACATACAAAAAAAGTTCTCTTGTTCTAAGACGTCATTTTTTAAAGTAATTGTTCCGACCAATCCTTCCTCCCCTTTAAGATTGAAGAGAATAAACAAATAAACGAACCAACGAGATCATCAAGTCCTGACGACCAAAGAAGTACTATTTCAGACACGAAAAACACACGACTATAATATATATTTAATGAAAAAGGAAACTTCATAGAATTGCAAAGAGATATCAGCTACAAAAACACAAAACCTCTAGAACCTATATATATATATATATATATATATATATTTGTCTATCATGCATAGTACACGGCCTTGTCGAAGTCCAATTGCAAACTTGCAAAAAAAAAAAAACCTCCGGAAGAAACACACACAGTGATCCGCTTGAGAAATCTTCATCGATCAATTCCCGCTAGCTAGATTCAACATGTTCGGAGAAAGTATAATCTCGGAGTCCGACTTTGCTGTTTTAGAGTCGATATGGCAAAATCTTGTCGACAATGATATACATGATGATGAAAGTACTGCTGCGTCAGTTTCTGCAAAAGTTTACGAGAATAAGGAGGCATCGTTGTATTGTAGGAGCTCAAGCTTTAGCAGCAGCAGTAGTCTCTTTCTAAAGGAGAGCTGGGGTGACTTGCCGTTGAAAATGGATGGGACGGAAGACAAGATCGTTTACGGTTCTTTACGCGATGCAATCGATGTTGGCGGTCATGCTTCGTTGGTGCAGAATAATTACGATATAATAATGGGAACAGATATGATCAGTACTCATGTATCCATCAATAATCAAGAGCTTCAGGTTCCGAGGACCCAGATGCAATTTAGGGGAGTGAGGAGGAGGCCGTGGGGGACATATGCGGCAGAGATAAGGGATCCAGCAAAGAAAGGCGCCAGAATGTGGCTAGGGACATACGGGAGTGCCAAGGATGCGGCTTTGGCTTACGATCGAGCCGCCTTTAAAATACGCGGCTCAAAAGCAAAGCTCAATTTTCCTCACCTTATTGGCTCTCATGATTGGAAGCCGATCAAAGTGACCACCAAACGAAGCTTGCGGAAGCCATCGACTCTGTCAGAATCATGCGATGGCTCTCAGGAGCCTAAGCTGAAAAGGAACAAATTTATTGGCACTCCATTTTAGATATTTTTGGTTGGTATGACTGTTTCTCATTCTTTGTTAGTCGAGACATACATTTAAGAGCCCATCATCCTTGCTAGTTAGGCATGCGCGCAAGACATCTGAACGGATGGGTGGAGATTTAAATTAATCATTGTTACTTCTTTTTGTATATGTTTTTTACTTTAATAAAACCTCTTTAGAACTCGCAAATAGAATTTTGAGTAGCAACCTCGTTACTGTTATTTGATTGATCGATCAATAAACTTTTCTTTTTTAATTTTTTGTTTTTTTTTTATGACAGAAAACCACCCTACAACAGAACCCTTGAGACTCTTATCCATAGAACTTAACCTTTCGGAAAGACTAACACAGCAACCTATCATCATGATCTCCCACTTAAATCTCTATTTGATCCCAAGAAGAATCAAAAACCATAACATGAAACTTATGCCTTACCACTTGGGCTGCCCACGGGTGGATTTGATCAATAAAACTACAGCACATTTATGGTTTTGGTTGGTCAAAGTATATTTAGTCAGAGATGTTGATGAAATACGGTCGACACACGTTGGCGCCACTTGTCGAAGATTTTTTTTGGGGGGGGGGGGGGGACATATCGTCAACTAGCCAACGTGGGAATCGTATTCTTTTCCCTTTATATCCATAAAAGAAAGCGATGAAAACTTCAAACGCACGGACGGTACGTTGTCACACACAATGATGAAGGAAAATGATAGTTTGCACGACAACCCTTCTTGACCGTCGTTAAATTTTATATCTATTTTTTTTGTCAAACTTTTGCATTTTTTTTAAAATAAAGTATTGACTTCTCTAACTGATTTTTCCTCTAAAGAAAATTCAATAATTAAAATAATAATAATAATAATAATAATATTTAGGTTCGAAAAATAGCAATTTAGATCCAGCAAGTTAGATGGACAGCAACCATAAAACTATGAAGCCAGATAAATCTGAATATAGTAGTAGTATAGGCAGCTATTTCATCACAAGACAGATTTAATAACAAGATCAACAAGTACAAATGATCAAATTACAAAAAAAAAAAAAAAAAGATGAACCGCACCACCACGTACAAGCTCTCTTTCTTTTCCAACTCAGGAATACGAGCTAATTAATTTCAAAATATGAGGTTAAAGATTTTGATAAGAAAAAAAAAATATAAAGTTTAAAACGATGACTACAATTTTACCAAAGTATCATAGCCCCCACCAAAGCAGAATCGTCCGTTGCTGGAATTCCATGAACTGAAAAAATTGAGCAAGTAGCCTAAACGACAATCCCATGCGCCCCCACCATCCATGCCTTCCAGCTACCGGAGTCTCCTGCATATTTAGTCGTTGATCAACCAGTCTTTTTTTTTGGCAAAATTAATGATGCAAATCAATAAATATTATGCAACTTTTGCATAATCAAAATTAAAAAAAAAACCCAAACCGGACTTTTGGACACTCTAGTTTCTAACATAATTTTAGTAGTCCATATTACTGAGAATTATGCATGGATTACATAAAAAGGTGACCTGTCCATTCGAATTTGGTGGTAAATCAATCAATAATTGAAACAAGTGTGTAAACACAACATCAGATCAAAACTCTGAGCTGGATTCATATATGCAGAATCACTGAAAAATGCAAAAGTGTATTAAATTACCGCTTAGGACGACTTCGGTCTTCCTCATAGTCCATCACTCCACCAGGTTCAGAGTAGATCTCCTCATGCCCTCGGAAGTCAATGTCGGCCTGCTTACAGTTTGTAACTTCTGCCACAATGTAAGTAAGACACATCGACCAACATATCCCAAACATAAACACTAATCTAATACATTGTGATTACAGGAGATCTAAAGGAGCATATCATAAAAGATATGGAGTTTGTACAGAACCATATGGTTGCGACTTTTATGAAGTAATGATAAATATTTTTTTATAAGTAACGTAATGATATATTTAAGGAAATTCATGCTTCAAAACCTTAAGAGCATGGGACCAAGTGTTTTGACTTGTGACGCCCCCTCAAGCTTACAGAAAGAGGGTACAAAACTAAACAATAATAAAAGCAACGTGGACTAATTACAATGGCATACCACAGTTCGAACAATATTGCAATTATAACCCTATTCAATTTCAATGTCCACGGCTCTTCTTACTCCCCCCATCAGCAGCCATTTATAATTTCTATGACAAATTCTAGAACTACACCAAGGGCCAAGCTACAAAGCAATCGTTCCATTTCGTTAAAACTTTTAATTTAACTCTCTCAAGTTTTAAGTCCCTTTTGTTGGTTTTGTTCAGGATTGGAGTATAAATAGCAAGTTCTATTGCTAATTAAATCGATTGGCTGTATTTTCCTTTTTTATTTTTTAAATTAATATGGTACAACATTGTATTTATTTATTAGTAAATACAGTCTGATATCATATCCCATGACCAGTCATCGATATTTGCTCTAGGTCAAATTGGTCCCCCCCGCCCCATTTTCTCTCTCTATCAGTGACCCATTTTACTTGTTCAAAACTTAATAATAAATGCACATAGAGCTCCTACAGACAAAAATGGGTTTACAAAATTGAATGAATAAATTTTTGAAGACAATTTCATTTCCATGGGATGTCCTACTTTAGCATTTAGATGTAGCGTTAAGTAATGAAGACAATTCAAAATGTAAAACTAGATTCAACTGACCTTGAGTGAAAGGGACTTCTTTACTTCTTCTACCCGATCTTCAACCTCCTTCCGGTGTTTTTTGTCCAACTCACTCATACTATCAGCCCATTTAATCTTCTCTTGAATAGACATAAGTAGATTATCTGATGTAGCCAACCTATCAATGTTCATAGATATATATTATATAAATCTGACAACAGTAATAACCATGATCTTGAATAGAAATTTAGTAAGTCATGAGGTGAGGCAAAGGCTAGCATACCCCTAGATATTCACACACAACATTATTTGCTAAAAGGACCAAGTAAAACCCATATAGCATGGGATTACTACAGCTTACTAGTGAGTTGTATCATTTTCCATGTACTAAAAGCGACAACCAGGGTCTATAGTTGAAGACAAAAGCAGGACCAAGTCATGTGAAAGAGATTGTTCAAGAAAAGGAGATTCATTTTCACAATCAGACGAACCACCAAATAAGAGCATAAAAGTGACTCAAATGCTATTTGAACCAAATATGTACCAGTTTGACAGTGTATGTATCATGCTCCCAAGTTGGCCAGGTCTTAGATCCCTTCCTGCTGCGAATTGAACCTGCAATACAAAAATATATAAATAAACAAGTTCATAAAAGAAACAACTTAAAGACAGCAGAGGATGATGAGTTCAAACCTCAAAGCATCTGCGCAACTGATCCAGCTTCCCTCTGACTATGCCCTAATAGCAATAAACACCAACATAACAATCAGCACATTCTCATTATGTTTTTTCATCTAACAGGGTTATAGTAACCCCCCAACCAAAAGAGAAATAAATAAAGGCAGGGAGGTCCTCCGAGAACCCAAACTGAAAAGTGTGTTCAGGCAAGAAAAAAGAGAGAACTTCAATTAATCATCCATATCATCTTTTAAATTACAAAAAAAATCTGTATTTTAAATATAATAAAGGCATGAGCTGCTTAAAGTAAAAATTGAACAACCAAATATAATAGGATTTGCAATTTGTGCAAAGAATTATCTTATGCAAACAACATAATAGCTATATTCCAACATCATTAAAAAAAAATATCCCCAGAAAAAGAAAAAAAAAGAAACAAACAAACAAACTGGCATCCCCACTAAATGACTGTGTTTGCTCAGCAGTTAAAAAACACCACTGTAGTAGCCTAGTAGGTCATTAGGATGCAACAGCAATATGGAAATCAGAAGGAAGAATACCTACCGCATACATGCACTCGTTGATTAGGAAATCTTCCAGTTCACGTACATTTGTGACATCTAACTCCTGCATTAGTTGATCATAGGGTAGAACCTGGGAAAGGACTCAACAATTAGACTCATATAAAAAGACATGAGAGGAAGAAGATGACTAACACGCAACTAGAAGGGAAAACTTATTCAATGACCTGTATGGGCCTTCCCCATAAAATAAGAAGGCAAAATAGCACACGGAAAACTTGTATAATATAACAGGAAGTTCAAAGGGAGAATGTACACACAAGTTTTTAAAGTAGCGACTTTTACCGCATGGTTTTCAGTAAAAGAATGATGTGATATAATTAGTGACTGAAACCTACATGCCAAATCTGCCCTGGGTTCAGGGCAATGAAGCACTACAAACATTTATTTCTCTCATAGGTGATGATTATTACTTGCAAGTTTAAAAAAGAGAGGGAGGGAGAGAGAGAGAGAGAGAATAAGTTTCATAATTAGAAAGGGTTCCAGTATTTCCAAACTCTCGTGATTTAATTCAATTCCTGCATTTCAATAGAATCTACTGCAACCAGAATTCATTTTGCTTGCAAATAGAACCTTTGATTGATAACTATCTATATAGACCAGGAATACTAGCCAATCAACTTGTCTGCATTAGGCTGCAAGTTGACAGCTGTTTCAGAAAACTTTTAAGATTACTAAGCTTGTTGAAAAACAAAACAAGGCCACGGTAACCATTATACTCAACCAGGAAGGAAATTATCCTGTTCAAAAATGGAAGAATTTAATAAAAGAAAATAATTCACAATATAAGGAAGAGTACCTTGTTTGTCTCAGCCAGTGTAAGTACAGTAAGTTGCTTCAATTTGAGGACTTGTTCAGGGACCAACTGCGGAAGACAGCCAGCATTACCTACAACAATAGACAAAATTCCATCAAATTATGCATTGCAGAAGCAAGACTCAAAGGTGAGGCTTAAGGGCAGTGAATTGTTAAAACATTTTAAATCAAGACAAATATTACCATGGTAATTATCCAACATCTGGATGAGCTTCCGTTAGTTTAGTGCCACATAATTCACTATGTTGTTTCCCTTTGTCAAGGTGGACAATTATAGATCCACTATTTATACTAAATTCTCAGAGGAATTCTAGCCAACATCTGGCTGGTACAAGGGGAAGAGGGTAGGACCAAAAATTAATGGATCAATAGGGGTTGCACATATCATCAAACATATCAGCGATTTGTTTCTTGAGAAGAAATATCATTGTCTAGGATTGTAAAGGCAGCTAATCATTAATTTTAATATCATTATGGGAGACTTGCAATACTACACATCCGTAATAATTTTAGCACTTATTTCATAGGTTCAAATGTATGGGTCTAAAAAATACAGATTTGACTCTGGAAAGAGCACTTGAAACTTTTTTCTCCAGAAGCTACCAGAAAACCACCCGAGGGGCCAACTGTTCCAGCTAAGGGGAAAAACCCACTGAAACTATTTGCAACACCAGAAAGAATATTGGAAAGCTAGAAGAGTAAGGAAAATTTAAAACTTTAGAACCGACTTCTCAAAACCAGGATGCGAAGCCCTTAATTCACCTTTGCTTTATATAATCTGTCAATTAAAAAAAGGTCAGCTGTTTATTCTCTTTTTCTTTCTTTTTAATGGCCCCGCACATGTTACATTCCCTAAAGTCATAAACGTACCAATGATGGAATCTTTGAGGATCGAAAAAGGATGATAGAGGAGATCAAAACTTCTATTTTTATCAATACTCATTTATCTTGGACTGCCTCCATAGACTTTAATAGGCTAAATTTACATGATTTTCTTGTAACTTTATCTTCTTCTTCTAACTAAGAGTTTATTTTGTATACTTCATGTATACTTGAGTTGCGCCTTTTGCGCTTACTAATAAAAGATGAATTATTACTTATACATTTAAGTCGTAAACCTACCAAACTTATGAGAATACCAAATATGCTGAATGTGACCTCACCCCCATGGATGACATTCAGCTGATGAATTCTACATGTACTTATAACTCCCATCCCTCTCACTAGAAGCACCAATAAACCTGCCTAATCTGGAAGCCTGTCCCTTCACCCCATACTACTTGTCCATGTTTGTAAACTCAACTTTTTAAGAGAAAATCATTACTGCTGTCTCTTAAATAAAAATAAAATATAATTTATCCGGTTATCATTAGAAAGTTACCCACCCCTTAAGGAGATATCACTCTCGCCTTCCACCAAATACACTTCGGAGATGAAAATAAAAGACTAAAGTATTTGGCACTGAAAATAAAATAAAAGAAAAAGAAAAAGGATAGCAAGAGGATATCCGCTTACGTTTAAGGCAATAATATTAAGCACAGATCAGAAGGGAATAAGCAAATAGCTCTACAACGAGTAGCCATGCCAGCACATCAGATTATAATGAATAATGAATGTCCTCATAAACCAAACCAACAATTAGGGAGTAACAAAAAGGAAAACAGTTACCAAAATGAAGCAAGACTTAGCATGCTTACGTTTGTAATCACTCCAAGTGCCATGTGCAAACAAACGAAGTACATCGAGGTATACAGAATTTGAAGTTCCTTCAAGCTGCAAAAGCTTATAGTTAAAACAAAGAAAAAGGGTGATTTGATTTTAATTAGTGCTGAATAACCCAATTCTTCAAGGCACTCAACCTAATAATATCAAGAAAAGAGCCAACTCCAAAACTCCAATATCACCGAAAAATAAAAATTTAAAATTACATTAAATCAACAAAATACAGTCCCGTTCCATGTTTCAATCCACGAAGCATAAACATCGGTATCAATTAAGAAAAAGAAAAGCAGAATTTCCAAAATCCATTTACTAAATACGATTTCCAATCTTTTTCCCAACTTTTCTAGGGAAACCAAACAGAGCAGAGAGCAAAACCCAAACCTGCAGAACTGAGGGAATGGCGAGAATCTCGGAGAAGGCGAAGAGGGATGTATTCGAGGTGGCCTCGGCGATGAGGGGACAGAGGGCCGAACCCTGGAGAGCCGACGCTTGCTTCACGAAGTGATCGATGAGGTCTGCTTGCTTCTGCTCTATGTCCATTTTTTATTTTTCTGCTTTGTCCCTTTCACGCAAAGAATCTAATTCTACAAAATTGAAATCAAACAGCGAACGATAATCGTGTGTCTGTAAAAGAGAGAGAAAAGAGAGAGGTTAGGGTTTGAACTTAGAGAAGAGGATTGCTAGTTGTGTGAAGGGGTCCGAGTGAATGCCATACATACTACTGCTGCTGCAGAGAGTTGCTGTTGACGTAAGTTCGGAAGGTTTTGAGGGACGCCCGACCCCAACAAAGTTTGTCCTCCTGCTTCGCTCTTTTTCGTTGGCTTAGGTTTGTTTGGACGTTGAGTTGAGACATTTTTTTTTATAAATAGTAATTAGTTAAGATAATGGAATGAGTTTTATGGAGTTTATTTAATATAAATTTAGATGTATTTAAATATTAAGATAAATTTAGATGTATTTATGAAAATTTAAAAAATATTATAGAATGTATGCCTCACGTATATAGAGTGTTGAGTTGAAAAACCTAACTCTATCACTAAATTCATTTCAACTTAAAATCTTTTTATATGTGGGACCTATAATTTTTTCAACTCAATATATTTTTACACGTATAACTCATAATTTTTTTTAATTTCTTATAAATACATATAAATTTATCTTAACATTCAAACACATATAAACTCATTTTAAGTAGGCCTTATAAAATTTACTCTACCATCTCAACTTACTATTATTTATAAAGAATTCAATTAATCTCAACTCAGCTCAACATCCAAACAAAGCTTAAGTCTTCAATAAAATACTGCTTGTAAAAATATCAATACAAGTAAAAAATATAAGTGAGTGTAGGTTATCAATTCTTGTAACCTCCTCCTCCTCCGTGCTCTCTTCCTCCTCCCTTCTCTTGCTCCCTCTCTCCCTTCTCTCCCTCTCCGACAAAACTACTCGAGACGGTTCCCTTCATAATTAATTTTTGAATAAATTTCTCGTTAGGTCCAATTCATTCTAAGTAACTCTCCGTAGCTTGACCATCTAACTCAACTATAGTTTCTATCATCTGTGACCAATACTCTTGTGTCAATTATTAAATATCTGCTGGTATATCCTTGTACATAAATTTAGCACCCAACTCTTCGTATGACCAAATTATAGCTTTTATTTTCACAAAATCAATGACTCCCTTTAAATTATCTTCTGGACCAATTGGTATTTAAATCACCAGTGGTTTAGCACCTAAATTTGTCACAATCATGCTTTTATTTTATTTTTTTTAATTAGTTTGGTTACTACGGGATATAGCAAACGAGAATCATAACAACACAATCACAACATCATATTCATAATATGAAAAGAGCGGCACTGCAGCTACCGAAAAACTATTCCGAAAAAATGTCTGGATAAGTGTATTTCACTTTTTTATTTTATTTTCATTTATTTTTTTAATTATCATAAACATTTAATCATCATAATACGAGTTTGATCTATTATTTTTTTATGATAAATATTTTAGTCATAAAGTATGATTGTATAAAAATAAATTGATAAATATATATAATTTGATGTGATATATTAAATTATAAAATTATTTTTATTATAAAATAAATTTAATAGATAACGTAAAATCATATTAATTTATATATTTATTTTTATATAAACCATTTATATTTATAACGCTTATATTTCAATATTGACCATTGATACGTGTCCCATCAGATCATTCCTCAGCCGTCAGTTCATGGTACAAGGCAGAATCACTACAAAACGATCAAAGCGTGAGTCTCATATGCCACGCATGGCTATCGTGGGCTACTGCATCTCAACGCTTTCAGAGATTACACGTATCGTACCAGTAGCTTTAACTTTTTCATATTTATTATGTAACCCATCTCACCCCCTCCTCAAGACTATCAACTCATCGGAGTCACGCGTCGCACTGCGATGAGTTCCGTCTACGGATGACTCAGGTCAATTGATGTTGTCTATCTACCCACGTTATCATTTTGAAAAAAATTATTTTATCTTTTTATTTTGTTTATTCTATTTAACATCTGGTCAAATATTTTATTTTATTTTTATTTAATAATTAAAGAAATAATTTTAAGTATATTAATATTTTTTTTTTATTTTTTTAAAATATCTAAATATATTAAAAAAATATAAAAATTTTTTCTAAAAAGTGATAGTAGCAGCCGCACCCTATCATTTTTTCTAACTGAACATTTTGAAGACGAGGAAGGAAATATCTTATTTAAATAACTCACAACAATAAACTGCGACACGCCAGGACATCACAGTCTACCTAAAAAACTATAAAAAATCGTTATTTTCGATGGCTCACTCCTCGTAGGGAATGGATCTCGTAGTCATTTTTTTTTTTTTTTTTTTGCGCGTTGCACTTGTAACGATGTTTTCGTTGGGACCTTCCCCCCCCCATATTGATTACGTAGTATTAATAAGCTGCTTTGCTTATAAAAAATGTGAAGACTGACTATTTATAAATTTCTCCCTACGTACTTTTTTTATATTTATGCTTTTATTGTCTATGACAATTATCAAAATAATAGTAATATTTAAAAACATTTATACTACACAAAATTTATATGATATAATTTAATTTATAATATTTAAGTTTTAAAATTTATCTTTTAACTTGAAGTATGCCATGTGAATATGAATAATGAGTAATATAAAAATTTTTAAATAAAATTATTCTTATCATAAATAAGAGTTACGAACAATTTTCGATTGACTATTGCTGGCACTTTTTTAATATCGAAATCGTCTTTATCCATCGGGAATGATGATATTATTTGATCTTGTTTTGATGTTGAGTTGAGTTAAGATGAATTAAATTTTTTATAAATAATAATGAGTTAAGATGACAGATTGAGTTTTGTGAACTCCACTGAAGATGAGTTTAGATATATTTAGATGTTAAGATAATTTTAAATGTATTTATAGAAAATTATAAAAAGTTATGGATCCAGCGTGTAAAGATGTGTTGAGTTGAAAAAAATTATGGATCTCATGTATAAATAGATTTTAAGTTGAGATGAATTTAAGAATTTAAGAGTTAAGTATTTAAATGTTAGATTTAGATTAAATTGAACCGAATTGATTTCAGTTCCGTCTAAATTTCAAACATGACAATTTTTTTAAGTATTTTTTTAAATTGATCGAATCCCACTATAAAATGTATACTTTTCATAATTGGGGGACTTTTCCATAAATCAGAATAAACTGATTCGTTCTCCTACTGTTGAAAAAGGAAAAGGAAAAATAAACGAACCCGGTCGGACCGAGTGGCGAGTGGAGCCACAGACTCACAATTTCATAGAACCCGAAACCAATTTCGTCTGAAGAGGAGGAGAAAACATGGCGAAGGCGGGGCCTGATGCGCATAGCAACACAGCAGCAGTTCAAGCCACAAACGACGACGCTTCGGCCAGTAAACTGTGCGCACGCACTTTCTCACGCATCCGTTTCTTCTTTTCTTCCCATATTTCTCAATTACATTCTCGATTTTAAGCCTAATTTTACTCCTAATTCTTTCACATTTGCGTTCTAGTTTTCATCTATATCTAAGAATATTCACCCCATAGTTATGGTTCTCATGAAACTTTTCATATTTTTCCTTACTTTCTGATTGGTTTCCGAGAAAACGAGGAAAAATGTCCAACATGTTTCCTTTTTCGAGTATAACTGGGTACTATTCTGATTTCTAGCTTGCTTGGGCGTGAAACTCACTAGCTATTGGTAACAATGACTCGAGACTCAAGTACTGTTTTATTATACATTAATACACTCATATGGTTTAGATTTTTTTTTTTCTTTTTTAGGATAGTTCTACGGTAAACTTTCTAAATTCATCGTGTCTTTTTAGGATGTGTTACAGAATCTAAACCATTTAGTTAAAAATAATGGTTATGATTTTCGGAACTGGTTACTCTGAAAAATCTAAAGAATCTCGATCCGGTACATACATGGATGTCTGTGTGTGGAATCTCATGATTTTAGATGTTTTAATAGATCATACTTGTTTACGAATGTAGCGCTGGAGAATAGTACTAACCGTTACCTGTATGATAAAAGGTCATGTGTCAAGAAGGGGTACATGAAAGATGACTACATCCAGTTATTTGTAAGAAGGCCTGTCAGGAGATCTCCCATTATTAATCGCGGTATGATTTAGTAGCTGAAAAAGTATCAAGTATATAATTTTTGGCTGCTGATTATTCTTTTGCTTTATTATCAATTCAGCAAATCTCATTACTTTTGGTTTTGCATATGCCAAGGTTACTTTGCCCGTTGGGCTGCTTTTCGAAAGCTTCTCTATCAGTTTCTCGATTGTCAAGGAGATATGGATGGACAAGGTCACACAAAGAAGCAGATATTATCACTTGGAGCTGGCTTTGATACGACATTTTTTCAGTTGCAGGTGCCTGCTAATATATTTGAAACTTAATACCTTTTTGTCCTTCTGTATGCCTGTGCTTGTTACAATTGATTTGCACAATTATTTTGTAAGTTTTTATTTAGTTTATTAATTTTTTTGTTTAATTAAGGTTTGTGTCTAACTAGTGATTGGTTTTTTTTTCTTGTGTGTGGCAGGATGAAGGGAAAGCGCCATATCTATATGTGGAACTGGATTTTAAAGAGGTGCAAATTTGATGATCCATAATTACTCCATGGGTTTGGTGGCACTTGCTTAATTTGTGGTTGAGTTTTAAAGAGAACAAAGAATGTGGAAGAAATTCATGTTAACCTATCTATTACAATCAGATAAACTCTTCTTTCACTTCACTAGACTGGAAGTTATTTGTTGAAAAGCAATGAACTGTTGCATACAACTTGATGTATTTAACTATGGTTATTTATGTCACGCAAGGAAGTTGCATGGTCATCTTTGGATAAGTATTTACGTGGTCGTTGTTTGTCAGGTAACCAGTAAAAAGGTGACACTTATTGAAAGTTACAGTCAGTTGAGGGACAAAGTTGGTGGAGCAGTATCGATCTCACGAGGTAAAGTCCCATGGTTATTAGTGCTGTGGATT
Source organism: Juglans microcarpa x Juglans regia (assembly GCF_004785595.1). Taxonomy (NCBI): domain Eukaryota; kingdom Viridiplantae; phylum Streptophyta; class Magnoliopsida; order Fagales; family Juglandaceae; genus Juglans; species Juglans microcarpa x Juglans regia. Next base: position 2,189,777 of record NC_054606.1, on the reverse strand, counting down.
CTTAGATTGCGTTCTCACTTAATTTTGAGCCATTTTTAAATCTCCTAATTGCACTTTTCCTTTCCTTTTATGTATAACCGTGGTAAAGATGCATTTTTTGGCTTGGATCTCAAGCCTAAAAAAGCACAGAAGAAATTGTGTTCACTCATTTTGCACTTCTCATCTATTAGCTGACATAATTTACATATGTTGTTGGAGTTTCCAGTTGGTTTGTTATATGTATCGATACTAAGTGTGGGAAGCTGCAGTGACTTCTCATTTGCGATAGGCTTGTTGGAAATGAATTATAGACTCTCTTTTAAGATCTTGTTCTGTGGTTGCACATGTAAATGCATCTGACATCTGTAGCTTAAGATCTTCAGATTTTGTTGGCCATATACAATTAAATACTTAAAGTGTTCTGCTTAAACCAATTATTCATATCTTACTTCTCAGAGAAAGGAGAAGTGCTTAGTGATCACTACAAGCTACTTCCCATTGATTTGCGTGATGTACAAAAATTAGATGATATCATAGCTCTGGCTGATATGGATCCCAGGTATGCAGATGGAGACAATTCTCTTTCTTTCTTGTTATATATTTCTAGTTCTTGATACACTTTGGAATTTTTTAGCAGTTGATGTCTTTTTAAGGCTTATGAATTTACCTATAGTCTAAAGTAATAACTGCTACATGCTCTAGCTATTTTCTTTTATCTTCTTGTGTTTTGTTCATTTAATCATTGAAGCTCCATCATTCTTTAACTGTAGTGAGAACTATCATGCTATGGGGTTTATTCGGTTTCTGTTTACAGATAAATTATGATATTATATGCTCTGTTTTGTAATTTGAGGGGTTCTCCCCACTTCACGGCTTGGTGAAATCTAGTTATTTTGCATTCATGCTGAGGGATGATTAAGTTGCTTCATTCTAATCTTGTTATCAGTCTGCCAACATTTATAATTGCAGAATGCGTTTTAATATACTTGGATCCGGATTCATCCCAGGGTATAGTTGGCTGGGCTGCAAAAACATTTTCTACAGCAATTTTTTTCTTATACGAGCAGGTTTGCACCTCACAAACCTTGGAACCATTTGTTCTTCTGTCTGTTGATTGCTGTTCTTTCTTTACACTCCCAGGTCTTTCGGCTGCTATCTGGGATTGTATTATCATGTGGTTGCTTGAAGTAGTATGAAAATATTTCCTCATGTACAGTTTCTCTTGTTTTTTTCCTTATAGATCCATCCAGATGATGCCTTTGGGCAGCAAATGATCAGAAATTTGGAGGTATGGAAATAATTTTTGTTTTTCTTCTACCTTTGGAAGTGGATTCATTTGAGCCCTAATGACGTTTGATCCCTTTGGCGACGGGAAAGATATAGGGAACCCAGAGGATGCAATGTGAGTGAAAGATGCCCAAACGGATGCACAACATAGAATGAGAAAAAAAGAGAGTTGAGAAATACATAAGTGAGCACACCCTAGGATTGATTATCATGGGCAAACTTTTTTTTTCTTTTTGATAAGTAAGAAATTTTATTGATCGAATAAAACTAGGGAAAGCCCATGTACACAGAAAGTATACAAAATAGACACCTAGTTACATACTGGAAAGCTGAAAAGAGAGCAAAAACTCATGAACATTCCCTCCCTTTAAAACTATAGCAGAAAGCCATTGAACCAAAGAAAGTATACAAAAATTCCATAATTCCCCCTAGCTCTCTCCTTGTTGTTGAAGCATCTCTCATTTCTTTCCATCCATATACACCACAATAAGCACAAAAGAGCCATCCTCCACGTCGCAGCCAGTTGAGAACTCTGATGATGCCTATTCCAGCATGCTAAGAGCTCCGCTACACTCTTGGGATAACCCAGGACAGCCTAGCTCTACTAAGTAGGCCATCCCATAACTCCCTTGCCACCTCGCAATGTAGAAGAAGATGGTCAATTGATTTTCCATTGTTCTTACACATATAACACCACTCCATTACGATCATCCCCCGTTTCCTTAAGTTGTCGGCCATCAAAATCTTTCCTAGAGCTGCTGTCCAAGTAAAAAAAGCAACTTTGGGAGGCACATGAATTCTCCAAATACCTAGCACTCTCACCACACCATTCATCAAACCAGAACCTAATTCTTGTACCCTCTCCGACCTCAAAAGTTAATATGTGTTGCAAACACATTCCACCCCTTTCTAATAAATTTTCAAAGACTCACACCATACGACCCCCTACCCTCCTTGGAACACCAACCCTCCCATTCACAACCATACTTGCGACCCACGACCATTCTCCACAACGAAGTCCCCTCCAATTGAAATCTCCACAACCACTTTCCTAGTAAGGCTTTATTAAAAATGATCAAGTTACGCACCCCCAAACCTCCCAACTTCTTCGGAATGCACACTTTTTGCCAATTCACAAGATGAAATTTATTTTCCTCACCCATGCCTCCCAACAAAGAGGCTTTTCAATCCGATTGGCCATCCCCACCGGTAAAGGAAATAAGGAAAGAAAGTACGTTGGGAGATTGAAAATGGTACTTTGGATGAGAGTTACTCTCCTTCATTTTGAAAGATAAAGCCACTTCTAGCCCGACAACCTTTTCTCTACCTTCTCTACAACTTTGTCCCAAATATTTTTTGCTTTAAAAATAGCTCTCAAAGGGAGTCCGAGGTATTTCATAGGGAGAGTAGCCACTTTGCATCCCAACAACTCAGCTAGGAGGTTGATATTCGCCATCTCCCCTATCGGGACCAATTTTGACTTACCCAAATTCACCTTAAGTCCCGAAACAGCTTCGAAGCTCAATAGAACAGCCCTTACAACTTGAATTTGTCCGTTGTCTGCATCACAAAGAATTAGAGTATCACCCGCAAATAATAAATGGGAGATGGATAAAGCTTCATTATTAACGTTACCCACTGCGAAGCAGGCAAGAAAATCCCCCCTGACAGCAACCTCCACCATGCGACTCAGGACCTCCATAACTACAACAAAGAGAAAAGGAGATAGCAGATCCCCTTGTCTTAAACCCCTCGAGCTTTGAAAAAACCCACAAGGTTGGCCATTAACTAATACGGAAAACCGAGCGGTCGAAACACAATGTTTGATCCATCCACACCACCTATCCTTTAAGCCACATCTTCTTAACATATATAGCAAAAAATCTCATCATATGTGGTCATATGCCTTTTCCATACCCAGCTTGCAAAGGACTCCCAGAATGCCATCCCTCAACCGGCTGTCCAAACACTCATTTGCAATTAAAACGGAGTCCAAGATTTGCCTACCTCTTACAAAAGCATTTTGAGACTTGGAAATAATTTTTTCCATCACCTACGATTAGCTAACACCTTTGAAATGATCTTATAAATCCCGCCAACCAAACTAATATGACGAAAATCTTTCAACTCAATGGCCCCCACTATCTTTGGGATAAGGGCAATGAAGGTAGCATTAAGGAACTTCTCAAACTTATGACAAAGATGAAACTCATGAAAAACCCGCCTCACATTATCCTTTACTATGTCCCAGCACTCTTGCCAAGGAAAATCCATCCAGACCTGAGGCTTTATCTTTGCACATACCACTCACTACTTGTGGCACTTTAGCTTCCTCAAACGGTCTCTCTAACCATTTAGCTGCACTAACATCTAGTTGATAAAAAAACAGCCCATCCAGTTTAGGACGTCACACCACAGTCTCTTCGAGGAGGTCTTCATAATAATTCACAATATGGTCTTGTATAGCCTCCGGGGATTGGTATACCGTATTACCTGATAGAATCACATCAATCACATTATTACGCATGTGAGAGTTTGCTATTTTGTGGAAGAACTTAGTGCATCTGTCGCCCTCCTTCAGCCATGTCATCCTAGATTTTTGTCTCCAAGAAATTTCTTCCAACAACACCACATTCTCTAACTCCAACACCACCTCAATATTTCTCAACACGGACTCCTCTGTTACCACCCCATCTTCTAAGGAATGCAGTTCATTCCAAAGTAGCCTTTTTTGCTCATCCGTGAGTCTAAACACCTCCATGTTCCACTTCTTTAAGTCCAGCTTAAGGGTTTTGAGTTTACCAGCCACAATAAAACTGGGGGTACCATGAAAAGAATAAGAAGCCCACCAATCCTGCACCCTTTCCACAAATCCAACCGTTTGCAGCAGCTTATTCTCAAATTTGAAGTATCGCCTACCTCCATGAATGCCCCCACAATCTAATAAGATGAGAAAATGATCAGAGCATATACGTGACAATCTCTTCTGGTTTAGGTCTGGATAATGTGTCTCCCAAGAAGTAGAAACTAGGAATCTGTCCAACCTTGACCCCCCTCGACCATTCAGCCTCGTAAAACGCCCCCAATCAGCTCCGAGAATTCTTCCATTGACCTTGTCAAATAAGTAGCCCCTCCCTCTCGCACGGGAAACGTACAACATTAAAGTCCTTGCACACAACCTAAGGTAAATCCCATAAATAATGCATACCCGCCGATTCCTCCCACAAAGAGCTCATTTCTCATACTGCATTAGGACCATACACACCCACAAGAGCCCACCTCCACCCATTTTCAATGTTCTTGAAAGACCAGCCACAAAATAATTCCCAATACAGTCCTCTACTAACTCCACCACTCTCATATCCCACATCAGCAACACCCCTTCTGAAGCTCCCAGTGAAGCTAAATAACTCCACCCCACACAAGAACATCCCCATAGGCTTCGAATAATATTTTTGTCGACATAGCACAACTTAGTCTCTTGAAGACATACAATATCAACTTTCCAATTGCGTATGAGGGATCTAATGTGAAGTCGCTTGTTAACATCGTCGATCCCCCTAACGTTCCATGATAAGATTCTAGGCTTGAAAAAATAAATAACTCCCCCGCCCCTTCAACCTTTCCCTCCCACTACTACTCTCCTTGTTATCATAATTAATAGAACAAGTCAATCTTTTTAGCTCTCTATCATTTTTAGCTACTGTCTTCAGCGCCGATGGTCTACCTGCTTCTATAGCAACTTAAAGGGCCTTGAATTGCTCTTCAAAACCTTCACAGGATTCCCCACAAACCCCTGCAACTCCACCACCTTTTTCAGCACCCAATTCGAGGATGTGGGAACTGGTGGAATGGCACATAATGGGGTAGGACTACCCGGCTCACCTTTGTTGCCCCCTTTCTCACAGACAACCATCTGAAGACCCTCTGAGAAGCCACCTGACTGCACTGTATCACCGTCACCCTTCTGTGAGCCAATAGACAGCCCATCCTCCCTGCACCTCAACTGCACCCTAGCAGACAACACCTTTGTTGAACTCCCCGAGCCACCCACTGCCTTGCCACCTGAGAGGGGCTGGTCACCCACCCATGGGATGAGCTCCATCGTGGGTACCTCCGTCGCTGGGCAACTGGGTGTCGTTGAAAGCTCCCTGAGTTCCCCTTCAAACTCTACCCCAGAAATAGCCCCATTCTCCTGCCGATCATCAGAAACAGCCCCATCCTCCTGGCCGATGTGACTGCGGCAGCCCACCAAGATGGTCGTTGGCGGCCATCGGTGGGTTATGTGCCGGAGCTGGGTCTGACATATCGGCGCCGTGGAGGAACTGCAAAGTCTCGGGACCAAAATATTGGCCGAAACCCGGTTCTTTGCCCCCCAGACTTTTTGGCCTAAGCCCCTTGGCCCATACTCCGTAAACGGCCCTGCTTGAGCAGCCTCCTTTGTATCTCCCGTCCTTTTCCCCTGACCCAAGCCCTGGCCCAACTGCATAACACCCTTCCCCTTAACACACCGTTTCATCCCCCTGATATAATCCCACAGACTCTCGACTTTACTTTCCATTTCAGCCAATGTCTGCATCAACCATTCCTCATTTAGACCCCCCCTTCCCTACCACCCCCACACAACATTCCCCTTAACACACCGTTTCATCCCCCTGATATAATCCCACGGACTCTTGACTTTACTTTCCATTTCAGCCAATGTCTGCATCAACCATTCCTCATTTAGACCCCCCCTTCCCTACCACCCCCACACAACATTGTGCCTCCTCCGAAATGGAAAGGCCTTCTGAACTTGGTAGGCCTACCTTCTCTACAGGCTTCGTGGCTCGAGGTGGTACTTTCTGCCCTAGGAGTACCTCACTGTAAGGCCGTGTAGCTGCATGAAGCTCCATCGACGCTGGTGAGAGCAGCCGTGGAGGACCACCTCCTTTGCCATGCTCCGTCGACCTCCCTGCCTGTTCCCACCCTCCCAAGCCTCCTCTATCATGATTTTCTTCGCACACACTAGAGAATGAGGCAAGTTTCTTCAAGGTATTGCCGAAATTCCTCCAGCCCTCCCCCTTCTATCCTTTCGACACCACTAACAACCCTCTCTTCTTCTCGTGGCCAAACTCTGAAAGGGAAAAAAACCTGCCATGATAGTTTTGACCCCTCTGTACCAGAAGGACCTAGTTCCCTTTTCTACGGGTTCTGAGAAACTCAAAAGAACCCACTGAAACCACGCATTCCTTCACCACTGAAGCCAACCAACAAAGAGCTTCATGGTCAATAGAAATATACTTCACAGTGATCCTCCACCACTTCGCATTTTCCTTCTTAAATGCGAAAGTCTTGTGATCAATGATAACTTCTCTGCAAGACACCATTGCAACCACTGAAATGACAGACTAAAACAACTAACATTAACCACCATAGAACAACCTTACGCCATTACCTCCATGGCATCAACTAAGAAATCCTCTACAAGAATATCGCAGGAGTACAGAGAGAAAATATCGCATGTGTACGGAAAAATTTCATGCAAAATAATAACTAATACACACCACTTCTCATGGGCAAACTTATAATTTCATTCACCAACCTTTACACTGAACAAGTCAGAATCCTGAAATACCAGAGAAGCACTATGATAGGTTATAAGTTTCATTCATTTCGGGCACGTTATAGGTAAGGAGAGTGTAGGGATATTCTTGAGAGAGTAATAACTGATTCGTGGAACTTTCTTTGGCTGTGTGTACGTGATCAAGATTTGCTGCTTACAATTGTGTTAATAAATTACAAATATTCTCTCCAATGCCACCGTTGACAAAGAAATATATATTCCGGAGCAGGATAGACAGGATGGTAATACTTGCCAGAAAAATTATGATGTTGGAGGCAAAAAGTTCGAAGGATGCTTGTTTAAACATTTTGGATCATCAATTACTCCACATTGTAACATTTTCTGATATCTGGTAAACCAGTGTCCTAGTTTCTGACTGAAACAGAGCTGTAAACTAATTCATTTTTTTATACTCAGTCTCTTCCTTTCTTAACTTATTTTTCTTCATTTGTTTCTTCTAGTGGACTTTAGTGAGTGGTTCATGCCATTGTATCAGACGCAAACACTTACACAATTATGAATTAATATTCATGTTGCAACTGTTATATATACAATGGCATATAGAGATTCTTTTTGAGGAATTCTAGAAAGAGGTATAAGAGACATTGGGAAGACAATGTGTAGGGACTTTTTTTGTTGGAGTTAGTGCGTTGTGCAGAGAGTGGGAATTTTGAAAGATGAGCTTGACTTGTGAACTTGTATTTTTTTCCACCCTGAGATGTTGTAATTTTCACTACATCTGAAATGAATAGACTCGTGAATTGGGGAGGGGGGGTTGATAAATCTTCCCCAGAGAAGATGAGAGTTAAGGCAAGGATTCCTTAATTTGAAGACTATGTTTGTATTGATGAGTTTACACTTCATGGCATGTGTATCTATTTCTAAGCTATTCCCTAAAGGTTTAATCTATCAGATGAAATTACGACACCAACTAGTGTCATGAAAATTTTATTCATACAAAAAGTTTCATCTGTATAAGATCCTTTGTTGCTTCTTTATTTCAGAGTAGAGGCTGTGCACTCCTAGGAATTAATGCTACACCGACTTTACTTGCTAAGGAAAAACTCTTTCTTGATCAAGGATGGCAGGTATATCATCTAATTTGGTGCAGTTGACAATAAAAATGTCTTCTTCCTATATAATTGTTTTGTATTGATTACTTAAAAACAATATTGATGCATTATGGATGAAGACACTTAACGTTCAATAAGTGAGCAACCCTTTTAAATGACAATAGAGAAGTCATCTAGCCAGCAAGATTGTCAGTGTAAGTGGTTGGATGAGGATTAAGATTCTTCCAAATCTGATCCAATCCAGATGCTGTTATCAATACTGCAGATGGTTATCTGTTCTAATCTTAAATTTTATTTGTATTGATGGTTATCTGTATTATACTGCAGATGGTTATCTGTATTGATATATTTTTTTTCATATTAATATTTGAATTATCATGAACTTCATAAATATCTTAGTTCTGTCTTTTTCCACCACGCTCTGAATAACTGACTTGCTTGTTTCCTGATAGTTCTTTTTAGAATTGATGAAAGTACCATGGGTAGAATCAAAGTTGAGAGTTTTCTCCTTTAAGATACAATTTTGTGCTCAGGTTTCTGACCTTAGAAATAATTTGAACATTGTCAATTTTGCATCTGAAGAGATCAGAAATTCAGTCAAGTTGAAAAGAATCATGCAAACCATTCTTTCGCTGGGTAATGCTTTGAACCATGGAACTACAAGAGTTGCTTCTCATTGAGATTGGGTGGCTTGTGACTGCTTTATGACGGAGCTCGGGGGTGGTGTGTTTAGGATGGGTTTTTTGAAGGACATAGAGAGAATCCAAACTGTTTGAGGTGGTGAGGAATGGACGCCGTGTAATATTGACTGAGAAAGGTTGGAAAGTTGTAAAAGTGATGAGTTTGGGGCTAGTGACCGCCCGATGGTTCTCTAAAGCTTTGGAGGAGAGTCTGAAGATGGGGAGGAAGGAGTTCTACTCTGCTTACCGAGAAGGGGACAGAGGATATATCGCCCAGTGATGCTCCAACTTCAGAGGCATTTTCATGGCCCTAGTGGAGTACAGTGGGGGAGATCGTCGGAGCTTTTTCTTCATTCCAGGGGACAAGAAAGGGATGGAGTGGAGGAAAATAGCAGAGGTGCTGAAGGAAGCTGGAAGTGAACGTGGACCTTCACGGCTGTCTCCACCAATGACGACGGTGTATACGTCGCATTCTCGATTGTACATGGAGGTGCTTCAAGGATAGATGAAGAGGCCTCAAGATGCAAAATGCAGGATTGTCAAATTGTGTTAACGGGTAGTGTCCGTATTGTGTCAAGAAATGTATATTATATTATATGGGTCAATCTTAACCCGATCCATTAAGCTTATTGTGTCAAAATCTCAAACTTTAACACGACCCACTAACATAACGGGTCATGTCGTGTCAACCCGTTTTGACCTGTTTATGTAAATTGGTTGAACAAACCCGCAATTAACCCGTTTGACCTAATTAAGTTTAACATAATTTTATATAAATGTTAAAATCACAATATCTATAAAAAAATATAAAACTAACTACAAGTCCAAAATTACAATCCAAACAATAAATATATCAAAATTAAAATCCCAATAATTTTATTTTTAGGTATAAGGGTATAATTGTAACTTTAAATTTCTTAACGGGTCATAACGGTTGACCCGTTATCAACTTGTTAAGCAATCGTGTATTAACGGGTCAACCCGTTTTGACTCGAACTCGTTAAGGCCAAACCCTAATCTGCTTTAATCGTGTCGTGTTCGTGTTGGGTTAACGGGTCGTGTCGGGTTAACGGGTCGTGTCATGTATTGCCACTCCTAACGAAATCAAAGAGGGAAGGCATGCCGTGGTCAGAGGGCATTACCTCTACGGAAGGTGGTCAGAGACGTAAGGGGGGTGGCAGGGTCGTGATGGGTCTGAATGAGGAAATTCTTCTTCAGGTTGTGTCTGAAATGGAGAAACAGTTGGGAGTTTTGACCAATAACTTAAATTGGATTAAATGGTGCATTAATGGGAAGGGGGTTCAACAGCTGGGTTTGGGCCAGGGCTCTGGATTTATGGGCTCAAGTGCAATGGATCAGGGCGGGGATAATGGGCTTAACGGTTTTAATTCTGGAGGTCAGCTAAAGAGTAAGGAAAGGGCTCTGGGCCCAGTTGTTGGGCCTCAGCCCATGGGGAGGCTTACACTCTTTCAACACACAGGCCTAGTATGGAGGAAGAAAGAACAGGGGGGAGCTGGGCCTTCGGTGACAGGGTTCGAGCCACCGTCGCCGATGCAGGCTCATCCCCGTCGACGGTGGTCGATCTATCGTCGGCGACAACGTTGGCGGTGACAACCTTAGTAAACGTCGGCGATGAGGGATATTGCAACTGCGATGGCCTCTGTGATCCTGAAGTGGTCGACGGCACATCCCTGCCCTCGGAACTTGCATAGAACCACGTGATGGTGTTCGTGGGTGCATCCACGATGTTCTCTTAGAAGCCTAGTCCGTCGGAGGGTGAAGTTTTAGTCAAAGGGGTGCAATGTGTCTCTCCTCTCAGGTTGTACAGATTCGGGATGTAGGTTCAAATCCTCCCACCGGCGTACTAGATTTGGAAATATCACTGAAAAATGGTGGGGCCAACATGAGAAGTGAGGTGTCCCCTTTTGGGGGGGGGGGGTTCAAAAGGTGGGGATTTGCAGCTGGCTGTTTGGGAATGGATCTGTTTCGATGGGGGGGGGGGATGTTGACCCAATATGCATGCTCCTTCCTAGCCCCAACACATAAAGGTTCATCTCGGAATGGGTGTTTAAGAAGGTTGAGGAGATGCAAGCTTGCGTTGGGGTCTCTTGCATAGGATTTGAAGAACAATTCAGAGCTCTTCTTGTGGCCATTGAAGCTAGTAGATCAAAGTCTGCCACAAACAGAGATAGAGAACTTAAAAGGCTCAAATGTTCTATTAATTATGAAGCAAAGGAGGGAAGTGGCGGAAGGGATAGATTGAAAGGGAGGGGGCCACTATTGTTCATGAAACCTAAAATCCTCTCCTAGAACATGCAGGGGCTTAATGATCGCAATAACTGGCTTCACATTAAATCTCTATTGCGATCATGAAAGGTTGATGTGGTGTGTTTTCAAGAAACAAAAGTGCGGGTCATTGATAGAAGAATTATACGAAGCTTATGGGGGTTTTCGTATGTGGGCTGGTCATATTTGGCTTCGTCAGGAGCATCGGGTGGCATCTTCCTAATGTGAGATAAAAGAGTGGTGGAGGCGGAAGAGGAGTGCGTTGGTATTTTTTCAATTGCTAGCCATTTTAAAAATTTGATAGATGGGTGGGAGTGGACTTTTGTAGGCATTTATGAGCCTAACATGGATAGAGATAGGAGAAGGCATTGGGAGGAATTGGCGGGTTTGTATTGGTTATGGGAGGTGTCGTGGTGTATGGGTGGAGACTTCAACATCACTCACTTTTCTAGCGAACGATCGGGGAATCATGAAACCTCCTTAGCCATGGAGGAGTTCTCGGAATTCATTTTTGATCTAGATCTTATGGATCTCCCCATGGTTGGTGGCGAGTTCACTTGGTCTAATAGTCGGGGTTGGTCGAGATTGAATAGATTTCTTGTTCCTCCTTCGTGGGAGGCCCATTTTCCGGAATTGTGTCAGAAGATGCTTTCCCGTATCTGCTCGGATCACTTTCCTATCTTGTTAGATTGCGGGGGAATCCATGGGGGACGCCGGTATTTTAAGTTTGAAAATATGTGGTTAGCAAAAACATAGGGCTACGACAATTGAGGAGTTCCGTCCCATCAGCCTTGTGGGTAGAGTATACAAGATTGTTTCTAAGGTTCTTGCCAACCGACTAAGCCTAGTATTGGAAAAAATTATTTCAAAGCCTCAAAATGCGTTTGTTTGGAGGAGACAAATCCTAGACTCGGTCCTTATTGCCAATGAGTGCTTGGATTATAGGCTGCGGGAGGGAGTTCCTAGTATTCTATGCAAGCTCGATATGGAAAAGGCTTATGATCGTATGAATTGAGATTTTCTTATATACTTGCTAGGGAGGTATGGCTTTGGTGATAGGTGGATTTATTGAGTTCAACATTGTATTTCCTCCGCTCGGTGTTATAGTCACGGAGGCACTTGGTCGGATGGTAAAGGCGGCTGCTGGAGGTGGCTTTCTTTCAGGATTTTCTATAGGTGATGGTATTAATGGCTCTATCTTAATTTCACATCTCTTGTTTGCAGACGATACTCTTCTGTTTTGTGAAGCTGATCATGGCCAAATCCCATCTCTATGAGCACTCTTATTATGCTTTGAAGCCGTGTCGGGGCTTAAGGTGAATTTGAGTAAGTCCGAGATGGTTGCGGTGGGTGTGGTGCCCAGTATCAATAGCTTGGCAAGCCTCTTGGATTGTAAAGTGTCCTCGTTGCCTATCAAATATTTGGGCCTTCCGTTTGAGGCAACTTTTAAGGCTAGAGCTATTTGGGACAGGGTTGTGTAAAAAATAGAGAAAAGGTTGGCTGGTTGGAAAATGATGTATTTATCGAAAGGGGGTCGCCTCACATTTCTAAAGAGTACCTTAACAAATCTTCCCACCTATTTTTTATCCTTGTTTCCTTTGCTTGTAGGGGTGGCGAACAAGATTGAGAAATTATTCCGGGCCTTCTTATGGGGTGAGTGGGGGAGGAGAAGAAATTCCATCTTGTGCATTGGGATAAAGTTTGTATCCTAATCTCGTATGGGGGTCTGGGAGTGTGCAACTTGAGAACTTTTAATAAAGTTTTGTTGGGAAAATGGTTATGGAGGTATCACTTGGAGGGGGAGTCGTTGTGGAAGGAAATTATTGACTGTAGACATAGAAGCGCTTGGGGGGGATGATGTTCCAATGAAGTGGAGGGGGGGGGGGGGGGGTACGGTGTGGGCTTATGGAATATTAGGAAGGGATGGACGAGCTTTGTAAGTCACGTTCGTTTCGTGGTTGGTGAGGGTACCAAAATTAGGTTCTGGCATGATGTTTGGTGTGGGGATTGCACTCTTAACACAGTTTTTCCAGCTCTCTATTGTATTGTAGCTAACAAGGATGCTACTGTGGCGGATGTGCGGATATCATCTCATGGCCCTCCCCAGTGGAATATCCTCTTCATTCGGGATATCCATGATTGAGAGTTACCCTCCGTTTCAGATTTTTTCAGCTTGATATACTCCACAGGGAACACCATTGCTCAGGGGGATAAGATGCAATGAAGGTCTAATGGTAGCAAGAAGTGTACAGTCAAGACGTACTACAAATTATTGAGATCACAAGCTAATGTTTATTTCCCGTAAAAGAATATTTGGAGGTCTCGTGTGCCTTCTAAAGTGGCATTCTTTGTATGAACTATGGCTCTTGGGAAGATTTTGATCACGGACAATTTGAGGAAGAGGGATTGCATCGTGATGGATTGGTGCTATTTGTGTGAAAAGAATGGGGAATCTGTGGACCACTTACTATTGCATTGTGAGGTAATTAGGGTGCTGTGGGATGAAATTTTCAGAAGAGTCGGCGTCGCCTGGGTAATGCCTCTGAGGGTGGTGGACTTATTGGCCTGCTGGAAGGAGCTTCAAGGTAGTCCTCAGGTGGCAGCAGTGTGGAAGATGATTCCGTTGTGTATCATGTGGTGTATCTGGTCAGAAAGAAATGAGTGGTGTTTTGAAGATAGAGAGCATACAATGGTTGAGCTTCATAATTTTTTTGTACACACTTTAATGCTTTGATTTTCGGCCATTGTTCTTAATGGAAACAATGTGCATGACTTCTTGTCTTTAATTTCCTGATCTTAGAATGTATTTAGGTGATCTTTTGTATACTTCCTTTGTACACGGATTATGCCTATTTCATTCGTATCAATAAATTTACTCTTACTTATAAAAAAATATATATATATTTTGCACAAATCTTTTATAATAGTAGCCCTATATATGCCTCTTTATTTACCATTGATTTTTCCCCAAAGGCTTTCAGTTCTTTTAGTTTTAGATGTTGCCAAAATTTTGGGTTTACTGAAGTTCATTCAAATTTGGGCTTTCTTTCAGTTTTTTTTTTTTTTTGTTAACATTATCTGTTGAGGATTAATATCTTGCATTTTTTTCCTTATGTCAGTGAATCGATCCTCTGTCTCTCTCTCTCTTGGTGTTTTATGATTACAAATATTTCTTTTCTCTGTTGTATTAATGCTAATAGTTTGTATGTGGATATCAGAGGGCAGCTGCTTGGGACATGCTGAGAATTTATAGTGATTTTATTGAAGCTCAAGAAAGACGAAGGTATTTACTCCATAAATCTTGTGAGATTATGAAGTTGTTCATTCTTGATGCAGGGGTGGGGCCGGATGTGGGGAGTGACCCATTATAGTTAGGTTATGGATAGTTGGCATATATTATTCACATATTCTTATAATATCTCAGCTAGAATTCTGTTTTCTTGATAAAACATCCTGAGAAGATTTATCTGCACTTATAGAAAGAAAAGATATCTGTCTGCCACTCTCATAGAAGTGTAGCTTGGATGTGTTAGCTAGAATCTGTAAGTCATGCTTCTATTGTCTAATTACAGACGTCATATGTTAATGTACGTAAATAAAATTTGTTCATATTTGCTCAATTTGCAATTCTTGGGACGTCAGTTTGTGAGTAAATAATCACTGTAAAACACACCCACCTTTACAATTTTGTAAGCAAGAGTTGTGTGTAATCGTAAACTTTTCATTGAATCTAAGTTGTTATTCTCGAGCGAAGGGATAAATATTTCTAATGTGAGTATCCTCGAAGGTAGAATCTTGAAACTTTTGATTCAGTTAATTAATGCCTGTGCTTCTATGTGCCATATCTACTGGTGAATGAGTCCTATAGTGGAAAGGAAAATCTCTGCTACCAGCCTCCTTTAGGAACTTTTTTTTTTTTTCCTGCTTTTAGCTGTTCTCTAATCTCTTTGATTTGATAATTATTAGAGTTGTACCCGTATCCTATATTTTTGGGATAATTGAATCACTTCTTTACGAGGTCCTTAAATTTTTTGTGCCTTGTATAAAAAAATGCTCTTATGTTTTTTGTTTCTTGTAGGATGTAAAGGACTCTTCTTTCCCCTCTTTTTTGCCTATCATTCCTTCTATTCTTTTTTCTACGCTTCAATTGAGAATCTCCATTCTTTCTGAAATATTCCTGGAAGATGCTCATCTTTGATGTCTATTGATCAGGATTGAACGGCTGGAATTGTTCGATGAATTTGAAGAGTGGCACATGATGCAGGCAAGTCAACCCGATCTTTATTATTAAAGAGAGAGGCAGCCAAGATTCTGTGTAGGAACTGAATGAAGTGGGTGGGCCTGGAACAGATAGAATTGGCCCAGAGAGAGAGAGAGAGTTAGTTGTGAGGCCAGTGTGTTCAAAGTTTGTGGGACTGGTGGTAACCAACAGTCCAGTTGTTTTGGGTTACGGCCATGTTAGTTGAGTGATCCATGCTACCTACCTGGTTGCCAGTGTCAGTATTATTATTTTCTGCTATTGTTTTGATATTTATTCCAAATTGCTGATTTTCAGGAGCACTACTGTGTGGCTTATGCAATCAATGATGCCATGGTATGTCTTAACATTTCCTCAGTCTGGCTTTACATCTTGGTAAAGGATATGTTGCATTTGCACGGTTTTGGAGTTCCCTGGCATTAAAAAAAAAAAGTTTATTTATTTATTTTTGGTGTCAAATTACATCTCTTTCATTATCATCCATGAGATAAATTAAATAATCTATAAGTTGGAGCTGGCACTGCATGTTAATGCCTTACCCGTTTGATGGTGTACAAAAGCTTGGTTTGACGAGTTTTTTGGACCATCCTACGGCAAATAATATCACAAAAGTTCAATCAAGGATCAATATTTGAATTCAGCGGACTGTGTTTATTTTCGTTTCAATTTATCTACCAAGTAACTACAGGAGGATGGGTCCCGATTCTTTTGTGATAAAAGATGTAGCTAGATACATTAATCATTTGATGGGTTTTGATTCTTTTGCCAGGATTTCATAGCAAGATATGTCATCAGTTCCTTTTTCTGTCTTTATCTATTCTTTTCGGAGGGGTGCATGCGGTTTGGGTGCCGGCTCTGCGGGAGAGTTTATATTGGTCAGATACACAAGATTGCCTGACACTTTCCTGTTTCCCTTTCATGTTTCAGGGTCTCTTTGGGGATTTTGGTTTTCCGAAAGACCAGCAACACGTGCTTAACCTCTCGTCATCTCCGCCATGAGAGCATGGAGATTCACTATTAAATCCAAGTTTGGTTAAACTATTAGAATCAGTGAAGCAAGTGATGCAGGCACGTGCCAGGTCCACGGACTTGGGGTTTGTGAGGTAAAAACAATGGTCTGGTCTTGCTAGACTCCAGAAGGATTGTGTTTTATTTGTTCTACTCGGAATACAGATCCATTTATTTGTCCTTCATTTTGTTTTATTATATTATTGTATATATATTTTGCTAGCTATTTAGCAAAGAAACGTGGCGGGCTCCACTCAGCTCCAATGATGACTCAATTTATTGGGTTGTGGGGTCTTTGCATGGTTGTTTCTATATTAATGTGATTTGTTTATATTCTGCTGGGATGACCCTCAAGCGCCTATGAGAATGGCGGATTGTGGGAGACGAAATGTGTTGACTTTGGTGTAGCAAGTACATAGGCTAGAGTAAGAAAATTGTTCACATGGGGGTAAGAACTAAGAAGTACATAAAGGATGAGGCAACAAAGGGGAATTTTTACATCGTTTAGCAATTTGTTTCTTCAGTATAGGTAATTTAAAATGTCAAGAATCAAGATCACGAAGAAAATGGCATGGATTGTGTGCGCTTGTTTTTGTATTTTTAAGAGAAAAATACTCTTTGCACATTTTACCTACCAGACAATTAATACATGACATCTCAAACAATCAAAATTATCATATTGAATCTTTCAAGTTCCAACTATCAAAACTAATTGATACATTGCACTTCCTAGTTACTAAAAATTTAAAAATGTCATCCGTTTAACTTAAAATGATGAAAATTAGTGACATTGACATAATCTAATTAGTAAGATGTTATCTAATTGGAAAATGATAGGGATCCTGCTGGGGGTCCTGCTCATTTTCCAACTATTTTTTTTTTTTTTTTACTTAGTGAGTAAGAAAATGTTGTTTAATAATACTATTTTTTCTTTTTTAAAAAATATTTAAAAGTGTTAAAAATGATGTGAAAAAAGAGTTTTAAAAATTTTTTTTTTTTACATAATTTTTTTTAATTTAAAAAAAAATCATAATATTATTAAACAATATTTTCCTAATTACTGAGTAAAAAAAAAAAGCAAGCGGGAAAATGAACGGGATCCCCCAGCCCTAGCATTGTCCTATCTAATTAGTAATTTGACGATGCAATAGATCGATCATAGATGTTGGGAGTGAGTGAGTCAAGGCGTTTGGTAATTTTCGGACCACCTGAAACAAACAGCATTTTACGAAATGCAACGCCAATGGTAAGTTCAGTTTAGAAAATGGATTTAATTGGTCGAGCGGTTGTCGTTTAGGACTTTTTTTTTAAGCTTCTTTTGTCAGTTAAAGCTAATGGTAATAAAATCAATTATTCTTGAGCCATTATCTTTGACATGGAGCCACCTCCAAAGCATCCCGAGGTATGTGCGAGAGAATGGGTAATTTGGAGCCACGACAAAAGGAACACTTTGTCATGGAATGTTGGATAATTTTCATGATCTAATATGAAATAGTGGACTAACCTAGTCCTAGTGTAGTAGCAGTACTTGTACTATACCCTAATAATAATAATAATAATAATAATAATAATAATAATATATAATAATGATCACAGTGCCAACCTTTTTTGAAGATAACATTTCCATTTGATCGGTTTTTTTTTTTTTTTTTTTTTTTTTTTTTCCCTTTGGATTTCCATCTTACAGTACATGCCTACACCTCTATTTCTCTCTCAACCTTTTGGTGTCTGTCTGTTTGGCTTGGACTTTTGATGCTTATAAAACCCAAATTTATTGTTGAACCGAAGCTTTTGTTCACTGTTCAGACAGCAGATTTTAGATTCTGCCCATTATAATATATGTGTGTGTTCCCTCAAAGTAGAGGAAAATCTTGTTAGGGTTTTTTGTACTTGTGCTCTCTGATGCAGTTTTGTCACATTGTTTCTATGTTGTTGAAGTGATTTTGGGGTACGCCTACCCGTACTAGAATGAATAAGGCAGGCACCTGTTCTTTCTTGGTCCTGTATTTTGAGGGTAAAATGATAAATATATAATACTTTGCATAATATATTTTACATTCATGTTTTAAAATGAGGGTATTATTATAAAATACTTGATAAAAGTAATATTATTTTATAAAAATATTTTTATTTTACCTCATTTTACTGTGATGTGAAATAGTATTATGAAGAGTATCGTGTGGGTATCATTATTTTAAATTTATTTTACAGTAAAAATAACTATATATTCTGATGAATCACATCAAATTACGTGAGATTATTTTTGTATAATGTATTTGTGTTTAAGAGTATTTCCCTTAATTTTATTATCCAGCATACTTTATATAATTGATCCGCTCCATCTATAGGTGTTTGTTTTTCGGTAAAGCTTTTATCTGAACAAGAAAAGAGAAGAAGAAAGTCTTTTTTTTTTTTTTTTTTTGAAGAAAAAAAGGTGATTATGTGGTGGAAGGATAGTTGGGTCCAGGGAATGAGACAATGTGGAATGGAAAGATTGGGCCAAAAAAATTAAAAAGGAAACCCTTTCACTGTTTTCAATCTTCTGCCTTTCACCTCTCCCTCTTTTTATTGATTTTTTTTTTTTTCCCTTACAAAAGGACCCACTTATTGCGGAATATCTACTGGTATCTGACTGTGTATGCTTTCAGTCTATGCTTTTTGACATTTTCGTTCTTGCAAATGCAGCCCTTTCGCAGACACAACAAAGAAAACAGGGGGATCTACAGTCAGTGGAGGCTTTTATAAACGATCAACTACAACCAAGCAGACATGCCAATAATTCCATCTACCATATCATAAACACCCAACAGCATAATTCCATCCTTTTAATACATAAATAAATAAAAAGCAAAACAGAAAAATGAAAACCATTTTCACGGCAAAAAGAAACAAAAAAATCCAGCAATGCAATTGCTGGACTTGACTCAAAATCAAAGCAACAAGGCCCCCACACAATTCGGTACAAATCTTCCATCTCCGTCTCCCAATCTCTCATACAGGCAAAGCAGTAACTAAAACAGTAGGCAGTCTTCTCAATTCATATTTAATTAAATCCAAATTAACATAAAATTATCACAACCCCTTAATAAAATATTAAAAAAATAATTCATTATTTTCTGTAAGATAATGAGATTTGAAAGTGATTGACCTAAGCAACTTATTATTATTAAATTAATTAAACTGCCCCTCATTAAAATATTACTAATTCAGTGAGTTCACTTATCTGTAAAAACAAATCTAAAAAATAAATAAATAAGGCAAGCAAATTGGAAAGATTGTGCTACTCCCACCGCTTGGAGCTCCCACCGGAGCTCTCATTAGTGATTTTGGAATTTTTTTTTTTTTATATGTACTTTTTAACACATTTAAAAATATCTTAAAAAATAAAAATATTTATAATAATATTAAAAAATATTTATTAAATCATTAAATAAAAAAATAAAAAATAAAAAACTCACAGCAATAAAAACAAACGGTAAGAATAATATTTTCTAATTGAAAAAGCTTCTTTGTTGCTCTAGTTTGACAGTCCTAATCGGCTGTTGGTTAATTTTTTTTTTATTTAATAGTTAAAAAAGTAATTTTAAATATATTAATATATTTTTTTATTTTTTAAATATATTAAAAAAAAAAATTTTGACGGTACGTCTAGCGGTAAACGCTCGGCGGTACAGTAGCCTTACCCAACTGCAAAAGGTATCCACAGTGCACCAGAATCCAACCATATATTAAACACCTCTCCCTCTCTCTCCCTCCAATTCGCCCTCACTCACTCACTGAGTCACTCGTTTTTCGCCACCGCCAGCAACACCACTCAAAACCAGTAATTCGATTTTGTATTTACGTTGATAGACAACATATACTATATATGGGTTGCGCAGCGTCGAAGCTCGACAACGAGGACACGGTGCGGCGGTGCAAGGAGCGGCGCCGCCTAATGAAAAACGCGGTTTACGCTCGCCATCACCTGGCCGCGGCTCACGCAGACTACGTCCGTTCCCTGCGCCTCACTGGCTCGGCACTCTACTCCTTCGCCAAAGGCGAGCCGCTCTCCGTATCCGACCAAACCCCGGCCGTCTTCCTCCACCAACCACCTCCACCAACTCCCTCCAATCCCGTCCCCCCACGTGTCCCGTCCCCCTCCCCTTCCTTCCATCAACCACCGCAACCGCCTTCGTTGTCTCCCACTATCGCCAGCTCTAAGCTCCCCCACATCCTCTCGTCTTCTGCCGCCCCTACTCCTCGAAGAACCACGTCGTTCAAGAAACCGAAGCCGAAGCCGAAACTCCCCCACATACTCTCCGAGTCGAGCTTTGCTAGTTCCTCTCCGCGAAGCGATTTCTTCCCCAGCGCCTACCAGGCCAACTCCACCTACTCCAGCACTCCGTCCCAGGCGTCCTCCGTGTGGAACTGGGAGAACTTCTATCCTCCCTCCCCTCCAGACTCCGAATTCTTCAACCAACGGAATACCGAGTTCCACAGTGGAAGAGTCGACCGTCCACAACAACACGATTTGGACCAAGACGACGACGAGGAAGACGAAGGAACCGAGAGAGAGTACGATTTCTTCGAGAAAAAATACCGGGAGGAGGAGACCGAGCCGGCCACAGAGGCTGAGCGAGAGCGAGAGGAGGTTCACTGTAGCGAATGGGGGGACCATTACAGCACCACTAGCTCTTCCGAAGAAGAAGAACTGGTAGATGACGGCGACGGGGATTCGAGATCCGAGATCGGTACCCGGTCGAACTTCGGGGCATCGTCGGTAGCTGCGGAGACGGAGCCTGAGCCTCCGCGGAAGTATCCGACGATGATGAAGTCGGAGGACGCAGGGTCATCTGCGGGGAGCTATCGGACCGGGGAGAGATCATCGGATAACATGAAGATGGTGGTGAGACACAGGGACTTGAAGGAGATCGTGGAGGCTATTAGGGAGAATTTCGAGAACGCCGCTGCGGCCGGCGACCAGGTTTCGGAGATGCTGGAGATTGGCAGGGCTCAGCTCGATCGGAGCTTCAGGCAGCTGAAGAGTGAGAGACTTCCCCTTTTCTTTTAATTCTTAATCATTTTATTTCGAATTAAATGTTTAATTACCGAGAAAATGTAGGAAAGATTAATTTCCCTCCAACTATCCCAAAATCTCAATAAATTCGATCCAAAACCCTGTCAAACTGGTAAACTTAATCACGAGCAGTCAAATTTTCCCTCATTTTTTCTCAGCACCCAAAACTGAGAATTAAAAATTTAGATAATGAGCTTTTGATTAACAAATGCTGACTAATAATCTTCAGAGACAGTGTACCATTCAAGTAGTGTGTTGAGCAACCTGAGCTCGAACTGGACCTCAAAACCGCCACTTGCGGTTAAATACCGGATCGATGCGGGTTCGCTCGATGAACCGGGCGGTCCAAAGAGCCTCTGCTCCACCTTGGAGCGGCTCTTGGCTTGGGAGAAGAAGCTCTACGAAGAAGTCAAGGTAAACAATTTCTCCCTCAATAACCCTAATATTATTTAACTAATCCGTTATCATATATTTTTATGGGTTTTTTTTCCTTCTAAAATTAGACTATTTATCATTCAGCATTATTAACATTAACAGTATTGTTTGAGAGTAATGCGAAGTCTATAAAGACAATTAAAAAATAGACTCTACATGTAATATTTTAAATTTTAAATCTTATATACCACCGCGAAATACGAATCACATTTTAAAATATATTTTTGAAGTTTTAATATTTTTATAGAAGATTGATTTAACGTTATTCGATACTGCCACGTAGCGTAATGTAATTACAGAAGAGTGGAATAATGACGGAAGTTTGTAGATTTTTTGTTTTAGAAATTAAATTTGCAGTGCCAACGCACACTCATTTTTAAAAATATAAATAAGAACAATAATATTTGCCGCCATAGAATGTGTAAGCGTTATGCAATCATTTTGAAAAAAATGAGTAAATACGATATTCATATGATAAAAAACTAATTTAACAGTAGATCCTACTCTTTTTCAAAAAAATTAATAAGAATTCCATTACTGTATCTTGCATTTTACTAATTAATTACATGGCGCTTAAACATTTCACTACAGTAAAACTTATATAAAAAAATTAATTTATTAATAATAGATTTCATTTTTTTTTAAAAAGAGTACACCTAAGACTTATCTAACATTATTATTATTTTTTTTTTTTCAATAGAATGAGATTGGTGACTAGGATATGCAGCCCCTTGTTTGTAGCGTAAGCTTCCCGCAATATCAGTCTATATAACGTAATTGCCCTCGTTTGCTATTTTGGGGTGTAGTGTAAATTGACGATAATGCACCTGATAGGCAGTGGGAATCTTTTAGATTAATTAACCTCTGTTCGTCTCTTAATGACAACAATGCCCTCCACCAACATGACTTGCTATATACATGAATCGCATTTGATTTTTTTTCTTCCTTGAATTTTTTTTATCTAAATATTTGGTGAGTATTTGATGGACCCTTGAGGACAAGGAACACTGGGTTAACAAAAAATTGTCCGCTCACCGGAGAGATATAAAATATGTATTGTCTATGAAACTTTTGGAATTAAATTTCTTGACTTTGTTATGTGGCTGCAACAAAGAGCCTTTATTCCCCAGAGTTTACTACCATGAACGGCAAGTAATGTCTAAATTATCAAAAGATGGAAGTGTAGGTGATTTAAATTGGCACGAGGTTTCACGTGTGGTTATGCTCATTTTCTGGGCACGTTGAATGATGAATATTTGCTGTTGCATTTAATTTTTGTTAAAACCATATGGTTTTGAAATCAGTAAGTGCTGATGCGGGTAACAATTTATCTATGAATTTTAGTCTAGAGAGGGCGTGAAGATTGAACATGAAAAGAAGCTGTCCACGCTGCAGAGTCAGGAATACAAAGGAGAGGATGAAATCAAGTTAGACAAGACCAAGGCTTCATTAAAGAGACTGCAGTCACTAATTATTGTCTCATCTCAGGCTGTCTCTACCACATCAACTGCAATCATCGGTCTTAGAGACTCTGATCTTGTTCCCAGCTTGTTGAACTCTGTCATGGGTAATGTCTTCTCTTTCCATTTGTTTTGGTGAATTTATTTCTGTGCATAGAAAGACATGACAATGAGAATGATTCACATATTGACTGTCACATTAAATTGTGGTTGGTGTATGACGATAGGATCACTCCTAATGCTGGCAGTAACATGATCAAGATAAACACATAAACTCAATTGAGTGATTTTTATGTTTTAAATACCAAGAGGTATCTTGTTTTAAATACTGAATATGTGGCTAAATTCAATTTCTGAGTTTTTTAAATTTAACCACTATGACATGCCGAAAGATAATGAAGATTTTTAGCCAATTAAGAAATTGCTGAATTTTTCAAGGAAGTATGGTAGTAAAGGTAATGAAGATTTTTAGCCAATTAAGAAATTGCTGAATTTTTCAAGGAAGTATGGTAGAGTTGTGCATTTTGCTATTACGCATGGTCTATGATGTTAGAGTGAGCAACTTTCACATTGAGGGTTTGAATCTTGACTTTGGTACTTACCGATCAAAAAAAAGAATCTTGACTTTGGTACTTTAATTGAAGCATTGTGATCCACTGTGCCACTTGCTTCTTCTCCTCTGTAACAACATGTGCTTTATTGTCCTGGACTTTTTCAGTTGCTGGTTACCTGTTGAAATTGGACAGTGGCCTTAACTTCACCTCTCCAATTGTTTTTTTTTTTTTTTTTTTTTAATCTGTAGGCCCTTTTGGGGCCAAAGCATAATTGATGGGTGGAAGTAGGTACGCTGGACTTCACTGTGATGTGTGACCCACAATTGTCTGTTTCTAGAGGAATGGACTGGTTGCTAGACGCTGATTAACCCAAGTCAAAAAAATCATTGTTGTCGTTATACCAAACTGTGAGTAGTGCTGGTATGGTGGCATTATGATAAATTACAAGGCCACTATAAATAGCATGATGATTACGGGATGATTCTTGTAGGAGCAATGTTGGTTGGCTATTAATTTTGCCATTCTTTTAAAATTATGTTAATGCAAATGATCAAAGAGTCCCATGTACTGCTTTTATATGAGATCCTTCTGTTTCTTACCTGTGGGTCCATTCTGTGGTAGCTTCTAGCTATGCTGTACAAGTGGGACTTCTTGGTAGACATGCGATTAGAACTATATTAGAAAACCTTAGCTTTGGTGCTCTATGCGAGTAGATATGGGATATGGGACGTGATGAGCAGCTTGTAGGCATCTAGCTTGAAATAATGAACTGACAAGTTGGGACACGTCTTTATTTTGTGCCATACTGTGTGCAGGTTTATGTACATGTGGAGATTAATGAACCAGTACCATGAAGTTCAGAACCACATTGTGCAGCAAGTTCGCGGCCTTGTGAACGGGTCAACCAAGGGTGATGCAACCTCTGAATCACACCGGCAGGCAACTCGCGACCTTGAATCAGCTGTTTCTGCCTGGCACTCCAGTTTCTGCCGCCTCATAACATTTCAGCGGGACTTTATCCAGTCCCTCCATGGCTGGTTCAAGCTCACCCTCTTACCGGTTAACAATGACAACACAAATGGCAACAGTGAAACCTCCGAAGTATATGCCTTTTGTGACGAGTGGAAGCTTGCCCTTGATCGCGTTCCTGACACAGTTGCTTCTGAAGCTATCAAGAGCTTTGTCAACGTTGTTCATGTAATAACCTTAAAACAAACTGAAGAGCTCAAGATGAAAAAACGTACTGAAACTGCATCAAAGGAGCTTGAGAAAAAGGCTTCATCTGTTAGAAACATAGAAAAGAAGTTCTACCATTCATACTCCATGGTAGGTATTGGGCTTCCTGATCCCGGACCTGAAAATGGGCAGATGTTGGATGCCCGTGACCCTCTTGCCGAGAAGAAATCTGAGCTTGTAGCCTGCCAAAGACGGGTGGAAGACGAGATGCTGAGGCATTCCAAAGCGGTCGAGGTGACGAGAGCAATGACACTAAATAATCTTCAGACGGGATTGCCAGGAGTTTTTCAGGCA
Organism: Juglans microcarpa x Juglans regia; assembly: GCF_004785595.1. Lineage (NCBI taxonomy): Eukaryota > Viridiplantae > Streptophyta > Magnoliopsida > Fagales > Juglandaceae > Juglans > Juglans microcarpa x Juglans regia. The sequence continues at coordinate 2,164,563 of NC_054606.1, read as the reverse complement.
TTAACCAGTTTTTCTGCGCTATTTACAGAGGCACTCCAGACAGTCTGCATCCGTTCCTACGCAATCAAATAGATTGCATACGATCATTCTGCGCGCATGGGTGTCTGAGGTAATTGGGAATCCTCAAGGGCTGGGTTTTTTGTTTTTTTGGCGGGCTCTTATTATTGTTACTGTTATTACTTATTAGTTTTGGGTGTTCTATTCTACTTGTAAATACGAGGAATTTTGTGATTTTGTCGCCCTTTTTTTTGGCGGAAAGGAGAATGTCTTTGTATAGTAAATTGCTGGGATTGTTGTACCAGAGATTGACAAATTCTGCAGATGAATAAATATACGCCTTCTACTTTCTGTAATGAATAGTTTATTATTGAGGACTATAACCGGTCCGATTAGGTCCGGTTTTAAACATACTTTAGAATTGAATCGGTATACACCGATTTTGAGATTTGAAGAATCGATACTGCATCAGTTAACTCTTAAATCGGTATTTCAGGTTTTACTAGTTTCGGTCTGATTTTTTGAATATATTATATATATAACATATATAATATGCTATATATATTATAGTATATAATAATATAATAATAATATATTGTAGTATATTATAATATATACTATAATTGTATTATATTGTATTATAGACTATAGTGATATATTATAATATATAATATAGTGATATATTATAGTATATTATAATATGTAGTGATATTGTATTAGTATAACTACTAATACTATAGACTATAATGATCATATATAATTATTTATATAAGATTTTAATTTTTAATTTTATTTTAATTAGTAATTTAACATATAATACAAGATTATTTTATATATAATTATATATATTAGATATCAAAATTATATATAATATAAAAAATTATATAAAAAATTAAAAATATATATTTATATGAACCGGTTCAATTCAGTTCGGTCCGGTGTTAGAAAAAAAGTAGGGGTGGGCAGCAGGGGCCCGCCCCCCGCTACCCTGCACCGCATATGCGGGGGCGGGGGCCCCCACCCCGCATGAAGAACCACTAGCGGGGGCAGGGGGCGGGCTGACCCTAGTTGGGCCCCACCCCGCACGCTGCTCCGTACCATCTCAAATTATAATAAAAAATATTTTTTTTATATTTATATAAATATATACAATTTGTTAAATACTTGAATTCAAGTTAATGAATTGCCTTGGTCTCCTAGGCCAACCATTATATAGGAGGTCAAGGCAATACAATAATCATTTTTAAGCAGTATGAGACTTAACAGTAAGTCCCACATTAACGCAATGGAAACAAAGTCTGTGTTTCAAAAATTATAAAATCCACCCAATTTAGATTTACTCGAATGGAAAAAATAAAAGGTTCTCTTTTTTTTTCTTTTCTTTTTTTTTTTTTTCCATAAAAAGTAGGTTTGATTCGGGCTGTCATTGTCATCACCGAAAGGGCATTTTATGCTTCAAGAAACGAATAGATGGTTCATGATCAGTAAATTGTTACAAAAAAAGGGCGAAAAAAGAGTAACACGATAAGGTGTGGATTTCATATGCATAATGCATGTAACCATTTGGTGGATAAGAGGGGGCCAAAATCCTAAGTAAATTGATGAAACTAATGCCTCGTTTGTTTTTATAGATGAAATGATTTGAAATTAAAGTTAAAAATTAAATAAAATATTGTTAGAATATATTTTTTTAATATTATTTTATTTAAAATTTTAAAAAAGTTGAATTCTTTATTTTATTGTGTGAGAATTTAAAAAAATTATAATGATTAGATGAAATGAATTGACAAATAATTGTGAAAATAAACGAATCCTAAAGCAAAAGAAAGTTGAGTGTTGTGGTCCTATTCAATTCTTTCTAATCATGATGAACAGATTTTTGTTTGAAACTCCAATTAAAGGGTTATCATTTTGGGTGGGTTTGTTGGGTCCCCCTTCCTTTCATTTCCTTGGACCCTCTAATACAATACTGTCAGGGGCATTACACTTTCGAATTCTAAACAGAGCAATTTACCTTTCCCTCATTTGCTTTTTCCATCTTGCATTCTGATTCTATGTATGTATTTCAAGCATTTGGTCATCAACAAATCTCAAGAAGAAAAGTGACAAGAGTTGATGTTGAAAATTTTATTCACAAATTAAGTCACTGATCACGGGCTTTGACACTTAATGTTTCTTCTGTTTATGCATTTTTTTTTGGCAAGGGCTTCTGTTTCGGCCTTCCATCTTGTTTTGTCATATATGGGTTTTTTTGGCATTGCAATGGCGGCAGTTTCAACTCTGTGTAATTTACCTTTAACTCGATCTAAGAGACCATAATCCAAAGCTTCTCGAAAGATAGATTCTTTTTTCATCTTAGAAGCCTAATCTATAAACCTTCAACGTGATTTAATGCAAGGAAGCTAACAATTCATGGAGTTACAGCAACGCTGTATTAGAAGGTAACAGTATTACGACACCACTAAAGAAGAAAGGTCGGAGTATCATTAACAAACTCGAACTCGTTGTGTGTCCAAATATGAATATGTGCCATGCAGACCATGCACGATGCACCCTTAATAAACTCCTTTGCATTGCTTGAATAACACCTTTTTTTTCAATAACAGACCAAAAACGATAAAGAAAATAAATTATTTATAAGTTGCGACTGAAAATCTTGGCTTCAATAACTTCTCAAAAGAGAAACACTAGTTCTAACAAGAAAATGAGTTTTCTACTAACTATTAGGTTTGGGAACTTGGGATCATCTATAATGATTTCGATGTCAGACCACGGTACAACCCGACAGGTGGAACCATCGTACTCCATGGGACATAGAAGGATCGATTTTCTAATTGGATTGGTAGTATTCTGTTATGAGGCAGGTTAGCTAAAGTTCATTTGCAGAATGAAATAATTCATGAAACTTCATTTTGGATTAACCGATGATACCAATACAACAAAGCATGTCAATCCTGTATTCCAAAACTAAAAGAACTCGAAGTCCAGATACTTACCCCCAGACTTCACGTCTGTTCCTACCATCCTTTTACTGCTACTACCAACAACCCCAACTGTGTCAACTGCTCCAAACTTCCCGGGAAGTTCGGTTTCCATTGGTCTTGGCACTTCTGGTGGTGTGCTGCATCGTATTAGAGCCCAATTAACACCTTCAAAGAAGGGGTGCTGCTTGATCTCAGTGGCACCCCTCTTCACCCCAAGCCTATGCTGCGGCTCCTTAACCAACAAGCCCCGGATGAGATCCCGACTCGCATAGCTGGTTGCTGGTGAGTCTGGGAATTTGAGCTGCTGCCCCACCACATTAAACAGTGTGGCACGGTTTCCAGAGCCTTTGAATGGGGTTTTGCCATACAATAATTCGTGCAAGAAAATGCCAAATGTCCACCAATCAACTGCACTGCCATGGCCTTCTCCCTTTATAATTTCTGGGGCTAGGTATTCATGGGTTCCAACAAAAGACATAGATCGTGCTGCAGTAGGCTCTGCAACAAGCTCTGGAAGCGTCCTGGATAGCAACCCAGGCTCACCTCGTGGTCTTCGGTTTTTCTTGCTTTTTTGAGGGAAGAGCCGTGGAATAAAACAAGCAGGCTGGATGCATACTGAAGAAGGCTCGATACAAGCAGGTTGAACGCAAAATGCACCACCAGCTGACCGTTTTGAAGGGTCATAATCAAAAGAGGTTTTTATCAGGGTCGGTGAAACAGTACATCTTAGGGAAAGGTCGAAGTCTGAAAGCATTATATGGCCATCATCACGAACCAGCACATTTTCAGGTTTTAAGTCCCTGTAGACAACTCCAAGCATGTGAAGATACTCAAGGGCCAAGAGAACCTCAGCAGCATAAAATCTGCAAATGCCAAGAAATAAATGATTATATTTCTGTCAGACGGAAAAGAATTATGAGGCCAGCATAATATTATATTAACACGTCACTATTGTGCTACAAAACGACAAATGCTTAAATCAGCAACTTCTTACTTGGTGGTGGTGGTGAAGGGGTGTGGGATTTTCAACAATTTATAATAAACATCCAGCAGAGAACATTCCAGACACTAGTGATGGATGCAAATCAGTGACTACGCAAATGCTACTGATCAATGTAAATGGTTAAATGCTTATTTTGCTGAACTATAGCTTTATATACAACAGAAGGTACTACAACAATTTTTTTTTTCTTTTTATAAGTAAGAAGAATAATTTTTTGATCCACATAAGAAGATTTTTTTTTTTTTTGGTTGTAGTAGAAGGTACTACAACAATTAAAAGATCTGTTTCAATCTCTTCACGGGAGCTTGGACGGTAAACAGAGGATTTCCCATGTAGAAAGCGTTTAGAAGAGGTATTCAAGTGGAATAGCACAATTGTAACTGGAATTGTAAAGATGTCTTGTTATAGCACTGAAGATGGTACACCCTCACAAACTTCATCAAGTATAACACAGCATCCTATAATATCATTTTTTTTTTTTTTATTAAGTAACAGAAAAGTCTCCTATTTTTCCTTCTCCAGGCATTGATGATATTGCTGCCACTATGAAATGTAGGGCCAAGAATTGAGAAAAGCAGGAATTAGGTAAGCACGAGGTTTCTAGATTAGGAAGCTAATACCACGTCATAGCTTAGCTTTGCCTCCTTCCAAGGTGCATGTCCCCAGATCATTTTTTTCATAAGTAGGTGCATGTCCCCAAATCATAGTCTCATCAGCAACATAAGAAAGACTAAAGAAACTAGTGGGCCGTTTTAATTAAAATATTTATTTGATTTCAGTGAATACATGGGTAAGTAGGTCAACACTCAATAGTTTCATTAATGTGGATCATCATCGGATAGGAAATAAGCAAAATCATATACGCTGGCTACATAGGACACGTCTTCTCTCATCATTTTGTTTTATCTGCGGCTATACTACATGTATTACAAACCACTCCAAAAGCTGAGGCAATTAAATGGACAATATCATAAAGGTCTCCAACCCAAGATGACTAACCTACCTTGGTGAGCCTCATCATTCTATTTTTGTTCAGCCCCTTGTCTGCCTTCTGCCTTCTGCCTTCAAATTTTACCCATCTTTTAAAAGGAAGATCAAAGACAATCAAACTAGTTGCTCAAGCGTATTCATGGCCTAGTTCCTACAACCCATACTTCCAACATAGAAGTATGATACAGAAACTGATTGGCTACCAAACAAAACTAAGCTCTCATTTAAGCATGCAAGGCAATACATTGCAGCAGAAATGTACCTATACTCTACAGATTTCAGAACTCGTAGAGAAGGTGAAAGCACATGATTGTCAGGAAAAGTAGATTAAAACCTACGGCCACTGAGGACAAGACAAATTATTGTCCTTCATTTCCATAAAGTGGAGCTTCATCAGGATGAGGGAAATAATTTACTCAGTTACTCACGATAGTTGGGCATGATAGCATGAAAGAATGAAGAACCTTATGGTGAAACACAATGGCCCTAAAGCAGCAAGAAGTATGACTTCAATTGTAAAACAGAGACCCAGATTTGTTGAGGGAGGCTTTCATTGTAAAAGAGAGGCATCATGTAACATAAGAGAGCATCACAAGTGCAAACATGTATACATTGAAAACCACGTGAAACAAGAACCACCACCACAAAGGCATGAAAAATAAAGCATCTCTTCATAATCCTAATTATACATGCATTCAAGAACTCTCAAGGTGGCAAGAGCATGAACATTAAAGCTTTTTTCCCCTGAAAATAAAGAAAAGTAAACAAAATGGAATGGTATCACACAGCCTAAAGATATACATATATGAGAAGGTAGGTTGCGACACAAGAACAGAGAACAAATTAGTGCTAGACAGAATCACAGATGAGGGAAATTAAATGATTATAAGACATACCGTGCAGCATACTCCGAGAAATGTTTCCCAGGTTGCCGCTGCCTCAAAGTGTGCAGATCACCCCCTGGGCAATATTCCATGACTAAACAAGAGAACCTGTCCGTCTCAAAATGTGTATATAAAGTTGGAAGGAATGGATGGTCCAGCAACTGTAAAATCTCCCTTTCTGTCTGAGCCCTAGTCAGTTTCTTCCTGCTCGCAAGGGATGCCTTGTCCATTACTTTCATTGCAAAATAACAACGAGTTCCACTCAGCTCTGAGAGATACACGCTGCCAATATCACCACAACCAAGCCGCTTAAGCAATCTAAAATGACTCATGCCCAAAATTCCGTCCCTTGATCGGATGGCAAGGATAGCCTTCCACCTTGGGTCATTTCCTTTGTGAGGCTTATTAGCACTCCCAGTAATGTTGCTCCAATTGCTATCATCACTAAGCCCACTACTATCGCTTGCCCGACTAACACTAGTTTTTTCACTTTCAAGTGAATCCCCTCTAATGCTCCCTTTTGTACTCTCACAGTTCCTCTCCAAACTAAGCATTCCATCACTCATGATTGCATCACTCCTATATGTACTGGCACAGCTATTGACAACACTCATAGCTGTCACAACACCAATACTATCAATGCTACTATGTGGGCTTACATTGCCGCTTGGAGGCAAAGAAGCATCCCATACACATTCCTTCTCCTCAGAATCAGCGGGAAGAAGAGAATTTTCTGTATTTTGTGATGCACGGGGAACTGAGAAAGGTGAAGACAATGCACCCACGTCATTTGGTTCCTCGACCAAACTCTCAGTAGGTGAAAGAACAACTGGGCCGGGTTTCTTAGGTGGAACCCTGATCGAAAGATCTTCTAGAAAAGGACCCTTCATAGACAAGCTCTTCATTAAGCATCCAGCCTCAGATTTGTTTTGACCTATTGGTACGTAAACTGTTCTCATTAAATCTATATCAACAGGTTCAGGGGGATGACTAGCACCAGAAAATGAACTAGGACCACCTTCCTCATAAGACTTCTCACTGCCCTTAAAAAATGTAAGGGCGTAAGGCACAAGTTCTTCATGTTCAGGCAAAGACGCTTTTCCTTTCCATGTTCTTACAGGTGCAGGTGAATCTGAATCTTGAGAGTCCCTCGCATCAGATCTGCCCACATCGTCTCTTACCAACACCATGCGCACATTTGGAATCTGACCCACTTCTTTTACAGAAGCCATACGTGCATTGGATAACTGACCCAATTCTCTCACTGGGGCAATACGTGCGTTTGATACCTCTCGCACATTTGAAAGCTGACCTACCTCGCGTGCATTTGATAGCTGAAGTAGCCGGCATGCATTTGAGAGCTGTCCAAATTCTCCTACTGAAGTCATACGTTCCTTTGAGACTTCACTGGCAATCCGCACTTTTCCAGCAAGTGCCTTTGATTCTGGAAACTTCTCCATGTTCTTAAACCGTGTATCATTACATCAAAAAAATTTAGTCGAATGACTCTGCAAATGAGAATGAGATTTAGTCAAGTGGGTGCTTAACATTGAAACCGTATAATTTTCATTATCATTCCACGGACTACCCGTGAATGTAAACTTTTTCCTAATCAATGCAATACCATTCTCATAGAACTTCTTCACTTCCACCCTATGCAAGCATTACTTGATAAAAAGCACAGATATCATATATAAATGAACTCAAAAGAGATCCATGAGACACACACAAACAACTAAATACCTTGCCTAAACCTCCATTTGGTTCACAAGAAAGCATTTTACAAGACGAGAAACCAAAATCTGTCTATGTTAATGTTGGTATCCTAAATTACAAGATAATCACCTCAACTACTACGTATAGTAACACGATAAAGAAAAGAAAGGGCAAACGACTACGTAATGTAAATGAGCTTGTAGAAGCATGATAGAAAAAATCCAAAAACCACGATGACCCTTTAGAGACTTGTACTTCAAAACTAGATAGCAGAAAATCCCAAATTGCAAAATTCTCAGGAAACCGACCAGATCATGCAACTAAAATCAGATAAGAGACTCATCAAATCATCAAGTCGCTAAGTTTTCACGCGCAATCAATTATATTACATAAACGATATACTATACCACACAAAATTCGCAGAATAACTCTAATCAATCTTTTTCCAAAAAAAAAAGAGGAAAAACAAAACCCACAAGCTGATAGAAGCAGAAAATGACATATTCACCATATTTTCGTAACGACATTAGAGCACATTCCCCATATAATCTCTTCCCTTTTTTCGCAAAACTCCCAGAAAATTACAAAAACAGAAGGAGGAGGAGGAGAAGACAGGCATGGAATCTGAAATCCAAAAAAAAGAGCGGAGCAGAGAAAGATCTCGGAGTCCCAGAAAAGCAAAAGAAATCAAACTTAAAATTCCCAAAGCAGAGAGAGAACCCACCAGTCATTAAACACAATAGAATCGGAATCCGTACGGCTGAGACACGCCCAGTCCTACAACAACAAAAAAACAAGCTATGGTTCTTCTTCTTCTTTTAACTAAAATAACAAGATGGCGAAAATCAATAACACAACAATTTTTTTGTAAAGCTCGAGTCGAGCGGTGAGAGAGCTCTGCTCGAGCTCCCTTAATCACTGTTTTTTCTCGCACCAAAGTACAATCAATCCTCTCACTCTCTCTCTCTTCTCTGTGTCTAGAGGTAAGGTATAGGGGGTGGCTCTGCCAAGTATAAAAGCGCTTTTGTGATAGTTTTTATTTAATGTTCTCGATGTTCTTGGTGTGGGTTTTCTCCTCTCAGCTTTTTCTTTTCTAGCAGTAGAGGGTAGTACTGCTTTTGCAGCCACACTCATGTGCAACACTGTGTACGCGAGAGAGAGAGAGAGAGACAGAGAGGCAGAGAGATCAAAGAGGAAGATAGATGCAGAGAGAGAGATGGAGGGTTCTCCTCCTTTTTTTTTTTTTTTTCTTCTTCTTTTCATTTTTTCCAATTTTTTTTTCTTTTAACGGTGATGTGGGGTCGGATGGGCCCAGGGGCGGGACCAGCTGTGTTCCTTCTTTGAGCTACACTTTCTTTTTCAAGGTTTATGTTTGATGTGTAGTCACCGTGATTCCCTGGACCGTTCTCCCGGATCGGGCTTGGGCTTCACTTTTGGCTTATGCTGTAACCACGCGCACTAGCTGGTGCGTGTGCGTCTTTATAACATCTTTTCTCCTTATATTTTTAAATATTATAATTGTTTCTTAAATATGTTTTAAAAATCCAACTGATGCATGTGATTTTCAGTTACAATTCTTACTTTGTAGATCTTTCATCATTGTATCATTAAAATATTCACACTAGTACTGACCATTCCATGTGCCACTTGTTAGGCAAGGCTTAAAAGTTATATTTTTTAATAAATAAAAATAAAATAATTAATGATTAATGATTAAAAGAAAAATTAATAAACATTCAAGACGACCACCTTTCTATAAGGATGTCATTGCTAGCTTTTGTAAATAAAATTGAATGGTCGATAATAATATAAAGAACAATTTTTCATATCAATCATTATTTATTATTTCAAACTTCACATTCTATGAAAAAAACTGTCAGATATAAAGTATGGAAATAAATAATAACTGATGTATAACAAAATACTAATATAAATACATATATTTGTGACTTATGAGAATTTATCATAATTGAAGTAATTTAATATGCAAGAGGAAGAAGAAATAGTTTTTAATATTTTATTAATAGTGAGGATGGTAATAATTAATACACATTTAAAATTTATCAAGAAAATACTGAATCTTTCAACAATAACAATTTTTCGATATTGCAAGAAAATAATGTCAATGTAAATTATTTATTATATTTGATAATCTAGAACTATTCACTTATCTCAAGTCCTTTTACTTTAGGAATGAAATATGAATGAAGGGATTTGATTTAAGTGCGTCTTCACTTCTAGAATTTAGTATCAAAATGGCTCAAATTCTCATTTTTTGAAAGAAATTAAATCAATCTTTTGAAAAATAAAAAGAAAAAAAGAAAAGAAAATATTGTCACGCTCCATAATGGAGCGTCTAGAAAGGCTCAAGTTGTAGGGAGTCATAAGGTCCATGACATGATCAGAATCGCTTTGTCCTAATTTTATTTCTCGTCACTCACTCACTCTCTCTCTATCTCTCATTTTTCCATTTTAAACGAATATTTAGTAGAAGATGGGTCGTGAATAGAGGCTGGGTGCACCGTGATGTGAACACAAAGGATGAAAGGTGGGGACACCTTATTGGCCAAAGTGGACCCACTTGAACTTCTCAGTGTGGAATCCTCATTTACTCTAATTAGTAATTATTATCTTGACCACCACCGTAGGTCTTATGTAGTATTTGGAGAAGTGGGTGCAATATACTATGATAAACAAATGATGTGGCTACCGAAGACAAAAAAAAAACAAAAACAAAAAAATATAAGAAATAAATAAAATTTCATCTTATCATTATAATTTTTTAAAATTTTTATATAAAATATAATAAAAAATTTAAATTTTAAAATAAAAATAATATTAAAAAATAATATTTTAATAATATTTTATTTAACTTTTAATTTTATTTTTATATTATCTCCTCTGTGTAATTAAACGAAACCTCAATATTATTAAACATCTCAAGATTAAAAAAAAAAGGGCCTGAAGGAAAGATAGAAGGCAAATTTCAAGTGTTTAACATACTACAAAGTACAAAATGTGTAATTACCAAGGGGGTAATGATTTACGTTGGGTTTTAACTAGAATAAATTAAACAAACAAGGAAGAGTGAAAAAGAGGGACCCTATTGGTTTTGCATGCATGATTTATTGAGTTGGAAAACACTTGATTATAATCATTAAGAAAGTTTTTCTTCATAATCCCTACATGCTCGATTGGGTTCTTAAAATCTAACAAAAGCAAATTGGTAACCTTTGAGTGAGTCTATGATAATGTCGTCGGTACGAAAAAGTTACTTGTTGGAATTGTAACAAAAAATAACGATACTTTCTGTTATTTATTTTATCATCTCTAATTATAGTACTGATTATTTTTATAAAAAAAATTAAAAAAAGGTAAAAATATGGACAACTTATAATATGATATGAAATTAAATGAATTGCAAAAGCATTGCATGAGCACATGATAAGATCTTAAATTGGATCTTATTGGTAGAAACTAGCAGTAACAAGGCATGAAAAGGCGCGTGGATCGGGACAGTGGATTTAAATCAGACAACAAAGAAATCATACGCCCAAAGCAATATTATCATATAAAAGCTAAAGTTTAAAAAATACGCAAAAAAAATGCCACGTCGGCAAATGCTTCTCCTCCTCCCCCCCCTGAAATAAACGGTCAGAATGGACATTTCAAAGAAAAGAAAAGGAAGGGAGTGCGCGTGCATGGTCAATCAGCGTCTGCAGTCAAATAATTGACAAAGAAGACAGCGTCGGGATCGGTTAGGAGTGGAGGAGATTGCGACGAATGATATATGGAATCAGATGGGGAAGAGAAAAGTTCCCTCGCCGAATGGCCCCTCCCCGCCATCTCTGTAGCCGCTCAGGACAATTTTTCCTGCCTCCCTGCTACACTTCCTTTTCTGTTTGTCTCGTAATCCTAAATTAATTTTATGTTAAAAATAATATTATAATAATATTTTATTTAATTTTTAATCAACAACTCACCAAAATTATTTAATTAACATACTAACAATGTAACCTAAATTCAATAAATATGAAGACTCCATGATGATATGTGTATATGTACCATGAGTCAGTGTCCATCATGTTTAATATCAAAGCATAATGGAGCCACCCACCATGACATGTCACATTCATGAAAACTAGGAGGTCTTTCCTTGTTTACTGAAATGAAATGACTTCTTATGTGTGTGCTTTGTGCAGGATGCAAATACGTAACGTTTAACTCATGAACTCTACCCAATTCCAACCCTTTTCGTAATTAAAAAAAAAAAAAAAAGTTATCCCCTAAAAATATTTTATAAAATAAATTTATAAATTAATATAATTTTACATAATACTTTAAATTTATTTTATAATTTAATATATATCAATTACGTCAATTTATAAATTTATTTTTACGTATCTCTATTTATAGCTAAAACGTTTGCAAAAAAACAGAAGGTGACACTGATATTAAGAGGAAGTGGCTTGGATGTAAAGTCCTGCCACTCTAATTTCGTGCATCGTTAATTTTACTACTTAAAATATTCATAAAAACAAAATTATACGGTTCCCAAGAAAAATATACCCAACAAAACTTGACCAACTATTGAGTCAAAGCATTAAGTTTGTGAATAGTGACGGCCGCACTCAAAAATGCATTTGTCTGTCTCTCTCCAATGCTCCCCAGGGACCCGAGTTTTAGCAAATTACATGATCCTAATTTGGAGATTAAATAACACGCCAAAAAATCAGATGACATGGCGGCAAAATATTCTCTTATCAAAGTAATCGAGATGAAACAATGATGACGTGGCAAGAATCTAGATGGATGATGTGGATCATGATTGGTTCTAATGTTTTTTTTTTCTTTTTGTCGTGGATGGTCACGATCAGTTGGACAATAAGCTGTCATGTGAGATCTCTAATCCCACGGAAGTTCACATAGTTGGTGATTAAAATCATTATCCCCATTTCCGAAAAATAAAAGAAAGAGGAGTCTTGCAATCTCTCTTGCGGGGTTTGCTTTTTGAAAAGTTGGCCAAATTAGAGGTTTGAAAGTGTGGGTTTTTGGCGTTGGAATTAGGAAAAGGGGGAAGGGGCATTCAAAGGTGGGCTCTTTCATGATTCCTTTCTCTCTTCAATTTGGTCCACAAAAAAGGCTTTTTCAGGCGAGTGTTATCAGTTATTAGCTGTGAACACTGCACCAAATGAGGAGCCATAGCCTCGCTTTTCTACTCCTCTTGATGAGAGAGAGAGAGAGAGAGAGAGGAAAGAGGAATAATAGTAAATATAAAATAATCAATAAGGTTGGAAGGTTTTGAGCAGAACTAAGTTTGGAACTAAGTTTGGAACTGAAAATTCATAACTTCTAGGAATAGGGATCCGGGGGTTTTTGAAACTTCTACTGCCTCATTTCTGTTATTTTTTAGTCAGGCTGCCTCACTTTAGTGTTTCGCTGTAAAAGGAAAGGGGTAAAAAAAGAAGGCTGGGCTGTGTTTTTGAAAGCAAACCAAGTGGTGCTGGGAGCCCAAACCCTGGTTTTAGAACAAAAACATCAGACACACCGCATTGGAAACTGACCCTTTTTTTTTTCCCTGAGACATTGGAAACTGACTTCAAATGGTATAAAGTCCCACCAAGTTCTGGCATCTGCACCAACGAGAGTGGAGGCAGGGATCCTTTGGCAATTATATATCTGGTTTACTGTTGAAATGGGACCAATCGACAGTTTGTTTGGGTGAAACCAGGGCCCTGCGCACTGCTTATAGTGTGCTTAGCCACCAAATACTCAAATACGCCCGAAGTTTTACACAGTACAAACAAATCACTTTACTCATTTTGACTTCCACGCTTTCAAGCTTGTCTGGCCCAATAAACACATTAAAGAATACCCTTTTTAAGGCCCAAAACCCGATGACAAAGACTGAAGTTCTTTAGCGACATATATAGTAACCTACACACGCATCTCCAGACACACAGAATATTGCTGAGCCTTTCTGCTTCTGCAGCCCTGTTGCTTGCTTCATAAGTCAGATCCGATGTATGTTACTGTATATTCAATTGCTTCAGTCAAATATTTGGTCAAAATTCTTCCAACCATTGTGTCATCTCCTAGGGCCACTAGCATTTTTCTGCCTTGCAGAATTATGGGTCTCAACCGAAAGGGTTGATGAATAACGTTTTAAAGTTCCTTGAGAGTAGGCTGAGAGCTTGCAAGCACCCTAAAGATTTATCTCAACCTGCTGCACGAATAATTTTGAGCATGCATGGTGTGCGTGGTTGTTAAATTAATCATCCGTTTCTTTCTCTCATTTTCAAAATACTTCCCGCAGATTAAGCAACTGATCTTCGCAAAGGCAGCACGAGTAAAATCACAAAATGCACCTCTCTTGACATGTAGAAAAGCATGACTTTTATGCGTTACGGTTTCTCAAAAGAGGCGGGCTGACAGCTAAAACATGAACATGCAAAGCATGGACCTGATCACCACCCACCTGAAGTACCCCTCAACAATTTTATCAAGTACCTGTGATCTTTTAGTCTATGCCAAACTCATTACAAAAACAATATCCCAGGTTTTGAATTAGCAATTGATTTGAAAGTTATAATGCGAAGGAGGCAGCTAATCCTAGTCGTATTTCCCTCTCTCTTCCTCTTCTTCTTCTTCCTATACTTCTCCTTTGTCTTATTCAACGCCCGAGTTGCATCCCCTTCGATTTCCAAATCCAAACTTGCTGAAACCCCTGATCTGCAGCATAAACAGTTCAGTCTCTTGATTGGAATCTTAACCTGCCCGGATAAGTATGAACGCCGCCATTTCCTTCGCCTCGTCTATGGGATCCAAGCATCTCCCCTAGCCGACATAGACGTGAAGTTTGTCTTCTGCAACCTCACAAAAGCTGAGCAAAGAGCATTCATAGCTCTAGAAATCCTTCGTTTCAATGACATTATCATCCTCAATTGCACCGAGAACATGAACAGCGGCAAGACCTACACTTATTTTTCTTCCCTCCCACGCATCATTCCGAGGCGTTATGACTATGTCATGAAGGCAGACGATGATGTTTTCATCAGGCTTGCACCATTGGCATTTTCCCTCGAGCCGTTGCCTAGGTTAGACATGTATTATGGATTTGTAATTCCATGCAGTAGCAAGAATCCTTTCGTGGATTACATGTCGGGGATGGGGTTTTTGTTGTCGTGGGACATTGTTGAGTGGATAGGGAATTCTAAGATCCCCGAAAACGACACCTATGGCCCTGAAGATAAATTGGTTGGGAAATGGTTGAAGATAGGAAATAAGGCAAAGAACCGATATTCTAACAAGCCGGCCATGTATGACTACCCGGGAGCAAACGGCAGGTGCTCGCATGAGCTTATACCAGAGACGGTAGCTGTTCATCGATTAAAAAGGTGGGATCAATGGCTGCATGTGCTTGAGTTTTTCAATGTAACCAAAGAACTCATGAATAAGCGTTCCAAACTCTATCATATGTAAAATGATGTAATTATATTCTTGAAAATACGTTCCAAAAGTTTCTGCAGGGGCGTCGCGTCGTCTCGATCGGCGCCGTTACAAGTTCAATCAATGACTTGACAAAAATAATATTCCTTCCACCTTTCAAATGCATGCGTTATAAGAAAGCCTCTATGAATCGATCCCTTCTTTATCTGATATTGTCAATTGTGCGTGCGTGCTTCAAAGTTCAATTAATTAGCATTATTTACATGCAGCTAGCCATCGCAAAGCCATCGTCGTTGATTCTATCATCACATGATCATTTAATTACATACTACATGAGAATTAAGTTCGTGTTACATGTATTTATTCTTTGTGGCGCGCACGCGACAGAATCAAATTTAATTAGGATTTAGCAACTTATAATACGTATGTTGAATTAGAGGAATTAGCTGATCGATCATCTGATTCCAAATTAAGATTGTCACAATATATAAATACACAGGGCAATGCTAGCTAGGGATCCCGTTCAAGCATCTCGTTCCCTTTTATTTTTTAGTTTCTTTATCTAGCGATTAAAAAAATATTGTTTAATAATATTGTGATTTTTTCTTTTTTTTTAAATATTTAAAAGTGTTAAAAAAATAATGTGAAAAAAACACTTCTAAATATTTTTTCACATAATTTTTTTAACACTTTTAAATATTTTTTAAAAAAGAAAAAATTCACAATATTATTAAACAACATTCTCTTAATCATTACATAAATAAATAAATAAATAAAACCCTAAGAAATAAAAAATTGGAACAAGAAAAATGAACGAGATCCCTATTATTTTCCATACATATGACATCTTTTACACTCTTAGCCCCACCAAACTTTGTGGAAATATATAGTCATTTTGGTCATTTTACGCAAAGTTGTTCTAGCTTGAAGAAAAGAAAATTTAGTAGATTTTTTTAAAAATAACTATGGCCCCTAAAAAATTTATAATCTAACCTGATTTTCTTTAACTGCAATCTTGGCTTCATCCCTGTTAATCTTATACTTTTTTTTTTTAAAGTGCTATATATATAGCATGTATAATCTCATTGTAACATGTTTGAATATTAATTGCAATATTTAGTTTTTGCATTTCCCATGATCCAGTGATTCCAGTCACGTTTTCTTTCATTCATTTGGAATATGGGCTATATATTCTACTTCTTTTTTATTTACTTATTTTTTTTACTACTTTCCCTCTCTTTTCTTTTTTATTTCTTTGTCTATTCCCTTTTATCATTCCTTAAGTCCGGTGAGTTTGATCTCGTAGAATCATTTTCTCATTGAGCGAAACAACTACGTACGTTGCATTGCATAGATCCATAAATCGAAAAAATAATTAGATTGTGTTATTGCATTTTTATTCTTATGTGGCATGTGTGCACTCTCTAATATTTTTAGATTGGATCTATAATATCTCTCTCCCTCTCTTTATTTTTTATTCATTTTTATTTCTATAGAGAGGATATACATGATCTATGTAGATTATAATAGTATTCTTAGAGTATGATCTCTTAACTCTGTGAATGGTAGTGAAATTGTTTGAATTAAAATATTTTATTATATTTTAAAAAATGAGAGAGAAAAAGTTAAATAAAAATATTATAAAATTAAAAAATTATTTGAATATAATTCTTTAATATTATTATTTTTTTAAGTTTGAAAAAGTTTTATTAATTTTCGTATTTTATTTTTAAATTTGTAAAACTTGTAATAATTACGTAATAACTAGATGAAAATGTTGAATATCTTAAATTAAAAAATATTTTGTATTTGAGTGATATTTGGAAAAGAAATTATAAAAAATCTTGAAAAGTTTTAAAATTTTCTTATCTCATCTCACTATCAAAACTATCCTTAATTTCATATATCCTCTTGTTATTACTATAAAAATGACATATATATCAATTTAACTATATTGTAATTGATGATGTTATTATAAAAAAGGATATACCAATTAAAAAGCAACTCAATCATTAATCGAGATTATGTACAAGTATCTATAAAATTATGATCTCATCTATTATTTCGTATGAATATTGAGATAAAATGAGATGATTTTAAATGATAATTAAAAGTTTAATAAAATATTATTATAATATTATTTATAATATTATTATTATTTTAAAATTTATAAAAGTTAAATTATTTATTATATTTTATATAAAAATTTAAAAATGTCGAGATGAGATGAAATTTGTTATACCCAAAGAGGCCTAATGGCTACCGACGAGAGGGAAAAATTTGTTTTACCCAAAGAGGCCTAATGGCTACCGACGAGAGGGAAAAGCTTAGAAGGAAGATGAACAAATGTGCCGCGTGTAAGAAGGTCGACGTCTCCGTCTGAAAACCTACTGAAGTTAAGCAGTGACGTGGACTTGCAGCTGAGGGGAAAAAAAGAAAAAAATCCAAGAACTCGGAAACCGACGCTTCCGTTGTCCGTTTCCAAAGCCACTAAGCGATCCCCCCAACCACCATCCCCGACGCTCTCTCTTTCCACGTCCATCCTGCCCCAGATCTCTCTCCATTTCTCTCTCTTTGTGTCTGTTGCTATGGCGGTGGTCTCGGAGAGCGCGAAGAGGATCGAGGTTTCCGAGCCGAAGGACGCGTCCCCTTCCGGATTGGCCGCTGACGCGGCATCTGAATCCTCATTGATCGCTCGGTCCTCCTTCTCCGCCGATACACCCGATCGTAACGACTCTTCCAATTCTTCTCCAAATCCTTACAAAGATGCCGAAGCTCAGGTACCGGATATATTTCAATTCCAAATATACATATATCTGTGTATATGCACATTTTAGTAATTGTGTGTATGGTTCTTGAACTTCTTGTGAGATAAGAAGTAACTCGGATTTTACTTTGGTTACAGAGATTGGTAGGAAAATGGAAGGAAACTATTGTTTAACTCTAGAATTGGTGTTTCTGGGAATTTTTATGGTTAAACGTGATCACTTCTAAATGCTAATACGCGACCTTTTCGTAAATAGAATTAGCTCAAGTAAGCAAAACACCTCTACGTTATTTTTTAGCGAGGGCTTCGACTTGATGATAACTCTTTTACTGAAAGTTTCCCGAATTTGGTTAAAAAAAAAAAAAATTGTAAGAGTGATACCAAGTCTATTTCGTAACTTGGGAATGGCTGATTCCGGAAAGTAAAGGCCCATGTGATCTTGAGTTGAAGATTTTAGGTGTCCTTAATGTAATGGTAATAACAGAAAAGGGGGGAAAAGGAATATAAGTGTGCAGTAGAATATAATTTGCTGAAAGTGCAGCAGTGTTGGACTATCTAGCAGCAAGCAATCTTCCCATCAACAGGTTAGAGATTTTTAAAAAAATGGCTAATATGATTTACAGAAGTGTAATCCCTTCTTGTCATTTGGTGATTGTATGAATCAATTAAGAGATGTTGTATATCTTGTACACGTTATCCATTGTGCGTATGTATTTTCCTTAAATTATGTATGTTTCGTACATTTACTGTATGGTTAAAGCTTTATTAGTGCCATACATTTTTATTATTTTCCAAGAGAGAGTCAAACGATGACTGGAACAATCTTCCATTAGGTTTACTGACTAGAATTTTTTTTTTATAAGTAAGAAAAATATTTTGTTGGCATAAGGCACAAACTTTGAGGCATACATCCTGATAGCATATTGGGTTTCATGTTTGGCCCATATATGTCATGTACTCACACCATTTATGTGCTTTTCTGTTACAGTCTCCAGCACTATTGAGGAGTGAAGAGTATCGACAATTGTTTCGTCTTCCACCCGATGATGTGAGTGACTAAAGGTTTTTTTTCCCCCCCTATTTGGAGGGAGTAATTCTTTAATGTTTCATAGTTGATGGTTTCTTTGTTGAGTAAGGTGTCCATTTGTTCTCCCTTATGAAAATACTGATGTAGGGTTATATTTTGTGCATCTTGGCTTGGAACTTCCAATGTTTACATAAGTTAGCCTTGTAATTATTGCAAAGGTAGTCCTATCACGTTTTTATAAGGTAGTCCTATCACGTTTTTATGGTTATCTTGTGGATATCCATGATATTCGAGATATTGAAACTAATTATTTATTAATATCTGTCTTTATATATTGCTTTGGAAAATATTTTTCTCTCTTCATCCATCCATCTATCTCTCTTTGTCTATCTATCTATTTTTCTATCTATGTATGTATACACACATACACACATATGTACAAGATTTTTCAAAATTTTGAATGGTTTCCTTTGTTTTTATTATTTGAAAACATGCTTAACCTTGCCACTTTTCTTTTTTTCTATAGGTCCTTGTTGAAGATTTTAATTGTGCTTTACAGGAGAACATACTTATTCAGGTTATCTTTATCTTTATAAATCAGTCTTTAATCTTATTTCACGACTCTGGTTTTGGAAAGTGGATTATTTTCTCTCCATTGTTTTTATATCCTTATCTCATTGTTTTGGTGGACGCATCAAGTTACCATTAATTCTTTTTTGGTTAGCAGCGACATATTGGTTGTTGCCCACCTATCTTTCTTCTGTATATCCATTTTAATTTTGTGATGGTAGGCTTTAATGCTTAATTTTCTGCATTTTTCCTAATTTTCTGAATATATATTGGTTTCAGGGTCATATGTACCTGTTTGTTCACCATATTTGCTTTTACTCGAACATATTTGGATTTGAGACAAAGGTATGATGAAGTTCCTGATTGCAACTAATTGAATTCTGCTCCCTTCTTGTTCATTTTTGTGTTAAGATTCCAATTTACTTCCATTAACTTCTTTCCATAATTTCTTCCATATTTCGCTCCACATTTACTTGGATTTTCTTCTCATATAGTATTTCCATATTGGGTTTGGAAACAGGTGGCATTTTTCATTGACCATTTGACTTGCATTTTCTGCCCCTAACAACACAAAAAATATGAATAGTGGAAGATTTATTGATAACATGAGCCTCTTTTTGACATTGTCTAATGTGCTGGAAGGTCTTCAATCAACCCTCTTTAAATATTTCCTCAGCCTATTTGATGCATAAAAATATCGTAGTCTGCACGTAAGGACTTTAGTCATCCTTTCCAAGGTTTCAATACCTTTAGGAGTCAACCCTGCACAAATTTTAGAATATAGCCCCCATGTTTAAAGATATGGTCCAATCAGATCCTTGATTTGAACCGGTGTCTAGATCATTCTTCTTTGCATTTGTCCTTGTTTCTCCAAAATGGTTATCAGATGGAATTGGATTGAAGCGATTATTGCCACTGAGAGTTTCTATTTTGAGGGACATAGTCAAGACTTCACTGCTACACAGGATCTTGGAGGCTGTTCAAAGTCAAGAATTGCAATTTAACATAGATATGAGGAGTTCTGTTACTTTAGTTTCCGTTTTCCATTGTCTGGAGGCTTCTTAAGTTATCTAACATTTAATAGATAGGCATACCCTTTGTAATGTAATTTATTTATGAGATGAGTGACCATTGAGTTTTACTATCTTTATGTTCTTACCTTGATTGTGACAATTTTGATAACTATATGCTTCAGAAAATAATCCCTTTCCATGAAGTCACTGGTGTACGAAGGGCAAAGACAGCAGGGATCTTCCCTAATGCCATAGAAATTGTTACCGGAGGCAAAAAGGTAATGCTAGATATGGACTTTCATTTCTTCCCTTTGGCTTTGTAGAGATGATGTCTATAAAAATGTGGCCTGAATTTTTTTTGGTATTATCTTTGTCATTTCAGTATCAGCTGCAATGTCTTAATCCACTTATTATTTGGCAGCACTTCTTTGCATCTTTTCTGTCCCGTGATGAAGCTTTCAAGATCATAAATGATGGATGGTTGAATCATAGCAATGGTGCCAATGGAGCTACAGAACAACAGGTGTTAAATACATAATTTTTTTTTTTTTTTTATATGTAACAGCAGGTGTTGAATGATAACTTTGTTTATTATGGTGACTAATGTCAGTTTGTGAAGTTTTTTTAGGATTTTTCACCAACCAGCACACTTCTTAAATATAATGTGTTTTGTCACCTTTTATCTCTCTAGAGAGAATATTTATAAGTGGATCATCCTCTCAATGGGCCTTCTGTGTTGTCCAATTTCCTAGATGAGCCACTCGTGTTGATTTTAAAATTCCCAGCTAGATCTGAGGAGCTACTGTGATCTTTATGGCATCACTAACTTAAATTAGTCTGCCTCTTATGATTATTTGTTTCTTGGTGTGTCTATGTGGGCTAGATTCAAAAAGTAATTGTTGTGTTAGATATAGGTCATGGTATGAATAAGATGGAACACCAAAACATGGCACTAGCTTCGCTGTGACATTATATAGGCAGTCACTTGGTACTTCTAACGTCTGAGCAGAACATGCGGCTTAATTTTGATCTGTAATTATTATTATTATTTTGCTGCAATATGAACTTTATATGTGAAAAATGAGATTTCCAAACTTTCTTGAAGTTCTGATTGGTAATTATTTCTTCTTTCTAAGTCCATGTGTATCCAAATAATTTATAACATATCTGACTGTATCCTGAAATGAATGTCCAGAGATTTAATTTTGTGCTTATTAAATAATGAGATTTAAGCTGTACAGTGCTTACTAAATAACGAGATTAAAGCACCCCAGTTAGTTTCACACTATTGCGTTGGCTTCTTATTCTTTGCTCTAATGTCCTGATTCTACCTCAGGAATCAGCATCTGAATCAAGCAGCCAGGAGAATGGAGGGGTTCTAATTGAAAGGGTCAAGTGCTTTGAAAGCCCAGCCCATGAATCAGACTCTCCGGACAGGTATTCCCATGAGTAACAATTGTGACACTTCATCGTGGATTGTTGATTTCTTTCTGGGGATCATTTAGGTTATACTGCATGCATGTGATTTAGGAATAAGGATCCTCCTGTATTAAATGATTCGCTGCCTATCAATGTTGAAGATGAAACAGTAACAGCAACAGCTTCAGAGCAGCAAGATAATGTAGGGGATGCTGAACCAGTTCTAAATGCCGAACCTTCATCTTCAATTCAGACTTTGATATGGAAGCACGAGAATATTGCTGCCCCCAAGAGTGAGTTTCTTCCTCAATGCTAGAATGTTGCTTTGTTGTGTCGCTTGACTGATTTAAGCCTGTTTGTTTAAGTTAATAGAGTTTGATAATAATTTTTCCTTGTGTTGCTCCAGTCTGAAAATACATGCCAGCAATGCTGTTTTCACAGCATTGTTTGACTGGATGTCAGCTACTGATAGTTTGTCGTCTTCATCTTCTTAAAACTTTCTAGACAGACATGTGTATTCTTGTCAATGTACAACCTAGTGGTCAAAGGGTGGCCTTGGGACGAGCTATAGACTCAACATACTGGATTCGACTTTGCATTAGGAGTTCCCTTAGATTACCTAATACAGGTTCTGATGGCTGGGTCCATATACTTGGGGGTTTTACTCCCTTGGTTTTTTTTGGGAGGGGGGCTCGGTGAGGTTTCATGTCATAACAAAGAAAAAACTTCTAGACATCTGTAAGACACATGCATTGGTGGTTGTATATTGCTTATAAGCTAAAATTTTAAAAGTTTACATGACAGATAAGTTTCTGCTTATTTTTTGTATTCTTTCTTTGATAAGTACTGCTGTTGTTAGTGTAATCATAGTTGTTATCTGTGTCATGATTATTTGAGCTGTATTTTTGTCATGCAGTACCAGAATTTTATACAAAGGTTGCAGAATCAAAGATTCCGGTAGTGTTGCACTTTCTTTTTTCTTTTGGGATTATTGCGTGTTTTTCACCCTTTAAGTTCATCATCTTCAAGTTTCACCACACCAATGTATTGGGTTTGATTAACTGTGGCATCAAGTGAATTTGGTTTGAAGTTAACTTCAGTTTATGTATTGCAGATAAAAGTAGAGGACTTCTTTAGTTTCTTTTTCACAGATGATGCTTTTAGTTTCACCGAATCATTTCATAAAAGATGCGGAGATAAAGGTAGCCTGTGCAGTATTCCTATGGAATTTTAGATTCAAATGTGCATATTTTTAGTTCGGATGTTTAGCAGATGTTTTTCATATTTTTTATCTTGTAATTTTTTTATGCTTTTCAGAGTTTCGGAGCAGCTCTTGGTATCCTCATGACAAATATGGGCATGCCCGTGACGTGTCCTTTCAACATCCGATAAAAATATATTTTGGTATGGCCATGTGAACTGTTGTTATTGTCATGTCAGCCTGTACAATTGACATGTTCTGTAATATATTTTTCTGTAGTACATTCTCTTTTCCTCATAAAAAAATGTTCTATAGATTAATTTCTTGATTTGGCATTCTGGTGTGTTGTAACTGATATATTGTATTGCTGTTAAGGTGCAAAGTTTGGTAGCTGCCAAGAGATCCAGAAATTTCGAGTTTATAGAAACAGGTAACTAACATTGTTTTGGTTTAATATTGTAATAAAGAGCCTTGAGTTGCCAATAAAAAATAAATAACCTTGAGTTTTTTAGGCAATTATCATACTTATCTCAGTAAAGGACTTCATTGTTATTTTTACCGTATTGCCTCGCATTTCATGAAGAAGAGGTGTTGATTTATATTTGTTCATCTTATAAATTTGATTTAGCAGCTAATTTTTTTTAAGCTGCTATCAA
The DNA here is from genome assembly GCF_004785595.1 of Juglans microcarpa x Juglans regia. NCBI lineage: Eukaryota > Viridiplantae > Streptophyta > Magnoliopsida > Fagales > Juglandaceae > Juglans > Juglans microcarpa x Juglans regia. The sequence continues at coordinate 2,140,887 of NC_054606.1, read as the reverse complement.
TTGTTAATGGAGAATATTGATTTTATAAGTATCTTGATAGCTTACTATTACCAAAACTATCTTCTTTATCAATGTCATTGTCATTTTGGTGGTGGTTATTTTTGTTACTTTAGAATGAGATTGAGCCACGAGTAATGAAAATGGTTCTGAATAAGTATAAGATTATTTTAGGAGGAAGATGAGCAAGTCAAAATATAGAAAGTGCCAAGTCAAAAGGGAAGTTCTATTAGTTCTACTACATGCAAAATATGAGATAAATGATATTCGCCTATTTTTTAAGGGCACCGCATCATGCAAGTACTCATACTAAGAACTAGTGACTTGATCAATTCTACGGTGCATAAATTGGAGAAACGGATGGAATTTGATGCAGTGGGATGGTTGGATGGTAAAGTTGATTATGGATAATATGGAGAAAATGCTAGCAGTTTTATGAGTCTTCCAACTCCTTTGCAATCCAAATTTGCCTTCCTCTGTGGCTGTCTTATGTATATAAGAAACTATCATGATAATAAAAAATGTTCGAATAGATACATGGAAAATCTATAAACAGTTAAAAAAAACACTTGGAAAAGGAAAGGTATCAAATTATGAACATGAGATCCTTATTTACATGCATGAAGATGCAAATTATAAAAAGTTAACAGTTGATACCAAGGAAGATGTAAGAACATAATGACTGAATAATTTTTATGAGGAATGTTCGTTGAAGCTGGAATTGCTTTAATGATGTTAGATCTAAAGATGAGAAAACATATATAATGCCAGTTCTGTGTAATATGAACTCAAGCACGTTCTGCATAGTGAGGCAGTCTTACTTTGGCTAAGGTAGATAAGCACCATATATTGATCATAATATCGTGTCATGTATTTCTTATGCTGGCATGATTGTTCTGAACTGCTAGTGCACCTTTTGATCTTTTCTTATTTTATTACTTATGCATATTTGTCAGTTCTTTTATTTCCTCAATCTGTTTTTTTTTATAGGTAAAAATATTTCCTCATATCTGTTTAGATCTTGAAGAAAAATTATCTGAGATAACTTTATCTAATCCTAAAGGTATGATTTTACGAAATTGTATGTTATTTGCTTGATATTCTCACTTTTATGTCTCCAGTCATTTGGTCATCGAGACATCACAAGAAATCAGTGATGTGCCCTATTCAGATTATTTCCGTGTTGAGGTATAACCCATAACCTATAACCAAGCTTGTTGGACATGTCTAGTATGGATGATTCGACTTTCCTGTAATTTATATGCTGCATGCGTTTCTGAAATATCCTACATTGTGATAAATATTTTGAGCAAGATATTAAAATTAGGCTATCTATAAATAGAAAGGAGGTGTTCCTCATCTTTCACACACAAGCCTTAAAGAGGTCACACAAGCCTTAAAGAGGTCATGATTAACACATTCATTATTGTGGTATTATTGTCCGAACTTACTGCATGCCACTTATTTATTTGGTCTTAGCAAACTACAATTCACTTTTATTTCTTCATTTTTATTTAACTTGTTATTTAAACCCTATGGTTCTGATCCATGCTTCTAACATGTGTGCATCGTATGTTGGTTGATTCCATCTGGGCAGGATTTTCACCTTGGTGTATGCCATAAGCATAAAAAAAAAGATCACCTTCTGATAGCTGCGGAGGAAGTCGCTAAAAGTTTTAATACAATTCCTTGCTTATTTAGCTAGGTTATCAATGTCCATATAGCCTTCTTCCATAATAGTGCATTCATTTTGCAAACTTATCATGCTTTATCTAGTAAATTGGTATCGATAAAAAAAACTAATCATGTCCATGTGTATCTGTATTGTCTTGTCGCAATTATTATAATATTTTTTCTCTACTAAAGATTCCGATAATAAAGTGACATTGAAACCCAGTTCAATTTTATCTGCATCTAATATCAGGGGCTTTGGGATGTGGAGAGAGATGCTGATGGGTCGAAAGAATGCTGCATGTTGCGTATATATGTCAATGTGGCATTTTCCAAAAAAACTGTATTTAAAGGTTTGTAAAGTGCTAGTACTTTGTTTTGTTTTAGTTTGTCATCATGCATTTTATATGTATCGACAGAAAGGTTTGCACCTCCAAGTACTAATTATAAGGTGCCTCATGTTGAACATTGCACTTTGAGGATTTTCACAGATAATGGGGGCTCCTTTTAGTCATTGCTTACATGATTCAGCATCCGCCATTATATTTCTGCCAAATTATAATTTACCTTGACTAATTTAGACAATAAGAAGTCAGGTAGTTATCAGGGTAAAAATAATATAGGTGGGGTGGGCTAAAATTAGTTGATGTGGCTGCTTGCCTCATAAATCTAATGTTGCAATGCATGGAATTTTATATTGTTCTATTATCAAAGAATCTTGAGTGAGTCGTGATTTTACATTCCACAACTCAAATGGAACAAATGTTGGTGATTTCAATTAGGAGGTACTTTGGTTGGCTTTTATTGTCATACCATATGTGCTAATGGTGGCGTAAAATATTGCCAGTAAATAGATAAATGACAAGATAAATTCGATGGACGGAGTGATTTTCTATCAATTGAATTGCAAAATAGAGATGTTTCTGGACTTCCTGCTTTAACAGTGTCCTGAAGCTTGGACGAACTTACTTTTTTCATTGAACAAAAACAAAGCAGTTTTAACATTTATAGCACGTTTCCTATCTAATGCAGGAATGGTTTACTGCTTTTGGTAGGCCTCCCTAGATTTGGCATACGTAGGATTGTAGGATTTTAAGAAATACTACCTTGTAGTTGAAATTGTTACCCTTTATTCAGGGGAAAAAAATATAGTGTCTTGAAAATAGGACTCTCTTATGTCAAGTGAAAAGTTAAAACTCAAGAACAGAAGACACGGCCCTCTCAGTAAAAAAGGTGAAAAAGCTGTTTCAAGTATAACGATATTTACATCATGGTATGCCAGAGATATCTTGCATTCCTAGTGCATGTGCGAGCCTGAGGAATGCTTTAGGCATTTGAGTGTCGTCTGTTTTAGATTTCTCCTACTCATATACCTCATTTGGTACAAATAGAATGCTTTTATGTTTTTCTTAAATTTTCAGATTTTTGAAATTGTGCTTGCCAAAATATTCGTGCTCTCTTCTTCATGTATCCATGTGTATTTTTCTTTTTCTCGTGATTTCAATTTATTTGTGCCAAGGGTCTAAAAAATAGTGTCTTGATTGAAGTGTTCATTGAAATATGGACTTGATTTGATGCGAGATGGGTGTGTGTTGTCACAGGCAAAATAGTGCAGTCTACCGTTGAAGAATGTCGAGAGGCATACTCAACCTGGATAAGCATGGTATTGTTTTTCTGTTTGGTGTACATGGTTATTGATTTTGCGTTCTGTAAGTGCTGTAATGCCCATTGAAGAATTTTTCTAATTATTACTCTTTCAGGCACATGAATTGTTGAAGCAAAAGACTCTTGAAAACAAAGAAGGTTGTGCTGTTGTGAGTTATATTTCAGTAGTTTTTCCAATGCATGATATTTTATGCTTTGGCTGTTGCAGATGATTACTTAATGTTAACTAATCATATGATTTTTTTCAATGGAGAAGAGGGAGGTGCTGCTGATAGCATGATTCAGAATGGTGAAGGTCACTTGGAGGGTGAAGCGAGGACAGGAGAATCTTCTGAAAGGTCATGTGAATCAAGTGAACATATGAGAATGCAGCAGATATCTGAACCCACGGTTGCAAACCACCAAGTTGGAAATCTCTTGCAAGGAAATTTCGTTGATGCTACATCCCTGGCATCTTGGCTAAGAGAATTTATAGTGAAGTTAGGATCCTTGAAAAGCCAAAACCATATTTCAGTACTTGCAATTATCATTTTTGCTGTAATTTTCTTGATGCAGGTAATGTACTTTTCAACCAGCTTGTTAAATTTCTGCTATTCACTTAATAATCTAATTGAGCATTTACTCTATGGCATAAATACTAGTATGATGTTTTAATTATTTATTTTTTATAGCATTTATTAAGTAACCATACACTCATTTCCAAAATTATAAGGCAAGGATAATATGATAAAAATTGCTACTCCATAAGACAGGTTCACAGTTTGTTCTGTTTTATTCCCTGCAGTTGAGCATACTTGTGCTATTAGCTAGGCCTCAACACATTCATGTGAACCCCCAAGCCGACTACATGAATAGCATGGGCAGTGGAGTGGGTGGAAGATCCTCCGAAGCAATGGCTTGGATGGAAAAGCGAATTCACCACCTTAAAGATGAGATGTACATGGTTGAGTCTCGGCTTGAGAGGATGCGACATGAGCATGCACTACTGAAAGCAGAACTGAAAGACCTTGAGCACCGTAGTAAGCAAAGATAGTCCTTTGTATATCCTTATCATTCTCGTCTGGGTAAATTTAATTTTCCTTTTCTTATTTTGTAACTTTAAAAAAAAAATGTACTAGTTTCTTTGTTATGACAATTGATATCATAGGGAGAAAAGTGAGATGCAGATTGAGCCAATGACTCGAGATCCACCTGTACTAATACATTCTTCTACGTTAATCTACTTTTGAGGAAATCAGCTTCCACAAATGCTAATGTGAATGCCTTGATCCATGTAATGCAACACGGTTTAAAGCATAGCAGCGAGTTAATGTCAGCGTCGTAGAACAGCTTGATGACTTTTGAGTTTCGATGCACAACATATATATCTCTAGTAAAATAATCTTGTCATTTGAATTACCCCATATTTTTTTTTTTTCCCTTTCTGAGCCAAACTGGATAGGAATGAAGGAGATTTCGGCACTTTCTATCTAGATGTGATCATAGATTGACTCGTATTCATAGGCATTCTTTCAAGATAGATCAAGTCATAAGTAACATGACTGAAACCCCTCCGAGGTTAGGATAATAAGCATGATCAGTCTTTTTATAGGTGCAGCTGAAACCAACTCAATAACAAGAAGGCTGCGTGGGGATGTTGAGTTCAGTTGAGTTTAGTTCTTTATGAATAATAGTGAGTTGAGTAGTGGATGGAGTTATGTTGGGTCCATCTAAAATTGAGTTTAAAGTGTTTGGATGTTAAGATGAGTTTAATATTTTTTATTGAAAGTTGAAAAAGGTTGTGGGTCTCACGTATAAAGATATGTTAAGTTGAAAAAGGACGTGAGTTTTACGTATAAGAAAGTTTTGAGTTGAGATGAGTTTAGTAATTTGAGAGTTTAGTATTTAGATGTTAGATTTAACTTAAAATTAAACTGAATTTAGTCGAGTCTTGCAATCAAATGCAACTAAGTAAGGTACACCCAAAACTTACCCACCACTTATAGTTGTGACTTGGAACCAACTTAAATGACTTTAAGCAGGATAAAATTAAGAACCTGTGGCAGAGAACGCATCAAAAGAGTGCACATGTTAAAGAAGGTAGCCTTCCGGGATATCCCAATGCTTATTATTTGCAGAAGGCCACCGACCTTTCAAACCTCCAAAAACTTTCCCATGCAGACGGCTCTTTACTTGGAACCATTTTGCATCGAAATGTCAAGCATAAGTGCTTTATTAAGACTCGTAACCTTTTGGTTGTGGCATGTTCCACGTTTTGGTTTGAGTAAAAGGAGGACTTGTCGTTGGTTGATCGTACTTCTTAAGCTTTTCAATCGACGGTTCAACGTCAAAATATACAAGAGTATCAATTCTTGGCAATTAATTAAAGTTGCGGCGCAGCACACGCGTCGTAATTGCTTCGACCGTCCACTTCCTCATCAAGCTCTTCTCTTGATTTTTTTTTCCCCTTTGATCGGATGAAATCTCTTTTTGTTCATAGACGTATTTTGAAAAGACAAATGAGCGTTTTTTATTTACAAAGCAGGACAAAAAAACTTGTTTTGACATGTTTTTCGTTTTTTATTTACAAAGCAGGACAAAAAAACTTGTTTTGACATGTTTTTCCTACATGATTACTAAAATTTCGGTACTGTAGCTTTGGCGAAAAGCTTATAATATCCTACGGATTGGGTGCCCATCAATTTCATTAATTATTACCCTTTCCCAAACCAATAAGAAAGTAACTCGGTAAACTTGTGGGGCTACGTACATCAGCATGCTAATCTAAGGGTACGCTCAGCTTGTATGTTAAGAATATTTTAGATTATTTATGAATAGTAATGAGATAATTTATAAATAATAATAAAATAATAGTGATTAGTTTGTAAATAGTAACGAAATAGTTTGAGATAGGCTAAGCTCCCAAACACAATTTAGATATCTCAGAATATTTGTGAATAATACTGAAATAATATGTGAATAGTAATAAAATTATTTGGATTGAAATATTTTATTAGGTTTTGGATAAAAAGAGAGAAAAAATTGAATAAAAATATTATAAAGTTAAAAAATTGTTTGAAATTAATTTTTTAATATTATTTTTATTTTAAAATTTAAAAAATATATATTATTTTTTATATTTTGTTTGAAAGTTTTGAAAAAATTGTATTGAATTTTGTATTTAAATAATAATTAGATAATGATTAAATAAATAAATTTAAAATTTAAAACTAAAAAATATTTTATATTTAAATAATGTTTAGAAAAAAAAAAATGCAAGAATATCTAAAAATACTTGTTACTCAGATAAAGCTTAGGGTTTCCTCGATATGCTGGATCACTGCCTTGGAAAGGATTGCATGAGTGGAGCAGAGATTAGGGTACTTTTTCATTGGCCTTGAAAAAGTAGCACTCGCTAGAGGATACGGTTCTCTCTCCAAATATTATCATGTGTGGAGGGTCACGTTATTCCACTGACAGGAATGATCATCACCTACTCATTGGAAAGGAAAGTGTGTAGGCATACATAAGAATCTGCAGGTAGCTAGCTAGCCAAGGCCTCCCTCCGTCGGCTCACCACAAAAATAAATGGGACCCGATCCTTCAGTTTATTTTGGAAATAACTCTCTCATTTGGATGATGCTGGGGGCTCCCGCTGGGTTCTGTTTTTTCATGTGTTTCTTTTTAGATTATTTTTTATATAGATTTTTTAATATTTTTTAAAAATAAAATAAATTTAGAACATTATTAAAAAATAATTTCTTAATCAAAAAGTAAAAAAAAAATTATTAAAAAATACTTTCTTAATCACGAAATAGAATAAAAATTATTTTTTCTTTTACTTTATGATTAAGAAAGTATTTTTTAATAATATTATAATTTTTATTTTATTTTTTAAAATATTTAAAATTATGAAAAAATATATATATATATAAAAGAAACTAAAAAAACCCATATAAAAAAACATTAGAGCCCATCGGGAGGCCCTAGCGAGGCATCTAGCATTTTCCTTCTCATTTATACAAAGACATGCACGCAATTATATATATATATATATGTTTCATTTTGCTGTGATGACAGAGTCTGAGACCGTTTTATGGGATATGCTATTTTTATTGCTTTTTAACATTTTAGAGTTAGAATATATAGATTGCAAATTTTGTATCGTTGGAATTTGTCTTCCAAAGATATATATTACTGTTCATGACCACATTTTCCACATTGGAGGGTGAGCATTCATGCATGTTTTCTTTTGCATTCTTTTGGCCGCAATCTATTTATCATCCTTGCTAATACAGTACGTGTACACGCTTGTATGTTCCTTTTCAATATGATCTAATATATATTTTCTAGTATATTGTGATCATCAGCATCCCTAATTATCTAGATCAAGGCTAATCCTTTATTGATACGCAAAAATCTAGCTAGCTAGGCATTGATCATCTTGATGCATGCAGTACAAAGGGAAGAGAGAGAGAGAGAGAGAGAGTAAAACATGATGCATGTACTTTATTTCATTGGAAAAATACTTGTTGAAAGCGCCTGGTACAAACGGCATACAAACGGAGCTGACGTGGAAACCACTCAGTCCAAACCCTCCAAATTCGAAATAATACTAGGTTGTGAGAGAGAGCTGATGAGAGATTAAGACCGAGTTGATGAGAGAGAAAGATTAAGTTGATGAGAGAGAGGTGACCCGAACAACCCGAGGAGCAAGAGAGAGAGAGAGAGTTGTTGTTGAGAGAAGAAGACTGAGCTGATGAGAGAGAGATGACCCGAGGAACGAGAGATAGAGAGAGTTGATGAGAGAGAGAAAGCGCTGATGAGAGAGAGTTGATGAGAGAGAACATGTGTATTTAGAGAAAGAGTAAACAATTCATTTTAAATCTGACGTAACATAAACGATTGCATGCTGATTGTATCTAACAACTGTATATAAAAGAACTGATTCATTTTAAATCTGACATGACATAGACGACTGCACGCCGGTTGTATCTAACGATTATATATAAAAAAACTGATTCCATTGAAAACCACAAGCTAGCTAGGAAAGAAAAAAGAAGAGAAAATCCTCACGTTTAATTTAGAAAAACAAATCAATGATAATGTAAAGATCAATAGTAATGAGCAAGTCGGGATCTTTTTTTTTTTTTTTTTCTTTTTAGTTGTGCTACAGCGGAGCGAGCAAAGATCAATTAACCCCTACGTACATAGGTTACAGTACTAACAAAGATCGACGATCTCAGATATAATAACATAAATGATCACTGGTGAGCAGGGCCGTGATAAATTCCGACACGTGAAATTATATCATGTTTCCTTCTAAAATATTAAACACGCGGTCTTCATAATTTGGGAGGGAGGGTAGCCACGGCCACATGATCCTCTCTCCCAAAAGAAAAATATCCTTCGTCTGGGTTGGCGTAATCAGCTACAGAAGCAAGCTGCTGCGTACGTGAGTGGCCGTACCCTATTAATTGAGACATCCGGAAATAGAGAGAGTTGCAATTAGTACAGTACCTCTCCTTCATGCTTCATGATCTACTACCATTGGATCGGTCCAAGTACTGGTACTTACATTTTAATTTGCATGCATGAATAATGTCAAACACGTGAATGATACATATATATTATCATCCTCTTATATTTCCTTAGGGTGCTACCCAGGCCGTTTGCCCCATTCCCGCACCTAGACCCCAACATGGGGCAGGGGGTTGCCTCTCCAAATCCGGCCCTGCACCTTGGGGGTGTGTTGCCCCGTTCGCATGTCAGGGGCCGGGGGGTGGATTGGCCCCCTAGTCCATCCATCGATCCCCCACCGCCCACTGCCAACCCATGACGGAAAGCAACCGGGAAATACTAAAAAAAAAAAAAAAAAATCACTAATACATCCACAACAAATCGAAAATATATATATATATATATATATATATATCATATGATAGAGAAATACCTTGGAAGGGAGAGAGATAGAGAGAAATAGTTGTCTTGGGGGTGGGGAAGAGACTCGACCTCTACGTGGCACAGTGCCATGTGATCGCACCACCACTGTGCTCTGGGAGGGGCTGAGAGCAGTGAGAGGCAGGAACAACCACACACAGAGAGAGAAAATAGATGGGGGAAGGGTTAGGTTTAATTATAATCTAACCCTAAACAACGTCGTTTATGATGTATTATTTAAAAATAAAACCTAAGCTAAAATCATAATGTCATTTTATTAACAGATTTTTTTTAATATATATATATATATATATATATATATATATATATATATATATTGGTAATAAGAGAAGAAGGACTGAAGAAGAGGAGAAGGAATGGGAGATGGAAGCAATTAGAGTAAATGCACAATAATAAAATTATGCAGCTCAAAATATTAGGCGGTTAAACCGGCCAAATCCATGTATGTATATGCAAATTTAATTGCAATAAACATTTATATTAACATAAGCTTTTAAAATTACAAAAGCTTAAAGTAATTACAGGCACAAGATAGTGCAGATTTACACTTACAAATTAGGAGACTCAGAGTTAGGGAGAGAAGATAGGAGGTTTCTCTCGAATGTGAGTTCTGCCTAAGCTCAATGGCAGGTTGCTCCTTTTATAACATAAGGAGATCCTATTTACAATTATTAAAACAATAAAAGTAAATCAATTTGTGAGCAAACAGTGGAGACTGTTTAGGCACGGGCACAGAGTATCATCATTGTGTCTTCCAGCTGTCTCTGGCTGCTTTCGGCACAAGGTGACAAAATAGGATTCAGTCGTTTCTGTGTCTTCCAGCTGTCTGCTTTGGGCACAAGGCGACGAATATCTTTAAAAAAAAACTTTGGCTAGTCTTGTTTGATCTCAAGTAGTAGTCAATCATCATCCAACCTTGGGGTATCTGGTGAATCATGACCAAATAAATTACTGTATGAAGCCACTGAAGACGCTTCTAAATTCTTACCGTCTTCAGACTTGTTGCTCAGGGACTTAGACAGTTGTTGTTCCAGCAATTTTATTAAATTCTTTTTATCAAGTCTGTTTAAGATATTATCTTTGGTAGACTTAGAGGATTTCTTTGAGGATGAGCCAGTGGCTTTTCCATTTGCTGAAGTAGTTGGTGAATTAGGGGCCTGAATCATTAAGGGTATTCAGGAACAGGTGAACCAGTCTTGATTGCTGGGAATTCCTTCTTATCTTGTAGATCAGGGGTGACTTGAGGGAAATCCTTAATCATCTGGCTGATAACCTTATCAGCATATCCAAACTTATCCCACCATTTTGTGAAATAAGCACGGGATATGATATTAGCATTTTTCTCATAACTCCATTTGAAGATCCATGGAAGCTTGTAATTCTTGCAAAAATGAAGTTCATAAGGGAACATTACAGAATGTCGGTTTAACTTTGTACCCGCAATATTCGTGTAATGTGTAAAAGCTCTTGCGAGCTGCTTAGGGAAGTTCTGGGGAATTAAACCATATCGGTCCCACCATTGGAGAAACCAATAAGGAAAAGTTTATTTGAATCTTGTATCAAAGTTGATGAACCAAAAGTGACTCATATCAGGTACCTGAAAAAAATGAAGCGATTCCAGGCAGTAACTTAATCAAAATAATTATAACTCAGTGTTGTATCTGAGAGTCTTTTGGTGGTCCAGGGATTGGTTCCCCATTCTGCTTCTGTAATGACTCGGAGTATGTAAGCACTGTGGTAAATTAATTTTGTGGAATCATTCTTATCATAGATTGGTTTTATGATAAGAGAGTTGGTGAGAATCAGGATACTAGAATAGTATTGAAGGTTCTTTGAGGAATCTTCAGATATCCAGTGAAAATTAGGTAGAAAATAGGAGGAACCAATTTTGAAGGAATCTGCTGATGTAGACCGATTTGGTTCTACATAGAACAGATTTGTAACAAAAGGCTTTCTCAAATATTCAGATTTTCTTTTTGGGAGGAAAAACTAAGAAGTAATAGGAGCAGTTCCTTTTGATGCAATTGTTTTTGTATATAGATCAAAAGGCATAAAAATCGTTGACGCAAAGGTCGCAGGTTGCGCAATTTTACCAAGAAGTGTGTACCTATTGGCAATATCCAGTGCTATGGAAGGAGCACTGGGCACAAGGATGGATCCAGACTCATTCTTGATGAATTTTATACTGGGAAGTGGTGGTGGAGGATTAACTCTCTGTTTTTCTTTTCCTTTCTTTTTGCTTATAGTTGGGTGTCTGCAAAAATTCATGGGTAATAAAATGAGGGATAGAATTATTAGTGCCTTTGATATATTCAATGTCAAAATAAAAAACACTTAAAATACCTTGCCATCGTGTAAAAATGTGTTTTGATACAATGTTTTCAACATCTTTTTCTAAAATAAATTTAGCACTCATGCAATCAATACGTAATAAAAATTTCTTGTTAAAAATAAAACCTAAGCTAAAATCATAATGTCATTTTATTAACGGATTTTTTTAATATATATATATATGTATATATATATTTATAGATAATTATAAATAATAGTGAGCAGAGCCGAGGTATTATGCGGGTGGGCCTGGACCTAGCCCGGCCCTACTGATAAATTCTTCCGACAAGTGTATTTATTTATTTTTTATATATTTTTTTAATCATCTTAAACATTTAAAAAATATTATAATATTATTAAAAATATTTTCTTAATTGCTAAGTAAAAAAAAATATTGAAATCTCTGGAGACACTTGGCATTTCCGCTTAGACTTTCACCCAAGATTCTTTATATTAAGAAATGCATGCACATATATAAGACGTACGAAACTATGCTTAGCTATTGTAGTTATAATATTATTTGTTACGGTTGGTATAGTATTAGATTTATATTTAAATAATTGTGTATCAACGTACGTACGTACTTACTAGTGTCAAATGATCACGAGATTGATGAGTGACGTGGGATCCTTTAAAATTTTTTTAACATGAATATTTAAATATATATATATATATATATAATGAATTCGAAAATATATCAATAAATACAGTATAATTAATTTCATCTGTACATAATTTCTCTCCTATTCTAACCCGAGTTTGGATTACAATAATTCTAGAGGATTATAATCCACTAAATAGATAAATACTACCATTCCAATTAGTAACGTAAAGAAGGAAAATCTAAAAAAGAAAAAGAAAAAGAAAAAGAAAAAAGAGAACCGACCTTTAGACCATTCAACTTTACCACACAAACGGCAACAGATCATTTTCTAGTACTGGGGGAAAAATAGAGGAGATTTGAAAAAAGGGATATATATATATATATATATATATTTTGTCTTTAGGATAGTGTCAGCATTGAGAGTAAGAAGATTCTGATAATGATGGGGATAGAAGAAGAATGAAAAGTGGGGTTTTGAGAGGACATACAGCAAATTAAAAGGCTGCTTTCTTTTGTTTTGTAATAAAATTCTCAACGACTTTTTTATAAATATAGAGCTAGCAGGCTGTGGCAAATGGCATGTTCCACATTGTTCTTAATTATTCTGTGCACAAGACTGTTGAATTTATTGAATGGTTTTTTTAAGAAATAATTTAGCTATATTTTATAAAAATAAATTTATAAATTAATATTAATTGATATGACATCACATTATACTGTGGAGATCAGCATTTCTTCAAACTTCAAGAATCAAAGTCACTCACCGAAGAGATCAGCGCTAGCTAACGCGTTGTACCTACTCGGTCTTTTATACCGTCCATATTGCTATGATAATGCTATCCAACCATTTTAACTTTCAGCTTTTCTCCCTCTTACTTTTCCAACCTCACTCCTCTTTTCTTTTTTAATTTATTTATTTTAAGATTGCGTCTCAGTAAATAAAATATTTTCAAGTATTATGTAAATAGTAAAATAATAATAATAATAAAATATTAAATAACAATAAATAATAATAAAAAAATATGTAAAAATAATAATAAAATATTCTGATAATACATTCCCGTATCTAAATTAGGCCTAAATGGTTATAAAAATAATAATTATAAAATCTAATAAATAGATTGTTTTACTGCAAATTGTTGATCTGATTGACCTGACCACTTATGCTTTTGTTAATGGGGGATAATAATGTACATTCAAGACTTGAAGAGATAAATAAAAAATAAAAAAAAAATAAGACTGAAATTTAACAGAGATCGACTTTAATATAAATGAAGTTCAAATATACAAGCTTTGTCGTAATCATTTCCATTCATGTTGTTCTTTCTGCCTTTTTTTTTCTCTCTTTTATTTATTGGCTTTCTTAATTATCTTCACATCAAAACCTAAATAAAATATTTCATTTTTGTGACCCATGGTTTGGAACATAAATTAAAATTAACCCACTATATCAAGTATTTTTTTTTTCTTACTTAATTCACATCACAAAGCAACTTTTTAAATTATTCTTAGACTGTATCTCAATTTATCTCAAACAAATTATTGACAGAATCTACTATTTTTTCAATTTCACATAAAAAGTTAAAATATATCTCGACCTATTTTATATATTCAAATACATATATATTTCAATAGAAAAATTCTATACATCATACTACAATCTCATTTTCATTCTATTAAGTATGATGTGACACAATTATTACCATTAAATAATCATTTATTGCATGTTTTTTTATCATCTAATAGTGGATGAATGTGCCACATATCACTTAGCATGATTAAAATAGATGAGTGTGTTGTATAGCATTACTCATCTCAATATATTTCATAAATTTAAATAAATTTCAATAAGATCCACAAAACACTTCTATTTATAGACCAACTCATATCATCAAAAATCATCTCAATACACAAATACTAAACATCCCCCAACCCCACATCGGCCCCCCCCCCCCCCCCCCCCAACCAAATGCATGTATAAGTAATGACGACAAGATCAGTATAATGTAATGTGTTATATAATTATGCATGAGTTTGACATGCATGGAAACGTCACTTTCACCGGTTCATCGCTTGGCGTTTTATGCATCCAATTAAAATAAGTACATTTGGGAAATCTTCAAACTTGATTTGATGGAAGGCCACCCTACGCGACCACCGTCTAACTTAATTGAGTCAAAACGTTCAAATTCATTTACTCCAATATTCCAGTCATTCAGATTACTTGTTAATTAACCACTTGATCATCTAATAAGCTTAATTTTTAAAATTATTTTTGTAATGCCTAAAATCTTCTAATAAAATATATTCTTTTATAAAAAAAAAATGAGCATAAACTAATTCTAGTTTTGGGAACCCTTTTTTTTTTTTTTTAAATTATAGGCACATGCAGTGAGAATAAGTGACGCTTTGTACTTAGCTAGAGACGAAACCGGAATTAAAAGTTTAGAGGAGTCGAATACTATAGGTCAAAAATAAATAGTTGAATTGGAGAATTTTAGAAATATCTTTAACTAACTGATAAAAAATGGAGTAAAAAATAAGAAAAATAAATTTTAAATTTGCATTCTTTCATGAATACAGATAATTTTACATCTAAAATTTTCATATGTTGCAATTAAGAGAAGATTGAACTATATAGGAATTATAAAACAGTGGTAATATATGTAAATTACCATAAACCTCGTTTGTTTTCAGGAAACATCTCATCTCATCTCATCTCATCTCACTTCATCATTACAACTTTTCTAAATTTCCACACAAAATAAAATAAACAATTCAACTTTTTCAAATCTCAAAACAAAAATAATATTAAAAAATATATTCTAACAATATTTTATTCAACTTTTTAACTTTAATCTCATCTCATCTCATCTCATCTTTGAAAACAAACGAGCACTAAGTTTTGTATTTTGCGGAATAATGTATAGCAGCATTGACATATATTTAAAAGTTTTTAAGCAGCACATTTGCATACTTTGTAGCTAACTATCAAGTGAACGTGGGGTATTTTGTTAATTTTCACCTAGATAGTTACAAACTTTAAAAGAGAAATAATCTAATGTGAATATTATATTTTAATTTGATTTTTTGAAATAAAACAGCAAAATAAAATATAGTTATCATAAAATTTAAGTGAGATCAAATTCTAATTTGATAATATAAAAAAAAAAAAAAAATCTATCAAAACATGACAATTTGCAAGGCATCATTTAACACTGACCATTTAAGATCATTGGCCAGTATTAGTTACGAATTGTGGATAAGACTAAGAACAAAAGTATAAAAAATTAGAAAAACAAATATACAAATTAGTCAAGATTATACTTTTTGGGTCCGAGCCTTGGGGGGTCCCATTGGATTAATTATTATCTGAGATGAAAGAATAACATTGCAAAATATAGCATGAATGGGTAAAGAATCGTCTGATTCCCTTTACAAAAGAAAAAAGTTTTCCGTACAAAAGTGTCAAACAAATGTACAACGTGCACATAATTCAATTAATTATGTGCATATGATCGATGGGGTCAAAAGACTCAAAATTACTCAAAACCCCATGTATTAGATCACTAGGTTGGATTGATCTACTCAGCTGCACTGATCTACGTATGCGCGGTAGCTCTGAAAGGACAGGTAGAACTCACAAAACCGTTGACCAAATGAAGATATGTCTTCAGGTCGTGACACGTGGCCATATCACCCTTTTTGATGACGTGGTGCGGTGACTCCCTGCTACTTACTCTAAGCTCTTGTCCGACGTCTGCATATACCCACTGCATCTCTTCCACGCACCTCTGTAACCATCCCGGAAGCCCATCCACGTGTACACCCTGCCTCCTTGCCATCTCACAATCCTTGAACACAAAGCCAGGTAGTTTGGTGATGACATCATCCGAGTTCACAATCCTAAGTATCCTGCTCCCACTCTCTTCCAAGTGGGACCTGAAGCCCTTGTTCCCTACGCGTGGCCCACCGAATGATATCACCGTCACCAATGGCGCTTTTTCATTGGTGGTGAGATCGTATGCAGTGAGTGTGGCCAATGCCGCACCCAGGCTGTGGCCTGTTATCGTGAAGCTGAGGGGCTCGTCTTGATCACCGTATGTTTCGATCAACTTTGCGATCTCTTCCCTCACCATTTCTTGCAAGCTAGGACACGCGTCGGTTCTAGATGTGTAGAGGCTCAAAAATCCGCTCTCTACCATGGGGCCATCCTCCTTGGGAACGTCGCGATGATTAGGTAAATCGGTTAAGGTGGCACGTAGATTCTCGAGCCACTCCAAACATGTTGCTGTGCCCCTATAGGCAATCACCACGTCACGTCGTCCCAACCGGGCGATCTCCTCCTTGTCTTGACAGACCGCCACGTAGCCAATCCAGCTGGACTGGGTGGACACCCAATTGGGGTGGGCCTTGTGAAACCAACGTGGCAACTTGACTCCACAAGTGGCTCGCAGGTTCTTGGTGATTTTATACCCGGTTTCCACAATTCCAGTCCGGCTAAAGAGCGAGTTTCTGGGGTGAAGACACGTGGCATAGGTTGGGGAGGAGGGGTCAAAGTCAAAAGAACGATAAGCTGCCTCGACAAACTTGCCGTAGCGGAGGATTTCGCGGCGTAGGTTATCGTCGAGAGGGTCAAGCAGGCCCTCCCAGTTGTTAATACCCTGCAGCTCCATCCACCTCTTGCCAAGTTTGACGGAGTGAGCAGCAGCGAGGCTGCGCTGTGAGGAGTCGTGCTTGAGGGAGCTGCAGGAGACCTCAAACTGTGGGAATGTGATGCTTTTGTGGTTGGGTGTGGCCGAGATGGAAGAGTAGTAGTGCATGGAAACCGTGCATTTGGATACAGGTGGGGTATTGCATGGCCGAATAGCACCAAAAGCAAGCTTCATTTGCCTAGTGATCAGCTTTGTTTGTTTGTCTTTGAAGCTTGCTTATTTTGGTGGATCACTTCACCAGTAAGTCGCAGTTTGGGAAACTGAAATGCTGGACGGTTTTATTTATAGAGGCAGAGAATGGGAGAGAGAGTATCCTGGACGGTGCATGAAGGAGGAGCTAGGCAGGTGCCTGGATGGTGTGTGAGAGAGGAGAGAGAGAGAGTACGTACAGTTGACGTAAAAGGATACAAAAAATGTGAGGGTCAGAGAGAGAGAGAGAGAGAAGCAGAGTCGCTACAAAATAGGAGAAGCAGATCATTTAGTGGACATTTGACTTCCTTTGTGGACCCAAGAATTAAAAAGAAAAATTAAAATTAAAATTGTATATATGAGAAAGTTGTCTCTCCGACCAGAGGGCGTATCGAGGGACACGTGCTTTCAATACGACGCGTACCCATGGTCAGCTCATCTTACTCGGCGAGGTACGAACCATTATTAGAGCCTTCTTTCTTTCTTTCTTTCTTCTTCTTCTTCCCTATTTTTTTTAATTATTATTATTTTTATCTCTTTGCTTTTTTTATACATGACTGCATAACTATGCATATGTATGTGTTTGTCTTCCACACGAAAGAAGTATGTATTCTTTCTTGGATTATTAGCAAATTAATTAATTTACTAAATAAAAATATTATAATTACGTTTATTAAGAATATAATACAAATAATTAAATTTATACATTTATATCATCTTAAACTTTTGAGATAAAGTAGTGATTTTACATGATATCATAGAAAACATCTTCTGTTCAAATTCTAATTTTACACTCTATCTTATTTAATTAAATATTTTACGTATTAAGCATACTCATTGAAGGGTATAGATGAACAATTCATATATATCATCCTATCAAAAGCAGTACAACAAGCAATTTCCCTCCATCTCAAATCAATCATTTTAGAAGGAGATGTTGATTTTCTGGTCACAACAACCAACGAAATGCTAACATCACATCAGATGGGCAAAGTTTACTGATCATTGAGGATATTCATCTTGGATTAAAATCCTTTGATCATTGAAAAGTTCAACAAATCTATCGATCACAAGATCAATTTGCGTGTTCAATTGCGCAGTGGGTTGAGACCAATCTTCTTATTTCTATATATGCTCTTAGCTATTCTTCCTAGATGTATTCTCTTGATACATAGCGGAAAGGATCTACCTCTTAACTATATCATATGAATCTTTTATTCTAATAATATTATACTTGCTTGATTAGAGAAAAACAAAGAGTATTAAAACCAGCATTTTTTCTAGAATGTACATTTTTTTTCATTTATGACGAGTGAACAAAGGTCCATTTACACCATAATAATGCATAAACTTTCTGTAGATGAGCTCCTTACACGGATTATTATAGTTTAATTATCAAGTTGTTGTTATCTCCTTTTACTACGTCGGACCCGAAATAATAACATTTTCTTTATCAATTATTCCCCCAAAGCAAATTATGTAAGTTTGAAACTTCTCTTCACTCTTCCACAGAGAGAGAGAGAGAGAGAGAGATCGTGCATGCAAATCAATATCGAAAAGGTTGAATTAATGATGAAGATTTCTCTGATTTCACACAATTAAGATGGTCCTTAATTACCAAGTGATCATCACATGATGAGCCGCCATTAGCTGGGAAGCATCGAGTTATGGCATGCATGCAGTATTACGCTCCCAGCCTTAGTTTCTATATATAATTCCTACAGTAAAATGAGATATTGAAAATAGGATATCTTTTGCCTTTTCTGTGGTTGGGTGCAGGGGGTGGGGACGTTACAATATATAAATGTGTTATCGCCATATGCTCACTTCAACTCTCGGTTTCCTATAAGCGCTAGCTACTATTTTTTCTCCCTCCTACTTTTTCTCTTTGTACACTTTTTTCTTTTAAGAGGACGGAACTCTAATTTTATTGATTATCCTCACTTTTGATGGAGGAAAATCGTAATTACAATTGGATACCTGAGGGTTATATATCATCTTAAATTCTAAAATCCAGGTAACAAAACGAATTGCAAAAACACAAAGGAAAACTGCTAACCTTAATCCAATAGGAATACCCAACAAATCAAAACACAAAAGTGCGGGCTAACAAGACCTGCAATAAAAAAAGACAAAATAAAGCATAAATTGTACAACAAACAATAACACAAAAATGTTATTGATCATGTCACGCGTATAACTTGTAAACATGCTTGATCCATTCAAATAGCTCCCATAATGTCTTTTGGAAGGCTGTCTCTGGTATTAAATAAATATTTTGTACCTCTTGTGCCCAATTTAGCTAATTTGTCTGCAATATGGTTTGTTTCCCTAAAAGAATGATAAAGACATATCACCATCGAACGAGCCGTCAATCTAGTCTCTTTCTAGTATCTATGACTATGCCAAGAAACTTACCCATCTTTCTCCCACCAATTAACTACTAGCTTAGAATCCGTTTTAACATCTATGCGATTCTTTTAAGCAGACTTAAACAAGCCTCGCGTCTTCTTTTATGGACTATGTTTTTCTTTTAAGCCTTTTAAAAAATATTTTAATTATAAAAGAATTGCATAAAAATAAATTTATAAAATGACGTGGTATGTTATATTATAAAATTATTTTTATTATAAAATAGATCTAACAGATCACATAAAACTACGTTACTTTATGAATTTATATTTAAGTAATCCATTTTGGTTGGTTAGCACTTCGATCTCTTTTTCAGTTACTTGTATTTATCCCTTAATTTGTACAAGTCTTATCTAAAACAGATATGCATCTGATCTCCACGTGGAAACGATCAAAATTTTCTTGCCTAACAAATGATTTTTGTAAGGATCCTCAATCCGGTGGTAATCATGATGAAAGTAATATATAGGGGCCGGCGCATACATATAAAGTCGGCTTTGTTCTTTTCCCACGGAGGAAAAACTTTGGCTTGATCTCCAAGTGTTTGGATCGAAAAGCTTAATATCCGATTGATATGGATCATGAAAAGATTGGTGGTTAAATTAGGATCACATGACCCTTACGTACGAACGAACAAAGCTACTAAATAAAAAATTAGAAACTAATCCCATTCCCAGCTAGCTAGGAATGTGATTCATGCGACACATATAGTCTTCATGAATATATTAAAAATAAATCAAATGATGGGGAGAGAACTGCATGCATGGAAGCCAAATAAGCTTATATATCAAAGTCACACAAGCGGCCACGCGTGCCTTAAACGACGTCAGGTCTTTCAGTGCACGACTTTCTCGTCTGATCTCTAGCTACGAACTAGCTAGGTTCATGTATTTGCTACTCGATCGATCGATCTCTGTGTGTGTGTGTGACTGAGAGAGAGAGAGGTTGTTATCATTGATCTCATGATCATGATAGGACCCTCGTTCCATCGTCACGTTTTATATATATTATATATCCTCGCGCGGAGCATTAAACTGAAGGAAATAAAGCTACTATCGCAGCATATTGCATGCGCTTGGGGAATTATGCACACAAGAATGACGTGAAATATGTGGGAGAAAGTGGTGAATCAATAAGACTATCTTTGTGGGCCCTTGGAGGACCCCAAGTAGTATTTTAATCATGACCAACAGAATTTAGTACTCCTCCAACATGGAAATTCGGAAGAAATATATATATATATATATATATATATATATATATATATATATATATTTAGTAGATCATATCAGTACCCATGCATGTATGGCATTCGAGCTAGCTCCCACAGAACCCTGCCTGGCCACCCTTTTAAAAAGAAGAACAAGTACCACCCGGCCCGACCTTTTTATGCAATGAATTTCTTCATGGTCATGGCCAGACTGCCAGCTTCTGCGCGCAAAATGCTTCCTTTTTCAAAACCAATTTTGATTACAGCTTAGATAAAGGTATATGTTACTCATGTGTCTCTACTGTTCTAATCTATTCATATTACGGCTTATTAAGATCATATAAAACAAGAATTACTAGGGTCCTCATCAGATATTCAAATATAAGCTACGTACGTACGTACATCAATCAATTAATATTGTTGAATAATAGTGTCTCAGAATATGCAAGAAAGGAAAGAGAGGAAAGAAATATTCCAAAATTGTATTGAATGAGAAACTGAAAATCTATCTATTACAGAGGTACCACATTCTATTTATATACAAATTAGCTAATTACTAAACCTACACGTGGCTTAATAACTTAATACTCCCCCTCAAGATGGAGTGTAAATGTCAATGACACCCATCTTGGAGAGAATACTAGAAAAAGAGTTAAAACCAAGAGGCTTAGTTAGTATATCTGCTATTTGATGAATAGATGAAACATGCAAGGTTTTGATGGTTCCTGCCAAGAGTTTTGCCCGAACAATGTGACAATCTATGTCAATATGCTTAGTTCGTTAGTGAAAAACAGGGTTGACAGATATGTAAACAGCAGCCTCATTATCACAGAAAAGTAAAGCTGGTTTGGTTTGAGAAATAGACAGGTCTTTGAGTAAGTGTTGCAGCCATGTTATTTCACACGTAGTAGTTGCCATCGCACGATATTCAGCTTCTGCTGTGGATCTCGACACCGTGTTCTGTTTCTTGAATTTCCATGAAACAAGTGATTGTCCAAGGAAAACACAAAAACCAGTAATTGACTTCCTCGTGTCTCTGCAAGCAGCCCAGTCTGCATCACAAAAAGCCTTGAGTTGCAAGTCACTTGATGAAGATAAAAATATCCCTTGACCAGGATTGTGTTTGATGTATCTCAACACTCGATGAGTTGCTGCCAAATGAACATCAGTAGGTGCTGCTACATACTGGCTTAAGATTTGAACTGCAAATGACAAATCTGGTATCGTTATTGTCAGATAAACAAGTCTACCCACCAACCTTCTGTAACAGAGTGGATCTTCAAGAGGTGTTCCTTCTGTTTTTGAGAGTCTAAGATTTTGATCCATTGGAAATGAAGCAGGTTTAGATGCTAGGTACCCTGAATCTGATAGTATTTCTAAAGCATACTTCCTCTGTGAAGCAACTATCCTTTTTGTTGATCTTGCAATTTCAAGACCAAGAAAGTACTTCAAAGCTCCGAGATCTTTGAGGTTGAACTGAGAATGAAGAAATTCCTTTAAATCACTTACTGCTGAATCATCATTGCTGGCGATGATGATATCATCGACATACACTAATAAAGCAATGAAGGAATTATTTTTCTGTCTTGTAAACAAAGTTAGATCAGCTGTAGATTGAATAAAACCATGTTTCAATAGAGCAGTAGAAAACTTAGAAAACCACTGCCTTAATGCCTGTTTCAGGCCATATAAAGATTTGTTGAGCTTGTATACAAGCTGATTAGCAGAATCTGACTTGACAGTGGGCATGAACTCCCCCTTGGCTGCAGCACTATTTTGATTAAAATAAAAACCCTGAGGAAGAGACATATAAACTACTTCTTCTAAGTCTCCATGCAAAAATGCATTGTTGACATCTAATTGGTGCAATGACCAGTCTTTAGATGCGGCTATAGCTAAGAGTACCCTGACAGTAACCAGCTTTGCAACTGGTGAAAAAGTCTCCATATAATCCAATCCTTCTTGCTGTGTATAGCCCTTAGCAACTAAGCGGGCTTTATACCTTTCAACAGATCCATTAGAATTGTATTTTACCTTATAAACCCATTTACATCCAATAACATGTTTGTTAGAAGGTAAATGAGTGAGAGTCCAAGTTTTATTATCTTCTAAAGCTTTGATTTTAGCAGCCATGGCATCACACCATTGACTGTGTTGAATGGCTTCTGTAAAGGAATTAAGTTCTTTATGTGAGGATATAGCAAGTGCGAAAGCTCTATGTGAGGTAGACAGATTTGAGTATGATATAAAAGAAGAAAGTGGATATGGAATACCTGAGGATGAATCTTCACTCGAGTTAGATGATGAAGTGGCTTCTGCAGTTGTGGCTAAGCTACAATGATAATTTGCAAGATAAGATGGCTGCTTATGTATTCTAGTAGACTTTCTAGTTGAAGATTGTGATGGAACCTCAGGATTTGATGGAGAATGTATTGGAATTGAAACAGAAACTGACTCAAAATTTTCTGGGATTGAATGGGAAGGAGTCTGAGTTTGAGGATAGTCAAAAGTTGCATTATCTGTTTGTGGGACAGGTAGAACAATTGATTTTGTAAGAAGATCATAACCTGTTTTGAATGGAAAAACAGATTCTCGAAATATAACATCTCTGGACAGAAAAATAACATTGGTTTCCAAATCATAGAGTTTATACCCTTTCGTTCCATGTGGGTATCCAATAAACACACAAGGATGAGCTCTAGGTGCAAACTTTGAGCGATTATGAGATAGAGTTGATGCAAAACATAGACAACCGAACACTCTAAGATTTGAGTAATTTGGTGGCTTAGAAAATAGAACTTCATATGGTGTTTTATTTGATAACAGAGGTGATGGAGTTCTATTGATCAAATGAGTTGCTGTTAAAATGCACTCACTCCAGAAATTGAGAGGTAGATTAGCATGAAATCGTAGGGATCGTGCCACATTGAGTAGATGATGGTGTTTACGCTCAACTACACCATTTTGTTGAGGTGTAGCTCTACAAATTTGTTGATGAACTACTCCTTTAGAAGCATAGAATTTGACATATGAAACTCATTTCCCCTATTAGTTCTAATAACTTTGATATGAATATCAAATTGAGTCTCAATGAGATTAAAAAATGACTGAAGAAGGAATTGAGTGTCAGATTTATTTTTCATTAGATATACCCAAGTACATCGTGAGCAATCATCAACAATTGAAAGGAAGTATCTGAAACCAGTGATAAATTCAACAGCAAAGGGATCCCAAATGTCAACATGAATCAAATCAAAAATTTTATTGCAGATAGAATCACTGGTATTAAATGGCAATCTTTTATGTTTTGCCAATGGACAAGTATTACAATCAAAAGTGGAAGGAGTAGTAACATCAGGAAACAACTTGTGAATTATTTGGATCATTTTTAAGGAAGGATGGCCTAACCTAAAATGGCATAGATCAAAAGAAGAATTGTTTACAGTAGAATTGAAGACAGAAATTTTACTAGAATTAGCAGTAGAATGTTTATAAGATGGTTGAAACAAATACAACCCAGCCACTTGTTTAGCCACTCCAATCGTCTTCCAAGAGTATTGGTCCTGTATGAAACAGAAATCAACAAGAAAAACAAAACAGCATGATTTTTCAGTAAGCTTTTTGACTGATATGAGATTAAAAGAAAAAGAAGGAACATACAAAACATTATCAAGAATCAATGATTCTGATAATTTGACTGTTCCAATGTGTGTTACTGGAACACAGATACCATTAGGCAATTTTACTGAAGTATGTGCAACGGAGACAATTGTAGTGAAATGCGAAAGGGAACTGACCATATGATCAGTAGCACCACTATCAACTATCCAAGAATTTGACTTTTGGAGAACATGATCAAGTGAGTTAACTATACCTGATAGACTCAATGAATTTGCTACAACATTCATTGATGTTGGTTGTTGTGAGGACTTTTGAAGAAATGAGAGAAGTTAATTACATTGTTCTTGAGTAAAGGGGAATTGAGGAGTGGAGTTTGAACCTGCTTCATCAAAGCTATTCAAAGATGTTGAAACTTGATTAACAGAGGATGTTCTTGGCCTTGCATTCTGTCGATACCCTGGAGGATATCCATGCAGTTTATAGCACTTGTCAACCGTATGTCCAGTGAGACCACAATGAGGGCAAACTGGTCGTGATCTTGATTTTTGATAATTCTTGACATTAGTTGAGGAAGTCGATGCAGGGGCCACATTCTTGCTAAACAAAGCAGTAGATTCAGACAAGATTGAAGATCCAACAACTTTCCTTTGTTTCTCTTCTTGAAGAGTAAGAGATAAAACTCTGTCAATGGATGGAATTGGATCCATTAAGAGAATTTGACCCCGAATGTGTGTAAAAGAATCGTTAAGGCCCATTAAAAATTGGACAACATATTCATTATTATGTTGATCAATGATTGTCTTCAAAGCTCCACATGAACAACTTGGCTGACAAATACAACTGGGAATGGGCTTAAATTGGAGAATTCATCCCATAATGCTTTGAGTTTTGTGTAATACAAACTAACAGAACTTTGATCTTGAATTAAGAACGAAAGATCCTTCTTAAGTTGAAAAAGACTCGGGCCATTACCTTGCGTAAACCTAGTCTTTAAATTGTTTCAGACTTCTGCAGCAATGGAAGAACTGATAACACTTGCAGCAATCTCTTGCGTAAGAGAATTTAAAATCCAAGAAAGAACCATATTATTGCATCTAAACCATTGAACATAAAGCGGATTAGATCGATTTGCAGGACAAGAAAAGGTTCCATCAATAAAACTCGTCTTGTTCTTGGCATTGAGGGCCATTACCATCGACCGACTCCAAGTATAATAGTTCTCACCATTCAGAGGTTGAGAAACCAAAACAGATCCAGGACTTTCTCCATGATGAAGAAAATAAGGGTTTGAGAAATCTTTAACAAAAGAACTGGTACGAGTAGAGTTTTCGGGAGCAGGATTTCCACCTTCTGATACCATCTCAGAATATGCAAGAAAGGAAAGAAAGGAAAGAAATATTCCAAAACTGTATTGAATGAGAAACTGAAAATCTATCTTTTACAGAGGTACCACATTCTATTTATATACAAATTAGCTAACTACTAAACCAACACGTGGCTTAATAACTTAATATAGTGAGAACACTTTTTCTTAGATGATCTCCTTAAAAAAACATTACAACATAATGCACATTTGTATCGAACGTTAATATATAATTAATTGGGATTTTTTTGTGCATTTAAAAAAAGCGTACTTCATTTCAGTGAAAATGAAATTGAAGCCCAACATGAGAGATGCATGTACCAAGTGGTCCGATTCGAGATTATTTCCGCCATGTGATAAATGCAACTCCACTCCCTAGCTAATTTGGGTCCCTCACGTTGTACCAGGCTTCATGGTTTCTAGTGTCGGTACTTGTTCATGCATGCGATCCTCTTCGCCATCGACTTCTGAAAATTGAAATAATGGGGAAAAAAAACTTCGTATGATTATTTCAATTAATCTTTTTTCGACGTTTTTTAAAAATATTTCTTCTGATCCTTTTTGAGATCATATAAATTATTGATCAATCTTTTTTTTATTTGGATTTTGTTAATATATATATCATTTTGAATAGATAATGCACGTGCTAATCGATTTATTTTTCTACTTTTTTTACCTGCATCTCTCTTTCTTAAAAGTAGAATGGAAATAGGTTTTAAAGAGATTAAATAAAAAAAAAAATTATCCTCACCGTTTACCATCCTTAATTAATACTATTGGTTTATCAGAGTTTTATTTCTTCAAATTATATTAATATTATTTTTAGGGCATTCCTTTCTACGAGAGCCTTTCAACAGTACTATTATGAGTAATGCTAAATATCATTTTAACATGTACAAGTTCTGCATACTTATTTTAAAAAAATAATGAGATCCAACATTAAAAAAAAGATTTTTTTCATATAAATTTTATATTTATCTATTTTTCAAAATGAGTGCAAAGGACTTCATACCATACAAATCATTTCCCGTACAATCATTCTATAGCGGCCTAGCTAAGGCAAAGGCCATAACCAAATTACTATTAATTTAGTTGGTTCAACTTTGGAATACTGTTATTTTAAGATATCTACATCAAATACTGCTTATATGACATAATTTGATTTAGAAGATAAATTTAAATTTTAAATTGTATAAATTAATCAAATATTATCATTTAAATGATTTGGATGGTATGTTTTACACATCGGTTTAAAAATTTAGTAATTCTTATATTTAACTACAACGATTATGGTCGATCTCTAACGGGTTAAAATTTCAAAATTTAAATTTGGGGTTTAAATGAGATTCGCATTGTACTGATTTTGACTTCGATTCTGGAGTAGTACTGCTTCTAACTTGGACTCCACACTTTTGAAGTCAAAGTAGAATCAGATTAAAAATTGAGAGAGAACAAGAAAAAACACATGTAAAGTGAAAACCCACAATTGAAAAAGAAAGAAAGGGTATCAGCTGGTGGGATTTCAGAGAACATTACCGTCATTTGGTCTAGATATGCTGATTCGAGATCAGGAAAACTCCACGTGATCAACCTCAAATTTCAAGTAAAATTTGACTGCAATATTAAAAATAAAAAATAAAAAGATCTTAGAATCAGAAGCAAAAATCGTCCAATAAAAAAAGAAAATCAAATGTAAATCTAAAGCAGTAAGCGGCATCGTTTGGATAGCTGTTTCAACCCATCTCATTTCATCTTATCTCATCTCATTTTATTGCCAAATATCACTCAAATTCAAATACTTTTCAATTTTAAATTTTCAATTCTCTTATCTAATCATTACAACTTTTTCAAACTTCCAAACAAAACACAAAAAAATAATTCAACTTTTTCAAATTCTAAAACAAAAATTATATTAAAAAATTATATTCTAAGAATATTTTAACTTTATAATATTTTTATTTAGTTTTTTCTCTTTCATTTCTCAAAACCTAATAAAATATTGATCTTAACTCAAACTATTTCATTACTATTTACAGATTTCTCATGTCATGATCTCAATATCTCCTAATTAAGAATCCTCTATATATTGTTGATCGTGATGACCTTCTTGGAATTGTGGATTTAGAGATTCTTGACTTGGGGCTGGACATGAGATTCGTCTTGCTCAGTTAAGAAATTAAAAGAAGAAAAAAAACCTATATATATATATGTATGTAGCCTCATTTTTTTTTTTTTTTTTTTTTGTGTAATCTTCCATGGAACTCATACGCCCCAAGAAATCACTTGAGATTTATACATTGTTGGCATAAAGAGAATGCCGAAAGCTGGTAAATCGGTAATTATAAGGGCTAAATTGTGCTGAGAAATGACATATAGCGAGACTGAGGGGCCATGGAGTGGACGGCGATCGAGGGATCGAGCACATAGAAAGTGAGGAATTGAGGGGATCAAATGAGATAGAGTACCTATTAGAGTCTTCGACTTCTAGTCTTTGCCATTTTGTTTTAGGTCGAGCTTCGACATTAAACTTCGATAATTATTAATATCACAGGTGAGAGCTAGCAAATTAAATGGAGTCAAAGTCTCGATTTTTTGCTATATATATGGTAGTTTTTTTATTAGGGAATCTCCACTCCTCCAATATTTATGGCTTGGATAATATATCCAATATAACACATGATGACTATATATCTTTCGTAGGGGAAAAAAACTACGAAGTAGAGACTTATAGAGAGATCCATAGACCCGATCGATATCGTACGTGGGTGACATAGTACTCCACCAATGATATATATATATATATATATATATATATATATATATAAATAAAAAATAAATAAAAAAAATCAGAATGATTTAAACCCTTTTAGCTGTGAGCCGGAATTTACAGGCCAGCGTCGTTCATTTATTAGTTCTTAGCATGCAAACTCTGGCACCCTCGATCGGCGAGAAGCGACCTGTAAACTGATCAGACAAAAACATATAAAGATGCAAAAAAAAAAAAAGACTAATAGATTCATCCAACGGACAGAAATGGCAGCCACAGATCGGGGTGCTATAATACGAAAAGTGGTAGCCCCATAACCCTCGCAGGAGAAACCAAGAAGACGAGGCAGAGCAAAGCCCCAAATCTAGGATGTATGAACTTCAAACCCTCTTTTGTACTTCAATTTGTCCTTCATCACGGGTTCTTCTATGATCTATTGATTTTTACTTGGATTTCCACATATATATTATTGGGTATGCATTTATTATTATATTGGTCTAGATTAAGTCATCACATGATCATGTATAGCCTAAGAAACCCTAGTAATTAAACACATTTGATGAATAGTACGATCTGTTTGCTAGCTATTAATCTAATACGTTTGATCAGTCAGTAGGTTTAGCACTTGGAAAATTGAGCTCAATCGATCGTAGAACAGTTATTAATGTTGTTAGCAGGTCATCATGTTTACTGGGAACTCGAATAGTAGTAATTAATTAATTAGCAATTATGTAATGTTTCTTTGGACATTGATTATGTAACTGCAAGCTTAAACTATATATATAGTTAAACAGCAAAAACTTTTGAAAAGAGGGAGGTAGCTAGATGTTAGGGTTGTTTGTGTCTGAGAATCAATTCGGTGCAGTACTTCAGATCCTCTAGCTCCTTGCTTGATAGCTACGTACGTATATACTCTTGCCGTCTCCAACAAAAAAGTCTGTCTGTCTCTCTGATCTGTTCCAATATTCTAAAATGTGACGATCGAATTCATTCATGTGGTATATGTCCCTTCGACTTCTGCCCCATTTACTAATTTGTCTCGCAAGTGCTCTCTGAGAAATTAAATTGGGTTCATGCAAGCCACCGCTATGACAGATGCACACCGCATTCGGTAACGAGCGGCTTGAAGAGATTACACGTAGCAACTTCCAGAAAAAAGTAGTCAGAATATATAATATAGATAATTTATAGATTAATATTGGATCGAGATATACATTGCACCCTACAATCGTTGCTTTGATAATTTGTTTGTCTGAAAGAGGTTGCTTCATTCGTTTATGCTTTGGTTCGGGTTGTTCCGATATATATTGTAGTTGCAATCTTGGTGTCGTGTATAGATAGTACTGATGTGCATGTCTTGTGGCGTGCTGCGCGCATGCATGTAATATTTGGAAGAAGTTGTCATGTCTTGTTGTTGCTTATGCGCGCATGGTTATCGGAGTCTATATGCTGCCACGTTTTGTAATTACATGAGTTTTGTATAATATACGTGAATTAATGTATATATAGCATTATATAGCACTTTCAATGAAGTTGAACATACGGCTTACAAAAATTTGGCTTTTACGAAGGAATAATTTGCTCAAGGTATTATTTAATTAATGTGCATTATATAAATGTTCCTTATTAGTATGTACTATGTATATATTTTTTTAACAAAATATTGATGATATTAATTAACTCGATCGATCATGTTTTGATAGCCATAGTACTACTCTTTTCTTTCGAGTACTAAAAAGTGGATTTGGATAATATTCATGCTGTCCGAGGTACGGTCTAATTAACAGCATCATATATTTAAGAAAATATTATGTGATGCCTCTAGCTAATTTTTACTACTAATTACTTCTAGATCGAGCTAGCGGTGTGAATTAATGAATTATGAATGCAGGGGCGGAACTAGAAAATCTGGTTTGGGGGGCAAGTTAAAAATAATAATTTGGGGGCGGGGGGAATACTAATTTTTATATAGTGATCTACTTTATAAAAACACATTTCAACACCCCCACTCCTTCGAGTCCAATAGGAGTGTTTATATGCATATAAATTCAGACTTCCAATTTGCCATGTTTAATTAATTAGGATTAATCATCTTACAATAATATAGTTTATTGATAAATTATTATTCAATCAAATAACTCTTTAACGTACAAGCGGATGCTGGTGTGTCTATATATATATATATATACTCTTTATAGGCGCAGTGTCGTAGATCATGATATGTATCATTTACACCGACTTACAAATATAATCAAAATACTTATGCAGAAAGACGTGGATATAATCATTTCATCATTATTTGAGTGGATTTACATAGTAATTGGATTTTTGTATAGTCTGGTAGCTAGGCAAAATTAACTTTGGTTAAAAAGAAAATCGTGCCAGAGAATAAAACCCAATCCTATGAATCTCTCACTGTGAATAGGAAGAACGAGTTGTTAAAATTATTATTATTGTTGTTGTTGTTGTTAATGTTGTTGATCATGAAGAGGGAAGATGTGAAAAATTATATATATTAATGTTGATATCTTCCATTCCTAGCTTGCGCCTATATAGCTCTCTCTTGAGTTTGACAAGATGCTTTGATGATTTGCGAAGAAAATACTGCTTTCCTTTCTCTTTTTTCTCTTCTCCCTCGGGACAAGCTGGCTTAGACCTAAGAAGATATTCTATAAGGAAGATAGCTCACATTGACAAAAAAATTTCGGCACCTGGATGTCGGCTTTTCACTAATATTTAAAGTTGTAATATGTTTAATTAATATTAGAGGCCACCAGCTCATCATCAGCTGGTTGTTCGCCCATTAAAAACATACGTGAATTCAGCCGTGAGACATACAGTTTAGTCCAAGAGATGAAAGAAACTTGATAAGATGTTATTTTTGCATGTATGAACGCCTTCTATCTTCTTCTATTATCTGCAATTAGATTGGACATTGACTTCACCCTTCCGATTCCAAGTTCAAAAGTCCAAGTTTGGTATGGTACTGATTGCGAAAGCTAACTTTAATTGCTTTTTCTTTGATCGATGATCAGGCGGCCATTCGATCACTTGCTTTCTTCCGGGAGGCAGTTCTGTCCTTTCTACTGGATACGTGTTACCTGCGTGTCTTCGCCATGTGTGAGGCAAATGGATGGACTGTGCTGTCTTATACATGCGCGCAATAATATTACTGTACCAGGTACGTACGCACGTACGACTTCCGTTAATATTACTGCATCATGTATATATATATATATATATATGTATGAGCAATTTGTCAGACTCTCATCAAAGATGATAAAAAGATGACGAGTAATATTACTTCAAATTAAAACGTATATATATACAATGCAATTGGGTGGTGCACCACACTTAAAAATATACTTAATTCGTATATATTAAATATTTTATAACAATTTTAAATCTGATCGATCATGACATATATGGGGTGCCATGTATTCAGTTTGTTGGTCATGTGCATGCTTATCAGTACGTAGAGTACTAATGTTATTAATTTACGAGTTGATCATAGGTAATTAAACACATGACTATTTATTATGAAATTCAAAATACTTACAAAAAAAATTTAAACACGTACGATTACTTTTTTTTTATACTTGATGATATATATACATGGCGGCCGGGTTCCACCATTAATGATATGCGTGTTTTCTTGGTCAATAGCCAAACTTGCAAATTTGTCTTTCATTCGGAAGTATCTGTATAACATTTGTTGGATAGAAAATGATAATGATAATTACATGCGACTATAGCTAGCTACAATTTGGTTGTTTTCCAATATCATTCATGATTGACTACATGATCATGTTCATAATTAGTAAAGACGACTTTACTCATGAAAAGGCTTTGCAGCTAGCTAGCTAGCTAGCTCTGGCTCCATTAATATAGCAGATAGCTGGCTAGCAGCTCGACGTTGACTTCTCATACAAAAAAAATTACGTGCACGCCACTAGGCCAGTGGCAAGGCAATATTACTATCGAGTTAAATCATGCATGGAAACGATTGTTGATTCAAAGTTCATTAGACAGTTTCAAATATGGAAATTAGAGGCCGTCGGTAAGAATTAATTAAAGAAACAAACACGGAACTACCGTTTTGGCCGGCCTGCTGGCCAGTTCTTCAAAAGATGTGAATAAGAACGTACTACTTACTATAGATTCGAAACGTTGTGAAAAGGGTGCAGGCCGTGGAAAGGCTAGCTAGAGACGAGAGTCATGGCCACAACAACTTGCGACAGTCAACTAGTACCTTTTGCTAATATTTGAATACATAATTTTCTCGTACTTCACGTGATTACGGATTTGACTGACTAGTTAACACATGATCATGTTATTTATTACTAACTGTATACATTTGTCTGAGCCTGGTGTAAAAACTATCATGAATTGGTCGTAAAGTAATAAAGATCAAGATCAATTAACGCAGCACCCGAACCCCACATCAACCTATATATAAAAGTAGGGTTTGTAAACACATGACGGACCCGAATCATGTATATATGTGATTGATAAAGTTCACATTTTTAATTAGTGGCTGCTAGCTTCCAGTTAGAATTTGGCTCCAATTTCTATAGTTGTAGAGAATCTTGGGATCGATATAGAGTAGTTTATGTCAACTTTTTCGTTAGAAGACCACCGACGTTGGTGGGACCCTATAGAATTGATCTGCATACTATTTTGCATCAGAGAGCTAGGCCACCGTCCCAGTCACAGCAAGCTAGCTAGTGTCATTATCCAAAACCGATCCAGTCCCGACGATTTGCCACCGCATGCATTAGCGTTACACATGACTCATGAGCATCGATCGATGGATACATCGATTGACCCTAGCAGCTTTCACGTAATTTATTCCCAATTCCAAGCATGTTGTGCATCTCGTGGCATTGCTGTATTACCTAACCTTTTAACTTTAATTTGCTATACATACATACATAATATATAATATATTGACTAGATCCAGCAATAGTCAATATGTATGGCTGAATCTAATGATCAAAAGCATGCAAGTCATTATCCAGTACCAATATACATGTCTATTGACAGTACAGGTGGCGCTATATTAGGGCTTGGTCGTCATGGCCCCCAGCTAGAACTTTGAAATTCCCAGCTATATATGAAATCTAGCTATTGTTTATAATAAACAGAACACTTTCATGAAAGAATCCCCATGGCCTCTTACGATCACACAATATTTCAACTGGCCCTCCCAAATCGTAGAAATTTTCATTACTTGATTTACAGCTTGCTCAAGACAATTAATTATGAAGGAAACAAATCAAATAACGAGGATAAACTGTATTTAGTAAGACTGTTATATCAACTTGTACATAACTACTAGCTAAAACTAGGGGTGGCAATATGTGACACATCCCGTTAACTCAACAAGAATATGACACGATAATAGCAGGTTTGGATTCAGTCTTAATGGGTTCGGGTCAAAACAGATTGACCCGTTAAAACACGATTAGTACTTAACCGTTTGATAACAGGTCAGCCCGTTTTGACCTGTTATAACCAATTAAGAAAGTTAGAGTTACAATTATACGTTTATACCTAAAAGTAAAATTGTTGAAATTTTAATTTCGATGTTTTTAGTGTTTGAATTGTAATTTTAGACTTGTAGTACTTAGTTTTATTTTTTTTTTATAGATATTGTGATTTTAACATTTATATAAAATTATGTTAAACTTAATCGAGTCAAACGGTTTAATTTCGAGTATGTTCAGCCCATTTACATAAACAAGTTGAAACGGGTCGTGTCGGGTCATGTTATCCTATTTTATAGTATTTACTAATGGGTCAAAACGGGTCATATCATGTCAACCCGTTATATTAATGGGTCGTGTTAGGGTTTGTGATTTTGATACAATAAGTTTAACAGGTCGTGTTCGGGTTGGCCCATATAGTATAATATACATGCCTTGACACGATACGTGCGAATACGACCCGTTAACAAGATTTGACACCCTTAGCTAAAACCTATATATTGAGATTTAGAGCACCAGAACCAACCTATTAAAGATAAAAATATTATAGCTATTTATTTTCTGCATAGAGAAGAAATTGTGGAAGATAATCTAATAGACTACGGTTTTTTTCAAGAAGATTTTTGAAATCCTGACGTTAAAAACATGCATAAAATACCTAGGTCTCTTTAAAGGAATTAGATACAAAAAAGATATATAGTGCCAGAGAATAATGATCTTTATACGAAATCTAGCATATATAAATCATGTTGGAAAGGGATACATAGCATGCATGTGTGATACCACAGATTATGATCATGTGTGTTTGAGTCCCGCCATGGATAGGTAGTTAGATCGCAAGTGAATTAATAAGTGTTTGACGGATATTAAGTCGATCCCATGCATAATATCGGTAAGAGAAATGTTACGACTACAAAGAAATCTTATAAAAGTAAACTCACAAATTGATATTACTTCATATAATATATTAGATTTACTTTATAATAAAATTAATTTTACAATCTAATGTACCAGCACATCAAGTCATATTAATTTGTAAATTTATTTTTATAGAATCTTTTTGTGATTAAAACATTTATCTATCGGTACATAAGGCATCTAGCTAGCTAGATGGAAGTGGAACCAGCTTAGGATTCCCAAGTGAAGACAATGCCAATTGAGATTTTGAGTGGTTATTTTGGGATATAGCTAGGATATATAGACGTACGTAGAGATCACAATTGTTGTTATCTCTGGGTCGTGACAAATTATCAGATTTCTAGATTACGATATGTACGCACCGCAAAGGCTCATCAATATGATCAGACGCGTCGTTGTTTTCGAGCCTCTGAATCATTGAAGTGTTTGCTAGATCGATCTGCGGGTTGCATGTGGTCCTGGAATAATATTGTCATGACGTCCGCGTAGATCATATAATATGCTTTTGGAACAGATGATCAGGCGTGATATCTAAATTAATTAAGGACCCTTGGCAAATGGACATTAATGTCACATGTACGTTTGTTTGCATACAATAGGCGTGCATGAGTGTTAAATGAGTTTGTGAGACACGTTTTTCAAGCCCATGCAGAGCGAAAAAAAAAAACAAGAAAAAGACCATCGTTGTCATCCGCAAATAATTCCCTGCTCTCATGCACCAAATCTTTTTGTATTGCACGTAGTCTCCATTGAAATTAGTTGAATATTCTAAGGGTGATATTTGCCCGATTACGACTACACAATTAATATTCTATGGGATCTTCAATTCTGCAGCTTCTTACTGTGAACTTGATTTCATCTTCACCCTTTACATATAGATGATGATAATATGCATGTATTCTGATCTACAGTAATCATGGTGCTCACTTAATTGGTAATGGTGAGTACATATGTGATATGTGCATGCGTGTATGATCTCTCTGTTTTTATTTATTATTAATTATGAGATCTGCCCAGGCTAATGAATTTTTTGTGATGGAACAGCAGTACTACACTATGTACGATTTGGGAAATTTCCAACTAGTTTCTAAAATTAAAAATAAATAAATAAATACATAAAATTATAGTTATTGTATTTTAAGTTAACGTATAGAATATACCTTCCACGTTATTTAAATAGTAAGAATTGCTTGATAAACATTTGGGAAAGGCTAGAGGCCGGACGTCGTGAATAATAAGGGGCTTTTACACCCTCAAATGAAATTTCAATATGTAAGCATTCTAGGAGGGGATTAAGGAAATCGCACACCATGTAAGCAAATCTCATACAAACACCCACCCCTATCCCTCCTTCCCTCTCTCCCGAGTCTCTCTTCGTGCAAGCCTTTGTAGATTTGGAACTCTCATTCTCCTCATGCTCTAATCTAGATTCAACATCATATATATTCACAACCAGATTTGCAGCATCAACCCCTATATATAGTAAAAATATAAGAAATAAATTTCTAGGTTAGAGCATTGTAAAATTTACAAAGCAACTGATGCTAGAGCAAAAATATCCGAAATACTTACAGAGCAACCAATGACGAAGATCTATTGCAACGGAGATCGAGTAAGGATTTCAGGAAAAGTTTTGAATATCGTTCCGGTTACTGTTTTGACATAGTCTATATATAGATAAATTAGTTATACATATATAAATTATATTTCAAAATAACATAAATACAAGTCTTAAAAAATTAAAATGCATATTTCTAAAACTCAATAATACTTCTAAGTTCTCAATCCAATTATTAAAAAAAATAATCACTCATTTTCATCACTAAAATGAGAGTATGGATTTGAATTTCAGTCCTCAAGAAAAGATGATTAAAAAAATTAAGAAAATAATCTTCAGATGTGAGAATTGTAATGAAAATTACAAAAATACAAAATACAAAGTTTCAGCCGGTGCATTGAAAACTGGCTGGTACAGTGAAAACTAGTCGATATTGACCGAAACGTACCGAAATAGTCGGTATTTGACCCGGTACAAATCACCTAGCTATCTCCCCGTGTCGATTACTATTCTGGCACGGTAAATACTGATCATACCGACCGGAACAACACGATAGTCAAAACCTTGATTTCAGGTGCGATGGTCTGAAAACAAACGTGAAAGAAAGTGAGAGTTTTGAGTAAGGCTGCGGGACAGGGGACCCGGGTCCCCCACCCCGCACCATGTGGGAGGAGGGATATTTTCCCCCGCCCCCACTTAGACTGACACATTGGGTATAAATAATTATTTTTGGATCAAAAAAATATAATTAAAATTAAAATTTAAAATTTATAAATATAAAAAGAATTTAAATTCATTAGAATTATATTTTAAATTTTTTTAACCTCTTAGATTAACCTTATAGGAAATAAGACAATATAATAATCATATACCGCATTCGGTTTGAAGGTAATTCTAAACATTTTACTAGACTTATAAATAAGAAAATTTTAAAACTATTTAAATAAAAATGCGTTGATCACGACACATGAAAGCATGCCATGCGGCAGTTTAATAAATTACTTTTTCTGTTGGAATTGCAGTTTGTCATTTCAACGTGAATCGCTTTGGACGGCTGATCAGTGTACGTACTCCATTGGACGTGGAACCCAACCAACAAGAACAAAATAAGGAAAGAAAGAAAAGAAGAAGAAGAAGGAAAAAAAAAAGCATGTGGTAGTTCCGTTGTCCGTACTAGCTAGGTCGGTGCCTCACGATGGCATGTAAATATGGTCGGCACGGGGGCGATTCGTCAAAAAAAGTAACTAGTTAGACTTGAAAAAGGTAAGATATGGATTTTTCAGAGTTACTTATAATCCAATTAATGTATAATTTTTACCCAAAAAAAAGGTGAGTTTCATTAAAAAAATAATTTTTTACATTTTTTAAGATGAAATACACTTTTCTACTACGTGCGCAAGATTTATTTATTTAACAGTACTTCTACAAGTCTTTTCTTTGCGTATATATATTAATAATACGAGAATTAATTCAAGATCTCCATTCCATTGGGAACGTAGATGATGATGGTATGAGTCGTTATACCGAATATTTCCTGCACATGCATGCACATGATACATGAGAAAATATATTTATAATTGTGAATTGTTCAATTATCACGTAATTATTTTTAAAAAAATAAATAAAATATAAAGCA
Organism: Juglans microcarpa x Juglans regia; assembly: GCF_004785595.1. Lineage (NCBI taxonomy): Eukaryota > Viridiplantae > Streptophyta > Magnoliopsida > Fagales > Juglandaceae > Juglans > Juglans microcarpa x Juglans regia. Next base: position 2,102,801 of record NC_054606.1, on the reverse strand, counting down.
TACATAAAAAAAAAACTAATTTTTTAATAAGCCCACTACTTTTCAAATAGATTATGTAAAATTAACATATTTTACGATTATATATAGAATTATACGTATACTGATATACATTTATACAGCTCTGAAAGTTTTCAACCTTTTTGATCCGATGGACGTACCAAATTAGGAATACCTACTTCTGGCCTTTTTTGATATATATATATAAAGAATCGGAACGCTCACCCCGATGGCAGCTATTTGGTCGGGCGTGGCGTCCGTAATCCGCATGTTAAATTTATGTACATTATATATATGTAAATTATATATTTCGATTGTTTTGTTTTTGTCTGTAATTTTTTTGGTTTGGTTTTTCCAAGCTTGCTAATTTTGATCACGAGGGCTTGGCAATTGCTTTTCGTCAACGGCGATAATTTCCGAGCATCATTTTCGCGGACGCCCTGAAAGGACAGGTAGAGCTCACGAATCCGTCGATCAGGTGGAGGTACGTCTTGAGCTCGTGACAAGTGGCGACGTTGAAACCGCTGAGGTAAGGGGAGTCCCTACTGCTCAGTCGCAGCTCCCGCCCCACCTCGGCGTACCCCCACTGCGTGTCCTCTACGAGCTTTTGGATCCAGCTTGGCAGCCCAGCAGTCACTTGGACTAGGTTATTGTATGGCAAATCGTCTGTGTCAATGTTTTCGTCATCTTTGATCACGAAACCAGGTACTTTGGTTATTAGGTCGTCCGAGTTCACGATGCGTAGAATTTTGGTGCCTTGCCTTTCTAGGTGTTTCCTGAAGATCCGGTTACCGACTCGGGGCCCGCCGAAGGAGATGACCGTGACGAGCGGTGCGCGTTTGAAGGTTGTCTTGATGTCGTACGCAGTGAGGATCGCTATGGCCGCCCCGAGGCTATGCCCGGTGATGGTCAAGCTCAGGGGCTCGTCTCCGTACGATTGGATGATCCGGGAGATTTCTTCGCGTACCATTTGTTGGAGACTGGGTGAACCAGGGGTTCCGGAGGTGTAGAGACTCAGGAACCCACTCTCCACCATGGGTCCGCATGTCCCGTCGCTGTCGGAACCAGCATTGGGAAGGTGGGTCAGTGTGGCGCGGAGATTCTCTACCCACTCCAAGCATGTGGCGGTGCCTCTGAAAGCAATCACCACGTCTCGTCGACCTAGCCTGGCTATTTCGTCCCGGTCTTGACAAATTGCCACGTAGCCAATCCAGCTGGACTGTGTAGCAACCCAGCTGGGTGCCCTTTCGATCCAACGTGGTAACTGAATACCCGAGGTTGCACGTAGATTTTTGGTCAAACGGTATCCGGTCTCCGGTAGTCCGGCTCGTTCTAAGAGGGAGCTTCTGGGGAACATGCAGGTGGCATATGAAGGTGAAGAGGGGTCAAAGTCGAAGGACTTGTACGAAGCCTCGACAAACTGGCCGTACCGTAGAATCTCGCCACGCAAAATGTCGTCGAGGGGGTCGAGCAAGCCGTCCCAGTTACTAATACCTTGATACTCCATCCATTTCTTTCCGAGCTTGGCTGGCCTGGGCATGAACCGGTAAGGGAAGGCGCGAGCAGTGGTGTCGTCAATGGGGTCGAGTAAGCGCTCCAGGTTCTTAATTGGTGGAACATTATTCTCGGTCAACTTGACGTTTCTGTTCTCGAGCCTAGCAGGTTGTGTACTCACGGTACTTAAGCTGCAGCAGCAGCGTGCTGGAACGAGAGCTGGGGTTGCAGGGAGCTGCGTGCATGGCCGTACGGACCTCATTGAGATCCTCAGTGCGGGTCTCGTCCTTGATTCCCAACAAGAGGCTAGTTAATTATAAGACTTGCAAAGGATTTTCAAAAGCTTAATTTCTGGTTGTATGGCTGTGTAGCTTGGCGCGCGGGTCTAAGAGTAAGAGACAAAGAAAGAGCAAGTGCTTCACAGCCACGTATAATACTCAGTTATTGCGTTTTGAGGGACTCACAGAAGGGGGCCTTTTATAAGTAGAAAAAGTGCACACTGGGGGGGCGAGAGAGAGAGTTAGGTATATATGGTTGGTGGGGACAACCGGACAGGGGACTACGTGTGAGAAAATTATAAGCTGCAAATTACTAAATTCTGCTTATATTAATTCCTAAATGGCCGTACGTTTAGCTTTTGCAGTACTGGAAATAATTCAGTCGGACCAAGAATGTCACGAGGATAATAGATATTATCCGTGGTAGCTTTTTTGATGGATTAATTTAAGAGGAAGATGATCAATTTTACATATAATAATAACCAAACGTCGTGCAATCTTTTGAAAAAAAATGAGATTTATTATTAATAAAATAATTTTTTTATATAAATTTTATATTTTATTTATTTTTTTCAAAATAATTACATAACAATTACATAATTCACAATTATAAATATCTTTTCTTTGCTACTGTATATTCAAGCCCGCTCATGTCCCATTTTTTTCTTCCCTGATCATCGTGATAACGCTTTTACGGGCATTAATCAAGCTCATGCACTCACTGTCAGTCCCGGAGAGAAAAGCGAATTTGCTAATCGGGATGAAAGGGGATTTCAGATTCTTGTCTCTATCATGGAGTTATGCGCCAATAAAACAGTAAGATCAAATGAATGGTTCAAAACCCATATATCTACAATCGATCGAGGGACATGACCCTTCAAAAGTTTTGAATATTGTAATATCTGTATTGTTGATTAACATCTGTATATCATGAGGTGTGTGGCATAGCGGGCCAAACGTAGATGATCCGGGGACCATGACCCCTCAAAAGTAACATGAAAGTTCCATCATTTCTTGCCACCGTAAGCAAAGGATATGATCCTTAAACTTTTAAAAATAATTTTTCTCATCAGTTATTATTTATTATTATATATTTTAAAAAAAAAATCTTTCAAGTGTGGGATATGAGATGAATATATAGTGGTTGATGTATATACGGCAAAACCCAATGTTCAAACTCTCCCCCACCCCTCTCTGAATTGAGTACGATGTCAAAAATCCTCATCCTTATTAGTTATACCCCTCCATAACACTACATTAAAAAAAAAAAAAAAAACCCAACATTTTCCTTAAAAAAGTCTTTAAACTATATGATTTCGGGATTTTGACAAGACTGATTTTTAGTTCCATATATTTGCGGGGAAAAAAAAACTCTGCAATTTTTCTATAAACCCAAATCTTTTAGCCCAGAAATATTTCTAAAAGTCAACAAATTATATGTTTTTAACAGCTCATAGTACGTACGTACGGACGCTTGACTTCCCGACACTCTAGCTACTCTACATATATGTTTTTATATATATATATTTCTTTTTCAATCTTCCATGCACTAACCTTTCTCATTTTCTCTATTTTAATTTGATCTACAACGTACTTATACACGTTTTCTTCATATAATATATAGAAGCGATGGATTTAAGATTAAAGATGAAAAACCATTATTTATAAATCATTATATTGAATTGGTGTTTAGACATAAATAATTTATGACTTTGCCACTGAAATCATAGACTCTACATTAATGAGAGAGAGAGAGAGAGAGAGAGAGAGAGAGAGAGAGAGTTAAGTTTTGTATGGTTGATTGGTGGTGCCAAAGGGCACGTAACTGGAAAAACCGGGCAAAGATTTTGGCGATGAACGACGGGATGGAGGGTATGTGTGGTTGGAGGTTTTGGAGCCATGGGGTCGCAGTCACATCCAATCAACTGACTTTGACTCGGCCGAAATGTTAAATGGCAAAACGACAGGCCTTTCTTTCCGACCGAAACAATTAAGCCACGCGGCTCAATATACTGTACCCGTGAGAACGGTATCACTACTCGACTCGGCTCGGTTAGGTTCGGCTAGCTCCAGCTCGGCATTAGCGATCGAGTGTGCATGAAGTAATTAACGGTGAGTTTGAGCTATATATTTTTGCTGTGGAATCGAACTCATTCATTCCCTACTATATTAATAAAAATGATAAATATATAATATTTTTTATAACATATTTCATGATTATATTTTAAAATAAAATGTATTATTATAAAATATCATATAAAAGTAATATAACTTAATTTAGAAAAATATCCTTATTTTATATCATGTATTGTGAAAAATATAGTGAAAAATATCGTCTGTATATCATTACTCATTAATAAACCTACATTAGCTGATTAAAAAATATATAAAGAAAATATTAATATGCAGGATTCTCCTGCATGTACATGATACTTATATATTTCATAATCAATAAAAACCCGAATTATTATTTGAACTTTTCTAAAGCACTCGTAATTTATTTATTTTTTTAAAAAAAAAATCGATACCTCAATTTTATCGGGATCATATTATATATATATATATATGAAAAAGTATACCATCATATATAATAAATTATAAGAGATGGAGGATTTATTATTGGATACCCCTAAGGTTGGTGAGGGGTACGTACTGGCTAGCTATAGCTCGATCATTCATAGGCAAGATCTAATGGCCAACATCCACATGCGTAACATTAATATCTGCGCGGTTGATATTTTCTCTCTTTATTTCATGAGGCGCTTTAAGTATTTCCAAGAAAAATATATACAAAACACATATATTATAATTAATATTCAGTGCATACGTATAATTTATGTGGGGAAAGTGGGCGAAAAGGCTAGATGAGGGATCACAGACTATCTACGAATAAATAAATACGACAAATATATTCATTATTTATTTTTTCATTATCACATGATATAATATTAGATAATTAGTTCACAAGTGAAATATAATAAATAATTTTCAATTATCTAATGTCATATCATGAAATTATGAGAATTAAAATGATAAGCAGCATAACCCAAATAAATAAGTAGGCGCAGATATCCAGAATGCCATAGCGATATGCCTCCGAGAATGGCAAGCACACTATAAGTAGAAGAGAAATGCTAATACCTCCTCATTTTAACCACTTATATATTTATTTATTTTAAAAAAATCTTAACGATTAAGAAAGTGATTATTAATGTATTGAAATTTTTTTATTTTTTAAAAATGTTTAAAAAATATTTATAAAAAAAAAAGAAAAAGAAAAGTACAAATTACATTAGGCGGCACACAAAATGGACATGTCCAGGCGGCAGAGTAACACCACTCTAAGTAGAATAGATAGTTTGATTGATGAGTAGTTAAGTTGACCTTAAACTTTGCATATGGATGTGTGCACTCATACAATGCTTACAATTGAAATGACTACATCAAATTACATATGTTTGTAAATTTATTTTTATAAAATATGTTTATAATTAAACATTAAAGCATTTCTCTTGTCATAGTAGATGGAAAAATTAAGGTTTTTGTAGTCAATAGAATATTTCTCCTCTCTCTCCTTTTTTTTTTTTTTTTTTTTTTTTTGTTTTTCCTTTCCCTGCCTCTTGGATCTATATATGAATTTCTTAAAACATATTTATTTGTAAGTTCGCTTATTAGAACATCTAACATACTACATTAACTAATATAAAAAGGTATTAAAATCTTGACACTTTTTATAATTATAATAAATATCACTGATGGACGGTAATGTGATCGATATGTTTACACGTAGATCACTAATTCTAAATAACAAAAGTCATAAACTTAAATCAATCGGCCTAGTGCATAACCCACACACACACATATATCTACACTTACGGTCTAGGGCCTAATTAAGCAAATATTGCCTAGTGGGTCCATCATCTTTAATTTAAAGGTCAAGAATCGCGTTGAAAGATATGAACATTGAACATAGTAGTTTTCGCTTGAATGATGCCTTCCATAGTTTAGTTTTCTGATCGAATGGGATGCGTAATGAATTTATTAATATACAAAAGAATTTTAAATGAAAAAGTACATTTTGTGGGACAAAAAAAAAAACAAATGTGTTTAGGATAAATTTATAAGATATGCCTCGCTAGGTGGGCCTAAGCAACATTATAAATTAAGTAAAGAATTTGGTAAAACATATGTGGCACGTATTGATCATTCAGCTCAAACAAAATAAACATGCATAATTAAATTGCATGCATGCTTTAGATCCAAGAATAATGACAGATGATATGAGATGAGATATAATAATAATATATGTCTTCGTTTATTTTTGTATATGAGATGAGATGAGTTTGGTTAATAAATATATATATATATATATATATCTATATATATAATCTCTTATGATATGGACTAATAGGCCATATAATATGTGGACTAATGAAACTAGACCAAACCCAACAAAGTCCAAAGTAAAAACATTATCCCCTAAAACTAGGCAAACCAATTTTTGAAAACTAACTAGTAAAATATCTTTCCGAGTACTGTAGATTAAGAAATATATATATGATATGGAAGATCATTGGAATATATATAGGTTTGACAACTAATTATTGAAAACTCTGAGGTTCAGAAATGATCTCTCAGAAAAGCAAAAGGTCCCGAAGAGTTAAGATATTTAATATGATTTTGAAAAATATCGGGAAAAAATTAAAAAAAAATTATAAAGTTAACAAGTTATTTGAATAAATTTTTTAATAATATTTTTATTTAGAAAATTGAAAAAATCGTATTATTTTTATGTTTTGTTTTCAAGTTAGTATTCTAATCTGACGGGCGGGGTGATCCGCCCCGCCTAACGGAGGCGGGGCGGAAGCGGGTCGGGGCATCGGGGGCGGGGCCCCGCTGCCCACCCCTATGATCAAGCCCATGATGGAGACTGCGAAGATAAAAACTACAACGAATTAATGGTGGTACGAGTTGCATGGGTGGTGAATCCATGCATGCGATTGAATCGATCCCTTTACAAAAACAAAAATAAAAAAAGGATTGGGGAAATTATTAGTAATTATCAGGGGAGGGGATATTCATATCTGGTGTAGAAGTTAGAATGTATACAAACCATCTCATCTTATATAATCATTACAACTTATCTAAATTCTCACACAAAATATAATAAATAATTTAATATTTTCAAATCTCAAAATAAAAATATTAAAAAATTATATTCTAACAATATTTTATTTAATTTTAACTTTTATTTTATATGTACGTAATCAAAGGAAACTTAATGTTGTGTGATATGAACGCTTTGAATTAAGATTTGGTGGACGCTCGTAGAATTCAAGTTCCAAGTAAAAATAAGTATGATCCTGATTTGGAAAGATTTTGTCGACGTTATTGGAATAATTGGGACCATCGTGTAGCTTTCGTCTTTCAACTCCAAACTGATCGATGGTTGGCTTGGTGATTCATTTTCTAAGCAAAAAAAAAAAAAAAAATGGACAGGTTCCCTAATTTGCAAAGATTTTTCTCGATTCCTGTTGAAAATATTGGACGAAACTTTCAATTAGTAATAACTACAGTACTGAATTCTGATGATAATGATAATAAATAAGTAAAATAGGAAAGATATCAGACAGGAGATGATCACTTCAACGACCAGTTTTGAACTTTTTATTGACTTGACTTCCCCCGGCCTACTCAACTGCCACCTTTTAAGACATGGACTTTGAGTTTGAATGCAATACCCTTTTATTTATGAGTGATGAGTATTCAATATGCCAAGCTGGGGGCACCAAAAAAAATCCCTTGTGTCTTTTTTATTCTTACTTTTGTGGTGGACGGCATGGGTACGTTACAACGAACAATTTAAGAGTTTGGTGAACAAACAAGAATCTGGTGAAGCACATGATGATCAACTATATAGGTCAAGCCCAAGCTTAGAGTAGTTAGTGTGAAAGTTCTTCGCTCGATTCTGAAATCAGCCTTTTTGATGAATGATAGGAGGAGGCCGACAAAGTCGCAGACAATCCAACAAGATTGCAAATTAATTAATCAAGGATACCCCCCCCCCCCCCCCCCCCCCCCCCCCCCCCCCCCCCCCCCCCCCCCCCCCCCCCCATTTTAGATCAGAATAAATCATGCCAAACAGAGAATTATACTGAACTGAAAATTATATTCTTTTACTCTTTTTCTTTTTAGTTATGAGAGTGAAAATGTATGTTGTCATGAGGTTGCAAGCTCCTGTTAATGAGCTGTTAGTATATTTTGGTTGTAGTGTTACAGATCATGAAATCATAATGAGGTCGGTAGTCTCCTAATTACTGGGGAACCCTGTAGCTTCCAACCAAAATAATTTATGGATATTAAAACTAATCGTAATCGAACCAATTATACAAAAAAGAGCAGTACTTGAACTAAAGTTATTCCGGTAATTCAATAAGAGAAATGATTTATACAAACTTCAAATAGATAAATTCTGCACAAGTTTTTGTAAAAAAATGAATCTCACCTTAAAAAAATATAAAAAATAATCATATTTTTTAATAGAACTAATTATTTTACAAAAACATCTATAGAAAAATTGTATATTTAATACTTATAACTAACATTACCCCTTCAGTGATAGTCTCTTTTTCGAATGCAGATGATGTTTAATTTAAATGTCTTTGTTTATTTACCCAACGCACATCTCTTCAAACCTACTAGGGCTTGATCCTCGGGTCCAGTGTAGTTGGGCCACCTTTTAACAAAAGTGCATGTAGGGATCAAATTGCAGACGAAGAGGAAGGAGATGCAAGCTCTGCTATATATTCTTTGATTTTTACACTTTGAATTAGATTAGTCTTTTATAAGGCAATGGGATTGTTTAAATTCAATGGCTGAGGTTAAAAAGAGATAAAATACAATTTGTGAGTCTCATACTATTTTTATTTCGTCTGTATGAATACTCTTCGATCTGAACAATATTATTAAATATCTTATAACTTTATGATTGTAATTTGTGTCTATTAATTCTCTCCAAACTCCAAAGGTCATGGTTATACCCTTCAGATAAAAGGGCCCTTCAACCCCCGCGGAGTCTTGTATGCTTTTTAACTTCTTCATAAGTTTGAAGGTAAAACACCAAGTCCTTAGATTGAATCTGTAGTAATTGTTTTTAACATGTGTACCATACATATATATCAAGACATGAATGTTTGTTGGCATCAATGACAAGGTTTGAATTTGTGAGAGTTTTGTTGTAAGAGTTCTATTTGAACTCTATGTCCCACTCACCCATATCTGATAGAGTTTTAAATAGTTGTTAGAGTTATAATGGGATTGAAACTCCTAAGAGATAAGATTAACTCTTGATCTCTAATTATAGTCAAACTCAAAGACTTAGATTTCATGATAGCCAGAAATCTATAAATAGCACTGAGGGGTTAAAGGGTTCTCACCTACAACATTAGAGTGCCTCTAGCCATCGGGAGACATTAGTGAGGCCAAGTTGTTAGGGTGATCCTTCTCTCATAGCCAGATTTATTTTTTCATCAAACAGATGGAGAAAGGTACGTCTTTTACTGCTGTTGTTTATTATTGTGGATCAAAGAAAATCAAAGATCCATTTATTAATGTTCATGTTAAAATATTTAACATGTGGTATCAGAGCTCCAGGTTGATAGATTTTTTATGATCTCAATAAAGCATACAGTGAATAAATATTTGATTTTATATGTGCTTTCGTATCTGTGATTTTATCATTCTGCGAATTGCGAAAGACTAAAAAGACTATCCTTTTGATCTGGAAGAGAAATTACGATGATACTCTCTTTTACATCTATTCTGTGAAAGACCCACACAATATCATTACGCACATGTATTTCGATATTTTTATTTCTCCCTTTTGCCGTATTGTGTCTATGCTGGAGAAAGAGAAAAGCTCTCATAATTGTTCACGATTCCAACTCCTTGTTTGGGTTTTATTTTACTTTCCTGTGTATTGTTTACATTATTGTGTGTTGAGAAACCATGAGTCGCCGAGTGCTGTGTTGTATGGAAATTTAGAGGTTCTGTGTTGGAGAAAAGAGCCTTGTAATAGTGAGTCATAGGGTAGCTGCTGGGTGTGGGGCAGAGCACCACGTATGGTAGCCGGTAGCTCAACACGCGGCGCTGTAAAGGAGGTGGCCGGCGGCACAGTGGGGCCGTGAAATTCCGAATGGGCGCCGCCCTTGCCTATTCATGGTTTTCGTCGGCTACGTATGGTGAGGTCGACACTGGGAGGAGGAGTGAACCTTTTCGCCGGCGTCTCTGTAACAGCGGCAGAGGGCTCTCAAGCCCATTGGCCGCGACAGTTTGTGGCAATAATAGTAAATGAAAAAAAAAAAAAAAAAAAAAAGAGGAAAACTATGAGTGAAGGTGGACCTCGGCAGCGGGAGGAGGCTGGGGAAGCCATCCGTCTCTTCCTCGCCTAAGATGTTCACTGTTGCGTCAAAACCAAAGGAGGTGATCGGCGCTGCGTGTTGAGGGAAGAAGAGTGTGGCGCTGTGTGTAACGTGCGTTGAGGGAAGACGAAAAGAAACCAGTAGGGTTTCTTCTAAAGACTAAGGATCTGGGCTTGGGCCTGGGCCTTGGCCCAACCCGAGAGAAAGTTAAGGGCCACTGTTGTGGCCCAGCTCGAAAAAGAATTAAAAAAAAAATCTGAAATTTTAATTTCCTTTTATATGGATGTTATTATTGTTAAAAACATGTATTAAAGTTTATTAAATTTTCTATACATGTTATTATTAGTATATACATGTATTAAATTAAATTTTATGCATGTTATTATTGTTAAATACATGTATTAAATTTTATTAAATGTCATATGCATGTTATTATTGTTAAATATATGTATTAAATCTTCTGTATATATTATTATTAAATACATGTATGAATTGTTTATTTTGGCTCTCGTTATCATGCCATGTATATTTGTTTATCTAATATGGGGCAAATGATTTACATCAAAATTAAAGAAAATATTGGTTGCCTAAAGGTACAAGATTTTCTTAATTTCGGTGAAAAATCATTAAACTCCATAGTAAGGTGGATAAAATTGGAGTGAACAATTTGTGTGTCAAGATCTACGCCCAAATGAGGGTTTTGATGACATTACTAGTTCATTCATTAAAGTAAAAGTTGAGGTGAATAATTTGTATGCCAGAGTTTACTCCCAAAGGAGAATTCTGGTGATACAGCTAGTTCATCCATATAATTTAAAGTTGGAAGGAACATTATATATGCCAGAGTTTACTCTCAAAGGAGAATTCTGGTGATACAGCTAGTTCATCCATATAATTTAAAGTTGGAGGGAACACTTTGTATGTCAGAGTTTACACCCAAATGAGAATTCTGATGATACAACTAGTTCATCCACATAATTTAATACTGGTGAGAACACTTTGTGTATTAAGATCTACTCCCGAAGGAGGATCTTGATGACACCATTAGTTCATCCATAATTGATTAAATTCTAATTATTGTTTCTGAGTGTCGAACTCAAACCATTAATGTGATTAAAATACTTTTCTTGCAGTAAGTATACGAATATTTTTACAATATTTTCTATACGAAATTGACTCTAGTATAGAGAAACATGAGCAAGTCAAATTTATACTACGAGTTTTAGACCCTGGTTTATCCTTTTTTAAGTCTTAACATCAATTATTATTGAGAATAGTGATAAGGGTCAGAAAAGTATAATGTTTTAGAATATTGGATTAATTACTATATATCAAACTATATGAATTTCTTAGTTTTGTACATAATGGTTTACTTCAGATGCATTATTATTTCATTAATTTAATGAGATATGAAAAAGTTGGTTGCATGATTGCTAGCTAGATACAAATTTATTTTGCTAATTTGTGTGAAAAATCATTTGTATCTTTTGAGAAATGAGGGAAATTATGGTGATGAAAATATAAGCACTGTGTCCATTGACGTTTAACGGCATGGGTACGTTACAACGAACAATTGTTTGTGGTATGTTTTGAGGCCACAATGTATGGTATCTGATTGAGAAAATTTATCTTAGGATTTGGAATTGTCGACTTATAGCTAAGCTACTAAGAAAGTATTGTAAGAATTTCTCAGAATATTTTTCTCTGAATGAAAAGTATTTAACGAAAATTTAAATACATAAGTGTTAAGGAGAAAATACAGAAACAAATATGTTCATAACAATAGTGTGTTAATGATTATACTTTAAAGGACATGTTGAAAAGATGGGTCATATGCTTATACCCATGATGTGAACATGCTAAAAAGATCATTAATATGCTGAGTATTTTGTTACTGAAAATTGAAAGATATCTATTATGGTTGTTTCTGTTTTCTTGTCTCTCCACTTTATATGTACATTAAAATGTGTGGATGAATGATGACAAGATAATGTCTACAATAGACATGAATTGGAACACGAGGCATTATAGTATTAGCCTTAATTATCCCAATCAAAGATCATATTAAATTAAGTTACTGGTGTTGTGGTACATGGAAGGGAATTTGTTGATTATATAACAGAGGACTGCCATGACTCGCATTAGTAGTTAGTTTGACATTGATATTACGGAACTCATGAAATGTATTTTGAGCTATGAAAAATTTCAGGAAATGAATTTACGCAGTATGGTTAATTTCCTGTAATAAACTCATGAACGAAAAATATCATTTATGGGCGTATGGGCCAAGTGGGAGAATGTAAGAGTTCTATTTGAACTCTATGTCCCACTCACCCATATCTGATAGAGTTTTAAATAGTTGTCAGAGTTATAATGAGATTGAAACTCCTAAGAGATAAGATTAACTCTTGATCTCTAATTATAGTCAAACTCAAAGACTTAGATTTCATGATGGCCAGAAATCTATAAATAGCACTGAGGGGTTAAAGGGTTCTCACCTACAACATTAGAGTGCCTCTAGCCATCGGGAGACACTAGTGAGGCCAAGTTGCTAAGGTGATCCTTCTCTCATAGCCAGATTTATTTCTTCATCAAACAGATGGAGAAAGGTACGTCTTTTACTGCTGTTGTTTATTATTATGGATCATAGAAAATCAAAGATCCATTTATTAATGTTCATGTTAAAATATTTAACATTTGTATCTTTAACGAATTATGTTGATGCCGAAAAAATTGAACAACAGGCTAGAAGGGAAGAAATAGTCATTCCGGTCCGATGTGATAATTTGGGCCTTGATCATTGTGGTCTACAGTCTCTAGCAATGACCCGGTGCGACTATATGATGACATTGCGTACAATGGAGATCTGAGATCTATTTGTTGGAGGAAGTCTTTTCTCTGGAGCCTAGGTCGCGAGCTTGAAGAAGCTGCTGAAGAATAAGTTCCCTTCAAGTCGTCTGACCATCCCCTTTTATCTGTTCTCTCTTTCTGTGTGCCTCCCTGCAGTGATGAGGAATGACTACCATTTCCATGGTGAGGGGAAGGGTGCGGGAGACGGGGTTGAAAACCCCACATGGTAATGGGACGGGTGCGGGGAAAGGTCCACTCCATCCCGCACCATGCATGTATCACCTCTACTCTCCTCCTTTCTGCTTTCTCCCATTCTTTTTCCATCTCTTTCTTACTTTTTCTTGACACATTCTCTTCCCTCGTCCCCTCTCCCTCTTTTTTCCTTTGTCTTCTAGTAAGGTCCTTTGGTGGGCTGGGCTTGTTCATATGGGATTCGTGGGATATTTTATCCCCTTCAAATTCGGTACTCTTCTATTTTAGAATTAAACTTTTCTGCACATCGTCATTTGTGGACATGGGCTAAGATCGAAATACAAATATCTTTTGCTTATTTATTGTGATTGTTTAGTTCTATTCATGATCTGTTACGATTTTGACAAGCCCTCCAACATTTTTCATGCTCTTCGAGATGGCTTCCATATGTATATATATGATCATGTAGATAGGAGCGACTTCCATCGTAGTCTGTCTCATGCACGTGGATTGACAAAGATTATTGCATTCTGTACTCTGCAGCAGCGTGCTATCGAATTTAACTAAATAGATGGATACATATTATAACTGTTGACGCAATTTTCAGCTATGTTGTATTAATTCATGATGCCATGATATGTTATAGTGTTATCGAGGAGTAGTGTCTATACATTTAAGAAATAGTCAATGCTTTCCACTAACGTGATGTTTGGAGTGAGTAGCAAATGCTAGCTAACATTGCGGCATCATCCTATATGAATAAATCAAAAAGAGAACGAATATAGTAATTCAGTAAACTTATAAATAAAGTGCATGGTCACTCTGCTGCAGCTCCACTTGAATTCCAATGTCTGTGCTTAATTGCTCAATGCCAGAGGTCCTGTGTTTAGTGCTCACCGGTGCAAAGTCTATTTACATAACCAACAGGAAAGTGTTTGACTTGTTTTCTTCAATTACATCCTCTGTGCTTCTTCATGCCAGTCATGTGTCTTTGCACACTGGTCCTCGAAACAATCAGAGGAACTACTGCACAACAATCTTGATCGATATGTCAAGCAGAATTGCTGTCCTTTTTCATGATCCCCCACCCTCCCCCTCTCTCCTATCTCTTTCCTGCCTCTCCTTGAGCCACGAAAATGTCTGGAGTCCATGTTTACGTGCGTTTCTTTTGTCAGTTGTATCCGTGAGTAATTAACAACATGGAATAAAAACATCATTTTCCATGTTTGGACAATTATTTCTAGTGATGTAGTTTTGCATAATTATCTAAAAAATTTGATTTCATGTCAATAATGATGATCGGGGTGAGAATTAAATCAGATTAATAATCATTCAAATCTGCAGCTTAATGTTGCATTTTGATGGCGCTGTCAGTGAGGTGAGAGAGTCGTGTGTGACATACTATATAAAATGATGCTATATCTACAAAATAATTATATGAAAATAATCATATAAATTGATGTGACTTTTATCTGATATGTTAGTTCTATTTTATAATAAAAAAAATTTTATAATCTAATAAACCACATCAATCCACGTCAATTTATAAGATTACTTTTGTATAATCTTTTTATGATTAAAGTATTTTCCTATTATATATTGATGGTGAAATTATCCTTATCAAGATTATTGGCCTGAAATCCCAATTGTCTCTTGAATCTTATCATCTTGTGGGATGTAAATTTTAATACATCTGCATATATAATTTCGACAATAAAATAAATCCCATGATGATCGCTTTGTTTTTTTCTATGCTTATAGCGACATTGTTTTGATCGTTTTAAAAATGTCACTTCATGTCAATGTGAAGGGAACAACTTGTAAATATAGCCAAAAATAAAAATAAAAGTTGGCGAGTCTCAAATTAATATGTATTTCACTCGTGAGTGATCCAATCATGATTCTCTTTCTCTATCCTATATCTTTTATACACATGTCCCATCACTCGAATAATTCCAAATGGATTTTGTTAGATATGAGCGACTTCATATACTATATCGCATATCGATGATTTTTTAAATTTTAAAAAAAATAAAAAAAAAAATTTAAGAGAAGAAGAAAATCTCCTATATCATAAAAATTATTTTTATCTTTAATTTATATTATTTTGTTAAATATATGTATTATATATTAATATTGGTGTACGAATTGGTGTATCAACTTGCTTACAATAAGATTTTTCCATTTCAAATATAATTTCATTATGGAATATTAATATCTTATTCTATTCTATGTTTATTAATTTAATTATTTCATATATTATGAACATTTTTTTTGAGTATTTCTGCTCATTAAAATTCCTGAAAATAAAATTCATGTTTGTTTTTATGTTTATATTTTATGAGAATGATAGCCTCTCTTGAAATGATGTTTGGAAATTAAAAAAAAAAATTTAAAATGTGTTTTTTTTAATTTTTGTAAAAGTAATAAATAAAAACAAAAATCTTTTTTTAATGGAAATAAAAACAAAACTGATAGAACATGATTGTAGTACGCATAGTGAATACTAATGTGGAACTTTAATCATATATATTTGGATAGCCTATTTCACCTCAACACTCAACGGCCTAGATCAATGCCACGTGGCCACCAAACCGACCTTTCTAGCCCAAAATCCTTATCCCCTTGTCCACTGGCACATTCGTAATTAGTCCCCAACATCAAACCCTCCAAAGCTCAAAACTTAGGGGGAAGAAGAAAAAAAAAAAAAAAAAAAAGGCCGAAATCCTTATCCCCTAGTCTCCCCAGTGCATCCGAGAAATGATTTACAATAAGACGGTGAGATAGAAAATTTATGAATAATAGTAAAATAATTTATAAATAATAAAATAATAATTTATATTAAATATTAAAATATGAAAAAAATAAAAATATTATTAAAATATAATATTTATTTTAAGATTTGAAATAGTTAAAATTATTTTTTATGTTTTATATAAAAATTTTAAAAAATTATAATGATTAGTATAAAAAAAAAATTGAAAAGTATTTATATTTAAGTAGTGTTTAAATATTAAGATTAAATTAAATGTGATGAGACCAATTACGTATCTAAACGAGATCTTAATTATTTAAAAAAAATATTCGTAATAATAAATTTAAAAAATAATATAATTTAATATATTATTATTTTTATTATAAATAGATTTAATATATTATATTAAGTTATATTAATTTATACATTTATTATTATTATTTTTTTGACTGAACCACTTCACATCCGCTGGATGTCACAATTATCGTTGGAAAAATTAAGGATTAAAGATTAAAGAAACGTTGATTAAAAAAAAAAAAAAAACCTAAGCCAAATTAAAAAATAAAATAAAAAGGGAAAAAAGTAAATAGAATAGAATAATATATGTCGCACACCACACACGAGGTCCTTTGTCCAGACACCCAGCAATAAATTCAGCGTTTCAAGATTAGGTTCTTTTCTTTCTCTCACAAGCTCCCTTGCGGCTAGGGTTTCTCTCACTCTCTCTCCCTCTCTCTGTCTCGCAGATCTGTGCTTATACTGTTCTTATATCTATATACCGATGGAGGAGCTGTTAAGCTAGGGTTTGTGGTCGCCTTTCGTGCTATAATCTCTGAAAGGGCTCCTTTCCCGCTTCCGTTTTCATATCTATTTCGGAAGGATGGCGACCATGAACCCCTTTGATTTGTTAGGCGACGACGACGCCGAGGACCCCTCTCTGCTGATCGCCGCTCAGCAGAAGCTTGCCGCCGCCGCAGCTGCCCAACCCAAGAAGGTGGCTCCGGCGGCTCAATCTAAGCCGGCCTCTGAGCAGCAGCAGACCAAGCCGCCGCCCAAACTCCCCTCCAAGCCCCTGCCCCCTGCGCAAGCGGGTGAGCGTTTCGGTTCCCCTTCGTTTTCTACTTCCGGGTTTTCCATTTCGATTTCGCAGGATAGGCTGTGCTTGGTTTTTTTTTTCAGTTTATTGGAAAATGCAATTGAAGAGGTGAGATAAAGAAAAGGTGGTGTTTGTGTACAGTATATGACGGAAAATGACTAGTTAGAATTATAGTGTGGTATTTGAGTTTTCTTACGTGTTTGAAAACTATTATAATTAAATACTTTTGGATATTTTGGGAATTCTGATTATACCATGTACAGAATGGAGAATTTTTGGGTTCATGATTTGCTGCATCTTTATATGTTCAATTGGGTTTTGGTTAATAATGGATAACTGGTAAGTTTTATAGTTTTACAATTTTCATTTAATTGAAATTTTAGTGGAATTATATGTAGCTTTTTTCTCTTGCGGAATACAACATTTCATGATTATAAATCGTATTGTAATTTTTTTTTCTAATGTTCTATTGCTTTTTTGTACAGTTCTGAGTTGCCCTGATACGTCCTTTTCCCGTCTTTTTATGTAATTACATTATTAGTACGAAAAAAAATTCAGCTCCTATTTTTTCTATTTATGGCGGTTGTGATTTATAAATATCCAAAGTTTTTCGTTTAGTTGTATTGTGTTTTCTGTTCTCTTGTTTACAGTCATGTTGTTCTTTATCATGGATCTTATTTTTATGGTATTTGATTGGGATTTTTTTTCCATCTGAGTAGTGAGAGAGGCAAGGAATGAAGGTGGACGTGGAGGAGGTCGAGGAGGTGGACGAGGATATGGGCGTGGCCGAGGCAGTGGTGGTTTCAATCGTGATTCTGCCAACAATGAGAGCTCATTCAGCAACAGCGCAGTCCCCACTGGTCAAGGTTCCCTTGAAGACGGGGAGTCAGGTAAGTCTACTGAAAGGTTGGGCTACGGTGGACCTCGTAGTCCTTACCGTGGTGGTCGCCGAGGTGGTTTCAGCAATGGAGAAGCTGGTGATGGGGAACGTCCTCGAAGGCCATTTGAACGCCGTAGTGGGACTGGGCGTGGGTGAATACCTATTCTTTAACAGTTCCTTGCAGTATATATTATCTTTATTTTTCATTAAAATGTTTATTGATTAAAATGCTTTCAATCTAAAATATGTTTATGTGCAGAAATGAGGTCAAACGAGAAGGGTTTGGCCGTGGAAACTGGGGAACACAAACTGATGAAATTGAGTATGTCTATTCCGTAAAACTTTTGCTGTCAATTTTAGAACCCTCTTTAGGCACATGTTTTTTTTTTTTTTTTTTAATTGACACCGGGTGTCCTGGAACGGCGTCCAGACTAATACCGGGGGTGTATAGGCCCTCGGCAAGGAGTTTCCTGCAAGTACACCTTGGGTAATTCAAATGGAAAATCCTCCAGTCCAATGGCCTCTAGAGATTGTTTACACCCAAAGGGATTTGAACCTTAGACCTGGGGGAGCATACCCCCAAGCCCAAGGCATTTATCACTGGAGCCAACCCCTAGGGGTTCTTTAGGCACATATTATATTTCTTAGTAATATGCTTTATTTTTATCAAATAGTCAATATAGCTCTTTCACTGTTTTTTCGTACTTAGGGTAACTGAAGAAGTTGTCAATGAAACTGAAAAGAATGTGGGTGATGAAAAGCCTGTAGTTGAGGAAGAGGCTCCAGACAGCAACAAGGAGAATCCTTCTAATGAAGCTGAAGAAAAAGAACCCGAGGATAAGGTGTCTTTAAATTTTGTCTCAAATATTTTGTTTCCAAAAAATCCATTTAAACTCTTTCTTGTTTTTCAGAGAACAGAAATAGATGCATAAAGCCTATCAAGTATATCTTATTGGGTTTTCCTTACACAATTGCCGTATCTACTCTAACAAAGTAGACCAAAGAATATGACAAGGGTTCCTTGTTATCTTAATTTAGGCACTTCCAGATCTCTTTTATCCGAAAGTAATATTATTTTCTAGATTAGTATTCACAATAATAGGCATTGTTCTTGTATTTAGAAAACGTAAATCATAACTTTTGGGAATAGATATGAACAAATAACATAAATAAATTTGGCTGCATGATTGTTGCATGGTTTGAGTACTGGGAGTATTGTGAATGAGGTCAGAGTTTAGTTACCCTTTGCTCTGTAAGTACGTTGGCAATTGAATTGCTTACTGTTTAAGTATTGATACGTGTTGAAGTGATATACCTTTACACGTTTCATTTCTCACCCATTAGAAAATTCTACTGATATCTTAAGTGACGAATTGCCTTCTTGCAAGCATCCTGAATGTGATCGTATTTTTTTCGAGACTAATCGTGTATCATTTGAAAACATTGAGCTTTTACTTTGGAGTGTTTGTTATTGTGTTTAGTAAATGAGCTTCTAAAAATGTGGTGATTTTCATCCACTGCATTTGTCGTATTGAATTAGTTCACATTTTATTGATGAGAAATCTTTTGGCAACTGAGCTCCAGTTTTTCCTGAAATGTAAAATGCGGCCTATAAGATTACAAACCATTTAGGGTATCCATTACCTATATTGATATTGCAAGTGTGTTTTTTCTTCTGTTTGTTGGTGATATACCATATGGTTGTACATTTTCTTTTTTCTTTACGAGTGAGTTTGACCCCAACAGAAGGGGGATGAGATCCGAGCCAGTGATTTCCACTTCAGGAGATGTGATTCCTGTTCAATTGCACCACTTGTTGGGGTCATGCTTACCGAATAGAAAAATATAAATAGAAAAAAGGGCTGTAGCTTATGGTTTGTTCCTTTTATAACAGGAGATGACTCTGGAAGAATATGAGAAACTACTGGAGGAGAAGAGGAAGGCCCTGCAGGCTCTTAAGACCGAGGAAAGAAAGGTGGATGTGAAAGAGTTTGAATCCATGCAACAACTTTCAAGCAAGAAGGGCAGTGATGACATCTTTATTAAACTGGTGAAACCCCTTTTTTTCCATGGTAACTTTTGAAGTTTTTGTTTATCTTGTGTGTACTTGGCATCAGTACAGTAATTATCTTTTGCAATTTTTTTTTTATCAGGGTTCTGAGAAGGATAAGCGGAGAGAGGCTGAGAAGGAAGAGAAGGCCAAGAAGGTAGTCTGGGTTGCCTAATTTTACATTGAAATTGTATTAACAAACACATGCCTTTTCTGTGTTTATGCTGGAATTTGCTTTACTTTATACACTCCATAAGCAGTTGGAACAGTTAACATGCCTGTCTCTTAGTTTAACTGTCTTTTGTATGTTTTGCTTCTTAAATGCTGTGACCTTGAACTGTTTTCCTGGTTCTCATTCCTCCTGTGTTGCCATCACCACCTCTTTCTGGTTAATACTGAACTCAATTATTATGTTTGTGGTGTTTATAGTCTGTCAGCATTAATGAGTTCTTGAAGCCTGCTGAAGGAGAAAGGTACCACAACCCAGGTGGCCGGGGTCGAGGTCGGGGTCGCGGTTCGAGAGGAGGGTTTGGTGGAAATGCAGGCAGCAGTGTGGCAGCCCCATCTATTGAAGATCCTAGTCACTTCCCAACCTTAGGCGCCAAGTGAGATTCTCCAGGATCCCGTTTACAATCTCAATGGGTTTTCCATTTTTGGGTTCTATGCTTGCGATCTCTACCAGGGAAATGACTAGAATAATTGGATTTCCTGTATTAAAAAGATCCTTTAAATTTCATGCCCTAAAATGTATATTTTATGTCCTTCATATGTTCCCCTGTAGTTTTCCCCCCTTTTCCCCTTCATCGTATGCTCTGTTTTCTGTTTTTAAGACTTGGGGGCATATGAAACGATTAACTTATGGCTACAATTCATCGCTGCTTAGTTTTCAGAATAGATTTGAGACTACTTTGGCTTTTTTGCCTAAAAGGTGAGGTGTTTGGTGGTGTTTTGTTTTTGCCCTGATTATTGTATTGCCCTTGGTCAGAGTCGTCAGACCAACACTAGGCAAATGGAAGGAAAATAACATCAATGAATGTAGTTTTAGTGCTATGGAAAGGGTCTTTGGGTCTATAGAATGTTACAACGGTTCATCCATACGAGCCGTGTACATGAGTTATGCCTGGCGGTTCAACCAAAATGTTAGTTAGAATGTCTTGTTCTATTCTGGGATTGTGGGGGAGGATCGTGAGCTGCGGCAGCTACATATATTTGATTAAGGTGTTATCTTAGGGGTAAATTTTATAAAGCCCCAGTGGAACACTATTGGAGATGACAAATTGAATCGCATTTAATTTCTCTGTCACGCCATAACATATGGATCCTCAAATTAGGGCATAAAGTAGTTTTTATCATAAATACTTTAATTCGAATTATTATTATTATTATTATTTTAGGGGATAAATGTAGTTAAATTATCAGTTTAGATTTTTACTAAGTTTTGAATCCAAATCTATTTGATCGAGTTTTCCTTAAAAAATTTACTACCAACTTCTATCTAAAACTCTCACAGTTCTTAAATTCTTAGCCATTGATCGGATCAATTTTACGTGTTTGAATCTGAGTCTCAGATTCCAAGTACCAATCTCGCCACCATCGTATCATCATTCAGAACCCATTATGCACACCCATTATACATTGCCTTTGATGTTCTCAAGATGTTTATTTCACTTGAAATTAAAATGATCAAAATGCGAGACTCAGAGCTAGTCAAAATACTCCAGAACGACTAGCTCGAGTTGAGATATATCCTACTGATCAAGGTGAGAAATATTCTAGTCACAAAGTGATTAAATAAAAGTAATTTTACAAGTTGATGTGGTTTGTCAGATTGTAAAGTTACTTTTATTGTAAAATAGATATGACGAATCATATAAATTCACGTTAGTTTGTGGGATTATTTTTGTGTAATCTTTTTGTAGTTATAGCACTCTTCGATCGAGGTGGTCGTGGCAGTAAACCCGGCCCATGTTGATCAATCTAATAAACGTTTCATTTATTGGTTATTCAAGATTTGTATCAGTGAACAAATATATACAAGAATAATGTTACTTGGTCATCTGAAACTTACCACTTCAATATTTTTTTAAAGCGGCATCACCATGTAATGCTATGTCAATTTATTAAAAAAAATAAAAAACACAAACATAAAAGAGATGGAGCTGTAGAGGGAACCTAGATTTCAAGTTTCATCTTTTTATATTTTTAGACGCTTTTTTGATTTGAATATAACTTTTTTATATTTTCTTTTTTACTTTTAATAAATCATGTGGCACTACATGGTGGTACCACTTCAAGAGGGGGCATTTTAGCTATACGTTTCAGATGGCTTAACAGCAACAGTGACGCAAAATAAAGCAAACAACTAGAAAAGGGTCCAGTACGATATCACGACATTATTTGATTTGCAATTTTGATCTTAATCTGTACATCCCTTTTGGATAAACAAGCACGTACGTTGAGAATAAGAAAGGGGTCCTCTGGGGAGCATTTCCAGAAGGAATAGCTTTTTAATTGGAATCGAATGATCAAGACTTTATGTGCCATGTAAGAGCATGAGCATAATGCAGTTCTCTGGACAGAAGCTTATAAACTTATACTCTTGCTTTAAGAAGAACAGGAACAACAGCCAATCTTCTGAGCAACAGGCTGTCCTTGGACCTCTACTTGTTGAAGTCCATCTAGTATTCATGGCCAGTTGGCTGGCCATTCTGCAATTAGAATACAATTACAATCACAAATTAAACTGCACTAATTAAAGAGGAATATCTATCATTTGAGGTAGAGCTCATTGGCTAACCTAAGGGCAGGTGCCAGGGTTTCCCAAAATCGACCTATTTTGTTTTCTTCCAAAAGGTAAACTTCTTTAATAAAATGTCCTTAGTACAGATAGACTGAAATTGTAAATACATACTAGCTAATAAGTAACTATGAAGGTGGGTCTTTGCCACTGTGAAAATCTAAAAGACAGTGGAATTTTGATCAGGGGTATGGTAGCATACCAATTCTGGGACCGATGTATCTTTACTGCTTCCCTGCTTTCAAATCTTTGTAGCAGTATTCTTGTATCTCTTATTGTTCCTTCTGTGATCCATTCTGAATTGTGTTGTGGTTGTGGCAAGGCTGTTATCACCACCTGGGAATCTCCTTCTATGATTATCTTTTTTAGGTTCTTTGAAGATGCTTCCTTTACTCTTATGAAGGCTGCTAATGTCTCACCCTGGTTTGGATTGCAGTTGCTCAAAAACTCTGTTACTGTGGACACAATTGTTCCATTATGATCCCTATATATTGTTGTTGTCGTACTTTCTGTTGACCTCACAACTACATCAAATGAGATTGAGTAATATTCCAACAGAGGGTGTAACCATTGAGGTCACTACTTAGGATTTTCCATTCCCAAGTCTTGTTGTGTTCCTTATACGCTTTGATGACTTTAGGTAGAAAAAGGTCAATAGGTATATTTTGGGATTCATGAATGATTTGGTTTCTATAAAACCGAGACTATCCATTGCTAAAACAACAAACAATTGAAACTTTTGAGAGTCTTGTGCAGAAATTTGTAGATTGGTGATAGGGTCTAGGATTGCTAGAATCCAACTGGTGATACCTTGCCCCACTATGGTAGTGATATCCAAGGGCCAAGGTGATTGCCTCCATAGAATCCTAGAATAGGGACAATGCAGAAACAAATGAGAGATTGTTTCCTCTACTGTTTGGCAAATGGGACAAAGCACCTGGTCTTCATCAAAAGGTATGCAGATTTTTAACAAGGATCGAGTAGGAAGAATGTTGTTTAGCACTTTCCATAGAAAGAGTTTAAGTCGATCTAGTATATGCAAAGACTCAAAAGATTGGCTGTTGCTCAGAAGATTGTTGAAGTCCTTGGACCTCGCCCCATTCATTGTTTGAGTGCCATATTAAGAAGCTTAATATCGTATAATCAAGAACTTTGGGATCCATATTAATAAATTTATTATTTTCATGAATTTAGTTTTAGTTTTAAGTTTTGTTAGAATTTACCCATCAAATTGAAAGAATTGTTGGGAGCAAAGAAATTAGTTTTGAAGGGACCACATCATAGTAAATACATAATATATAGAAATTAAATAAGGTTTTGGGCCATATATCAAGGAGAAAAATTAGAAATAGGAATTTCTATGTATATACAGATTTTAGAAAATTTTAGAAAGTATATATGCAGGGGTTATAATTTTTTGGGGTGTCTTGGGATAAAATTTTTTCAACGCTAGTTCGTTCCAAAAGGCCTGTGTTGCAAAAGGTTGACTCACTGATTCGCCCAACCGTACGCAGACATTCATGCATCATGTTTATATTCAACAAGTTAATTTGTGGATGGCCATCGGGTCGATCATATATATATATATATATATATATATAGAGAGAGAGAGAGAGAGAGAGAGAGAGAGAGATATGATGTGAATATTTGAGCAGAAAGCTTCCAAATCAGGGCAGTACTGGAGCCTCAGCAAGCATGTTCCTTAAAAAACATTTATTTCTCTCAATTCCTGTATTGCCATAAACTGCATGCTAGGTAAAGATTAAAAAAGAAAAAGAAAAAAGAAAGCTAGCTTTTGTTTTGTCAATGCATGTCTTCCTGCTAGCTAGAGTAAGCTGCTAGCAACAAACTGAATCATACGTGATGATGATATGCATGCTTGATATCATGCACCATACTCAATTCAAGGAGCGCCCTGAAAACAAAAATCCAGCTCCGGTAATCCTAGGATATCTGTGGTCGATCTGAGTAGTACTGGTTTTGTAGTTTTTATTAATTTGGGGTCTTAAATTATATATATATATAGCTAGAAGACAACTTGGACAGAATCCTAGGCATTGATCAGTTTAAGATAGATACAAAAGATCAATGACTTACGTCTGGTACCCATTTGGTTCCTATCGATTTCAATAAACGTCCAAAACTTTGAAAATTTGGCTGCTTCTTCACTTGTTCTCTTTCTCTCTCTCTCACACACACACACAATACAGCATACATCGAATAATTCGCATCAAACGTCGGAACACCTGAATCTGCATTGAAAACCAAGAAAGCAGTACTATTGAATATTCGCGTTTTACAAAATATACATACAACTTATGATCATGACGTATATATACACCAAACTGCTTTTAAACGCTTGGGAAATTGCAATGAAGTATCACGTACGTACGCGGTCTAGACGATATAGAGTACGTTGTATATTACAAAGTTTTAAAAACCGTATGAATTTACCGTGCCGGAACAGTACCCATCACAGTGGAGGTGGATGTTTTGTATCGGGTCCAATACCAGTCGTTTCGGTCAATACCAAACAATACCGGCCGGTTTTCGAATTTCACCCTATAGAAAAAATGGTCCGGAATGTTAATTAAAAGTGAATGGAAATTATGAATGGCTCGTTTGTTTCAGAGATGAGATGAAATGAGATTAAAGTTAAAAAGTTAAATAAAATATTGTTAGAATATATTTTTTTAATATTATTTTTATTTTGAGATTTGAAAAAGTTAAATTATTTATTTTATTTTGTGTAGAAATTTAAAAAAATTGTAATATAAAGTGAGATAAAATGAGATGAAATAAGATGTTTTCAAAAAATAAAGAAGGTGAACTGAAAGGACTTTTCGTAAATATACTTTTATGAAATTCAAAGTCTAAGGCCCGGTTTGTATTCGCAAGTCATTTCAATTCATTTCAATTCATCTCACTACTATTTATTATTATTCATCAACTTTAACTCATAAATCTCACTATTATTTATAATTTATCTCACTATTATTTACAATCAATTTTAACTCATCTCAACTCATCTTCGAATCACGAGATCTAAGCGGCGTTTTCGATTTTTCAATATTTTTTTTAAATCCTTTCCTTCAGTCATCAACTCTCTCTCGTATTTCTTCTTTAGATCTTCCTCGGATCTTATAAAAGAGGACAGACAACTCCGTACAATGGATAGTCTGTCAACTTTGATTTAAATAGCTGATGCGGTATTGTCTTTATAGTGACATCACAGTAAGATGAATTTATCAATTATTAGAGCGAGAAGTATTATTAAATTCTATCTATCATATTTACACTATATATCACACATAATTTTTTTATTTTTTATTTTTTTCTTACCAAATGTTTGATGTATGTATGATTAGTAAAAAATCAATTAGTTTATAAAGAATAAAACTAAAAAAAATAAAATAAAAATAAATATGACGTGTGGTGTATAGAAGTGATGAGTAACAAAACTCTTTACAAATATGTGTTGTTAAGTTGACTTGTAATAAGAAGTATTATTAAATATCTCATGTATATATGTTTTTAAAACTTATATTTTTGTTATTTTAGAATATAGTTTGTATTATATATATATATAATTTATGATACCGATATCAAAATATTTCATTTCAATGTCTCGACCGAAACGGTCATCAAAACGGCATTGAAAACTTTGATATATACCTTTAAGCACGTACGTATGTATTTTCTCTCATGTCAATTTTCATTAAAACTTTGATATCTCTTTTTGATAAGAAATTAATAATTGAATGATTATATTTGAAGTACTTTACACCACATATCATTCACTTAACATAATTTGATTTGAAAGATAAAATTTAAAATTTTAATCTTACAAATTAAATTATACCATAATATAAATGATGTGCGGTGTAAATAGAGATCACTTCGTAACTTTGTGTGTGTATATGGGATGATCTGCAGGATTTTCAATATGGGAATCACTTGTATTATACATACACAATATATATATATATATATAATATTTATATATATATTTGTGTGTGTATTCTTGTTTCTTCGAATTATGAATGATATCATGATGATCTCATGTATTCCATTGAAGGCCGTACAGCCAAGGTTTTCATGTGTAAATGGGTGAAATCAAACGCACCTCTCAGATCTTGTTTGTCTTGTTTTTGTGAACGGAAGATGGTTGAAGTCATCAGATACGTGCTCGTCGTGAGGGCACGTGATCGCACAGAAACAGGTAGAAAACTTGAGCTCCCTTCCCCGCCGCCTAGCCTTATCCTGTTATAACTTATAACATACGTATGAATTATGTTGCTTAGCATTCAAACTTGAACATGGATGCCGATGTTTTCCTGAGATATCGTCATGAGAGAGGAGCGCGCGGGAGAAGGTCCTTCCAAAACAGACTTCATCCTAATTGCATCGTTTGTCGAAACTATCTCTTCCCTTACGTGAATTCAGCGACGTCGATCGACACAAACTCTCATGCTACCTCTGAAAATGGCACAGAAAACTTGGAGCGATGGTTACATGCAGCTAGCTGCATCATGTCATGCCGTACGTCATACTAATGCATTAGAAAAGCTTTCTTTGCCTGGTCCTCCCACAGCTTGTGTAATCAAGCCACAAACTACCCCATGTGAAACATATATGTCACCTACACTACTACCAACTAAGAATCTCAAAAGCAACAACCCAACTTTTGTTATAGCTACTCGATCTCATGTCTGTTTTCACGAATTTATTTGCTCTAGATCGATCAAGACCAAAACCAGAGATAATCATCGATCATCTGCCGATCTGGAGTGTGTGTGTGTATATACTATATTTGTGCTAAATTTCCAGCCTCCAAACCCCGAAAACTTACCTGCAGGCCTACTATAAACCTTGAATAATTGATATCGTAGATCAAAATAAGTAAAAATAGATCACTTCTATATTGAATGAATGTTATGTACAGTAAGAGAGCCTATTTATATACAAGAAAGAGGCCGAATGAAATAAGGAAGTAAAAAAATACAAGATGATCTCCTAATCAAGGTACTATTCTAATCAAATTAGTACGTAATATACATCAACAGATAACAGCAGCAACCCACAGTTTTGATCACCTGCGGAAACTAAAAGAAAGCAGGCATACTTCACCAATGCATGACGCAAAGAAAGTAGTATTTGGTCACTTGGCATGTAATATTATAAACTGTCGCACGCTTCACACAGGCACTCATGCATGCATGCAGACAGTCATCAAACAAGGAGAGAAGTGTGTGTGTGTGTGTGTGTATATATATATATATATAGAGAGAGAGAGAGAGAGAGAGAGAGAGAGAGAGAGAGAAGAGAGAGAGATCAGGACATTACACACAAGGACATTACACACATTGATATATATATCATTAACATGCATGCTTAATTTATAAGGGCCATGAAGATGTTAATTTTAGGTACAATATATATATACACACACACTCTCGATCGATCGATTGATCATGGTGCCTCTGATCTCATTATTTGGTGGATTCATTCCGTTTTTCTTTCCAGCTTTATAGATTTGTTAGTTTCTCTTTTTATTTTTTGACTAGACCCTGATCATATGATAAATGGACATTATTATATAGTACTAGTCTGCCTTGTAAACTATTAATCAAGATTAAGCTAGCTAGGAAGAATCTAATCGAATATTGAATAAATTGCGAAGTGTTGAATTAATGCTTGCAATTAAATAGAATGCATGTGGGGAAAACTCTTTCAAATTTGGTTTTTCTTTCCCTAATCCCTGTTATTTAACTTTTCTCATTTCACTATTTCCAAATTTATGCTACGTACTCAAGCTCAGTTCTTAAATGCACGGTTCGGACAAATTTTCATGAAGTTCAACTATATATATATATATATATATTATCATAAATATATATTTTCTAGCCTATATATCTAATATATATGGATCCTCTATAAAAGAGTTGGAAATTCTAGGTCTATGAGGGTACCCAATAATTGGCTATCAAACCCTTCAGTTCCACAAGTGTAAATATTAATAGCTCTTACCTTCGTTATCAAGTATTACTAGGAAGGATAAAATGTAAGATAGATATAACATTGCTTTTAATATATTTAAGCCCTTATAGAGTGTCCTTTTTTCCTCTCTCAATCAATGCCCGACCATTCCATACATTCCATGCACTGAGTTCAGGTTTCAGCTCTTGTTTTTCCGTAAGAGAAAGGCCGGGTTTTGGCGTCTGGCTTAGCTCATGGAATAGTAGCTCTGAAGTGAAAGAAAAACCTTGTTTTGTTTGCTACTCTTTTTGCATAGAAAGACCCAATTTTCACATAAATGTTGTAAAAAAAAAAATTCCTAAATTCTCCCTATCTCTACTTCTGCTAATGAACGCTAGAATTGGGATATCGAGAGACCAAAGAGGGTTCAACAAAGAAAATCAAGAAAACCTATTACAATAGTATAGAAATTAAATGAAACACGTGTATATTTTTCATTGGATCATATCATAGTTAGTTAGATCAGTTACTTTTACGTTTGTGTATAAATACAGAGCTTGCCTGTAAACTTTGATCATCGAATAAGAATAATTTTGATTCTTTTCTTCAAGCTTCTTTCCTCTTCTTCTTCTCTCCTATACTATGTTTCATGGTATCAGAGAGGATACCTTAAGAGGGTCCGCTGCCATGGCCACTTCTGCTTCCGCTTCCGCTTCCGCTTCTGATTCAGTTTCTTCTTCTATGGAGAGTTTTACAAGTCCTTATCACCTACAAAGTGGTGATTCACCAGGTGCTATGCTGGTATCGAATGTCCTTACTGGGAAAAATTATCATACATGGAGTAAGTCCATGATGGTGGCTTTGAAAGCAAAGAACAAGATTAGTTTTGTAAATGGTTTGATTACTAGACCACGTTTGACAGACGCTTCGTATGGATTGTGGGAAAGATGCAACAATATGGTCTCTTCTTGGATTATAAGTTCTGTGTCTAAAGAAATTGCTGGCAGTATTATCTGTGCAAAAACAGCCAAGGAGATGTGGTAGGACTTGAAAAATCGATTTACACAAGGAAATGGGCCAAGAATTTTTCAATTACAGAAAGATTTATCAATTTTAATGCAAGAAGACATGTCTGTGAGAGATTACCACACAAGATTCAAGTCTTTGTGGGATGAGTTACAAGATTATAATCAAGTTCCTAGTTGTTCTTGTGGTGCTTTACAATCTTGTACTTGTGATGCAATCAAAGTTTTCTTGAATTATCAAGATAGGCAGCATGTTATACAATTCTTGATGGGGTTAAGTGAATGTTTCTCTCATGTAAGAGGACAGATTCTGATGATGGAGCCTTTACCAGATATAAACAAGGTTTTCTCTTTAGTGGTGCAAGAAGAGAAACAACGGGAAATCAGTAAAAGTGGTATGGTAGATACTGTAGCTTTTATGAATAAGCTACAAGATTCAAGTCTAACAATTAAGAGATATGTTCCTGGAAAACAGCAGCCACGAAAATTGTTTTGTATTCATTGTGGTATGAACAATCATACAGTGGATAAATGCTACAAGATACATGGATATCCTCCAGGGTTCAAGCAGAATTCCACAAATTTTCGACAAAAAGGAAAATTTACAGCAGTTAATCAAGTCACAGGCCAACCTTTGAGTACACCTTTTGAGTCCTATAATCAATTACCTTTCTCTCAAGAAGATTATAAAAAATTGTTAACTTTAATCCACTCACAATCTACTGATAATACAAGTCATCATGCAGCAAATGTCATTTCTAAATCTGTGTCACAATCTGTTCAAGGTATATCAATTCATTCTAGTTTTTCTTCAAGTACTTTAATGTCTCCTTTAATGCCTCATACCAGTTGGATTGTAGACACAGGAGCTACAGATCATATTATTCATTTAGTTGATATTTTCACATCCATCACAAAATCCTTAAATATCTCAGTCAAACTTCCAAATGATGACACTGTGCCTGTCACTCATCTTGGCACAGTTCAATTATCTGAAAATCTAATTCTAAAATATGTACTTTGTGTACCATTTTTTTCATACAATTTACTCTCAGTAAGTAAATTGACTTCATCTTAGAAATGTGCTTTTATATTCTTACCTGATTCTTGTTTTATTCAGGAATTTACCCCATGGAAGATGATTGGGATAGCTAGGAGATCAACTGGACTATACATATTGCAGCAATCAGATATTACTTCTGTTGAGGCTCAACCCAAACCAAATCTTGTAAACTCTGTTACAAAATCTAAAGTTTGGCATAGTAGATTAGGTCACCCTTCTATATCTTGATTGTCTTTCCTTTCCAAGAATGTACCATATATTACTTTTCCAGATAAACTTGTTGATCATTGTACAATTTGTCCTTTGGCAAAACAGAAAAGACTCCATTTCGAGGTTCATTCATACAATGAAAGTTTTCCTTTCCATCTTGTTCACTGTGACATATGGGGTCCATTCTCTATTCCAACCCATAATAGTTCCAGATATTTCCTTACTTTAGTTAATGATCACTCAAGATTTACTTGGGTGTATTTAATGA
Source organism: Juglans microcarpa x Juglans regia (assembly GCF_004785595.1). Classification (NCBI taxonomy): domain Eukaryota; kingdom Viridiplantae; phylum Streptophyta; class Magnoliopsida; order Fagales; family Juglandaceae; genus Juglans; species Juglans microcarpa x Juglans regia. The sequence continues at coordinate 2,071,447 of NC_054606.1, read as the reverse complement.
AAACAAAATTTGAAGTTAGGAATATTTTCATTACTTTTTATAATATGATTGACACACAATTCAGAACAAAAATACAATATGTGAGAAGTGATAATGGTTTAGAATTTAAAATGACAGATTTCTTTGCTTCAAAAGGCATCATACATCAGGTCTCATGTATAGAAACACCCCAAAAAAATTCTATAATTGAAAGAAAACATCAATATTTACTAAATGTGGCAAGAGCTTTAAAATTTCAATCAAATATACCTTTAGTTTTTTGGGGAGAATGCATACTCATTGCATGTTATCTCATAAATCGTTTTCCATCTTTAGTTTTAAATAATAAATCTCCACATCAGGTTCTCAATAATTCAATTCCATCATATAATCATTTGAGAGTTTTTGGATATTTATGTTATGCATCCACTCTTACACAAAACATAACAAAATTTTTTTCTAGAGCAAGAAAATGCATGTTTGTAGAATATCCTTTTGGTATAAAAGGATATAAACTTTTTGATCTAGAAAATCAAAATTTTTTTGTTTCAAGAGATGTAATTTTTCATGAGTCTGTCTTTCCATTCTCTCAATCCAATACTTCAAATGTCAATCCTAGTTTGGAAGTTCATTCTAAGTCTACTCATTCTTCAGAAAATCATAATGTTCTTCCTAAGGCAGTTTCTGATTATACAGAAAACTTCATACCTTCTGAACGACCTTCATCTCAAACAGCTTCTAATTCATCTTCATCTCAAAATACCTTTTGTTGATACAATCCCTATAGAAAACACAAGTTTGCCATCCCTAGATGATGAGACTCATTTTCCATCTCTTAGAAGGTCAACGCGATAGTATAAAATACCTGGTTACTTGCAAATCTATCACTGCAATCTGGCTGATTCTAGCTCCCAAAAATTTTCTAAAGATCTTGTTATTCATTCAAGTAATAAATACAGCATTTCTGATGTTCTATCTTATTCTAAATTGTCTCAATCACATAAAAATTTTTCTGTTGCTATATCTTCTGAATTGGAACCTACTTTTTATCACAAAGCTGTTAAGCATGCTCATTGGAGAGCTGCTATGTCTGCAGAATTATCTGCATTAGAATCTAATAACACTTAGATCCTTACAAATCTACCTCCCAATAAAATGCCTATAGGTTGTAAGTGGGTATATAAAATTAAATACAATTTTGATGGTTCAATTGAGAGACATAAGACAAGACTTGTTGCCAAAGGGTATACTCAAAAGGAAGGTCTAGATTTTTTTGAGACTTTTTCACCTGTTGCAAAGATGGTTACTGTCAGATGTGTTTTATCACTTGCTGCAATTCATAATTGGCATCTGTTTCACTTAGATGTCAATAATGCTTTCTTATATGGAGAATTAGATGAAGAATTATTCATGAAAGCACCTCCTGGTTATCTTAGTAAGGGGGACATAAGAGTATGCAAGCTACAGAGGTCTCTCTATGGTTTGAAACAGGCTTCTAGACAATGGAATTCAAAATTTACATCTGTGTTATTTGGTATTGGGTTCTCACAATCCAAAGCAGATTACTCTTTGTCTACTAAAAAGGAAGGTGATTCATTTGTGGCTCTACTGCTTTATGTCGATGACATACTCATTGCTAGTAATGATTTAAGTGTTATTGAAGTTGTCAAAGCATCTTTAAGTGATCAATTGAAGTTGAAAGATTTGGGGCGAGCTAAATTTTTCCTTGGAATGGAAATTGCAAGGTCACAAAAAGGTATTTCTTTGTCTCAAAGAAAATACACTTTAGAATTACTTTCTGATGATCGTTTGCTTGCTGCTAAACCAGTTCTCTTTCATATGGATACTCATACCAAGTTGTCAAAAGAAAATGGTGATATAGTTGATGATATTTCTGCCTACAGAAGGTTAATTGGAAAACTGCTCTATCTTACTCATGCGAGGCCAGATATTACATATGCAGTTCATCATTCAAGTCAATTTTTGGACAGCCCTCGTGTACCACATTTACAAGCTGCCTTGAGGATTCTTAGATATCTTAAATTGGCTGCAGGTCAAGGCTTGTTTTTTCCTACATCTTCGAATGTTCACATTAAAGTTTTTTCAGATTTAGATTGGGCTAGTTGCACAGATACCCGTAGATCAGTGAATGGGTATTGTATTTTCATTGGTGATTCACTCATCTCTTGGAAGTCCAAGAAACAACACACAATTTCTAGATCTTCTGCAGAGGCTGAATATAGATCAATGGCCTTCACAGTCTGTGAAATTACTTGGATTCGAGCTTTACTTACTAACTTGCATCAGTTACATCCTTAGTCAGCCCTTTTGTTTTGTGATAATCAAGCTATACTTCATATAGCAGCAAACCCAGTTTATCATGAAAGAACTAAGCCTATTGAATTAGATTGCCATTTGGTACGTGAGAAAATTCAAGAGGGATACTTAACTACTCTACATGTTGCTTCTGTTCATCAAGTTGCAGATTTAATAACTAAACCTTTAGGATCTAAATCATTTGAGTTTTTGTTATCCAAGATGAATGTGCATAATATATACACATCATCTTGAGGGGGACTATTACAATAGTATAGAAATTAAATGAAACACGTGTATATTTTTCATTGGATTATATCATAGTTAGTTAGATCAGTTACTTTTACCTTTGTGTATAAATACAGAGCTTGCCTATAAACTCTGATCATCGAATAAGAATAATTTTGATTCTTTTCTTCAAGCTTCTTTCCTCTTCTTCTTCCTTCTTCTTCTTCTCTCCTATACTCTGTTTCAACCGGCTTTCGTTTTTCATCTACATTGTACCAAGAGGAAGGGTCGGTACTTCCTTTAGTTTAGATAGATAGAGCTCCTGTGCTCCTAATGTAGAGCTAGAACTACTGCTACCGTGGAATCCGCGATTACACATGCATGAATACCCCACCTTCCAAAAAACTGCGGCTGCTAATTAGCGCTAACGCTTATGGGGATATTGTGATCGCCTCTTTCATGATCTTTTCAATTATATGTAGATTTATTGTGAGCAGTCTACACTTCGACTCTTATTTATTTCTTCATTATATTGTAAAGGGAGCAAAGTCCATTTTCTGCTCCCTAGCTAGCTCTATTGGTATATCAAATGGCCTTCTTGTCGTCATTTTAGTGACTCGTAGGGCTTCCTTCAACTCAGTCTTTTAATTTGGTTCTTGAGAATGGGCGCCTCTTTTTGAATGGTTGGTCCAAATAATAATCGTTTGGAGGATGGTACGGATGTAATTTCTTGCATGAACCTGTTTTTGAAACTTTAGTCCCCCTAAAGCATTTCTTACTCCCGATGAACATTTTACTAAAGATAGTTTCATCATTTAGTTGTATATGTTTTTAAACATTATCCTAAGAATACTTCAAAGGAAAACTATCAAATTTGTTAATTTCAAGAATCTCACGAATTGATGGACCAATGCATGCATATAATACAATCTACAGAAAGTAGTATTGATCATATCAATTATAAGATTTTTGTAATAATGGAAAATTTAATAATTAGTAATTAGTCCTTGGATGCCATTAATCTTAAGAATTGGTCCTTAGATATGGAGAAAAAAATGTACGAGCTCTTTTATTTTGTTAAAAAAATGGTTTCTCTGTCAACATTTTACTTAAATATTGATAACATGACAACCATGTATCGGCTTAACTTTAACCACAAGACCTGTTTTTTAGAGAAACATAATGCTTACAACATCAAGTGAATACAAAAAATCTTAAACTACAAGTGAAAATTTTGTTTGTGTACGTACTATGATGATCAGTTGGTACAGAATTCCTCTCGATAGCTAGGGCGACTTGGATCGATGGAGGAGGCTCCTTTCTAAGTCCAAATGCAACCTTTTTCATGGGATGGAGGATGCCCCGTCCTAAATCGATATCTAAGGATGCTCTTGACTTGGGAGAGAGATAGTGTCTATCACGAGGGAGACGCCCTTCCCTCTATCGATGGGGGCAAAGAGGAGATCTCCTCTAGAGTATTCCTTTTGTTTTTTTCTTCCTTTTTTATACATATGATTTCCTTTTATATTTTTAATTTTATTTATTTATTTATATATTAGACTTTTCATTTTTTTTTTATATTCATTATATTGCTAACAATGGTGCTACATACAATCGCCATGCGGAATCGTCGTGTAACCGACTGATGGAAATTGAGAGAAGCGCATGTCAATCTGGGATTGCTTTTGATGCATTTGTCTTCTCCCATTTCTACACTTCAGAGTTCAGACATTCTACTCTATATCTCTCTCTCTCACCTTAAAGTAGATAGAAGCAGTCCTCACTTAACTATTTTTTAGAGTGATTTGAGACCAGAACCAAGGAAGAAGACATAGATAACGCGTTGAGGGATCTGAGAGCAAAATGAGATCTGGGGCTGCCAGTTTTTTCAAGGTTCTTCTCATTTCATTTTGATGTTCTTGCTTGGTATATCTTCCTTCTTCGCTCTTTTACCTTCTTTACCAATTTACTTTATTAACTCAAAACAAAAAGATCGGGGGTAAATAGATTTTTACGTTAATGTGGTAGCTGTTGGTTTTTTTTTTTTTTCCTCCACTAATTTGATTCATTGGTTTGATTCACAAGCTTGTTATCCTCTGTAAGTGGAATTTTGGTTCAACAACAGTTTTGGGCAAAGAAATTTTCAACAACTGCTTTATACATTTCCTAGGCAAATCAACAACTACTCTATACATTTCCTTGAAAAATAAAATTGAAACGATTATGCGTTAACATAGGTCTCTGGGTTAGGAAAAGAGGAGGGACGTCGATGGTTAGGATTTGGGATAAGGACGTGAAAGAAGTCTCAAGTCTGAGGAGGACTTTAATTGAAACACACCATTTTATTAAAGATGAAATTTTCATACGTGTAAATATGTGATTTGCATCTCAGGCCGCTGAAAACTTTAAATAAAATGATGAGTTTTATTTTAAACGACGTGGCGAGTACCCCCACGGTTGCAAGTGACGGTTGTATAAAGAGTTTCTCTATTGCAAATTGCTTTCTAGAATTTTTTTTAATATTTTCTTCAGTTTTTATGTTTTCCTATTTTTCTCTCTTTTGTTTTTAGATTTTATAATTGATGCTTTTTATATTTTCGTAATTTTTTATCAATCATTTTCTTAAACATGTTTCATGTCTTTTGTCCATCACTCTCCAAAATAGTCTTCGTTTGTTTTAGAAAAATGTTTGGGTCTACGTTGAGATCTTATATAAGAAAATTTATAAACTAGTGTGATTTGTCATAACGCAATACTCTTTTTCTTGTAAAATATATCTAACATCTCATATCAAACTATGCTAGTTTATAAGTTCACTTTTGTAAAATTTCTATAAAAACCTAGCACTTCTTTTTATTTTAAATATTTAACATAATGCTTGCAAATAGTTTTTTTTTTTTACTCAAAATACTATAGACTTACTCAAGTACTTTGATGACATTTCGAATAGAGGGCAAAACAGTAATTGCCTGATTCCTGAACTGGTCGAAACAGGTGAAGAACGGGTCGCCTAACGGCCTCAATGGATTGAAACCAACGTCGGTCAGTTCAGTTTTGGTTTAAGCCATGTTCAAACCAGTGAACCGACCGATATAAACAATGTTGTTTTGGGTGTGGCCTGAGGCCCTAACCCGAGCCTCCCATTTCTCCTCCTCTTCATGTTGTTTCTCTCTCTCATCTCTCCGCTCTCCCTCCGGCCTCAATCCAATTTTCCACGAGTGAGACCCACCTCGCCTCGACACCCTCTCTCTCTCTCTATCTCTCTGTGTGTATGATTTTAAATTTTAATCTTTATGGGTCCCGGTATCTAACTTTGCTTCCATATCTATTTGATTATGAAATTTAACGATATGAATATATAGTATATTTGAAATTGTGTTCATATCTATTACTTCCATTTTTGTTTATAACTTTACCAATCATGTCTAAAAAAAGAGGAGAATTGGTTTCAATGCATTTTTGTTTTTCTAATGTTGTGTCTCAGAGGGGCTTGAAATTTTTTTAAAGTATAAGCTTGAAATTTTGTTTACAAATTTACCGATTATGTCTGAGAGGTGTACTGTTTGATTTTTCTAATTATTTTTCCAGTGTCAGGGTTCGGGAAAGTAAAAGCTTGTGCTTAAGGGACTCTGAAGCAGAAAACCAACCGAAAAACCACCGAACTAATCGAAATTGGTCCGGTCGATTTTCTCTCATTTGGTCGGTCAGTTTGGTTTCAATTTTCAACCCTACCAATTGCATACGGCTTTAGTTTAGAACCAACCATACATAAACAAATACGTGGCAACTTACATGTAAGCACTCCAATCTTGGAAGCCGACCAAATCTAAACATTCTTGGCACCCATAAATTTAGAAGAGTAATGCTACATACAGTTGTGTAGTGCACAAACGCCATGCAGTCGCTTTGAAAAAAAGATGATATCTACTATTAAAAATTATTATTTTTTATGTGGTTATCGTATTTATTAATTTTTTTTTAAATAATTACACAATAAGTATCATTTCTCTATTTAGAATGAGTTGTATGGCGATAGAAAGATAAAAAGAAGAAGTCGAGATCTCCTCCGCTTCTTATTTAAATTTAAAAACTGACGAATCAATTCATTTGAAAGAAAAAGTGAGGTCTAGCTGATCATTCCCGTGTTGACCAATCATAAATAGGTAGGAATGGCAAAACCTAAACGAGTAATCTTGGATGGTCAATATACTAATCTTCACCAATTCATGCAACCTCCCAGCATAGGAAAGGGCTCTCTGATGCCTTCCTTCCTTATGGGGTAAGCCGAAAGTCATCCCTCTCTAATAAATCATTAAGATAGGCGCCTTTTAATTGAAAGGTTCGGGTGGCGTCCTATATTAATATTTATTATTATCTCTATAAATATTTTAAACAATATTAAATTAATAATAAATATTATAAGATCACTCTTAATTTGTAAATTCTCAACTTCGACTAAAAATTTCAAAAGATCTTTTTTAAGGAGAAACATTCCTCATAGATATTAAATTTCTATAAATTATTTTCCATTTATTAATTTTTTGGGACAAAACTCACGGCATGATTAAAAATTTAAGAGAAATGCTTGGTGATCTACTAGATTTGCAGTGGTAGATTTCATTTTTCAAAAAAAAAAAAATATATATATATATATATCTTATCAAATTAATTAATTATTTTACCATATGGATGATACAAAATTCATGATTACGTGTCGGTAAATCAAGAAATTAACCCGTGCAATGAATATCAGTGAGTACACAGTGGACAATCCATTTAGAAAAACGAGAGGCCAAGATTTTACTGTTTTTGGGGCCCAGCTGAAAGGCACGGTCAGATTGCTACTACTCAAAGTAATAAGTGGTTCCGTGTCGCACACAAACATAGCTCCTGTTCTTTTCAGAACCGGCTCTCTCTTCTGGAACGAAGAGAAGGTGTTCCAATGGAAATAAAAGCAGCAGCAGAGAGTGGAACAGAGATCAGAGCGTGAGTCTCAGTCGCTAAGGGACTGGGTGGGCGAGTTGTGAGTCAATTTTACAATATGTAAGCATACTAAACCTCCACTTGAAGTTTTCTCGAATAGCTTTTTAAGTTTTAGATTCTGAGGAAAATTCATTCTTCTTGTAATTAAAATTTTGGGTTATAAAATTTAATTTAATCTTATTTTTTCGTACATTGGGTTATGAAAAAATCAGTCTAATTTAGATGGTTCTGTTGGATTTTTGTCTAATTTGGGTTAGTGGTTCTGTTGGATTTGTTTGTGACAAATGTGGTTGACTATGTTGCTGTGAAATGATACCTAGATGATGTTGAAAACTTAATCCCAAATCTGTAGAATAATTTGTATAAATCTACTGAATCTTCCAATATGGAATTTTAGTCTCACAAAAATTTGCATAAATCCTTGACCTTTTATTTGTTTACCAAACCAGTAACTAAGATAAAATAAAAATAAAAAAGGGGGGGGGGGGGGGGGGGGGGGTTAATTATGCACTCCAGTTTGACATTTTTAGCTTGATTTACTCATCATAATCCCAGTTACTCTACATTTGGGAGTACCCTTTTGCTATTGTAGTTAAAGAAATTAATGAAATTTATGGGTTAACTAATCTACATCAACGATATTTAGTTTATGAAGCAGGAAGATGTGGTTTTGTCAACAGGCTTATTCTGTAGGTGACAAAATACATTGAAGTGCATTTTTTAGGTGTTGAAGGCTTGAAGCCTTTGATATCACCATTGGGTTTGTTGTTTGGTGGTTTGTAGTTTGAAGGTCAAATTCTTTCAGAGAAAGTCATTTCAGAGAAAGTCATTAGATTACTCGCCATAGATGCAGAAGTCTTTTGATGTAAGGGTATTCTATCACTCAAAGAAAGGATGTAAATACTGCTTTTACACAGCAACCACTTTTTAGTTGTGATCAAGCTGCATTTCCTTTTGACATTAGTAGGATATTTGCAAACTTTTAACTTTTTTTTTTGTAAGCACTAATCGTCACCGATTTTCATCTTATTTATACTTCATTTGTCCTGCAAGTAGAAGTGCGATGGAAAAGGCTATAGTAAGACTAGCACTTTTATTATATAGAAGTGAAACTATATGATCACTTCAATGATTTCTTTAGGTGTCAACTCTTGTAGCGCAGCGCTTATAGACCTGCTAACTTAAAAAAAAAGACTGTAATTAAATTAAATTCTGACTTTAATGTGAACAGAAACTTGGAGGCAATCGTAAACAAACAAAATATAAATATAAAAAGACATCAATAAACTTTATTACTTTTATTGATGATAATGTTTGATCAGCGTGCACAAGCAGGGAGAGTAATCAAAACAAAAACCACTTAATTATACATAATACTAAAAATCGAAACGAGAGAGAGAGAGAGAGAGAGAAGGTAAGCAAACTAGATTGATGAAAATAGAAAGGAAGCAGGGAATGCAAGATATCTCTTAAACGCTGCCTCACTGTTTCATGGGATTTTTCTTCAATGTATCTATGAACCTTTGACCATTAATGACGTCATTGTTTGAGAAGTAATCCAGAAAATCTTTGAAGCTGAATTCCTTATAAAACGCTGGATGCTCTAAGTCCACAAGTTTCTCTGCCGGCCCCAATTTTTTGTCCATAGCAAAACTGTGAAGACTTGCTATTGAAAACCTCTTTTTCTCCAAACTAACAGTTGCCCGATGAATGACACTCTTGTATTGACCGTTGCTCATTACTTCCATTTGGTCTCCAAACTGTACTATAAGACCTTCTTCAACAGCAGGAACTGAGAGCCAGTTCTTGTTGTGGTCCTTGACTTGAAGGCCTGGACAGCTTTGAAGTAAAATGGTTAGGGAGCCATAGTCTGAGTGAGGTGGCATGCCTAACGTGAGCTTTGGTTGAGGACATGCTGGATAGCAGTTCACAGCAAGGACTTGTGAGCCATTCTCAACATCGTCTTGTAAGTAATTAGGGTTTAGCCCTAAGCTTTCTAGGACAACTTCCATGAGTTGCTTTTGTAGCACTTGAACAGCTTCCGCATAGTTGCCCATCTTTTCCCTGTCAAGTAAAAAAGAGTGGTTTTATATGTTTGTATGGCTTGGATCATTTTGCTGAAGTTATTGATGTTTAATGTTTCTGAATTTCTACAAATAATTGTTTTGTTTGCACCTTAAAGATTGCATATCTGCTCTCAATTTAAAAATCTCCATAAAAGCTTTGATTTGAAGTACCCCAGGGTAAGTAGTGACTCAAAATAATGGCATAGGTTTAAAGGCTTCAAAAGAACCCATAGGCTACTTACCTATAGCTTGGAGGGTTTGATGGCCATAGATGGATCCAATTGGAAATTGGATGGGAGTAATGTTTGATGAAGTCCCTCCAAAAGTGAATTTCATCCCTATCATGACTCAAACTTGTCCCATACCTAACTGGCTCGTGAACATTAGCTGATGCATGAAGCATTTTCTCCTCAAGGGGCAAGTTAAAGAACTCGGTTGCAGCATCTAGGGCATCTTTCATGACTGATGGGGGAATTCCATGATTAATCACCTGAAAGTATCATTTTTTCACAAAAACTTGACATATTAATATCGAAATAAGGAAAACATGATCATAACAATTAAAATGCATGCATGCATTGAAATCGTACGTAAAAAACACTATATTCTGTAGCATAACAAAATTTCCTTATTTGAATTAGTGAACAAAAGAATATCATTACACCTAAAATGAAGCCAAGTTAATGATATTAGTACAGCAACAGTTGGACTTAGTCCAATGGTTGCCTTGCTTCCAATTCAAAACTTATCAAAAAAAAGTTAATGATATTAGTACAACCTTATATACTTATAGAACATTATTATTGAAAGATATGGACATATCTTGGTCATGTGCATGGTATTGCTCCTACAAGGTCATGGATTATACATATATATACCTGAAAGAACCCTATCCCCTTACTAGCAATCTGAATCTCATCCATTGTTTGAGATCGAAGAGAAGGATGCTGTAAAGAGGAAAGGTCTATAATAGGAAGGTTGGTAGAGGGGTTCTTAATATGGTCGGGGTTTGGGCGTTGTGAGGAAGGAAGAATATAGCGTTGAGGCACATGAGGTACCCCCAATTGGGTAAGGGTCATTGCACTTGTAAATGAAGTAGCACCTTCCATTCTCTCACTATATCTATTTCTCTCTCGTGGTTTTTCCTCTTTGGAATGAGCTGGTTAAACTAGAGGGGTCCTCTATTTGTAAGCCAGAGTAGGAACTAATGAAATGGCATTAGACCCCCATTGCTTGGCAGTACGGTTACAATGGATCTCTTGATTGAGATAGTGATTGTAAGCAGGTTTGTTGTTCGTAAATATGATAGAGTGTGTGCGGTTCCATGGACTTCTTCAGCCGCATGATGAAAGAACTTCGATCGGGTACATGGAGGAAAATTCCAGGTGAAGTGAGACCTGATATGCTGAGATTCAGGAGCCTGGTAGAGTCTGGACTTACATGGGAAAAGTTTATAGGTCTCTAAAGATGGAGGTGATTTGCACGCGTCAAAATGCATGGGACCATGGCCATTGACCAAGCTCTCACGTCAGACATAAGAGATATATACGGGAGAATTTTGTCTTGATATTTTGGAGTGTTTGTCATATAATACAACGATACGGTTAGCATTGAATTGGTACACTTGTTTGATTCTGGGGGACACCGAAGCCACTGTAAATGGCCTACGACTTCATTTTTCATTTTTCCTTTTTTAATCATATACATATTCTATATTAATACCTTCTACTCTAATACTCATGTATAGATCATGTATCAATCTCTTTGGATTTTTTCATATGTACGTACGGCATATGTAGATCTTTAAGCACCTGTTTAGCACAGTCCATATTCCATAACTCTTATGGACAAGATTTATTTTTCTAACTGAGAAATGCTACAGCTATAAATAGATTTTATAAAAATAAACTTACAAATTAACAAGGTTTCATATGAAACTTTAGACATATTTTACAATAAAAGTACATTTACAATCTAACGTATCACATCAAACCATGTTAGTTTGTAAATTTACTTTTGTGACATCTTTATGACTAAAGCATGGCTCTAAATTTAATCATCTTTAAAGAATATATATTTTTTAGATTTTCAGGACATGGGAAAATTCAATAAATTACATTGGAGAAAGTTACTCCAGTCTAATTTGGAGGAAACGTTTGTCTTCTTTATCATATTTTTTTTCTACCGATACGAGGATGTTACATATGGGGAATTCGTGTCTCCATATTTTCAGAGATGAGATAAGTTGAGATTAAAGTTAAAAAGTTGAATAAAATATTGTTAGAATATATTTTTTAATATTATTTTTGTTTTGGGATTTGAAAAAGTTAAATTGTTTATTTTATTTTATGTAGAAATTTAGAAAAATTGTAATGATGAGATTGAAGATTTTCAAAGTTTTGAATTTTAGTTCAATGTATTGAATCTTGATAGAGAGAGTATGGGCGAAAGGGTGAGAGTTTTGAAAAGGTCAGGAACCACCCAAAGGTTTTCTCGTTATGAAAACATCGATATCCATGAATTACATCTGCATAAAAGGCGACTAGGCCGCCACATTGCGACCATTGAAAAGGTTGTCTATATCGCATTCCGGTTATTGGTCTAAGTCCATTAACAATCCCAATCCCGGGTGTGTTCCAAACACAGATTCATGTCCCCATGGTAAGAAATAATGAGGCCAGCCATTCCGGAAGGAAACCAACCACCCAAGTCCATTGGACTGTTATGTGAAACCAGCTTCATACTGATTTTCTGCACATTAACTACAATTCTCGATACTCTAGCTAATCGGTTTCTTTCAAACTTTACTGCCATTATGAAATACTTGGAATGGAGATCGAGGGCCATGCGATCTACATTAATTATAAGTTAATACCAGGTGGAGGCAGGGGCATAGACGGTGGAAGGATGGCTCCTGAGATTTGTATGAGATTATGACATCCTAGCTCTGATCTGAAGACAGCTTGTAGTCATGAATGAAGAGAATAGTTTGATGATTTGCAGTGATGATATACATACAAAATTATTGCTCACAAAATTGAGAGGACGTTCCGATCATGCACGTTGATCATTACCGTATTGATTTTCATTTTTTCCACTTAATCAAATCAAGAGGAAGGCAGGCATCAGGCATGATATATATATATATATATATATATATATATATATATATATATATGTTGAGGGTGTGGGGTATTAATTGAGTGGTTACATTATCTCGAGGAGAATTAGGATAATGAGTCACCAGAATGGATAAGAAAACAATTGACTTAACCAAATAGGAGATTCTGATTTAGGCCCCGTTTGGTTTCACAGATTAGTTGAAATGAGATAAGATAAAAGTTGAAAGTTAAAAGTTGAATAAAATATTATTATAATATAATTTTTAATGTTATTTTTATTTTGAGATTTGAAAAAATTAATAAATTATATGCGAATCCAAACATTAATTTACATGTGAAGGCGTTAAATGATCATAGTAATTTGAAAATCCAAAAATGTATCTTGGAATGGACAATGGAGGAAAGAAAAAGGGCAATCCAATTGCTAATCTCCCTAAAGATGTCCCTCCTTATATTACGGCTCTTCATCATAGATTTAGAGGCTTTGATTCTGGAGAAACAAGCAGAAACTCAAGACAATGTGTAGTTTGCCTCTTAATGTGAACTCTCTCGGCCCAATTACCTCTCAGTCTGCAAAATCCTTGGGCTAAGTTTTCGGGTCAAGGCAAAGGTTTAGGACAGAAGTTTCTGCATGCGGGGACAGATTTGGGCCAACTTAGTGAGACAAGTTGATCTATACGCTGCACACTAGCTATTAATTGTGGTATTTAATCACAGGAAATGGTAAGATTGCAGTGGTTGATCCGACAAACTTTCCTGTAATTACTAATTAGCAGTTAGGAACAGGTAGAGATTTCATGGCATGGCTATATATATATACTTACAAAGAGGAGATAATATACCTTCTGCATGTGCACGATGCCGGAAGCTGAAACCTGCTAAATGATTAAAGGACGTCGTTCATCATCTTAGCCTGTCCAGATGATTAAATGCTAGCTTTAAGCAGACATGTCAAGATAGAAGAGCCATGCAAACTGTTTATACTTTTCCTAAAACTCTTGTCCCCCCGGTCACCCTTCAGGATTATACATGTAGATCATCACATAGTACTGATATGAGTTAGGGCTCATCCGGCTGATATTTGTTCAAATATTGGTATAAAATGGAAAGCACAAATCTGAGAAACTGCTTTTGGTTTTATATTAGTTAGTGATTAAGTGAGATGCCGCAAGGGTTGGTATGCATTGACCTTATAATTTTTGTTTAAGAACCCATATGCATGCATACAGAGATCAACTGATCTTGTCTGGTGCTTGACAACTTTGACGTCCCAACCAACCCCGTGACAATATATGGCCAATATATATAATCTTTGCTTCCAGTGAAATTTATGGGCCTAACTCATCTCATAAAACCGTTTTATAAAAGAGGATTGTTCATTCTTTATCAATATATCCAAGACTTTATCCACAAGCAATGTGAGATTATTTCTCAACAAAACACGATATCTCTCCAAAACAGACATATTGGAAAATGTATTGGTCAGAGGAGAAGATGCATTCATATTATAAAACTTGTACATAAATGTGATTTATCGAGGAAAAAATGAAGCGGAAGAAGGATTGCAAAGAAGCTTGCAAATAGATTTATTCAATCGAAATGGATTTGAAAATAATCCGAGGGGAAAAGCTGAAAATAGATTTGGAAATAACCTGAGGCTAAACTAATATTTGCATGTAATGGAAAATTTCCCAATTTAAAACATTGATTGTTAGCTTTCGTTTGTCCCGGGAGCATTGAATCTTGACACAAAAACTGATATTTTTCATCAAATTTTGCTTGTGAAAATTAAAATCCATGAAACCAAATGATTCCAGAAGCTGAGAAGTCCCGGTAGAGATACTCTAATAGTCCTTATCGTTTTCTTTGTCCCAACTAATACGATTTTCAATATGTGAGGATAAGGATGGGTGAGATTCTGCTAACTAATCTTACTATTAAGATGCTGCTGATCTATATAAAGATTAGGTGGAAATCATCATAAAAGAATATCAGAAAATAAAGGTGCGCTGAAAGCCATGATGTATTGTATTGAAAGCTATCTGAGGAGCTAGTAAGCAGCTCTGCCACGGCACCATCAGTTTCTACTTTCTATATTCCCTTCAACTCAATGAGCTTGCTTGATTGTGTTGACATGGCTAGCTTAGTAATATTTTAAGGTAGAAATTCCTTTTTTTGTATTAAATTTGTCCTACTCCCATAAGCTTTTAGCGAGCTACTAGAGAGAGAGAGAGAGAGAGAGAGAGGGACAAAAGTCTGAATGCATTAGGTAGACAGGGAAGGAGAACCACCTAAACTAAACCAAATACCAACTCCATTATAATCATGCATGGTTATAGTTCCAGACAAGATGAGTTAGTAACATAACTAATACGGGTGTTTGGCGGCGACTTTTCAATTCCTTTGTATTTGTAATAACATTGTAACATAAGTGTGTATTCGTTTAAGTGTCTATATAACATATGATCTGCTATAAAGCCCTCTGACACTCTTGCCACCCCTTAACTTTTAGGCACAGATAAAAAGAGTTTCGAGACATGGCCATGCCAATTATTACTCTCCTCATTCTCGTGCTGGCCACACCGGCGGTGGTCTATGGAGCACAGCACGTTGTTGGTGGCAGCGCCGGTTGGAGTCAGACAGCTGATTACAGCACCTGGGCTGCCGGTGAAACATTTCTAGTTGGTGACACTCTTGGTATGTTATTTCCTAGCTCATCCTCGGCTGAGATTCAGAAAATTTGTATTACTATTGAATTATTTGAATTCTTCTTGTGTTCCTGCTCTTGTTGGCTTTCTTTGATCAAATTTAAATTACATATATACAGAAATAACTTTTATCTCTATGTATATGTTTATATTAGTCGAGACAAAATAGAACAACAAAAAAGATCTAAATTCTTGTTTCCAAATTCTCGAAGGCTTTTGATTTCCTAGTTTATGCAGACCAGTTCACCATCATTTTCTGTTGATTCCAAATCAAATTGCCGCACGACTCACTTTTACCAAACAGCAGGACAGTAAGAAGATATAAAACTTCTGGCAGGTTTGAGAGTTGGCATGAAACACAAAATTATCATCTCATCTTATCGTTATACATTTTTCAAATCTTCATATAAAATATAATAAACAATTCAACTTTTTTAAATTTTAAAATAATAATAATATTAAAACATAAGAATAATGCTATACACCACACTCTCATCCTATTTTGATCATACTAAGTAATACGTAGCTCATTCATCATCATTAGATGATAAAGAAATATGCAATAAATAATTATTTAATAATAATAAATATGTCACATCTTACTTAATGAGATAAAAATAAAATAATAATATAATATATAAAATTTTTCTAAAACATAATATTTTAAATTTTTAAACAAAACACAAAATTTTAATTCTCACGTTTCAAGCCCACAGAACCCAACAAAAACAAACGGCCGCTACAGAACTGAACCGGATTTAAACCTTTTTAGACCCTATAATAACCTTTAGATCTAGGCAAGGCTTGACACAGAACTAATCCATGTTTTGTTTGGACAGGACCGTACAATATTTACTATATTCCAGTTAAACATATCACGACTTCTGATATAAAGTTGTAGTTCCTTTTTCTGGCTCAACTTGGTGTAATGTTTCAGAGTTTGAATAAAATTTTCTTTCACACACACACACACACACACACATATATATATATATATATATAATTCATCGAAGTTGTTACTCTTCAAAACAGTGTTCAACTACGACAGCACCCACAAAGTGGATGAAGTAAGTCAAAGTGACTACACCAGCTGCAACTCTGGCAATGCCATTGCATCCCACCAAGGCGGAAGCACAACAATCAACCTATCCTCGCCAGGCTCAAAGTACTTCATATGCCCCTCAAGCGGTCACTGCTCTATGGGCATGAAGCTAGCAGTCAATGTGGTGGCAACTAGCACCACCCCATCACCTCCCTCCGGCTCAACTACTCCCTCGGACAGCACTCCGCCCTCCACCACCGTTTCGCCTCCTCCTCCTCCTCCTAGTGGAGCCACAATTATTTCTTATACCATGAACAATGTGATGTTTGTGTCTTTGCTCGTGTCAGCAACCATATTTGCATTCATGGGCTAGCTAGCTAGGCGAGAGGCAGTGCTATTTTATTCCTGTAGTGTTCCTGTTGGTTTGTTGAATTGCTGTCGATATAATGTTATGAGTGAATAATTTCATGTTCTTTTCTAATATGTTATCTCACTTGAAATTCACTAATTACCGAGTAGCATTTAGACAAAGGAGACTGAGTGAGGTCAGAGGAGGATTTGTCCTCCTGATCTAACCTTTGAGATGGATGATTGATGTCATTGAGCCAAAGGTCATCGCCACATAATTTAATTTAATTAGTACAAAATCAAGTATAATTATTAGGTATATTCAGAACATGAACACAGTAATTTTTTAATACCATTTTTTAAAAATTAATAATTTTAATAATATATCATAATATATAATTAATAAATAAATAAATTTATTTACAAGTCTCACATCAAACATATCATTAATATAAAAATCTGCTACATAAATTTACATAATATATTAGTTCTTTGAATTTTGTATGAATATAATGGGCCTTTACGCACCAAGTTTATAAATAGTATTACTGCTCAGGACAACCAAAATCCAGAAAAAGTTCGCACCTCCTAATTAGAATGGGTCGTGATTGGGGCCCAAAAAGTAGAAGCCCAAACAAGAACCAAGGAAAGAGCTCGAGGAACTTGGGAAGGTCTGTGAGAACTGAGAAGTGCGCGCTGGAATTGGGATTCTCATCGCAGGTGGAGAGGGAGAGAAGTTGGGAATGGCGGGAGAGATGGAGGAGTTCTACGTGAGGTACTACGTGGGGCACAAGGGTAAGTCTGGACACGAGTTCCTTGAGTTCGAGTGCCGCTCCAATGGTATGCTCCGCTACGCCAACAACTCCAACTACAAGAACGACACCATGATCCGCAAGCAGGTCTACGTCACCTCCGCTGCCCTCAAGGAGTGCCGCCGCATCATCCTTGAGCGAGGTTCCTGAAACTCTCTTCCGTTTTCCATTTTTTTTGTCAATTATGGGGTTTTAATGTCTTATGGACGGAGGTGATTTGATCAGATGTTTCGTTTTAGGTTTCATTGTTGGCTCTTTTATTTGTGATTTTATGGGGCTCTCTGGTTTAATTTTTGTTAGTTTCTGCTCCTGGATTTCCTGTTTAGTTGCTGATAAAACGGAGGAACTCTTTTAGCCGAAGTGAGACGAAATGATTTGTTTATGTTCTGTCGTCAGGTTTTTTTTCATTCCGGTTCTAGAGGATCTCTTTTATAATTACTCTTTCTAGCGGCTTGGTAGAACGGGGTAAGGGACTTGATAAAGATTTAGTTGTTTACACTTGTCAAATTTACAACCAGGTTCAAGAGGCAAGAAATTGTTGTTGAGCTTTACAACTGCTGGCATATGGTATATGAGGATTTTAACCTCTGCGTTGTTTTTTTGAAATCTGATTGAGTTAAAGCTTCTAGGCAAAGCTATTAATATGGTATGAGCGTATTACTACTGTTAACATTTTGCTCTATATGTTATCGATGTGCGATACTTAGTTGTATTTGTATCTTGTTTTCTTCACCAATCTGATTAGTTGAGGGTTAGTGAGTTATTCTGTAATTTTTTTTTTTCCAGTTAGGTTTTCACTAATGCTTTATCATGGGGTCTTATAAGCTGGTATGTGGGTGTTTTTGTTTAGATACTGAAGGAAGATGATAACCAATGGCCAGAACCAGACCGAATTAGAAGGCAAGAGCTTGAGATTGTGATGGTGAATGAGCATATTTCTTGTACTACTTAGAAGATCGGTTCCCTCGTTGATGTCCAGAGCAGTAATGACCCTGAAGGGCTTCGCATATTCTATTAACTCGTTCAGGTCTGCTTCTATGCACTGTAACGTCCCGGCTTTCGATATGGTTGCCATTTTGGAAAGTGGTCGATTGGGAAACTTTCACATTTGGAAAGTTATATGTTCTATAGGAAGAACGCTTAAAAGTACTGCAAAATAGAAAATAGATACAGGGACTTAAAAAATTAGGGTTATAACCATAATTTCCTTGGTTGATCACATGAGCCCAAATACTGGAATCTAACCATAATTTTTTGAATGCTTGAACCTATCCTCTATTTTCCCTTAATTTTCCATATCTATTATCGTTCTAGACATTTTTAGGCTTAATAACCTCATTTTTCATATATAACGTATAACTTTCCCAAGTGAGAGAGTTTTTAATTGGGCACGTTCCAAAAATCAAAACCTTTACTTTACCACTTATAGCTATGTTAATTCGTGGCATTACATGCACTTTCGTATGATGTTTTATGGTGTACCTTTTTCATAATTTGTATTAGCAAGAGAGTATAATCCATGCCATTACAGGGCTTGAGGAGATTATTAAAATATTGAGCTTTACAGGCTCATAGTCTAGTCGAAGGGCATTTAACCAGTATGTTATATTGGGTAGAAGGGCAGCTTGGTGGCCCTTGTTATGAATGTCTTCATGTGGAGGTTTGGTTCCAAGTCAATGTGTCCTAACTACCATGGAGAATTATAGCAGCCATCCACCTTTTGGATTTCCTTTTTTTAATTGGGAGTTGTTCTACCACTCTCTTCTTTCTGCTGTTAGTTGAGATCCGGTCTTCCTTTGTTCTATAGGTCTCTCTGGATTTGCTGTTTTCTTATGAGTTTACATATTTTTGTTGTTGCTGTTTATCTTTGTGCCTCTTCGCTTGGTTCTTATTGGCCTTTTGTGGTTGCAGGATCTGAAGTGCTTTGTGTTCTCTCTAATTGCACTCCATTTCAAGATTAAGCCAATATAGGATGGATAACGAGTTCTTACTTTTCTTTTTTCCCTTCTGTGATGTGCATTCAAAGTAGTTTTTGCCATTGTTACAGTTCCATTTATTTTGGGTGCAGTCTCAATTACTTTTATTCTTATTTGGCATGTGTATGGGGAAAGTTAGATTTGGGAATGCGTGCGCACAGAGTGGAAATTTACAATATGTTACCTAAGCCTCTGGCTTTTGTAGTATATGATTACTTCCCATGTTATTGCACTTTTTAAGTTGTGTAGGTGTGGGAAGGATAGGGGCTGCACCTACCCCTAATGTTTAGGAAATGCATAGCTCCTTTGTTCAAGATTAATTATTGACTCTCAGCCTGGCCTGCATATGATTATTTAAGTCTGGATACCCAAGTTTTAACAATAGAAATTACATAATTATTTTCCCACATTACATAATGTAATAAAAATTTATGAACTTTTACTTCAAATGTAAAAAAAAAAGTAAAAGTTTACATGACCATTTAAATCTAATATGTTGCACCCTCTAACAATGTTGATTGTCAAATGGCACAGTCGTCTAATTTTGTTCATTAATGTTAATAAATGGAAGGGGAACTTTAACCTTTTATTTATTTATTTATTATTTTTGGTTAATAGAGCAACATCTTGAAACTCATGCAGCATAGTTGGTCTACTAGACAGTTAGAAGAAAAATTCTATTCATCATCTTCACATGCCACACATTATATTTTTTTTTATTCTTATTAAATTTATTTAATTCTTTTACTCATCATTCATATACTACACATTTGATAAGAAATAAAAAATAAAAAAGTATGATGTGTAGTTTGTAGATATGATGTCTTTTTTATAAGAGTCCTGCTATATAGCTTGCGTTTCATTTCATTAGCCCAGGATCCATTTTGAAATCAACCCCCCCGGGGCCGTTGTTCTTTCTGCCGATACCCACCGTCCCATTTTTTCTTCGGCATTGTTCTCCCCCTAATCGCCAAGCTCATCATCTTTAACCTCTCACACATGCCATCATCTTTAATACCATTACAAGAGTGACGAAAGAGCTTAGAGTGGATAAAGCTTAGGTCCAATAATTCTATGCAACTAACTCCATGATACAATGGACTCCAACACCTTTCTCTATGATTATGAAAAGAAAAGTGAATTAAAAGGTAAAAAACATGATTTCAATAGTGAACCTCTTTTTTATCTAAAAGCAATAGATCATTGGGTTATTGACGTCTACGATGGAGAGATTGGTGGATTTGGGTCTGTCTGTGATGTTTGGAGTTTGTAATAGAACCTCAACCCACCGTTCGGAGTTTGAGAGCAAGAGAGATGATTGGGGTTAGTACGAGATCCTTACAAAGAGGGTTTGGTGAGAGAGACAGATCGGGACTATGGGAGTGAGGGAGATGGAGTCTTCATTGAGAATGAAAAATAGCATTTCTAAGGTTTCAAGAGTGAGGGGCGTCAGGGTGATGGGTGAGGGAAGAGTAAGATCGGGTTGAGGGATAAGAGATGGGCACTGGGGTAAAGAACGAAGAAGGCTCGAGTTTGAAGGAGAAGAAGATGACTAAGAGAAGCTTGAGAGAGTGATAGGTGAGAGAAAAGAACCGTGACGTGGGGATATAAACCGGGTTCGCCAAGTGAGTGTGTGGTAGTTGAGTAGAATTTTTCTTTTTAAAAGGACTTGGCACTCCTACTCTGCAACCTACAAAAGCAAAATTGCCTCTTGGTCACTAACGTTGGAAACACTCGCAAGGCAATATAGCTATCATGACACGAAAAAGGTGTTTGCTCTTTAAGAAGAGTTAGCCCTTCTATCGAGGAGAAGGATGCTTATCTCGTAACCATGCCACTATGCTAGGACCCTAAAATAAAGGTGAAATGTGAAAGAGAGAGCACAAACTTTAGCTTTCAAGTTAGGTCGGTGGAGGATAAACTTTAGAGAAATGATACTATCATTTTTACTGATTTATCATCTCGTTCTATTTAAATATATATATTCATACATTAATATACATATATTTAAATATAAGAACAAAAATGATAAATTTTATATTAGTGTACAATGTAAAGGATGATAAATAAAAAATTTTTAATATTTAAGTTTTTTTTTTCCATATGAGGTTTTTTTTTGGGATATACGAGATTGATAATGGGAAAATATATATATATATATATATATATATATATATATTGAAGATGGGTTTATTTCTCATATTGTTTTAGTTAATTAAGAGGTACTAGTGTTTTGATAATTTCATTGACTTGGTGAATGTGCAGTGCATACTCAAGTATGGTATCGGATAAACCTTTCCAAAAGAACCAAAAAAAAGGGGGAGAGTGGGGGTTGGATCAATAAGCCCAGAATTGCACACAAACTCTTGACAGCTCAAAAAGTTCATGGCCACTAAGAAAGGGACGGGACACTGTGATGTTACTGGTCCTTTTTTCTTCCTTTTTTCTCTTATGTTTGGTAGTCTGCACGAACTCTAAATGATTTATTGGGTACAGGTACCCATCCTGTCCAATTGAATTGAATATGGGTGATAATAGAAAAGAAGCAAACCTGTTTCTTGCGGCAGACTCCATTGCTAAAAGGAACTTTGGTCCTCTCCTTTGTGTAAAAAAAAAAAAAGAGAGAAAGAAGAAGAAGAAGAAGAAGAAGAAGTTGATTTCCAACCAGCATCATGACCCCATTTTATGTGGTTCTAATACTATCTCTACTCCTTCCACCATATATGATGATCTAAGCCACCACCACACTGCATTTCTTCTTCCAAAAAAAAAATAATGATAATAAATGAATTATTTGATCATCCAATATTTTAGATTGAATTATTTAGTTTCGTGTTATATTATTTTATAGATATTGGATTGGATTATTAAAAAATAACAAAAAGTTGACACCAACATTAGGGAAAGTCAAAATTTCTTTAATATTCTTATAAAATTTTCTAATGTTTCCAAAATGTCAGGAAAATTAAATTTGGTTCATAAAGATGAAGTGCTTTTAGTCTGGACAATAAGATAAAGATAATATAACTTTGTTTACTTGGGAAATCAATAAGATTCCTTCTTAAATTATTACTATAGAACTATGAATTTAGATGATCAGATTTTTAATTTTTGGATGGTACCGAGAATACTCACTACTATTTATTATTTTATTATTACTTTTCACATATTTTTTATTATTATTTAATATTTTATCATTATTTTTTTATTACTATTTACATAATATTTAAAAATATCTCACTACTTAAACACAACCAGAAACTTGTTGGGTTGGGTGCATCAATCAAATGGCACACCTTGAATATGGTCCGACAAGGGTCTTGATGGAATAGAGGTTCCACCTCAAACTTTGGCGTCAAGGAATATAAATATTATTGTATTGTATTTGGTGCTGAATTTCACCAAATCCAAACTAAATCACGAGCTTGCTTGCATATCCTTTCTGTTTGGTAGTTGTAAATCGAAGACTAGTATCTTGTCTTAAACAATTATTGAAAAATATTTAATGCCGAAGTTTCATCGACCATGTCATTTGGGATTATTTAAATCAAATCTTAATCTAATACATTTATACTCTCGATCCATCTCATTTTATTTTAAATTTTTTTAATGTATCATAACTATAAAGAAATTTTACGAAAATAATTTTAAAAAATATGTTTTTAGGGTGATTTGGTGGTAAGCATAGAGAATCCGGATACAATGGTCAAAGAGATATATCATCGGTTGAATTTGGCTTGACTTAAAAACTTTATTTTTCTTATTATGGTTAGCAATTAAAGAGATATTTTTTTAAAAAAACACATGGAAAGATTTTGACAGAAACAATAAGTACGAATGTTGTTCTTTAACAAACAATAATGGTTATTATTACAAACAAGTAGGGCAGAGGAAATTAAAGGAAAAGGGGCTCTGAAATTTAGTAATTATATTGTTGCAATATATTGCGTAGTGCTGTTGTTGCTCCACTGTCTCTATCATTCATGTCTAGCTCGACGTCCTCTCTAGTCTTCTAGTCTTTTGCCCTCTCCCAATATCACCATCACTCAACATATCCATGCCTTTTTTTGCCCACCCACCTCGTCAACCTTATCCGGCCACCACCATTTTTTCAAATAAAATAATTATTCTTAAATTGCATGAGAAGCGAACCTTATAAAGAGATCTTATAAAAATAAATTTATAGATTGACATGATTTGATATGATATATTAGATTTATTTTATAATAAAAAATTATAATATGATGTGTCCCATAAAATTATATTAATTTATGAGTTTATTTTTATAAGATTAATTTATAAATAAAGCACTTATAAAATTATATATTAGTAACTCATAATCGGTTATTAACAACAACAAAATTAACACGATATTAAAGAAGTGATCATCATCAGATATAATACTATTTTTCTACATGATTTTATTTTCATCTGATCTGTTAAAACCTGCATGCATATAATGGATGCAGGTATCTAGGGAATTTCAATCTTCCTGCCTTGTCTCGTTTGTTGTGGTTGCTCTGAATTCCCAATGACAAAATGCATTATATAAATACTTGATGGGCCTATTATAAGATGCATAAGAGGATCTAGATAATTAATTAAGAACATTGAACTTATCCCATGCATAAGCTTGGACTCTCTCCGTTGCATTGAAATCTTCACCAATGTCTAGCAATATTTTTTGAGATTGGTATGATTCATTAATAACGGACGAACGACCATCCATTTATAGTAAGCATGCATCCATTTTGCCAAAGATCTGTACGTACTTAGATCATAAGCAACGATCGATATTAATTATTCAAGCATCAGGAGGGGACAAAACTCACATGCATGCCTGTCCAACTAGATCACTCTGGGAAATGTAAAACCCAATACCAATACCATGTAAATTAGGAGTAAAAACCAAATAAATAGTGTTTTTTAAATTGGTGGATATATGTCATGAAAAAACACAAGAGTTTATATCCTTTAATATAGTTAATGTATGTTTTCTCAACAACATATAATAAAAAAACAACCATGAGAGAAAGAATAGTAATTGTATTCGAAATATCATCTACGTACGCAACATAATTTAATTTAAAAAATAAATTTTAAAATCTGAATATTACAAATAAAGTTTTGTCATAAAAATGATATGTGGTGTAAAGACTTTCAAATAATACTATTCAAATAATAAGTATAAACAAAATAAAATACACGACATGATCAATAAATTTCCAAATCTATATATATGAGTTTGGTGTGTCTCATTATTACGTTAATCCCATATTGTTGGAATGATCTCTAAAATATTTTTATATAAAACATGCATGTGGAAAAGCAAGGCATCTATTAAAGTTGGAGTGCTTTTATGATATAGATTCAGTCCCTACCTTTGTTAAAGAGTCAAATACCCATCACCCATGCGTGTGGACCATGACTCTAATTTGGAGGCATTGATCCTAATAATAAAAAATAATAAAAATAAAGAAGCAAACTGCAAAATGATGTTATTGTAGGGTATATAGCGTAAATGAACTCTTCCCATCATGGTAAGGTCCATGTCTTGGCAACATCCCATGTGACACTTTCTTTCTCCTTTTACAAAGGGTGTCTTTAGCCTAGTCGTCTGTTCATTTCATCATTTTTATTGTGAAAAATGATATTTATAATTTTAAAATGTTTATAAAAAGAGAAATGTTATATATCAGTTACTATTCACTCTCATACTTCAGACCTATAATTTTTTCATAAAGTGTGGAGATATTTTTCATAGAGTGTGTAGGTATTTTTAGTAAGGTGTGGAGTGTGGGGTAGTGAATAGTAAATGATAAGAATAATTTTTTTTATAAAAATTTGATAAGTAATTATTAGATATTGTATAATTAACTTAATTATGTGTTCATCTAATCTCTTTTTTTTTTTTTCCCGACAGTTACAAATTTTTTAAAAAAATATTAGATAATTTCATAATACCGACGCATGATAAATAGTATTATTATTCCATCATACAAGAATATGATATTATTATTTATTATGACAGAAAATGACACGTCATTTGCACTCTCGTAATACATAATCATTTCTCAAACTAGATCGGCCATTAAAAACAGTACGTGTGCTTTTTTATGTCGTATAGATATGTCAATTAGTTAATAATTAATCCTCACTTACCAAATCTTTTTAGATATGTTGCTTTTTATTGGTATTGGAAGCACATCAAATCATAGAAGGGTAAAATTATCCAATGTTTGGATTGATACACAAATATTTTTCACAATGTGACAAACCATAATGACATGGCAAGATATGTATACACCAGTAAACACACGTAACAATTAAAGAGAAATGATATTTATAGTCGTTTATATACTTTATAACTATATGTACATTATTTTTTATCAAAATCAAACATATAAATAAGACATGTTGTGCCAAATACAATTTACAATGCACTAAAAAAAAGTAGAAGCAAGATCCCTTACTATCCTTATAAAATTTGCATTTGTTAAGACTCAGACTCCTAACTGTCTTGACTTTGAGTATCATTTCTTCAAATTAAACCATTTAAAAAAATAAAGAATAAATAAGAAATGCTTTATTGGCCTAAATGATGGAGGATTAGCTATATAAAAAAGGGTGAAGAAATTTAAAGAATGGATATAACTTTGTTATAATTATATAAAATTTCTAAATACCGATGAATCGATGAGTATGAGAAAGATAAATATATAAATAAATGTTATAATATTTAATATGAATTTAATACTATTTATTCAAATAATAATCATAAAGTCAAGAGTTTGATGGCACGATGACATAAGATCAAGTTTTCTAAATAAAAAATATGGATTCAAAATCCCACCTCTATTATAT
The DNA here is from genome assembly GCF_004785595.1 of Juglans microcarpa x Juglans regia. Lineage (NCBI taxonomy): Eukaryota > Viridiplantae > Streptophyta > Magnoliopsida > Fagales > Juglandaceae > Juglans > Juglans microcarpa x Juglans regia. The sequence goes on along the minus strand of NC_054606.1, from coordinate 2,045,003 downwards.
ATATAAAAAAAAAAAAAAAAAAAAAAAAAAAAAAAACAAGAATCATATGATCCTTTGACTCTAGAGCAATGCTATTTATAAATAAATCAAGATACATTCTCTAGATTTAAATTTTAAAATAATCTAATTTTATTCACACAGACTTATTTTCTCTCCTTGTAACTAAGCCATTAATTATGGCCAAAACCACCCTCTCATGCATCTATATTCGAAATTTATTATATATATATATTTTTTTTTGAGAATTTTGAATTAATAATAATTAATATATAAGATTTGTTTTTAGTATTATTGTTTTGTTTCCAAAAATAAAAATAAAAATAAAGATGAGATTAATCAGTTAAAAAAATAAAATAAAATAAATGTAAAGAACGTTCGGAATCTCCGAGATCATCACTAAAAAAAGCTATTTTCCCCCCAACGAATCTAAACAAAACGCCACCCCTTAACACAGAGGCCACCCACCGAAACAGACATACACAGAGAGAGAGAGAGAGAGAGAGAGAGGGTGGGAGAGAGGCTCTCATCTCATGGACTCCGCTTCTCAGATCTCCTACAAACCCTACCCTTGCCATACCCATAAACCATGAACAATATGCTACATCCATTTTCATTTCCTCTCCCGAAAGATTTTTAGATTTTCTCCGTTTCTCCCTCAAGAATCTCTCTCCTTCTTCCAAGAAACCTCTCCGTCCCCCACCTCGGCTCCATTACGATTCCTTCTCCTCCATTTTCTTGGAATTCTTCTTCCAGAATCGAATTCCGTTTTCTTCTTCTTTCTTGGACTGATAGAGGTTTGATTTCTCGTTTATCGGATACTGCGATTTCCGGCGGCTCTTAGACCGTTCTTGTTGGTTCTCTCCACGGCATTTCCCCGTTTCATACTGTACGGATATAATATCGCCGTTTCTGTCTGGTTTCGTCGATTCCTGGTTGCAGCATTCTTTGGATTTTTGTTTGAGTTTGATTAGACTATTGGCTTGAATTTCGGTTTCGGATCGGTGTGGAAGAGATTGGTTAGGGTTTGTGAGGTTGACGACGAAGGTAGTGATCGTGTAGTGGTGCGGTTTTGTGGTAAATATGGACGATAGAGGAGGGTCATTTGTCGCTGTCAGGAGAATTTCTCAAGGCCTGGAGCGAGGCAACACCTGCCATTCAACTTCCGGTAAATTTTATTCTGTTCCAATTCCCTTTGTTCTCTAACTGTCTCCGACTTTCTCTCTCTATCTCTCTCTACGTTACTGTCTCTATCTACAACTCTCTCTCTCTGTACACGCACACGTATGCATCTGAATTATTCTTTTTTTTTTGGAGGTTTGGATCTGTGACTTGAAAGTGAATCATGGATATATAATTTTGAGCATGAATGAGGTTCTACTCTGACTTCAAGTGTTCTGCTATTCTAGTTTGCTGTGGTGGGTATAGTTTTTAGACGGCTTCAAAGGCTAGGCCTTTTGAGTTCTATATTAAAATTATCGATTACTTGAAGAAATTTCTTTTATCGCGTAACCCATCACATTTATTTTTTTGTTGCGTAAATTCAGTGCATGTGAAGCTCACTCACTACCACGTCCATGTAATATTGGTTTGGTTTTTTCTACAAAGCAATTACAGTAGATTTCTCGGCGAGGTACTTAATAAAAAAAAAAAGTGGATTTCTACACTAGGTTCTGTCTGATGGTTATACATCTTGTCCTATTGATGCCTATATGATCGAAACAGTGTCTCTGGATATAATGCAGTGTTGGAATTCGTATTCTTTTTCTTTCCTTTCTGAAGCAGCTTCAAGTAATTGTAGCTTTTGCTGGATTTGATAGGTTAACTCATAATGCACTTAGCGGTTCTGCAAATTCCCCCTTCTCACAGTTTTTAGTTTAGCTAGTTGTTAGGCCGTACATTTCTCTCACTTTTGAGTCCACTTTAGCATTGCCGCTTTATAAAATAAATAGGATAGTTTTTAGAACTCTAGTTATTATGTTGCATTGTAGTGACCTTACATTCCGATACCAAAACTTTGTAGCTGAACAATAAGAAACTTGATTTTCATCAGCGGGCAGTTTTATTGTGTTACAGCTGAAGTTGTGGCAGGATCGGCAGCATGGCTTGGCAGAGGTCTTTCTTGTGTGTGCGCACAAAGAAGGGAGAGTGATGCTCGTCCTTCATTTGATTTAAGCCCTGCTCAGGTAAAATTCATTTAGTTTGATTAATTAACTGCTGTTATGCATAAATGCCTCAGTTCATTTGTTCTCTTTGGGTACCCATTCAATTCTAAGTCGCTAGATATTAAGAAAAAGTATATTTAGCAAGGAAATTTTCATGTTCTCTACGTATTGTTATGACCACCATTTTCTCCCAGATTATGTTTGCTGGATGAATATTTGGCTACTGGCTGGTATTAAACAATATATTTTTTTGTTGATCATGGCTACTATTTTGTTGGACAGGTGTCCAATGTATTTTAGCTCTTATTTAATCCACATGGAGATTTTCATTTAGAGGCTATATTATTTTTTCAGGCAGTCTGTCTTACGTGGGTCTTTTACAAGCCTCTCTGTGGGTTTTGGAGTCATATCTTGAGTTCTTGAATTTTGGGCTTCTTTTGATTTTTCCATCTTGGCATTGCCTTAAATGCTATGTTGTTGAGTGCTATAACAAGGATCATTCTGACTGGATTTGTTACCACATGGAGAAATTTAATGTTATTTATTGATTTGTTCCTTACACTTTATTTACCGCTCATATCTGATGTGTGCATTTGCTTGGATGTAAATTGAAGTGACACCCATTTTACATCCTAGAAGGCTCTTCTCTTTTGAATAAAGAGTGCCAAAAGGTGTAATGGGTTGGCCATATAACTTGGGACTGTTCTTTGAACATTCATACGATGTTGCAGTAAAACTCGAACAATAGTTCAAGTTAATTACTCAAAATAAATCAATTGGGAGATCTGGCAGAATAGAAATATCAAAACTGCTGGTCAGTTAGGTTTTATTTCTCATTATGTCCACCCCATTTTGGGAACATCCATCTGTACTCACAATTTAACTCTCAATATGTGCTGATCGGGGACTTATGGTTGAGTTCCCATAATCAGTGTTATTAATATGAAATATTTGGAGTATTTTGTACTGTGCAGTTATCCAGAATCCTGATTTATTTGGCTCTCATATTTGGCAAAGTCTCTGTTGTGTATAAAAATTACCAGTATAGTTTATTGAAGGCTCGTGCTTCCAAAGATGGACAGTAGCTGTATTAAGATACTGATTATTATGATGGAAAACTGACAATTGAAATGCTGTGAGGTGGCAGCTCTGTTGGGACTATAAGGAAACTTATGGGAACTATAAAATACTGCTTTCTGCTAGATCTTCCACCGCATTTCTGGTGTGGCACTGTTTTCCATGTCTGGCACTATTTGAATTTTACACAAACTTTGTATGTGCCTTGAAATTTTTGTGGTTTCCTGCATTTGATGAACATTCACGTTAGGCCAGCGTAGTCATGAAGGTCTTTTTTTTTTAATGACAGTTTCATCTTATTTCCCCTATCATCAACTACCATGTAAACCATTTAAGCTTGTGAACTAATTTTATTTGACTTTGGTGCTGTCAGGAGGAATGCTTGATGATGCTACAGAGTCGTATAGATGTTTCCTATGATTGTTCAATCCCTGAGCACCAGGTACCCCATTGGCTGAAGACCATGTTCAGTTTTTGCAAGTAGAGTTATTGAATTTTGAAGGCTAATATTTATGACATCTTTATAGGAAGCTCTAAGGGCTTTATGGAATGCTGCCTTTCCTGAAGAGGAACTTCGTGGTCTAATATCTGAGCAGTGGAAAGATATGGGTTGGCAGGGGAAGGATCCATCAACGGATTTTAGGTACATATGATCTCATTCCTTATTCCTGTAGCACATTCAATGCTAACTCGTGCTTTTTTTTGCTCCTTTTTAATTTTTTTTTCACTAATTAATGGAACTTGATTTTTGTCTGGTAGAGGTGGTGGTTTCATATCACTGGAGAATTTGTTGTTCTTTGCCAAGAATTTTCCGGTATAGCCTGTTCCTTATCTTGTTCTCTATCCCATTCCCCTTTTCTTTTCCAAAAGTATCTCAAATGCTGAGAAATTATCAATGGATATAACCCTTTTGCTATGAATAGTTTATCAGAGATGGCTCACTAGTTTAGCATGCATAGGTGATGCTATTGTATATGTCCCGTGTACGTGGGCATTTGCCTATTCCTTTATCAGTCTGGACGTGGATGTTTTTATTTGGGCTGCTGGATTTATGTCATTAATTTCCTGGCATGGATATTGGCAAGAATTGATTGAAACTTTAGGATGTGCTCATGAACACACCTTTGGCTATTTGCTACCGTCAATTTGTTTGGAGTGTGATTATATGAAATGTTGCGCACTTGTGAATTTAATAGTAGGAACAAAGTTTTGCCTATTTCAGTTAATGTTATGCATTCTTAAAAAGTCAAGTAGGTTGAAAGGATTTATGCAGTGGGAATGTAATGATGAACTGAAAGTTAAAATGATCTTTCGTTAGGAGTCCTTTTCACTCACTCTAGAGCTTGAAATTTTCTTTAGTATATAATTTGCAGTTCAAAAATTTGCCGTGGGTTAGTTTTTCTTGAACTAGTACTTGAAAGGTTTCATCTTACGTATGACTTTCTTATACGTGTATGTGTATGGAAGAATTTTTCTTTTTCTCCTCCTTGCTTACTTTGCCCATGTACCAAAACTTTAAGGGTAATTCACCATTCTTTATTCCAGGAATAAAGATATCTACTTGAAGATGAAAGCTGTAAACCCCTTGAATATGGAAAATCTTAAAGTCTTTTGCACATTTGAACATAACTCATTTAGTGGGATGCACTCTAAATATATCTCTGAAGATGAAGTTTGAAACTTTTTGCCCAGGAATCTGGAAATCTCCCATATCTGTTCCCATTTCAATAGTGCATGGATATTTTCATTGTATATTGCATATTTTGATGCTGACATGGCGCGAGCTGTTCATTTTGAGAAGCTTGTTGGGAAATGAACTGGGAAGATATATTACTCCTGTTACTGATTTGAGACACTTGTGTGTAAAACTTTGCATGACTATACTAAGTTCGTATAGTAAGTACTGGATGCATAAAACCACCTTGTCTATGTGTCTAACTTGGTTTTATCTCTGGAGAACGCTGCCAAGTTTTTAAAATTTTAAATTCCAGCAGGTTTAAATATGGTCTTTATGCAGCTTTTGTCATTCTTTTTAATCTTGAAGCTCACTGAACCTTTTTAATGTAGAAATCGTTCCAGGATCTTCTCCGAAAGCAGGAAGGTGATCGATCAGTCTGGGAATACCCATTTGCTGTAGCTGGTGTGAACATCACATTCATGCTTATACAGATGCTTGATCTGGAAGCAGGTTAATAATTTTATCTGCCTTTTCTGAATGGAATGCTGTTTTTACAAGAATATTCATCTTTTTTGGTTGCCAAACCACATTCTGCGGCACACTTTGCCTCTAGAAATATTATTTGATTTTGTAAATAGTTTTAAGTCCCATATTTTGCTTTCTTCCTGTGCACATTGGAGTGTATTGAGTATAGGGTACTGCTTCCATTGTGGAAATTGAGCCTCTGTCTGTAAAATGATTTCGTTATTCTTTCCCCCTTAATTTTTTTTCTTGTGGAGTGTTTTTTTTTTTTTTTTTACTCTGGGAGGGTGGGGGACACTAAAATAGATTTTTTGGTACTTCTGGTACTAAGTTAATGATTTTATATTTGACATGGATCTTTTTTTTTAACGAGTATATTTGACAGAGATCTCTCGGCCAATATCTTTTTGACACGCACCCTGTAGGGATCATTTTTCCTCATTTCATGTCATGTAATTTGAATAAGAATTGATCTATTTCATCATTAACTGTGTGCATCAACTTTACAGTCAAACCACGGACACTGGTGGGAGCAACATTTTTGAAGTTCCTTTCAGGTAACGTTTGGATGGTTCTTAGTTTTCCACTGCAGTTTTACGTTGTTGTTTATAAATATGGAAGTTGGTATAGAACTAAATGGGAGGAAGTTCTCCTTCCTGCAATGCAATGCATATGGATTTGCTGGGCTATTGCTTTAAAAATTACTTCTGATTTGAATGCCCAATATGAGGGTTTATGGTTGTAATGCATCTACTTTATTCTTTTTATTTAACCTCTTTATTTGCTGTTTCAAGTATTTTTGCTAAGACAACATGATGTTGTTTGCATGGCAGAAAGTGACTCGGCATTTGATCTTCTCTATTGCATCACATTCAAGCTAATGGATCACCAATGGCTTTCCATGCGTGCATCATACATGGATTTCAATGTATGTATTCTCCAACCAGAAAGTTCCTTATAGACATAGGAAAAAGCTATGAAGAGAACATTTTTCAGCCACCACGAGTCCTACATAAATATTGTCATGGGCTAACAGATTAAAGGAAAATCTCATGATAGTATCTGAGATTTGTTTGTGCAGCACCAGAGGCTACTCACCTGGCCACTTTTTGATTGTTTGTAATTTGTCCTAGTAAATTTTGTTCTCATATGTTGTGTATTTTACAGACGGTGATGAAATCCACTCGGCGTCAGCTGGAAAAAGAGCTGCTGCTAGAAGACATCACACGGTTGGAAGAGTTGCCCTCATACAACCTTCTTACCCGATAGTATAAAGGTTCCTAGAGTTTTAACGTGAGGGCTTGTAACAGCAAGATACATGCCATCAATGGAGACACTTGATTTTAGCTAGGTGGTAATTGTATATGAGACTGCTTGCTCTGGTGACAGCATGCTACCGTTTGGTTTCTAAAAAAAAGCGGGTTTCTAGAGTTTGTAAGGCTGAAGAAAGTATGAAAAATGATTTCAATCAGCATGTTTTAATGCTGTAGTTCAAATCTTTTTCATTCGGTGAAGACTTGTCTGACACATTACTGCAAATTCCAATATGTTGGCATGGAATTGGAACCAATGCGGTGGGTTTTGGTTTTAATTACTCCGCTTTTTCTGTAAATTTTTTACTGGGTATTGTTGGTTTATGTTGGCGCCTAAATGCTTGGAAACCTCATTACATGTATTGTTTTCAAGTAGCCAGATAATGGTTAGGATATTACCGGCGAGTGGTCATGGAGAATTATGGCAATGAAATGATTGGATTTTTCATCCTTAGTTACCCCATCATCAGCAAATGTCATTATTTTAAATGGTCGAGCGTTTACATGGGAAGTCATTTAAAATATTTTGTTAGTTGGTACTAAGACGACACATTCAAGATGAATAACAATATACTTATTGTGGGTTCTTTTTTTTTTTTTTTTAAAGAGATAATGAATGATACTCAGAAACCTTTTAAAAACTCCCATTTCAACAGGTTTGCGTGCTTTTCACTTTTTGGCAGGAAAGGCATACTCAAATAGTGATTTAGGACAGGAACTGTGTGGTGAAATATAGCTGGTGAACAAACTTGACCCAACACTCGCATAAGTATGCTTCTGAATTGGGAGAAGAGACCGACTGACGTACACGTCCTCCACTACTCCAATGATTCCAAAACCAACATGAATGCATGACCATCATATCACATCAAAGACCACTAATTTGGTTCGTGTCCAATGTCGACAACTTTCATCTAGTTCAATCCACTGGTTCGTATCACACAAACATACACAGCCTTTGGGGAGAGAAATCAAGCAAACAACTCCCGCTAATGTTTTCATTCAAAAGGGCTTCCATTGCAATGGTCATCCGAAGCAGACCATTTTAAAAAAAAAAAAAAAATTACTCATGCAAGCCCATAATCAAATAACTTAAATTACTTTGTGTTTGATTTAATAAGCATGTATAAAGTAAAGTTCCAAGGAAGCAGACATAACCAAGTCAAGTCAAAACTTCATAACCAGCTCATCAAAACAGTAGTCATAAATATAAATAAGTGAGAATAGCATTCACTCGTAGATCCAAGGGTGAAGACTGCTCTCCCAGCTAATAGGGCCTTCAGGGAACCAAAGAGCAATTTCTTTCCTCCCACTCTCAACCGAATCACTTCCATGAATAACGTTCCTGCATAAAGTAACTTAAGCATTAGACGTTTTCCAATCCTTAGGTATCACTAATCCAAGTTCAAAGTAGAATTACTCAAAATTCACTTTCCATTTCTGCATTAATTTTCCTAGCTTCAAAAAATTTTATCGGAAGATGTTCTGAAGAAAGAGGAATACAAAGCATATAATTTGCTGGGATCCGTAAAAGAAAATTATAAAAAAAAAAAGTTTTCAACCAGAATAAAAGATTACAGGGTATTGAACACATTTACATGATCACAACCCACATTGGGAAATTTTGTTCGCATCAGAAACAAACCAAGTACAATTTTTTTTCTTGATAAGTAGAAGCCAAGTGAACAAGTTGAAACAAAACAGCACTTTAAGACCATTAATGCCTACATGAGATGACCATTCTTTATCAACAAAACAAAACAGTACTTTAAGACCATCAATGCCTACATGAGATGACAATTCTTTATCAACAAAACAAAACAGTACTTTAAGACCATCAATGCCTACATGAGATGACCATTCTTTATCAACAAAATGCGTACAGGATATCATATGAGACCATGACCAAATTTTGCAAGAGAAAGAAACAAACCTTGGTATTTTGAAAAGTATTCAGTTAAAGGAAGATGAAATTACCTCCCAATTTCAACTGCAAAGTCACCACGGATGGTTCCAGGGGCAGAATCCGAAGGATTTGTAGCTCCAATAATCTTTCGACCAGTTGTCACAACATTCTTACCCTCCCAAACCATAGCAACAACAGGACCAGAAATGATGTATTCAACCAACCCATTGAAAAAGGGCTTCGCAGACAAGTCCGCATAGTGCCTCTCAGCAAAAGAACGGTCCACAGTGATGAGCTTCAAACCTAAACACAGATTACATTTACTCAACTACAGAAGAAGAAAGGAGTTCCATTATTCAACAGCTACCTTTAATTCATACTTTCCCTAAAATTTGAGCAAGTTAAGCATAAATTTATAGAAACTCATTTTTTTGAAAACGCGAAGAACATTCCATGCAACTATTCTTTTTGCTAATCAGAATGGAGTTTTCTGCACGTCTACTACAGAAATTGATGTTTCATTTTTTTGTTCATTTCAGGACAGAAGAAAGAGAATTATGGGATTCCAATGACATTCAACCAAAAACATGAGCATTTCAGATTGAACCCTCTAAGAGTAGACCACCTATGGCATAACTGTCATTTCAGACTCTCATGCAAATTATGCAATCAGGGTCTACATCTAATTATAGATGCACATATTGGAAATCGTCATATGTAAAGCTTACAGGCACATATTACTGCCAACCCATAAGTACTTCACAGCTCATATTCTACGATGAATGATCGAAAAGATCTTACCTTTCAAATAGAAGCCCTTCTTCTCAAATCTGCTAATGATCTCACCAACCTGAAACACAGATAAATGCTTTACGAAATCAAGCTGTCTCGATTAAACAAAAGCAGTTGCAAGATAGGTTAAACTGATCAACTTGGTGTTCGGTGCTCCATACTCTCATCAACCAAGCACTAGATCTATGAACAGAAACAGCACTTCTCAAAACAAACGAAAGCCCACAAACGCCTCATCAGATTTAATCGAAACATGTCTGAAGAAATCAGGTACAAAAAAGAAACACCAAAACTTTCTCCTTTTCTTTCTTACACAATCCCTACCTACCACACAGCAGATCTATAACCATGATTAAGAATTACACTTCCAAAAACAAAGAGAGAAAGCCCAAGCCCACATACCAGGCCCCTCTGGACACCATCAGGCTTGATCATGATGAAGGTCTGCTCCATCTTCTCTCTGAAGTCTCTAGTGTTGTTGCAACACTGAAAGTGAATAGGATGTGTATGAGACGATCTGACTGGTAGGTAAAGGAAGGGGTATTATATACGCGGCTGCAAAGAAAACAAAAACGCTAACCCTAACTACGCGGGAATATTCGGTCAGGAATCGATTATTTTTCTCAGGTTTTCAAGCTTAATCCAAGGTTAGATATGAAATATTTATTGTCATATTCAATAAAGTTATTTTATAATAAAATTTATTACATCGAGCCACGTAAGTTTATAATTTATTTTTATATAAAAATAATTTTACTTATTATTCCACACACATCACACATTTTTTAATTTTATATTTTTTTTTTCATAACAAGTATGTAATATATAGATGAGGAGTAGAATAACTCAATTAGTTTAATAAAAATAAAATAATTTTTTTTTAAATATATAAAGTGTATGATATGAGATGAAGAGTAGCATCACTCTTTGTGTAATTTTTTTTTTTATGGCTAAATTAAAATATTTTCCAAGATAAAAACCATTGATGCTTGAAAAATTTTACAAGATAGTAATTAAGATACTAACTGCTATTATTTTTTCTTTCTAATATAAGATTAGCTAGAGATCCATAATGGTTCTATCAAATTATCTTGACAAAATTAGCTAGCTAATATTTAATAAGAGATCATAGCTAGGTAGGACATCAAATATTTATATGAATCTATAATGTTTAAAAAAATTCCACAAACAATAGGAAAATGATAAAGTTACTATTAAATAACAATTTGTATACAACTATATAATAAAATAATATTATTTTAAATTTGATTTTGACTTTTATTTTTGATTTTATGTGTTTAAATATAATAAAAAATATGATAATATTTAAAGTTAAGTCTATAAGTTGTGAATGGGTTGTTTGTTAGCCTATCACTACCCTTAACAATATTAATCATGTAGCTGGATGCATTCAATAAAATCTCTCTTGTTAAAGTTGAATCATCTAATTTATTCAAATAATTAAAAAGGATGTCTCCGAATCTTTGTTGTGCACAACATCTTGGTCAATACTTCTAGCGAATCTGCACCAGAAAACTCAGAGAGATATTAAACGTCTCCCATGCTTAAATCAAATTATTGATTTAATATCTCTATGAATCCAATACTTAAATCAACTTAGGTGTCGTTTGAATTCGAAGATGAGTTAAAATGAGTTGAGATGGATTGTGAATAGTAGTGAGATTTGTGAGTTAAAGTTAATGAATAGTAACGAATAATAGTGAGATGAGTTGAGATGAATTAAGATGAGTTGAGATGAGTTGCGAATACAAACTGGACCTTAACCTTATCATGAGTTCCCTCCAGTGAGGGAGGGCTTGGTTTGTGTAACAACCCAATCCCATCATTCAAATTGGGTTCGGGTTGGTTACCGTTTAAACTCTAAACTCCCTGGCCAGGCCCATTATCCCGCCAGGAATACTTATCTGGGGGAGACATTTGAGTTTCATGTGATTCAGGCGGGGTTATGCAATTACTTTATCCGCCGGTTGTGCTGAATGATTTAGGGCTTACGATTGTCAGCCCAAATGAACTAGCTGGGGCTGAATGTTATGGGTTTGCTTTATCGGGCTCTTGGGCCTTTGCAGTACGCCAGTAGGCCCATTGGAAAGAGGGAATTTTGATCCTTCGAGGAGTATTTTTTTTCTTGCTTAGGTTTTATTAAGTTCATTTCACCGTCGAATTAAATAAAGGATAGAATTATCTGGCCCAGCGTAGAGCTGATCCTCTCACCTCCACGTATTGCAGACAAAAACCTATATATGGAAGCTGATCAGCCTGCAATAATTAAGATCGGTTGAAACTTAATCCTAGCTAGTGGAGGTGGGAATTAGCAAACATATCCTAGCTAATTCCTATTCGTTCCAGACAAAACAAAAATAGCATATAGATTTGTCACCCTGATGAAAGTCAATGGAACTGTCTTGTTTTGTGGAAATTATGATCTTGAATATTTGGATAATTTTACAAAAGTCAATGGAGCTGTCTTATTTTGTGGATAAATCATCACGTTTTCAGAAAGATAAAAAGAAGATGGAGCAGTACCTTTCTTAGGGTATTCGGGCAAGATCATCTCAAACTGCAGGCAATTAATTTGGATCCCGAAATGAACATGATCTATTTTGGAGATCATAAGTAGAGGGAATTGTGATCCCCAACGTAATCCAGTACTGTACTTTGCGGAGAGAAGATAAAAAAAATATACTATAACCAGACAACAGTTCGAGAATAGCTCAAGTGAACAGTACCGCATCTGGCATTTGAATTCTGCTGATGTCTGTACCCCATTTCTCCACTTTTTCTCTTTCAACATGATTTGGAGAGAGAGAGAGCTGTTGTACGACATGCATGGTGGATTTCCGAGCAGAGCCGCTGGGCATGCTTCATATATACATGAAATCATAGCCGCGCTAGCTTTAATGATGATCTTCATGTTCTCGTGATTCTTTTCTGCGCGCTAACTTGTAACTTTGGTGTTGAAAAAAGGTTCAGGGCAATACAGATACGTATAAATATTGCATTCACTACCCAAAAGCTGCATTATATTCGTAATAACATCATGATGATCACTAGCTAGCTAGCGCTTCAATCTAGAGGCCTAATTAATACACTGCAAGACATCCCCTTTTGAAACTGATCATGACAGAGAGGTACGTACGTATGAACATTAATAAATATATCAGCCATTAATCCCTCAAAATCATATCAACATAATTTAATTCTGTCACAAACTGATACAATATATATATTCATTAATATTACAACAACGTTTTTGGTTCTCGATCGATCGGATTGAGGCTGCGCCATGCATCGATATTCAATCAGAATGAGGTAAAGCATTCGTGTTCTGATGAGTTTGAGTCATCACAAGGAGAGTGGTTGTGTCTACCTTCATAGGTTGTTATCACCATTCGACAATCCTCTGATAATCGTTCCACTCTCTTCTTCACCCGGCAGTTATTATGGGTACATCGGTAATAACTTCTGCCATTAGCCAACATATATATAAAAGTAAACATATAAATCATGAGTACCCTTTAATATTCCTGTTGTAAAATTTGTAAAGGAAAAAGAAAACTAGTACGTAGCACTTCATCAAGTGTATAGGCAAAATTAGCATGGTGTAGAATATGCAAAATTAAACTTGTTTTTCCTTGATCATAAAGAGTCCTGTAATTCACACAATAAGAGATCGTAATGATCTACTGATCAGCAGTACTAAGAAAAAAAAAATCTATTCTTTTGATCATTTTCTCGCTTTTTTCTCTTATCAAGATCAAATTCATGATGATCAACGAGATCAATGCATGATAGAAACACTCAAGATCCCTTCCATTAAAACAGTATCATGATCATCAAATTCATGTAAAAATTTCACTTCATAGCAGTCAAAAAGGCTTATTATAAACATACAATTCATCTGACAGCCAGATCGTGGCTAGCTAGTGGGTGTACCAACCATTTTTGCCATGCGTAAATTTAGCATGTGTGTGTAAATAAGTACGTAAATTAAGGGGAAAAAATGTGTATATATATATTATTATCAGGAAAACTGAGCAGTAGTACTGTAAATTAAATCATCTGCAATCATGCAGCCTCCTATTGAACGTTACTAGCTAATTTATCATTATCATAGGACTTGGCTGAGGTAATTGTCCACTGGTTCAAGGGCTGATATCTTAGTCTAAGTTTCTTTTCCTACGGTTTCTTCATGTATTCTCTAGCTACTAGCAATCTAAATATCCCTTCTTGCAGCTATATATTTTTGTTGTCAGTGTATTATCGTTTTTCAAGTACTGCAAGATGATAATTAGCAATATTAATCGTTCCTTTTGTTTACAAGATCAGAATTAATAGAGAGCAAGAAACACAAGCACAGGGGCACGTCCTTCAGGATTCAAAACAAAGCCTAGCTAAGAAATGCAACACATGCGCATGGGAAACAAGATGAGTAGGAGAAACTATATATATAATGGTTAAAATATCCTTAGAAATACCCGGCCCCAAGAACCTCAACCCCGCATGATCTACTATTTGTAGATTTATAATGTCCCAGGAGGACAGGAATATAAACGGCTGCAGCTAGCGAGCATCAATTTCATGACAATCATCCTCAAAAGAGATCCATTATTCTTGAAGCTGCGCCCTTGCCATCCATTTCACCATGTCAATCTTCAAAGTTAATACGAGCCCATGCATGCATGGTAATTGGGATCTAATTACATTGATCTCATAAAGAATGCACCAAATTATATATTTTATTGTGAGTAACCAGCTAGCAGCTCATTAGGCCGTTCTTAATCGACCTAGATAGCTAGTTTGGACTACTAGCTAACAAGGAATCATGGCATGCCGATGATCAGTAACCATCCCTCCAGATTAATTAACCAGATCGTAATCTTGTGAATGCGCGTTTAATATTATTATATCATGCTACCAGATTCAATGCATAACCCTTTTTTTTTTGTTTTAATTTTAATTTTATGTTCTAAAAAGTTCATCAAACCAGCACACAGAGACCCAGCAGGTGTAACTTTCAACTCTCAAAAATTTCAAAAGTACACCGACACAAGCACTAGCCTATGTATTATATGTTAATTAGGTGATGATCTTTTCATTATTGTGTGTACGCAAAATGTGAAAATTCTCAACTTCAGGTTATCCTGTTATTCCTGATCTTAATTTAGGCATGCATGTTTATCCTAGCTAATAAATTGGTCTCCTATTCAATAATTGCATGGTAGTTGGTAGCACATTCCAGCTTCATGGTTCTTAACTCGATCTTTCTGGGGCTTCCTTTTCTGAGACTATATATGCATGCAGTAGCTATCATTAATTAGCTAATTAATTCATTGTTTGGTTAATTTACTTCATTATTTATAAGTACAATTATACTTTCACGCTTTCTAAATGACAAGGGAAAATTATAAGTTAATTTCGTAGTTAATTCTGAGAACAGCAGGAAGAAAGCCTACCTTTTTTTTGAGAAAGATAAGCCAGCTAGCTACGATCATGAACCATTAAAAAAGAACCTTTATATTTTATACAGAAAGCAAGCAGTAAGCAGAGCCTTTTTCACAAACCGAAAAAGAAAGGGCAGACACGTGCACAGAAAAAGAAAGAAAAAGAAAGGGCATGCAGAGATAAGACCCATTGTTCATCATTCAACTTGCCGCGCGCTAGCTGTTGTAAGCTGGGTGCATGTCAGGTTCTGGGTTTTCTTTCAATATATCTCCTCCATCAATTATTCATCCCGCGTTACATGACGTATATACGTACATGATAATAGCTCTCTATTAATCCTAGATTACCCACTTTTTTTTATTCATTATATTTTAGTAAGTACTCGGCCGGCATGCAGCAATTTTAATGCTAGCTGTTATCATTTAAGATGCTCACTATATACACACAAATTAACAAAACAAATGCTACACCCAGTTTTGATTAATTTGGAACTATTGTGCTTAATTAAAGATCATTCTGGATATATATAAGGAGTACTACTTCATGATCAATCCATGATCACACCCATGCAATAATTACTTATAATTTTACATGCATGTTTTTTCCTGTGATCAATATATATATATATAATATATATATATATATATATATATATATAGAGGAAGTACTAATTCAAAACTATCTAGAAAATTGCATAAATTATAACCCAACAGTACTAGTTGATCAGGAGGAAGATGATCAACATTGTTGTCACGATCGAGAGGCCGGAGACGATGACTTTCGCATGTCTTTTTCTGATTTAACATTTCTTAATGACAGAGAACTCACTAACTCACTGCATGTAATATATATGTACATGACTATATGGCTGATTTTGCAACTCTCAAAAGCTAATTAATTAATTAATGGCACTAATAAGTGACCCTTTATATTCTAACCCTAAATTATTGACTACGATTAAGACTCATGATCTGGTGAATTGGAGGCCGTAGCTAGAAATAGTACTGCGGACTACGTACTCCCGACCTAATTAAGTACATTTACATATAAAGTGAATACGTTCCATATAATCTTTTAATGAATGAATATGCATGTCAGCCCACGATGGAGTACCATCGTTAGACTGAGCAGAGAAGGAATGACACAAGGGAAAAAGAATATCGAAGAATTTCAGAATTTAAGTTAATTCCCATGCTGTACTCACGTACTAATTAAAAGAACAATATTCCATATTTACCAAAGATATAAAGGATGTGCGAGCTAGCACCATGCATGCATGCATTCGTCGTATGGTATCTCTACAAACATCTCCAGTCTGTCTTGTTCATTGAATCAATTAACTGAACTAAAGAAACAATATTTAAATTTTTAAGCTGGAACTGAATTCCAATATGGAACCACACGTAGGAAATTTATGTATATATTATAATACCAGGAATATTAGATCATGAATGAGTGAAATCATAAGACATATTTTGGAACTGATCAGTCCCCATCAACGAGGAGCATATAATATCATGTGTGTGTGTGTGTGTATATATCTTGATCGAACAATAATTTAATCAGGCCGCCACACTACAACTTACGATGTATATATGTTTCTCCTCCATGATTAGTCACTCCCTCTGCTAGCTAGTTTAACATGATGATTTACCCGGTCGAGACGATATGTACTACTTCGATACATATGGGCCAATAGTAGTACAACGTTATATACATACATTTGAAAGAAGAAAAATTAATTAAATGCATGTACGTCATGATCATGCAGTGCATGCATGGTGATCAATCGAATTAGCTAATTGGAGTACATGCATGCAAGAAAATGGAAATAACTTTCCGGCCGGGTCTGGCCTATTTATACAGCTTGAACATGCATGTCAGCTAGCTAGCTTGATCTGGAAAAGTAACTTGTTTGATACTCCTTACAAGCCATAAACAAGATATAAATTAATTATGATCTATAAGTTAGGATCAGTTATGTACTATAATACCAAACCTCGATCGGCTTGAAGCTAAATCTATGATATTGTAAATTCAACAAAATCGATCAGTAGGGTGATGTACGTACTATAAACCATTAATTAACTATTAATAAATCAGAGCTAGCTAACTAATTATGCATCAAAATTAAACAAACTTATAATTACTTTTGCATATAAATTGTACTTTTTTCTAAAATTACTTGAGTCTTCTAATCAGTTATGAATTTTCAATGCCATCCACAATATTAATTATCTTGTAATCGATCGAGAAGTACTTAATTAAGGCGTCTTTATTATGCATGAACGGGTTTTACATGAGTACTTTACAATACTATATATAATATGGACGCGAGATTAAGCATAAGAATGAGTACTAATACATGAATTTGCAAATAATATTTACTATTCAAATCAGCTTACCTTCGTTTATTATAACTAATTATTACTATGAATATATATGTTGTGTTAAAGCTAATAAATGTATGTTTTATCCATATAAATATGACATTAAATGAAAAGCTAGCTAGCTAGCTAGCAACGGAAAAGAAAGAGTACCTTGGATGAAGGCTATTCTTGACAACTTTCTGGCCATATTTCCTCCATTTGTAACCATCGTCAAGGACATCCACATCACTCCTTGTTTGGAAACAGAACCTTGGCTCTCTAAGCTTCCTTCTCACCTTCACCTTGCTCTTATCCGAGTTTGAGCTCCTCCACCTGCCAAATTCCTAATTAGATCCGTTTACTTCTTTCTTTTCGTTTTAAAGACAAGCAAAGAAAGATATGAGGAGAACGGGGCTAATAATTGGAAGAAAAAGAAATCCACTGATGGAGTTGGGGATTCGGGTATCAATGTGTATCAAGACTTTTATGCCATGAAGTACTACTTGTGCTCTCGCACCCACGAGTGAGAGAGAGGGAGACAGAGAGACAGAGGGAGAGTGAGAGAGAGATTAATGCAATGACATGGTGTGCAAAAAGCACGCTTGCTGTAAGGAAACAGAAGCAATATCTCTCCCATATATATGCGTAGATCTCCTTAGATTCTGTGGAAGAATGTAAACTATAATTTCTTTTGAGGTTGTGATCTTATACGTGCATGTTTGTTATTTGGGCATTAGGGGGGGAGAGAGAGAGAGAGAGAAAGAGAGAGAGAGAGAGAGAGAATACCCATGAAAAGAGAAATTAAGAAAACGATCAAGTTAGGAGAAGGATACCATGAATTGTTGCCATCGCTAGCATTACCGGTACAGTTTTCGTCGTTGACGACCTTGGGATCCATTGTTCCGACCTAAATTTTCAACAAGAAAATTGAATACAAAACGATCGAGCAGCAACTCCATCAATAGATATATACTAAAGTAGTGAAAGAAGCATACAATAAACTAATCCCTCATTAAAAAATAATGTCAAGGGGCACAATAGTATATAAATTAGGCAAAAATCTAGTTTAATTCAGTCATGTTTTTTCTCAAAACAGTGCGCTAACCACCTGATCATTATTCCAAGAAGATCTAGTAACAAGGTCGTTATGGCTGAACCCCATGTTGGTGGGGTTTGTGTTGGATGTGACGCCAGTACTAGTAGTGGCGGTGGTTGTGGTTCCGCCGCCGCTGAGAGGCTGAGAAATCTGGGAAGACTGCGAGGGAGCCAAGAAACTTAGGACCTGGTTATCTTCAAACTGTACAAACCCCATTTCTGGGATCGCTTGTGGAGTAGTTGAGAAAGAAACTTGCAGCTCGTAATTTGGAGCTGATCCTCTTTGATCTTCTTCCATTATTTCGAAGCTTTTCTTTTCCTTGATCCTCTTCTAATTGCTAATAGCTAGCTTTGGTGCATGTTGTCCGTATAACACAGTCGGTAACGAAGGGTTTTTTTTTTTTTTTTTTTCTTTTCTTTTGTGGTGTGGTTCACACTTCTCACCCGGTCATGTAGTTTTGGTCAACTAGTAAACGCTAAATAGAATGTTTCTTGCAGATGAATTATTCCTTCCCATCTTCTTATGGTTGTCTACGGAGTCTACACAAGACTGGCACACACTGTTCTCTGTCTCGCTCTCTCTCTGACGCACTCACACATGCACGCACAGTATACCAACAATTTTTCTTTTTCTTTTTTATTAAATAAAGTTCAAATGTTTGTCATGTATGTTGATCACACACGCGGTATGTATATACGTAGATCAACAAAAATATTAGAAATCCAGCCAAGATAATATTCCTGATGTACATTTCAACTTAGTACGTAGCATATACTCCCCTATTCGGGGATATCAGACATGACATGATATATATAGGAACACATGTACCATAAAGATTGACAAACTCATTTAAATTTAGAGCACATGAAATAAACATTAATTAAGCAGCTTAGTGCACGTTTAATTAAATCCCTTGTTCGAACTCTATTTTCTTTTCATACGATCGAGGATATATATTATCTGTTTATAAATTTGTAGTACTACTGCTCTATATATCTTTGGTTTGTTATATGAATAAGGGAACTGAGATTAGTTACCAAACGGGATGTATATAATATATATATATATATAGAGAGAGAGAGAGAGAGAGAGAGAGAGAGAGAGAGAGAGAGAGAGATTTGTGGACATAATATATCCATGGTCATGCTTGATAGCTAGAAAATTGTAATGCTATTATATGAGCTAGCTGGATCCTCCTTATATAGTGTAAAATTAACGTACACATACAATTATACAGGATATATATATATAGATATATATATATATATATATATAATTATTTGAAGAGTTTTATGCTGATCCCATGCATGTGCCAGCACGTTTACATTTTCTAAACGTTATTAGAATCCGGGTGGGAGCGTGTTAAAACTATGTTTTCATGACAATATAATTTCAATTCATCTCGAATTAATTATCGACGGAATTCATTATTTTTTTAACTTTTTTTAAAAAATTTAAACATATCTTAACATAATTTATATATTTAAATACATATATCAACCTGTTTGTATTTAAACATATCTTAATACAATCTACAAAATATTACTTTTACAGATTAACTCAGATGATCCCAAAATACAAATGTAGCCTACTCGCTTCGACGCGCAAATGACGCTGTCGTCAATGACCAGTACCGTCTTCCCCTCTTTCATGCACGAGGTTCGGTACTGCTGCTACGAACCCCAAGCAAAGATATTGTATTTTACATCAAATGACAATTATATCATGGGTCGATGTGCAAGGATTTTGGCATTCTGCAGTAATAAGTTCAACTAACACGTACAATTTTTATTTATTTATTTATGAGCCTAGTTTAAAGTAATAGTTCTTTTTATGACATTTTACAGCAATAACTTCAAAGGGATATGATTAGAAAAAAAAAAAAAAAAATTCAAGAAAGGGATATAGATCAATTTAGCATTTATTATAAAATATTTTATTGGTATTATTGATCTTAGCCACGTGGCAATTCCCACGACTGACCAACGATAGAAATTAATCGTTGCAATTATTTTTTTACAATATATAAAAGTATGACTATTACCAACAAATTTTATCGAACTCTATTGACCTCGATCCCTTATTTCGAAAAAATTGGCTTCATTGCTGATCGTATTAACCTAGCTCGATCGCTAAGAAAGAACTAGTAACGTACAGTACTTAAATGTATTTGTATTTAGTAATGCAATATTATGTATAAATTAATTAGGCCTTATTCATAAGTAGTACTGGTGAATCAGTCATGCTAGTAGTGCAAATGAAGCAAAAGATTTTAATTAATAATAGAATGAAGAGTACCAAACTCAACCTTAGTTTACCAAACACCCACCATCATCATCAATACTTTATCTTGTAGTGTCTGTTTCTTATTTTATTTAGACAAATCGACGTGCACGTTTCGATCGAAGTTCCTAGCGTGGTACAGACTCAACAGAGATATATTATGGAGCTGATCCATATATATATATAGTTGATGCATGATGATCATGAACCGTACCAAAACATCGATCCCTCAAAGGATTAACCGGTTTCAAAGAAAGTGACAAGGTTGTCCTGTGCCTTTTTATTTAGTCCTTATCACTGAAAACATTATAATTTGCTCATAATTTAACTAAAGCAATTAGCACCATTAAGATATATGATTTTTCTAGTTATATCACGTACCCACCCTAATTAGCTATTAAGGGAGTCTTAAGATCCCACTTTGAGAAGTACTTTTGCCGCTTTTCTTTGTCCTTTTTGGTGGGATGAGGGGTTCGGATCGAGTGTTCGACCGGACACTTTAACGTAAAATTATGAAAAGTAGTTCACAACTCTAGCTTGCTGCGCATAGAACTAGCGCGCATATATTCTTCCTTTTCTTTCCCTGATCAGAACCCAGAGAAAAAAATGACAGATAGGAATATTGTACGATTCCATTACACAACTATTCATGTCATTGATTATATTATTTTTATAACAATTTTTAATATTGATATTTTTTTTTTTTGGAGTGTGGTACTGTGTGATCCACGGTTCACCCCAGGCCACAGAGATCAGAAAAAGGAGAAAGATCAGGAGGGGAGAAGAGAGAGGGGGGGGGGGGGGGGTGTGAGGCTGTTGGGATGTGGAAGTCTAAAGAGCAATGAGTGGTGAGGGTACATCAAAACTTCCATTCATGTCAAGGATGTCTATGGCAGTTGAAAGAATGAAAGTGATAGAGCCCCTCAAATCCTGCCAAATCAAATTCCAATATATATGTTATATATGTCCACTCAGACCACCCTCACTGCAAAAAGAGAGGAAAAAAAAAACTATCATAACCCCCACACAACATTTTTCTTGGTAATCTTCCCTCTTCCCCACTCACTCTCTCCTGTTATGTCATCCACAGTCCCTTTCTCTGAAAAGACCCTCTCAACTCCTCCCACAATACCAACACCAACAACAAATAGAAAAAAAAAACCCTCTCTCTGTCTTTAATTATCTTGTATGCAATCTCTTTTGGAATCCTTAATCTGAGTATTAACCTATTGCATGTCAAAAAGCTTCTGCCTCCATTGTCACCAGAAAGCATGACCTTTTGACTACTACTCTACCAAATTAAGGGATCTTCACTCTTCAGTGCTAGCTGCCGCGCGCTGCAGATAGCAAAAAGAGCCAACCATGTTATCTGGCCTATAGCTTGAGTACTAAGCTTCATGTGCTCCTGAGCAGACTTGATATCAAAACACAAAACTCCACTTCAATAGATAATACATAAATATATATATACAGAGAGAGAGAGAGAGAGAGAGAGAGAGAGAGAGAGAGAGAGAGAGAGAAATATTAAAAAATCTAATGTTCGAAGATTACACTATGATCATCAGCATTTATCAGAAGTAAGTTACACAAATTTAAATGATCATCATGATTCATGGCTTACGAAACTTGCCTGTACTTGTTTATTTACATCCTACATTTTCATTTTATCTGGATGCTTATATCATTTGATGGGTTATTTTTCTAACGTGGCAATTTCTCATTGGAGTTAGATAATCGATATTGTCGGTGTTATAACATGTGTTTTGGCTAGAGATGACACTAATGTTCACACTCGAAAGCGTCATTTCACCAATTCTATATACAAAGAATATTCTTACGTGGCTGTCGTAGTTGGTTTGTCCTTTCGGCTTTTGGAAGGATAAAAAGTAGCTGCAAAGGTAGAAATGTAATTAAACAAGATCATAAAGATCAAAAGTACTATAATCTTCCCTTTTTTTTCTTTTTGGGCGCATAATCTTCCTTTTCACTTCTGAAAGATCTTTCTAGATGTAGCAAGAAACACGCAGCGCGATGCCTGGAGACATTACTGTGACCTGGGTTACAGTGAGAGGACCTGAATTAATTCGTGTTACACCATGCCCGGCCAAGCATATATATATATAGTTTTGCTACACAATCTCCACCACACTCCATACTCTATATTATTTTAAATTTTAAAATTTTTTTAAATTTTTTTTAAATTTTTTTTCTGAGTTTATTATTTTTTAAATTATTTTAATTTTTTTATTCATTATTCATATAATAAATATTTAATAAAAGAAAAAATAATAAAAATTAAAAAAAAATATAGAGTGTGGAGTGTTAGGAGGTTGTGAAGATTTTTTGATATATATATAGTGCTTGTACTGAACACGTAGTACTGTATTTTAAATACTATAGAAAATAACAAATATTAATTCATCAAATAGATCATGAGCTCTAATAATTAATTTAATTAGCTCGGAATAATGAAATTAAGTACACAATTACTTCAAGCTTTTTGAACGTTATATAAGCATGCAGTAATGTCATATTCATTCTCAACAGATAATAAGGTAACTATAGTTGATCACATGTTTAATCACTTGCCAACATCCAAGGGGAAGAGCTAGCTAGGGACCCCTCTCCCAGCTTAATTTTCGTAACCAATTAGGGGGCCGTCTCCCCTCCCCTCAGTTCCTCGGGTACTGGAAGCTGGCCGGTTTGCTCTTGTTTTATTTTTTGAATCATCCTGTTTTAAAATTTTTCCAACCAAAACATTTTTGATACAGGCCAGGGTGGGGGGTTTTGAACATAGTTCTCTCGTTTAGAGACCCGATCGAGCCTTATACTATCTGGTCCAAAGGACATTGGCTACATCAGAAGTATTGGTTTGACTGATCATTTAAGTTTAATGAGTTTATAGAACAACCTATCCATTAAACAAACCACAAAAACATACTTAATTCCTTGATTTATAATGAAGATCAGTAGTGCCATATACGTATAATTATAATTTTACTTACAAAATCAATTTTATCAGTTTTTTTTTTTTCAAATTCAAATTTCATTATAATCTTTAATATATTAATAGCTAACACATCAGCATATATTGTTATGTAAGTAAAAATTTTACGTATAAATAGCATTTTCCTGTATGAGTTAGTCTACATGCAGTACTCTTTATTTGTGATTGTTCATGCAAGTCCATACAGTCATATTTTAAAAAAATTTAGAATTACAATAATATTCTTTTTAAAAATATTTTTTTTTTTCCTTTTACTCTCATTCATCAATGAGACTGCACAAACAGTCCTTCACTCGAAACTGCAAATAGAATATTTTCTCCCATAAATACAAATGACGTACGTGCATGTGGCCCCAGACTGTAACACAGCATGTAATCATGTGCTCCACATACTGCAGCATACAAAGACTTTTTAATTACATGTCAAAGGAAATAAACTGAAATGCATGATACTTCATGGGCGCCTTTGTTCATCATGATGATCACTTGGATATATATCCAGTATTGCCTTCCGTCGACGTTGGTTGCACAGTCGACGTTTAATCTCCTGCTAAAAATAGTGCAACCTTCATGTTGATGATACGGGTAAATTAAATTTATGATTTTTACTTTTGCAATTTCCTAATAATTAAATATAAACCTAGCTGTCTAACATTTACTTAACAAAATCATGCTTTGCAGTAGTACTAGTTTACCTTATATATATAATTTTATTGTTCCAGCGATTTTGATGCTTTCAGGAGGAAATTAAAATGTTGTAAACAGTATCAGTGCATTATTTAATAAAGAGTAACATTTCTGCAAGTTTTCTTAATTAAGTACTCTATCTCCAGCTACCTGCATGCAGCATCCTTTGACGAAGCTTTCAAAACCATTGTTCCTGCTGTACGATGGGCAAATAATAAGGAACCCAAACCGCCCGAAGGTTTTGCTAGCTGTTGGTTAATTTCTGGGATTGAGAGATTGCTTTGAATATCCCTTGCATTTGTTTGCTTGTTAATTAAATTGGGTTGATTCTGTTTGATGATTTATGAAACCAATGACCAGGTCGGGGCGCTGGATTGAAAATTAATTAATTAGATCTCCAAGACCAAGAATCCAAACCGATCCCATGCACACCCCCTACGTTACGTAATTAATAATCATCATTTGATGATAATAATGATGCATGATATACTATCCTTTGGAAGATCTGAGACTTCATATATATATAGATGATTGGATATCGGATCTTTTATGGGGTTCAGATACTGTGTTTTTGTCTATATATAATGAGTAAAATTATAGCCAAGTTCAAAGGAAAGTTTGATTGCTTTATATATCATGAAGATAATCATGAAGCTGCTAGTTAATCACCCAGAAACTAGCTAGATAAAAAACTAGCTAGGACCTGAAACAGATAATTAATATAACGCATCAGTAAACATTACATCTAACTATATATACCTGTAAATATATATCCATTTTGGATCATGATTTGAACTCCTACGGGCCGGCCTCACACTACACACGAAATGCTATATGACTGTATTTGCAATATATAGATCATCTTCATAGCTAGTGAAGATCATAATATATATATATATATAGCTAGGGGTGATTTGATGCTTACTAGCTTGTAAGAATTGATCTGAAACAATATCTTTTGATCATGATTTGATATCTCATTTTAGAAATTATATGCCTAGCTAGATCAGTACCTAATTAATTAGCTTGTCATGTGGATATATACGATAGGATTTGAAGATAATTGATTAATATATGCTGAAGTTTTATGCCAGCGCAGTTTTCACCATTAATGAGCTTATACCCATTCTCGTTCCGTCAAGCTGCCAATATTCTGAAAAGCTAGCTGTAAATATTGCTATAATTTGTTCGACATTATATATCTTGTTCTAATTTGGGTCGTGGCACAGTCTTTACACTGTTAAGTACTAAATAATCAGCTCGTAGAATATTCTTATTGTCCTCCAAATCATTGACATGCAACCCCCCCTATGCATAATGAATTGTGTGTCACATGATACTAGCAGCTAGGTCATACAATATTCTACCAAAATAATGCGTTTCAATCAATACTGAGCATGAACAAAGTTGAATATATACCATAAAGGCAAAGTACTATTATTGAATGGAAATAATTAATCCAATAAGCTCTGGTAATGATAACAAGAACAACTTTAATAAAAAGGGTATATATATATATATATATATATATATATTTATATATGTGCAATTCCCAGCGCAAGATCCTCTCCGGCCTGCATGAGAAAGAGATCATCAGATGGATGTTTGTAGTCAATTGTTATAAGTACTGGCCGGGGAGGATTTTAGGGTTTTGAAATACGATATATATTCTCTGCACATATATATAACAAGTGCTTCTACGTAAGTAATTATTCTCATGTGCACACACGTACGTGCATGCTTGATCTCCAATTTCAATGGATGGAGAGATGATCACTAGAGAGAAAGAGAGAGAGAGAAACCTATATATGTTAGTGTGTTTGTTTCCATGATGAGAGGCACAATGGAAATATTGAAAGAGTTGTTGTGCCATTGGAGCCTTAAAAAGTAGTGAAAGTGCAGTAGTAATGAAGTCGACCTATTATATGTTGATCCAAGCAACATCGTTAGAATTATTAATACTACCAAACAATCCCTAAACACTTAGCGCAACAAGCTGGAAAAAGTAAGTTTACCTACGGATCCGACATCTTCATGATTTCTGTATTCAAAGTTCAAAAGTGTCATAAATAATACTCTAAAAAGATCACAATTTGAAGCAATAAGAGAGAGAGAGAGAGAGAGAGAGAGAGGCCAATGCAGGCGGAACGCATATATATGCTGAATTCCATGCAGCAATCATGGCCTTTTCAATCAATTTCTAAAGACTTCCAAATCTCATGATGATAGAGTGAGGCATCGGATATTTGGTGGGTTCCACTTTGTCTTACTACCCATTGTCCCTTATCTACTTTATTATATATTAATTTGTTTCAAAATTAAGTTTCTTAATTCATGAGCTGTCAATTAATAGGGAATTAATTAATTAATGTTCTGCTTAATTAACAATATATCTTCACCAACTGATCACTTAATTATAATATTTGTATTCCCTAGCTCCCAACTTTAAGTTCTATAATTTCTGTATTAATTATTATAATATATATGATAATACAAACTAATTTATATTAATTATAAATTCATAAGTGATACAGTCCAGTACTTTAATGGCCTATATATATATATATATGTTTGTACGTAGTGTATATATAAGGCATGAAAAATTATTTCCGAATTAATTAATGATTTGCAGATTCTCGATCGAGCGCAATGCCGAGAAAGAATTTCATCGTTATAACATGATATGATACTTATAATTAATTAGCTATAGGTTTTCAAACATATATATATATATATATATATATAATATGCTTAATTCATTAGTTGTCGGCCGGTGATCTTAAGATCAAACGCGTACGTTTCGACGGAAAGTGGTCTGTGTTTGTCAACCTAAGTTTAGGGTTTTGAAGGTACGTACGTAAGATTTTCTAAAAAATGTCTAAATATATATGGGATAGTACAATTTTTAGATATTGGTTTTCTGGGTTGTACGAGGGTACTGAGGTTTTTAGGTAAACAAACAGAGTTTACAAAAACGCGCACATGATATTTTATTTCTAAAACTAAAAACTAGCTAGATTTCTAAACCATTATGTACATATTTCTAGAGAAAATGAGCTGAAACTATGGGAACGGCCTGCCATTTGCCATATATATATATACGGGCAAGGTTTGCACGTTCCCCACCCATAGAAATTAAGAGACTCGAAGAGAACAAAATAGATGTGAGAAAAGGAGAATTCAAACAATAATATTGATGGTGGCAACATGCATAAAGGTGGCATCATGGCATGGGTGAGGTGAGCTAGAACGGCTGCAAAAAGATGGCAACAAAATATATATATATATATATATATATATATATATATATTCAAGTGGGGAAGACATGAAAAATCCTAAATGGATTTAGAATTTGAAATCTTTTTACTTTAACATTTAAAATCTTACTTTTTGTCATTTAAAAAATAATAATTATTCTCATCAGTCACTATTCACTATCTTACACCCACACCTTATGAAAAAAAGAAAAAAAAACTGTCAGATGTAGAGTATAAAGGTGAATAATGACTGATGTATAGCAAAACTTTTTAAAAAATATAATACTTTTTATATATTAATTAGGACATATCGACAGATTTGTATCAGCCTAGAAATCCATCCACTTGTATGTATGGATGATGGCCGAGAAAAAAAAAAAAAAGTATGGATGATGGGTGAAAAATCATCCAATTATTTTCAAGGATAAGGCGATTGAAGCAGACGGACCAGGATTCGGGCCCGTTTGTTCAGCCCAGCTTGAACACTACGATATTGATTTGTTGGTGGAGACGAGCTAAACTTGAGGTTATATCCTATAAGCCTCAAAACAAAATGGATTCTAGAATGGGCTTTCCCTAAACAAAATACGTAATTAGAAGCCCAATAGCCCACCCCATAAACAACATTGCTATACTTGGTGTCCCAATTAAGTGCTCCTTTGTGCCACTACCTCTCTCCGTCCGTCTGCCTGCTTGTCTCTCTCGCTGTGCTGTGGCAATGGCTCCAAAATCTTCAACATGTCTGGAGCGTTACGGTTACGATTTGCTGTTGGGATCCATTGCTGCGTTCTACGTGATCATGGTTCCGTACACTAAGGTTGAAGAAAGCTTCAATGTTCAGGTATTCTTTTCACTAGTTGTTTTGTTTTTTTATTTCAAGCGAAAAGAAGCTTCACTTGCTTCTTGTTAAATTTCCAAGAAAAAGGGAAGGGCTAGGAGTATCAAATAAATAAATAAAATTTTGAGTGTTATACTGCAGAAACTTGCTCGACTTGCGGGATTAAGCGCCCTGGCTTTTGGTTGCCGATTAAAAGTCGTTTCGGGAAATGAAGATTATAACTTTACTTTCTCAAATCTGTATAAGCGGTAAAACGGAGAGCGAAAGAGAAAACTGGGCACTCATCAATGTTAACTATGATATACGATTTATGTACTAATTCGTTTCGAACATTGAACCTTAAATTTTTTCTTCCTTTTAGTGTTTGGGACCTGAGTGAGAACCCTATACTTTGTTCAATATTATTCAACTATGTGGCAGAGACGATTTGAAATTTTATGCTAGACAGAACAAGAACCTTAACTCGAGTCTACCGAATAGGTCTTAAACCGGACATAACTTGAACCATTTGATTCCACATAGAGGGCTTGAAGATTCTGAGACTGTATTCTCGACATTCTGTTTTCATCATTCAGAACCAACTTCTAATTGCATGTCATAGTTTTTTTTTTTTTTTTTTTTAATTATAATTTTGTCGATCTTTTATTTACCCAGGCAATGCATGATATTCTTTATCATCGACATCACTTGGATAATGTAAGTTTTACTTGTCTGTATCTTCAATATCTTTTGCATATTCTATTAAGCTGGGAATTCTACTTTTGATCTAATTGTTTAGTTTGGATCCTTGTTTCCATAATCAGTATGATCATTTGGAGTTCCCTGGAGTGGTTCCTCGCACTTTTATTGGTAATCTTCAATTCTTCTATGGTTAGGGTTAGTGCTTATTCATTCCGTTAGGGTCAGCATACTACAGTTTGAATGTATTTTTTCTAACTATATGAAATAGTTGAATGAAGATTAAATTATTTCCTCTAGTAGGTCAAGTGTTCTAAGAGCATTAAATTAGCTCCTTACAAAATATTGTCATTCTCGTAGGAGCCTTGCTTGTATCAATTTTGGCATCTCCACTTATATTGGCAATGAAATTGCTGCACTTGCCAAAGATTTATGGTCTTTTTGCAGGTGAGTTATTTGAATACTTGGGAATAATCATATGAATTTATTTATCTTAGATTGGAGTGAAAGTTGGTTCTGTTGAGGTGCTGCACCATCCGTAACATGAAATTCGCTGAATATTTTTCTTTTTAATTTTAATTTCAGCACTTCCTTTGCGCTTCTTTTTAGGTTTGTGATTGAAAAAGGGTCTACTGTAGTTATAAGTGGTTTTGACTCGAAACTATAAATCTTTTATGAAGAATTTCTCTGTTGTAAACTGAATATATTGGTCCAATACAGAAGGATTTACTAAAAAATTCTTAAATCATCTATTTTATAGCAAATAGTAGAAGGCTTATTAGTTTTGATGTGCACATAAAGATCCAGAATAGGTGATACAATTTTTTTGTTATGCCTAGAAGGCTTGTTAGTTATGGGAGTCGGGCACAAGAACTCACTTATATATATATATATATATAATATAACCATATTTAAGTTGTAATATTAGCAGCGCATTTAGCCCCTTTCCTTTTCAAGGATTCAAAAAGTGGACATCAGTGTGAACATATATAATTTTTTTATGGCAATTTCATATGAATCAGTATTTAACTTATGGTTATTTTGTCTTTTATATTTATTACCCCTTGAAGTAAGCTAATCTATTTCTACTGTTGTCTAGTTCGAATGGCATTAGGGTGCATCATATTAAGTATGCTACGATTTTTCCGTCTTCAGGTACACTCCTTCTTCTTGATGTTTTTCCTTCTTGAGCAACTGGTTTTATTTGCATGTACTTATGCCTGGAATGTTGCTATGAGCTTGCATGAGGACCCAACATCTACCTTTCTAAATCTTGATTGGAAATAAGAGACTGATGCTGCATGTTCTTGATTAGCTTTATTGACTCTGTTAAAACCAAAGCCATGGCCAACTTGCATGGCCAGGATACCTCATAAACAAGGTTGAGTTTAGGATGCATGTTTTTGCAGCCAAAATGATGCGATTCCATAACTATTGATAGTGGTATCTACAAATATAGAATAAAAACTAGGCAATTAAAAAAAGACGCGACAAGAAAATCCATGAACCATTAGGGTGAACCCTTGCCAAAGATTTTTGAGGATCTGGCTTAATCTGATATCATGCCACCTTAAATTCTGATCTTTCAACCAATAATTTCCGCTTATGCTCTTTTTTTATTCTCAATATAAAACATCTTACTTATCAGAAAAAAATTATTGTTCAACCCCATTATTACCCAGATATTTTTAATCAAAATTGTTGCCTAGAGAAATGTGTAACTGACTTTGCTTGTTCTTAGAAAGATATGAAAGATGCAAAACGTTAATTTGGATTTGTAAATCAATTTTCTCTATAACGTATTGGCCTCTTGGTATTTAATCTTTAATGGATCTAGGTTGAAAAGTTGGATTTTCTTTTTGAGCAGATTAGAGATAAGTTTGGAAATCATGTAGAAGCTTTCCTCGTAATACTAACTGCACTCCAGTTTCACTTGCTGTTCTACTGTACCCGACCTCTTCCTAATATACTGGCTTTTGGTGCAGGTAATCACTTCTTGCTGTGATTTTTTTATAAGTTTGCTCATTAACAAATTATCTTATGGCAGCTGGCACTGATTTTCTTTTTCCTATATGTTTTAGTTAATTTGGCTTATGGACATTGGTTGAAGGGGAACTTTTATGCTGCATTAAATTGTTTGGTAAGTGTTTTATTTGCCCATGTATCTATCTATGCATTTAGTTGTTTATGATTGGGTGTATGTTATTGAACTATGAATGGTATACCTCCTGTGTACCTAGGCTATGCCTAATTACTGGATTAATAAATATTTCTTACTTATAAAAAAAATGTTATTGAACTATGAATGCAACTTTTTTCTCTGGGATTCTGATACTTATGCTTTCACGTGGTCAATCTGTAATTCAATATGTTTGCTGTTATTCCTTATTTATAGAATCTTTTTATTATTTTAGTTGCTTAACTAGTAATTGCATGGGTGGCTTTTGCTGAGATATTTTTACATTTCTATGTTTTTTAATTATAACAGATTTTTGCTACAATCATCTTTAGATGTGACATGCTGTTACTTCTTGGCCCTCTTGGACTGATGCTTCTGTTGGTAGGTTGCTTGTCATATCAATTCTTTTTGTTTTATTTTATTTTATTTTTTTGCCCCCTTTCTCTTGTATTGTCACTGTAGGATCTGGCCACATTGTGATTCATAGTTTCATATATTTTATTGTCCCTGTTCATCATTTCCAGGTTGATACTCTTTTGTCATTATAATTTATTACGAAAGTACTGAGAAGGAACTTGGTTGAACAATATAAATGAAAATTCTTATTTAGCAAATGGTACACAAATACATAAAAGAGGAATGCATGAGAATTTTTCTTTTTTTTTTTTTTTTTTTTGGGGTGGGGGGGGGGGGGGGGGGGGGGGGGAGATCCAAGTATCATTCCTACTTAGAACTGCTTATATTATCCAATGAGAGGAGCCAACCGGAAATAGAATATGCTAGCAGCCATATCCAGGTGCTCAAGGACTATTACAGTGATGATGCTAGGCATATCTAGATTTCTATGATTTTATAATGTTGCACTCCACAATAGCAGGCTTCAACGCTCCTACTTCAAGATTCTTAACATGGCAACTGTTGATACTTCTGTAGCATAAGTACTATGACATCCAAAGCTCTAAAACTTCTATCTACCAGTTACCAAAGAAGGCAACTCAATTAAAAGACATGCGATAATGTAGGAACATAATAGACTATAGACCAAAATGTGTGATGCATCAATAGCATGCTTTGCATTGTATGCCTCAAGTTTTGGATGAATTTAGTTTACCAAAGAATAACTCTTTTATTACATTGTGGGTTGACACAACTAAGTAGGATCCTTAAAAGAAATCAACGCAAACTACCAGACTTCAGCTTAATAGAAAATATAATTATAGGAAGTCCCCAGTTGGCACATCATAACTTCCTAGCTTGAGCTTATTTCTTTGAGTGTCGAGGAGAAGAGTCTCTCTCTCATAGGGCAAGGCTGGAATTGGACTCGCTTGGATGTGGAACATGTGTCGCTTATTTCTTTTTATAGGACACGTGTCCCATATCTAATGGATCCAATTTCAATAGAAACTGGACCCATGCCAAAACCCCATCACATGTAGCTTTCCTAAGCCTTCATCTCCACTATTTCCAAGATAGACTCATGCATTCTTTTCAGCCCTTATATGATATACATGAGAATTTACCCATCCAAAAACAAAATGATATACATGAGAATTTAACAGTATCAATGACAGACCAAGTCAATTTCACTATGGAAGGCATTAAAGTGCTGCATTGGGATGGCTCTGTTGTGCATAGGTTGGTTAATTGATCATCTTTTTCTTTTAATGTTGAGTATATATACACATTTTTATTACATCTTAATGGTATTTTCTACATGATGACAGCTCCTGGACTAATATCTAGTATTTAAATTCTCCTCAGCACAGGTCTTACCATCTTTGTTGATTCAATTATGTGGAAGAGGATACTGTGGCCTGAATTTGAAGTTTTTTGGTTCAACTCTGTTCTGAATCGAAGTTCTGAGTGGGGTGTATCCTTCTTAAAAGGATTTTTCAATTACAGATATGATCTGTTGCACAATTGATATTCTATAGAAAATATTGAATTACACCTTCTATTTATGTGATTTATTTATTATTTATTTAGATCCTCATAAGCATATGCATCCAAGCTAGTTATCTGTTTGCAACATACTATATGCACTCGCGTTACATTTAGGCAATGCTGAGTCAGCTTTGCTTGCAGACATGCCGTATACTGGTTAATGAGAATAAAAGACTAGTCCTGCTTGTATACTGAAGTGACTAAGTGTGGTAGTGCGATCTTTCTTTTATATCTCCTTTTTTATGTCTACTCATAGAGAAGTCTCATCTGACGTTTTCTTTCGTAAGCTAGTGGAATCTTATTATTTACTGATGCTTGAGATTATTATTTCACCAATTTTACACTATCTGTATTCCTTAACATCTTGTTTTGTTAGACACATCCCTTTCACTGGTACTTCACTTCAGCGCTCCCACGCTCATTGCTTGTTGCATATCCTCTGTTTCTGGTGAGTTCGGAAACTATTGTAAAAGTGCAAGATGTTATCATGCTAGGTTTTCCCTTATTTATTTGTTATGGTGCTACTTGGCATTATGTTTTCACTGCTGAAAATGGTTACTTAGTTTCATTTGGATGGTGCCTTATAGTTTCTATAATGTAAATATTAGGGTTTCCTATCATCAATAAGGGTGAACCCAAACACTGTATGTATCGACGTTTGTTGATCCAAATGCTAGTTTTGGGATTAAGGAAGGTTGGTGCAAAATAACACAATGGAAACAATGTTGCTGTCATGTACTTGTGAGCCATACTTTGGGCAGTATCAAGAATCATAACCTTGTTCCTTTAGAGATTTCTTTTCCTGTTGATAAATGATAGGTAGTGTGCCATGTTAGGGCCCATGCAAAAGGATTTTTGGGATTGATTGGGAATTAAAAGGGTATTAGTTAAGATTTGGTTTTGGCTCCAAAATTTAGTCAGAAGTATAAAGGAGAATAACTTTTTTTTTATAAGTAACAGAAATTTCTGTTGTAGGGTCCTAAAGCTATCTTTTTTGCAGATTGGGCTGTTACTTGACAGAAGGGCCTTGTCCTTCGTGCTTCCAGTTTTGTCATTTGTTATACTTTACTCTAAGCTTCCCCACAAGGTATTAGCCATTGAAATATTGTAATTTTCCTTTCTCTTATATACGGTACTCAGCACCTATTTTCAATATTATTAATAAAATTTTCTTTTGCCTTTTAATAAAAAATTCTGGCTTATATTCAATTATTTATTTTTCATCCTTTAGAAGGCACATTATACCATGTCAATTTGATGATGCAGGAGCTTCGTTTCATTATTAGTTCAGTTCCAATCTTCAACTTATCTGCAGCAATTGGAGCTACTAGAATGTATGTTGCAAATGTTGAATGTTCATCAATCTCTGAAGTATTTTGTTGGCTATGTATATGGATTCTCGTAATATCATTTAAGGTTGTTTATCCTTTTGAAAGTTAAATTGGGATGCCTTGTCGCTTCCTTAGGACTGTTGCTAGAAAGCTGTAGTCAGATGAAGCAAGAGTCTAGGGCTTGTTTGGACATTTGGAGTATCTCATAATTCTGTGAATAGTAGTGAAATGGTCTGTGAATAGTAGTGAAATGATTTGAGTTACAATGTTTTATTGGGTTTTGGGAAAGAAGAGAGAAAAAGTTAAATAAAAATATTATAAAGTTAAAAATTTGTTTGAATATAATATTTTAATATTATTTTTGTTTTGAAGTTTGAAAAAGTTGTATTGATTTTTGTGTTTTGTTTTGAAGTTTGTGAAAGTTGTAATGATTAGGTAATGATTAGATGAAAAAAGTTGAAGATTTGAAATTGAACAGTGTTTTGTGTTTGAGTGATATTTGGGAGGGAAATTGTGAGAAGTCTGAGAAGTTTTGAGAATTTCTCATCTCATCTCATTACCCAAATGTACCTAAACCTTCTTCCTAAGCTCATACTTTTATTCCCCCTTCTTTTCTTTTACGTGCTCGGATCCATCCACTTAAGGAAAGTGTTTTGAGTGGCGAAAAATGGTATGGCTGGTTTTTCTTGTATGTTACATTTGTCACTTCTTTAGGCCTGTCACTATAATGGACGAATAAAAAAAACAACTATAATGGATAAATGAAGCTTTGAGTTTGGCCTAAATATACATTGGTTTGAACCATTGGTCAGTCAGTTACTTCTATTCTGATCAGGGGTTTTCAGTTGGTTTTCTTTTAACTTACATCCATTTTCATCTCACCATTTATCCATCTTGATATGCCCTCACTTTATGAAGAAGTAATTCAAGCGTTCTTCAACTTCTAAACACTGAACTTTGTAGAATAGCTGGTCTTCTAGCAATTTTAATGTAGTAACTTGTAGCTTGGAAAGAAGAAAATAAATAAAATAGAACCATGCAATGAAATGACTGGAACTTTTTGGCTTTCATCTGGCTCTCTACATGCAACATTGCTACAGGCTGCATGGACAATATTTAAAAAAAAAACAAAAATTGTCTCAAAACTAGACGATGTGTAACTTCCATATTCCTTTATCTGAAAGCGTGCCATTTTGCCAATAATTTATGTGCGTTTTCAAGCCTTTCTATGCTTTCAATTGCTCATGTATTTTGTGGTTTTGTATCCCAAATTCTTACAGCTACAACAACAGGAAGAAAAATTTCTGGAAGTTGCTTTATTTCATTATGCTGGGACTACTATTAATCAGGTTGGATGATAAACCATTATTTCTCCCTGAAAGGCACATAATTAATGTAATTCTACTAAGATGGATGTATAGGCCGAAAAGATACTCTAATATGTAGTTAATTCATTCGTCTTTGCTCATAAGTAGTGTTTAATGCACATTTCCAATAGCTTCATGCATGTCTATCATCTATATTTTTTTATGAATGCTGATCAAGAAATTTTTTTTGATGAACTATTTTGAAACATTTCCTTTTCCAAGCCGACTGAAAGGAGACTGAAATCTTGCTCCTTGGATAGCCATTAAGTCTGATGTCGGCTACCATTTTTGGATGTCCTATTTGAAAGGTTGATGTACAGGATTTAATTTTTTTTCCTAAACTGGGCTTTCTTATTTATGTTTTTTGATAAGAAAATTATTTTCAGAACACAGAGGGGTGCAACCCAAGTACATAGGAAGTGTACAAGAGAAAAGATCTACTATAGAGATGAAAAACATTTTGGGTCAAAGAAGACATTTTCTTGCATAATATAAGAAATCATATTTTTGAACTTATAATTGAATGCTTGAGAATGCCCTTGAAAATCTGACTCTCAAAGGTAGACAAATAATTTGGATAAAAGATGTTGTTTCTGCATTTGTACTCATTTTCTATTTTTCAAATTTTCAGTGTAGGATGTACTATCATTACTTTCATGGCATCGTTAGAGAATTATCCTGGCGGTCATGCTTTGAGAGATTTGCATCAAATTGGTAAGTTCTCTCTCCCTCTCCCTAACCCCTTTCTCTCTCCTCTAAATTAATATTCCTGTGTGCTTATTGCTAAAAATTTAAAAGTTGCAATTTTGTTTTGATCCCAAATCAATTATCTCTTAAAGAGACAGAAAGGACTACCTCTTTTGAAATACTAAATATCTTAAAAAATGAGCAAAGAAAAAAGAGGAAATACAGTCCCTAAAAATGAGCCATAATAATTAGTTTTTGACCATTCTTATAAAAAAATAGCTTTTGACCATCTGATGTGTCGGCAATTATGGTATGTATTGTTGTCTGAGATCCAGGCTATACAATTTTTACCTTAATTAATTTCTCAAGAAGATTATGCTTTTCTGGGGAAAAAACTGAGCATTGATTGTTTTGACAGGCCATCTTGCTAACAATACAAATGAGCAGTGGGTGCACATTGATCCCTTTTCAGCCATGAATGGAATATCCCGCTTTTGTGAATATGATTTCCCGTGGAGGTAGACAGTATTAGTTCTTAGTCAGATTGATCCTGTCTTTGATCGGTAGTTGTCTATTTTGGAGGAATACACTGTTGAATATACTGACTTGTTGGGAACAAAACTAATGGATGATTTCAGGGACAACAGTTAAATGGTGCAGGGTGATCTATTTTGTCACTATATTCTTAATCATTGCAACACTCTTAACATAATTACATTTCTTTAAGATGGCTGTTTTACTCTTTATACGAACTGTATGTATCACTCAGTCTATGTTTGCATTTAAAAAAATAGTCCAAGGAAAATAGTCATTGTGCTTGAGTCTGATTTTGTTGCTGAAAAAAAAAAATAACAATTTTAGACCATTTCCATTTGACATCCTCTTTGACACCATTTCTGGTTAAAACATCGTAGAAACATTAGGAATGGTAAAATGAAATATTATATGTAGCCTCTTTTTCTGTGACAACTTTTGTTATGTGGATATTGTTGATTGATGGATGCATGCCAAGGTAATAATAAATTAATCATAATAATAGTAGTAGTTTCTTAGATGAATTATAAAAAAACAACAGCAATAAATGAATAAATAGATTGGTAAATAATAAATAAAATCTTTGACCAGAAATGAAAATTGAAAAACATGAAATGAAAACCAAACGAAAGAATGAGAAAAAATTATGATTGCGCCATATCTTTGCTATTGCTGACGGTAATTACATAGACAGTCGTCATTATGCTTTATGTATTTATTTGTCGAAAACATAGCTTATTGTTCCATGGAATGCTTGAGATTGTTTTATTTGAGTGTATGTAATGATGTCTATGGAGTGAAATGTTTATGTTAATTTATACTCTGACTGCCATGTAACGCAGGTATTCTAAAGAAGAAGGGATCCCATTACACGAATTTTGCCATAGAAATTTTACCTATCTTATAAAGTGAGTTTTCCGTCATTCTCTCTTTATTCTCTCATTCTCAAAGCAGCCATTGGCCAATTAATGTCAATGGCGTATCTATTTAGAGTATTTGTTCCCACACCTCATCATATGCCACACCTCATCATATACCACATCTGACAAAAATGACCTAAATAATAGCTCACAGAGGACTCAATAGTATTGGTTAGGAGTCGTACTTCTGTACTGCATAGTGTACTCTTATCCAACCGTGGCACACTCACTCACAAAAATGTGCATTCATGGAGTCAGTTCGCATGTGCACAGAGAGAGAGAGTGAGAGAGAGAGAGAGAGAATGCACGATCGTCATACACAAACATCCATACACAGGAGAGAGAGTTTGCCCTTTCTTTTTTCTTCCCGAGATATTTTGCAGAGCTAAGCATTAAGTGCTATGCATAGCAGTCACCACTATACTACACACACAGTGGGATGATATCAATTATAAAGATGCAAGCGTGGAAAAAGAATAATTCTTGGATAGAGTTTTAGGAGAAACTGTTTGTAAATGTGTTTGGGCGCTTATCTCAATTGCTGCCTGATATTTTTTTCCTACTCAACACTGAGAAACGGGATTGAATGAGCATGCTTCATCCTACGTGAAGCAAGCCCACCAAACTCATTCCGCCTAATAGTGGGCATTCAGCTTATCGAAATGTTCCTTTTGCCCCGACTCTGAGCCATTTAGTCAGGAGAATTACGTTAAAAATATACCTCTATGCTAAAATTCTTTTTAACTTTTCGTTCTCTCCTGCTAAACAATATGCACCCCAGATGGACTACTCTCACTTCTCCCTACTCCCCCCCCCCCCCTCCCCAAAAAAAAAAAAAAAAGCCTTCCCCCCTTTCGCCGTCCATTTTACCAGACATAGTCTTAGTGCATCTTTGGGTGTTGTTACCATATCATATAAATATCTTCTTTTCATTGGTAATAAGAAAAAAAATTACGCTAAATACATAACCCTATGATTGTATTCTTCTTCAACAAGGTGAACCTAAATCTTAGAAACTATTCTTCTTTTATCCTTTTAGATGGGGGCAGTTTGAGGTGAATAAGAGAAGAAAACATGCTGTTTTATTTTATGCACTTATTTCAATTATTCTTTGTATGTGTAATTTCATTATTGTTCCCATCTTTGCAGTGAACATCCGACTGTTGATGGATTCAAGTGTCTATTCACCATAAATGGGTTCTCACGTGCTCGTCTTCAAGCTCACTTCCCACCAGTTTTACTGGTAGAGAATCAACGTACATGCAGATTCAAAGGTTTGATATGCTCAACAATCAATATTTTCTTTTGTATGTCTTCTGCAGGTTAAAGAACCCAAAGTTTATATTCATGGAAACATACTAAACAAAGATGTCATGGATAGAAATTGGCCAGGGTGCTGGTGACTATATGAGGTAAAGTCCAGTATCGTGAACTTGAAACCAAGTATTATATAAATTGCATTTGCACTTTTCAAAGCTTTTTTCTGGGCAGTTGGAACCTTTTGTTTGAAGTTTTCATTTTATGTGAAGGCTGAAGAGTGTAACAAACTGTACCCGATGGAGCTCCTACTTTGTTGAAGATGAAACGGTGGCCAGTTCTGCAATGTTGTTTAACTCGTTTCTTTGTCTAATTTAATTTACGTTCTTAGAATACCAAGTAAGAGCATACCCAGTTTTCAGACCAATTTTGACTTGATTAAAACACAAGTGTCATATTTTTAGTAGGACACCTATTTTTATTTATATGGATCCAAGCAAAAGATTGTACTGAGATCCAAAATATTCGCATTTCCAACCCCATACAGCAAGCGGTAGCTTTCATCCAAATGTGGATGGGTTTGGCTCTACATCCGATAATGCAATGATGCTTTTAAGCCAAACTAGATTCAGTTTTTATGGCATCAACAAGTCTATAGACACAAGGAGTGATAGAATTTTTGGGATGTAATTCTAAACATTGCCAATTATAAACTCAATTTACACCTAGAAATATTTTTTCTTTCCTGTCATCAAGAGCTAGAGCCTTATGTACTACAACAAGGAATATAAAGAAAGAAGGGGCAAAAAGACAAAAGAAAGACTGAAACACTTGGGGAGTTTGTTTACTGAAAAGGTAGAGTTGGTCCATGTTGAGATTGGCTGTATAGCTGCAGGTCCAACAAATGACGCTTGAATGGCAGTTCATTGTTGGCGTGGTCAATTTGTATTCAATATAACCAAGATGTTATTGGTCAGTTCCTCTGTTCCTAGTCATGCCTTGACCTTTTCAAAGTCGTGCCCGACTCCCTTCCTAGAAGGAGGAGCTAGCTAGTTCATATATCAAATTTCATCTCATCTTTTATACTAGAGAGCATTAAGAGGCTTTTTGAAAAGAACATTCTCACATTCTTTCCTCAAGGTCCGAGCATCATGGCATCGTATCATTCGTATGGAACCATGCAAAGGCCAGCTACCTCCTCAACAGCACCCTTAAAGGCTGATCAGCCTGACGATTCGAAGGACTCGACGCGAAAGAGGCACGACGACTTCAAGCTCCTATGCCCTTTCAACATCCCCTTAAGCCCTGAAGCCGCGGCCGTCAGAATTATCAGAAACTTGGGAGATTTTGGACTGTACTACACGCTCTTTGTATGGATTATACTGTTCATAAGTCTTGTGCCAAAGCGCAAGGTTTCTTTAATTTTCTTGGTGGCTATGACGGTTGTGACATGCTTATACCTATTACTGCTACGTGCGCTGCCCAACTCTGTTGTGCTGCATAGAGTTATTGACAAACGATTGGTGCTAGCTTTGCTAGCCATCGTGACCGGGGTTGAGCTCATCCTGACACGCTCAGCCATCCATCTTCTTGTTACTTTAGCCTGTGGAATACCCATCATTTTGGTTCATGCAGTTTTGCGGGTGAGAGTTGATCTTTTTGTGGGCGAGGAGGCTTGTGCTGCTGGGGAATTGGTTCCCCTGGTGGCCATGAAAACTGGTGATGTTGAGTCTCCAGCTTCTGTGTGATGGAAATTGAAAGGACTGTATGAAAAGATATTTAGAGACTTTCTTGGATGTTTTGGACCAAAGAGGTTATTTTTGTTTTTTGGTTTTTTGTTGTTTTCCTTGATAGATGGGAGAATTTACAGTCCACAATTCAAACCGATCATAAATTTCTCAGTTGATTGAAAGATCCCTCCAATCTCTACCAAATGACATCTCTTGAAAAGCTAAGAATCTCATGAACAGAAAGAAATATTTATTTTTCTCATTCGATTTGAAGAAATAGAAGAAGGTTATGCCAGAACCGTCTGCATTATGCACGGTGAATCAGCAATATCCACACACCTATTGGTATGATAATTCGTTTGTATTTTCACAGAAAATCATTTTCTTGGATGTTTTCAAACACATAGTGGTAGCGGTTTTATTGTTATTGTTTTCACAATTCCTCTCAACTCATTTCATCTAATCATTATAATTTTTTTAAATTCTCAAATAAAATAAAATAAACAATTTAACTTTTTTAAATCTTAAAACAAAAATAATATTAAAAACATATATTTTAATAATATTTTATTCAACTTTTAACTTTAATCTCAATTCATCTAATTTCATATCATCTCATCTGCGAAAACAAACTAGCAATCCGACTAAACTGGTGTAATGCTCATTGTGCCCCTGAATAATTAAGGCAAAACGTGAAGCGTTTGTTTTTTTACAAATTTTTAAATATTATTATTTTAAGTTAAAAGGGAAAGAAAGTAACTTCCTTAACTATCATTAAAATATTTATCCTTATTTTACAAACATATAATATTTTTTATTTTTCCGTTTAATTATATAATTATATTGTTTTCTTATATAACACTAAAAATAACATACATGATTAGATGAGAAATGAGAGACTTCTTTAATAAAAGTTTGCTTAGTCCAAGCTATAAAATTTTGAGAATTATACAATCTACTACATTTAAATAGTAGAATTACATAGATAAAAAAAATGAAGTAAAATTAAGATTTTAAAATTTATATTTTAAATAAAACTATACCATGTAATAGTATATTCTAAATAAATATAGATAGAAGTCACTGTTAGAAGTAATTATTTTACATATATGATGTGGCATCATCTAGATCACATATCTCTCAAGTCTAAAATAAAAAAATAAAGCTAGATTATATATCTCTTAAATCTAAAATAAAAAAATTAAAAATTAAAAGTAGTTATATAATAAATATAAAGTATATATTATTACAGTAACTTCTCTGGCATTGGTCATTCAAAGAACTCGCAAGTGAAATGTAACAAGGGACTATGTTTCTTGTCCTGGGAAAAAACAAATTTGAGAAGTCCCTTGTTTGTTCCCAGGGCAAAGACCGACCCAGAAAATCAAATCCTCTCTTCACTCTTTCATAACATTGCACTTACATAAACATTCCAAAATCCCAACAAAAAAATGATTCTCAAACCCTATTTTCACCACTACAACGCTTCCCTCTCATCATCCCTCTCCTACTCCCGACCACTGCCATGCAGGGTTCCCACTTTGAGACTACCCAAAGATGCAAATTACCGGGGCGTGTCCATCCCCGTCACCTGCTCAACCTCAAGATTCCGCAGATATGGGACCGTGGACTTTGAGCGCATACCCACGGTGAAATGGAACGCCATATACAATAGCATATCGCTGATGGAAAACCCTGAGCTGGGCTCTGCGAGCGTTCTGAACCAGTGGGAGAAAGAGGGCAGGAAACTCTCAAAATGGGAGCTTTGTAGGGTGGTTAAGGAGTTGAGGAAGTACAAGAAGCACAAGCAAGCTCTTGAGGTTGAAAAAAATTATAGAAAACAATGATACCCTTTTTTTATTTAACGTGTTTGGTCTGTTTTACTGAACGGGCAGTGCTATTTTTCGGCCGAAAAGCCAAGCTCTTGGGTTATAACTGAGAAAAAGAATATGTTTTTGGTGTTTAGTGATTCTTTAGGTATTTGCTAAATGGGTAAGTGATATTTTTCTATATTAATTGGATAAATTGACTGGTTCGGTTAATGGGACAGCGTTGTTTTGTTGCATGTTTGTTCTCTATTTTGCTATGATCTTTCTGTTGAGCAAAAATCTGATTTCGTATTTGATATTGCATCTGATATATCAGTGTGTTTTGCCTAATGGGTATCCGTTGCTATTGGTGGAATTCCTTATAAATGATGTGCTGGTTCGATGGGATTGCGAGTTTGTGCATCATTTATGTTTCTTACTCTTTAGGTAAAAGCTACTTAATTGGTTATTTGGGGCTATGTTAACAAGCTCTGTAGATTTATCAGAAGTCAAGGAGAAGCCAGATGCGTTATTAACAAGTTTTGTATATTTGCAGTCTTATTCCACGCAAAAAAAAGAAAAGAAAAAAAAAAAGAAAAAAAAGAAAAGAAAGGATTTTGGCCAAATATTACAAATGATAATGTTCTCCAGTAGAGGCACAAAAAAATTCTCCTTGATCACTATTTTATGTAATGGATCACCTGTTTCTTGGTCTTCCAATAAATAGTGTACGTAGATGTTCTTGCATCAGATAGCAATTTTATATGCTCATCGGGGACCATCATTTTTATTTGGCTGCATTTCTTATTTGGCTTTCCTGTAAATCAAAGAATGAAGAGCATTTATTCTGCTGGGTTTTTCTGTTCAGAAGTTGCTTCATATTGGATTAGGTGGTAAAGTTTATTTGACTACATGCTAGAGTTATCATAAATGAGCATTTAGTTGAACTAATTCATTCTCTAAAGTCGCATGATAAGGTTTTCATTAGTTGTGCCGGATTTTTCTGTTCACAAGCTTCAATTTATTTGATGAGGGCATGAACTTCTAATTATTTATATGAATGGGTTGGTACACAGGCTATGCCTATTTCATTCGTATTAATATAATTACTTTTACTTATAAAGAAAAAAAAGTTATATGAATGGGTTGGTAGTAAGCGTAAATCATTAAAATAGTTCATTCTATGCATGTGACCTCTTGGAAGTTTCTGTTAATTGAATGCTGAGCCTTGAGGCATTGAGTTATGGCTCTTTTGTCCTTTTCGTTGATGAGCCATGTCAGGATACCTTATTTTTATCTTTTAGATGATATTAACCCCTAGGGGTTGGCTCAAGTGATAGGCATTGGGCTTGGGGGTATGCTCCCCCCAGATCTAAGGTTCAAATCCTATTGGGTGCAAAAAATCTCTGTGCATGATTGGATTAGGGGATTTTCCCCTTGAATTACCCTAGGTGCACTTGCAGAAAACTCATTGCTGAGAACCTGTGCACCCCTAGGATTAGTTGGGACGTTGTTCCCGGACACCCAATATCAAAAAATCTTTTGGATGATATGCCTTGTCTTGCATTATTCTCAGTTTTGAACTTTTATGATTTTCAGGTGTATGATTGGATGAATGACAGAGGAGAGAGGTTTATATTATCCACTAGTGATGCTGCAATTCAGTTAGATCTTATTGCCAAGGTTCATGGAGTTTCTGGTGCTGAAGATTATTTCATGAAGCTGCCAGATTCTTTGAAGGACAGGAGGATCTACGGAGCTCTTCTCAATGTGTATGTGAGGGCTACAATGAGAGAAGAGGCAGAATCGTTACTTGACAAAATGAGAATTAAAGATTATGCCACGCATTCACTTCCTTTCAATGTGATGATGACTCTCTATATGAAC
Source organism: Juglans microcarpa x Juglans regia (assembly GCF_004785595.1). NCBI lineage: Eukaryota > Viridiplantae > Streptophyta > Magnoliopsida > Fagales > Juglandaceae > Juglans > Juglans microcarpa x Juglans regia. The sequence continues at coordinate 2,000,231 of NC_054606.1, read as the reverse complement.
CTCAAGGAGTATGATAAAGTTGAGTCGATGGTTTCAGAAATGGTAGAGAAAAGCATACCGCTAGATATATATTCGTATAGTATTTGGCTATCATCTCGTGGATCACAAGGATCTGCAGAAAAGATGGAAGAAATATTTGAACAGATGAAACTGGACAGAACCATTAATCCCAACTGGAGTACATTCAGCACAATGGCTACAATGTACATTAAGATGGGGCAGTTTGATAAAGCTGAAGATTGCTTGAAGCAGGTGGAGAGTAGGATAAAAGGCCGGAATCGGATACCTTATCATTATCTCATAAGTCTTTATGGTAATGTTGGTAACAAAGAAGAGGCTTATCGTGTGTGGAAAGTTTACAAAACAAGTTTTCCAATTATTCCAAATTTGGGATACCATGTTATAATATCAACTCTTGTTAGGCTAGGTGATATCAAAAGGGCAGAAAAAATTTACGAGGAATGGTTACAGGTGAAATCATCTTTTGACCCTAGAATTGGAAATCTTCTCATGGGTTGGTATGTTAGGGAAGGAAGTTTGGATAAAGCTGAGAGTTTCTTCAACCATATGATCGAAGTCGGAGGAAAGCCAAATTCAAGTACATGGGAGATTCTTGTTGAGAGGCACATGGGAGAGAAGAGGATTTCGGAGGCTTTATCCTGCTGGAAAGAAGCTTTTATGGCTGCACGATCAAAGAGTTGGAGGCCAAAGCCTGTCAATGTGTCTGCCTTCTTTAAGCTCTGCGAAGAAAAAGATGACACAGAAAGCAAGGAGGTTTTGGTTGGACTATTGAGGCAATCAAGATATCTTGAAGATGAAGCATATGCATCACTCATTGGTTTATCACTTGGAGACAGCGGGGGCAGATAAGGATGGGTCTGAAGTGCTTCCCAACCAATTTTAGAGTCGCCTGTGATACTTCTGGTTCTGTTATCTACGTAAGGTGCAGGGAAGTTCTTACTGGGGATAGGTATGCATCACTCATTGGGTTATCACTTGGAGACCAAAAGATCCCTTATGTATTGACTCTTCATGTAATTCTCAGCACTTTGTTACGAATTAAACTGACGAGAGAAAGAAGCTTCTAAGCTAGAGGAAATGTGAAACAACAAAAAAGAAAAGGAATATGTTAAGAGCTAGCTTTACTTTTAATTAATTTCATTTCTCGAGACTTTTCGTTGAGATTCCTCTTCTTCGATCTTCTTTTTTTCTGAAAATAATTTTGGTAGACATGTTATATACACACACACAAGTCCCTTGTAATTTCGGTCAGTCATCCGATCATAGTTTTGATGTGAAAATCTCTTGTTCTTCTGTTTTCAAGCCTATTTTTCCTTGTTCTTCCAATGTATTATCATGATCCGGAAATCTGATTCCTAACGGATGAGTGTAAGCGCGAGGAGTCTGATTAATTTGAAGTTTATGGGGTGGATTAATGGAGGTGATCACAGGGGGAGAGGGATATGGAGGAAGATCATTATGATCAGGGTGGACGCATACAGAGCTAGAAGGCAATAAATTTACTGATGGCTTAGCAAATTTAGGTTCTGATGGTTCTTCTGCATTTTACTCCTCTATTGATCAGATTCCTAAGCAACTAATTAATTGGTCATTACATTTAGCTATAGTTTTGAGATTTTAGCTGAAGAATACTATTTAGCAAACTTGAGGCTTTTGTGGCCGCATAAATCTATTCGCTAAATTTCTTAACTCATTTTATTTCATCATATTTAATTATTATAATTTTTTTAAATTCTCACACAAAATAAAATAAATAATTCAACTTTTTTAAATCTTAAAACAAAAATAATATTAAAAGAATATATTTTAACAATATTTATTCAATTTTTAATTTTTATCTTATCTCATCTATGAAAACAAATGAGGCAAGACAAAACTTAACTGATAAAACATAAAGATGAAAGTTTTTGTGAGGGAACAAAAGCGGCTAAGCTCAGTTTGGATTGGGAAACACTCTCAATCTATCTCATTTCATCTCATCTCACCATTACAACTTTTACAAATTCTAAAATAATAATAATATTAAAAAATACTATTCTAACAATATTTTATTTAACTTTTAACTTTTATCTTAACTCACTATCTAAACCTTACCTAATAGAGAATTAAATGCTTGAGATTGAGAAGAAATAGAAGAGTATTAGATTTAGAAATAAAGACACAAAACTCCTCCAAATTGATGAAAACAAAAGAGAGAAAGATAAGAAGAGTACACACGAATTCAACGCTAAAAAACTTCATCAGAATCCTGGGCATCAACAACCCGCGGGTGAGTCCTCAGCTGCAGATGATTTCTTTAATAAGTACTTGATAAAGATTCGAATACAAAACCTCATTGCAAAAGGCACAGCAGCTGCGATCAGAATATAGCGAAACTTCATCGATTCCTTGGGCGTGACAGCGAATACAGCAGACCCATATGTTACAATCATTGAAGCCGTGGCAACCACCACTTCGAGATGAAAAGGGAATCTGTATGTTAGGGACATTATGACCAAGACTGAAGCTGAAAATGCCAAAGAGTTGGAAATCAAGAAAATATAATAAGCTTGTTTTTCAGATGCATAAATGGCTCTCCCCGCTTTGTGTCCATCTTTGTTATCTTGCCAAACTCCCCCAGGAGGGTTGACCCCAGCTTGAAAGGTCACTGCAGCAATCAGAGTGGCAACTATTAAGAGAACGTTCCAAGCATCTCCTGGAGAGTCTCTGCCTTCCTCAAACTGGAAGTACCTGAACGAGCTCTTGCTCCTTACAGTGCTTTTTTTGGATTGATTATCCATTTTTTTTGTCTGTCGAAGCAATGATATATGGTTTGCTTTTAAATGATTCGACGGATGAGTCTTGTTCATCATTGATCTGCTGCTTTATATAATATTATAAGTTCAATCTTACCAGTAACACACGAGGCAGAGATAAGGCTCAATGCTTCGTCGTTATGGGCGATAACTTTTATGGCTAAGAAATTAGAAGGGTAAGGCCGGCCGAGGAAAAAAACAAATTATATGGAACGCCGTTCCCTGAAGAAGGTGGGGATTCCGGGGACTTGAGAGTTAAAAGACCTTGTAATTAATCTTGTTGTTGCCAGTAGTTATATATATGTATATATCTGTGTGTGGAGAGAGAGAGAGAGAGAGAGAAGATCGAACTGATGACATTGGTGGAAAATAATTATCTAGGTGAACACATGATCAAATTAAGGAGAAAAACACACATCATTGTGCTACATCATTAGTTTATTTGTCATGCAATTTGGTAAGAGAAAGCTAGGAATCATATTAATTTATTGACAACAAGTCGGCAGTTTCATCGGGAAAAGATCTGGTCTTCTATGATCGGACTCTGCGTAGCTATAACAAACACTTTTGTAGATTTTTTTTTTTTTTTTTTATGGTTAAAACATTTCTTTATATAATAACAAGCTTATTAAATGTGATTTATTTTCATCAAGCTCATGTTCATGTACTGAGGAAATATCAGTACTATCGATCATGCACGTACAATTACTTCATAAATGCATTTCTTCCTAAACTCATACGCATGAACTTTTGGGGAGGGAAGGGAGTACTAAAGCTGGCCAGTTATTGATTAATGCTACGTATAGTCGTGGAGTATACAAGCGCCGTATAACTATTTTGAAAATTTTAATTTTTTTTTTATGTGAATCATGTATTTATTCATTTTTTTAAAAATGATTACACGACGTTTACATACTCACAACTGCAACTATCATTTCTATGTAAACTTGATTAGTTATTCACTTGAAGTCGAAGATATTATGTACAAAAAGGCTCTGCCTAGCTACCATGACGATTAGGCCAGTTATCTGTTTGTTGTTACTCATGCATGGACACTACCAAACATCAGAGAACCAATATAAAAGAACCACTTAACTATCATTTTCTTTTCTTTTTCTTTTTCCTGCATCCAGGGCACGTTTACAAAGACTCGAATCAACTTGCCCATGTTGATGTACCTCATGTCATAAGGAAAAGACGTTTACCCAAATATATATCGTCACACCTCTATACGACATAGATCACAGCTATTTGAAACTTATTTTTCCAGATGTCGTTGGTTCTTGATTCTTCTATCATTCACAAACAACACCATGAGACCAAGACTATATACAAAGGTCTTGAGGCCCCGGAGTCCCTACTTTTTTCTGAAAAAGGCATTCAATATAATTTCTTTTCGCGTCCACTTTGCCCCGCTAATGTCTTAGCCACAAAAGACGTGGCCCATATAGTTAAAGCTTCCTAGTGCCGCCACCGATCTTTCTGAAAAGATAGGAGTTAAACACAAAAGCAGCAAATATATAAATGAAGAACAGACTCATCCGTGGAATCATTTTAAAAGCAAACCACATATCAGTGCTTAATTTTGACAGGGAAAAAAAATGGATAATCAATCCAAAACCACTACAAGGAGCAAGAGCTCGTTCAGGCACTTTCAATATGAGGAAGACAGGGACTCACCAGGAGATGCTCGGAACGTTCTCATAGTAGTTGCCACGCTGATTGCTGCAGTAGCCTTTCAAGCTGGGGTGAACCCTCCTGGGGGAGTTTGGCAGGATGATAAAGATGGACACAAAGCTGGGAGGGCCATTTATGCAACTGAAAAAGAAGCTTATTATGTTTTCTTGATTTCAAACACTTTGGCCTTTTCAGCTTCACTCTTGGTCATCGTGTACTTAACATACAGGTTTCCTTTCCATCTTGAAGTGTTGATTGCCACGGCGTCTATGATTGTAACATACGGGTCTGCTGTATTCGCTGTCACTCCCAAGGACTCCGTGAGGTTTCGCTATATTCTGATCGCTGCTGCTGTTCCTTTTGCAATGAGGCTTTTGATCCGAGTGTTCGTCAAGTTTAGAAGCTGTTCAGGACGTTTAGATAGATTTTCAGGATCGATCTCGGGTTTGTTGATGTCATTACAAGAAAATGTTTATTTGTGATCAATTATTTCCAACAAAAATAATTATTTCCTGTAAAAATAAATCTACTTTTGTCTCAAATAGTCGTTATCATCCCAAATGATCTGTGCTTGCTTTTTTTGTAGTGTGTCCAGGCTTTATGAAGCGTATATATTCGTGTCTTCTCTCTCTGTGTTCTTGTTTGGAGGAGTTTAGTACGAGTCCTGTGATTATCAAATTAGTATTATAGCTACGTATTGTTCATGTTGATTAGCCACTCGTATCATGTCCGTGTAATGTTTAATAAAATTTGATTACATGTATCTTTCTGTAATATATGGATCCTATATGTATTAAGGCCAAGATCCACATTGTCTATCAACAGCAATTAATACTGAGAATCCACAAATATTTTCTCGACGGAGGATGGTTCCTTGCACATCATTCGATTTTTAATTACAGGGATGCAAATGACATAAGATAACCCAATAGTCCTAGCAGTAGATGATGGATACTAGGCACTGTGCATTAGGGGTGTGCAAAATTCCGAGAATTCCGACTCCGTCCGACCTCCGCTCCGACGCCGACTCCGACGGAGTCGGAGTTGTCGGAATTCGGAGTCGGAATTCAGAACTACTCCGACTAGTGATTCGGAAGCGGAGTCGGAGTCGGAGCTCCATGTAGCTCCGACTCCGACTCCGAATTTTTTTTTAAACCCAGCTGTAAAACGACGTCGTTTTAAACTGGGTTTAAAAAAAAATTATTGAACGACACCGTTCCACTTAATATGGAACGGCGTCGTTTCATATGTCTTCCTAAGGAAGCCTCATGAGCCTCATACGTTCCCCTTCCCCCCCCTTCTTCTTCCTTCTCCAGTTCTTCTTCTTCTTCCTTCTCCCTTCTCTCTCGCGTCTCCCGTCCCAGTGACTGAACCATCCCTTCTCTCTCGCGTCTTCTGTCCTAGTGCCAGCGTGCCGCCGTTCGTCGTTGCTCCTCCGTGCCGCCGTTCCTCGTTGCTCCTCTATTCAGCTTCCACCTACGGTGAGCCCTAAATTTAATTCAAGCACGTCTCTTATGAATTGGAGCCAGTAGTTGTGATTCTTGTGAATTGGTTGTATTGAATATTCAATATAGTCCCAACACGGCGCTCAAAACCCTGAATTTTACATTGTATTGCAGACTTGCGCTCGAGCGAGGTGTCGAGCGCAAGTCGAGCGCACGTTGTATTGAACATTGGCTCGAGCGCCACGTCGAGCGCAAGTCGAGCGCATCCTCTCTGGATGGGTTCTGCTCGAGTGCCAAGTCGAGCGTATTTCGAGCGAACCTCTCTGGATGGATTCTGCTCGAGCGCCATGTCGAGCTCAAGTCGAGCGAACCTCTCTGTATGGGTTCTGCTCGAGCGCCACGTCGAGCGCATTTCGAGCGAACCTCTCTGGATGGATTCTGCTCGAGCGCCATGTCGAGCGCACGTCGAGCGAACCTCTCTGGATGGATTCTGCTCGAGCGCCATGTCGAGCGCATTTCGAGCGAACCTCTCTGGATGGATTCTGCTCGAGTGCCACGTCGAGCGCACGTCGAGCGGACCTCTCTGGATGGGTTCCGCTCGAGCGAACGTCGAGCGCACGTCGAGCGAACCTCTCTGGATGGGTTCCGCTGAGTCGAGCGCAAGTCAACCGAACCTCGATGTAATAATACATCGATACAATAATATATTATGATACAATAATACATGTCCTATTGTATAATACAATAGCCTAGTTTATTTTTAAACTAATTTTTTGCTTCTAATTTAATTTTTTCAGCTTCATTGATTGTGATATGGATCCTAGACATAGTGGAGATGATCGTCCACAAAGGAATGTGGCGGATGCCAATGCTACAACTCCTACACCGGTGGGTACTTCCACCCCTAGAGCCACATCTAGGGCAGCTACATCTAGAGCAGCTACATCTTGTGCGAGTAGTCGACTCCCACTCCCAGTTGATATAGAGAATGAGGATATGTTCAACGAAGAGGAGGAGATGCCCATTGAGCAAGATCAACCACCACGACCTTCTAAAAAGAGGTCGTGGACATGGGAGCATTTCACCAAAATTCCTGGTGAAATTGCGAACCCAGTAGCAAGATGTCATTACTGTGGATCACTTTGTGGATGCCATTCGAAGAAGCAAGGTACCAGTGTGTTAATAGCACATCTAAATGGTTGTCAACGATATAAGATAGCGAAGGGATTGCAAGCCACTGATCAGACCAACCTCAGTTACCAAACTTCTACAGCCACTGATGGTACACAGACTAAGAAATTGGTCATCCCTCAATACAGTGAGAAGATGTTGAGGGACATGCTTGCAGAGATGATAATTACTGATGAGATGCCATTTACCACAGTCGAGAAAATAGGCTTTCGAAAGTTTCTAAATTTTGTTGAGCCACGATTTCCCATTCCATCACGGTATACAGTGATGCGAGATTGTATGAAGAGACATGCGAAGGACAAGGAGGAGATGAGGAAGATGTTTATTACCACTGGCCAGAGAGTGTCTTTTACGACTGACACATGGACTTCCATACAGAACGTCTGCTACATGTGTATCACAGCACACTACATTGACAGTGAATGGATTTTGCATAAAAAAATTATTGGTTTTAAAGAAATTGTGGATCATAAAAGTGCATCCATTGGGGCGAAGATGGATGATTGTTTAAAGGACTGGGGAATTCGAAAAGTGCTGTGTATTACAGTTGACAATGCCAGTGCGAATGAAACAGCAATTGATTGGTTTAAGCGGAACACGACGGTGAGAGATGATGTCATTCGGGCCCACGAGTTTATTCACGTTCGATGTTGTGCTCATATCATTAACATCATAGTTGTTGAGGGATTAAAAGAGGTTCATGATTCCATAACCCGAGTCCGCAACATTGTACGATATGTGAGGGATTCCCCTCAAAGGCTTGCCAAGTTTAAGGCAATAGCAGAAGATCTGAAAATTGAATGTTCTAGTATGCTGTGCTTGGACGTTCCGACTCGATGGAATTCTACATACATGATGTTGGATGTGGCACAGAAGTACCAAAAAGCATTCGAGCGGATGGAGGTCGAGGATGGGGGCCTGAGGTATGCTTTGTTGGAGCCAGCAGGACAGGGGCTCGGTGCGCCGGACGCACATGATTGGACCAGTGTGAGTTATTTTGTTGAATTTTTAAGAACTTTTTATGAGATAACCATGCGGCTATCTGGATCCAAATATACGACTGCGAACTCATTTTTCAACGAGCTCTCGGAGCTTCACTTCCAGTTGGAAAATAGTTGTACTGACTCTGCTGGATTGTTATCTGCTATGGCTACGAGGATGAAGATCAAATATGATAAATATTGGGGGAATATTGAGAAGATAAATAGATTGCTATTTGTAGCTGTGATCTTTGACCCCCGAGTTAAGTTGGCCGTTCTAGAATTTTGGGTAAATTCCGTCCTCGGGGCAGTGAAGGCTGCAGAGTTTATTAAATTGCTAAAAAGTGATGTTGATGACTTATATCATCACTACAGTACTAGTGCTCAGCCTTCATCCGCAGTTGGTAGCTCCTCACATTCGAGGCCGACAGGATTGACAGTTTCCTCAGGTGATATTGACCCATCTGTAGGGGTTAGAGGCAATCGTATTATACAGCAGTATCATCAACTCATGTCAACAAGGAATATTATGCATTGTATATCTGAGGTTGAACGATATTTTATGGAAGCTGTCGAGGCACCTAGTGATGTATTTCAGTTATTAACTTGGTGGAAAGTTAATTCCACCAAGTATCCAGTCCTTTCCCGTGTGGCCCGAGATGTGCTAGACATTCATGTCACTACAGTTGCCTCAGAGTCGGCATTTAGCACTGGAGGTCGCGTGTTGGATGCTTATCGGAGTTCATTGTCACCGTCAACCGTAGAGGCCCTCGTTTGCACACAGAATTGGATAAGTGAAACGCCTATTGGACTAGATACCGTTGGCGTTGATGCCGAGAGCTATAGGCTTGAATCGGGTAAGTTTATATGCTTTTAAATGATGATTTAATTATTTTTAATGTTTCTAACTTCTAATTTTTATGATTTTATAGATCTAATTGTGAACCCTAACATAATTACCGATGATTGAGAGTCTGGAACGGACGCTACTTGAGAGTTGGGATGGAGTTGGGAGAACCTCCTTTCTTGGTAAGAATCAAATTATTCTTTTACCGTATTTAATTTTTTATTATCAATTTTTTTTCATCTATTGATTGCTACTTTCTATCTTCATTTCAGGCATGACCAATGGAACAAAAATTATTTGACTGAAATCCGTGTTTAATCGAATTGTAGTTATATTTCAAATTATAGTCATATTGTTATTACGTTAATAATGAGACTGTTATAACTTATGGCTACATCATACATGTTATTTACTTTTTAAACTATTTATATAGTTATATTTATGTAGTCATATCCCGAGCAAAGACGTGAGATAAGTACTCTTTATTCTATAATTTCTATTAGTACTTATTCATCCTCTCTCAAACGTTTAGAATTTATTATCCAACTGAAATTAATCGAATTATAGAAATTCGTACCATCATTCTTTTTTATAAAATTTTAAATTTATGTAATTTTCAACTCATGAGTCATGAGCACTTTTAATGCTAAATTTCAGGCGGATATAAAACAAATTAAAGATATAATCAAAATTCAGTTACAAAATCAGAACGAATATTTAAATTATTGAAAACTCTTGAATAAACCAAATATTTGTAGATCGTTTCACTTTAAAAAAATATATATATGTTGCTCACTATCTGAAACGAAATTGAACAATAAAATTTAAATAATAATAAAAAAAAAAACAAAATTTTGTGAGGAGTTCGGAAATTATGTTCGGAGTCGAAGCTCCGACCTCCGTTCGGAGTTCCGATCGGAGTTCGGAGCTCCGACCTCCGATCGGAATCGGACTCCGACTACCTTCGGAGTCGGAGTCGGAGGGAAAATCCGCCTCCGACTTGAGTCGGAGTTGGAGGTCGGAAATGACATCTCCGACTCCGTCGGAGTCGGAGCCCCTACTGTGCATACTGACCTGATCCATTTCCACAACCTCATAATTACATGTGAATGACTCGCTCCTTAGATAACCTGTGGGCAGCCTAATCAAACACATTTCACATCTCAAACTTGTAGACAGCATAGCAATTGATTAGAGGCTTCTATTAATTGCCCAAATCTACACCGGGCAGACTAATTGCCCAAAATCCCAACAAAAACGAATTGTAGTTAATGCTCCCCGTCATCAATACCATGTGCGAGCATGGTATGGTCAGGGAGATGTTTGCTAATCAACAGCCACATCTCATTTAACTTTCATTGTGCCTACCGTGAAGGGAGTAATTCCTTTGGGCCAGACCAGGAGAAAAGCGCAAGTCAAAATCCAGATGTGAGTTATGGGCAAGGCCGAGTGGGCTAGGAAGGATTGGGTCGGATCCAGGGCTTGAGATCTAGGCTGGACCATGCACACATCAAAAGTTCAGCTAGAAGACATAAGAAAGACTTAAAGAAGGAATGTCGCATTCAATACAACCTAGGGATGTCCAGGATAATTCACACCATGCATTAATGAAACAGAAGACACTTAAGGAAGAAGGCTCGCCACATTCAATACAAGGAAATGAAGCTTAGGGAAAAAGGCACGCTGCATTAATGAGATGGGGGAAACTTAGAGAAGAAAAACATGCCGCATTCAATGCAACCAAGAGCTCAGAACACCCACATCAAACCTAAGTACCTTATAGCCCGGCGAGTAGGCAGCATGAACACACGATCTCCTATAGAGCAACACTCCGCTACCATGGAGATCAGGTCGGCAGGCATAAATAAACGCATCCTGCAACCGACAAGAAAGTTAACATCTACACATATCTTTACTATTATTCTCTCTCTTCATGTCTTACATCAAAACTAACTTAAGCATCGGAGATACAATGGACCCCGAGGTCCCTTTCTCCAATGTGCAGGTAATAGTCCGAGTGCTGTCAACATGGAGTCGTCCAAGCTTGAAAAACACGACATCAACCTTTGGAGCTTTTCTCATTTATGTCCACCCATCTGATCTAATTCCTTTCCATTGCTCTCATATTATCGGTTAGGGCTTCTTTTGCACTTGCAACCAATTTAGAGAGGTGTGGAAAAATCTCGTTGGGCCTAGCTCAATCCAGTACACAGATTTCTCTCTCTTTTTTTATTTTTTTTCTCTCTCTTTTTGCTGAAATACACTTGTGAATTTCTCAGTCCAATTCTTGCCCCTTTCCATCCGGCATCCACAGAATCATTTGGAAGGTCCGAATATGGTGAAAACCTACCTTGCAGTGCCCCCCCCCCCCCCCCCCCCCCCAAACGGTCCAACACCAAGGCACCAAGGAAGGTGTCTACATATCCAACAGGCTCCCATGTGCCTAACTGGGCTTGGCCTTTTGAGGATTCTGTGTTGGGCAGAAAAGGACAAGAGAGCAGCAACCCCAAATTGTTTCGGCACTCAAAGCTCCATCCGAAGTTGAAGCCAAACCACAAGTCTATCAACCCCCGTGTAGTTAAAGGAGGAAAACCAACGAATTCCAAACCAAACCTAACGCCCAAACGCCAACCGAACCAGATGGAAGTTTTGGCTGCCGAACATCGGGTGTTGACGGTTCCACCATATAGCATAGCTATCATGCTACTTACCCAACGTTGCTTTCAACCACCCCTTCTCTCTCTCTCTCTCAAAAATGCCACCCAAAAATAAGTCACAGCCACCTACGCCCACCCCGTGCGGTTGATTACATGACACTGTTTGATCGTACGAATGATATCTATCCCATATTTTGTGAAGAAAGACTTTGATGATGATAGTGGCCCCAAAGTCAGAGGTGGACCTATATAGACAGACAGACAGACAGAGAATTGGTGCGGGAGAAGGGTGCGCAGCCTATCACACCCTTCCCCCACGGTGCACGTTAGCCCTCCCCCACCCCCTCCACCTAAGCGGTGGCCTCCTCATCCATCTAGATAGATCTCAAAATCAGCCGCACACTCCTCCCTCCACCTCAATATGTCACCAAACACCACTTTCTTCCTTATCTCCTCCACTCCCTCATCTCCTTCTCCACCCTTGTACCCCACCACAACCTCTCTGCTTTTCCCTCTTTCTATTCTGCGCCACCCACCTTATCCTTCTTCCCCACCCTGATTTCCCAACCACCACCTCTACTTCCATTTCCTCCGCTTTCCAACCTGCGCTGCCTTTCTTATCCTCACCCCTGGATTCTCAATAAGAACGAGAAAAGAACCTTCTTTTCCGTTATCCTCCACCATGGCTTCCTCATCCTCGCCGCCACCCGCAGACGACGCCGCCGCACCCACCACTCCTTCGGGCCCACCCACTGCCGTGGGTATAACGCTGTCGCTACCCGCACCCCCACTGCCTCAATCCGAGACGCAACCGCCCGCATCATCAGCCACCACCGCATCCCGCCGCCTCCCGCCGCCCTGCTGGTCCCACGACGAGACGGTCGCTCTGATCGACTCGTACCGCGACAAGTGGTACTCCCTCCGCCGCGGAAACCTCAAGGCTACCCATTGGCAGGAGGTGGCCGACTCCGTGGCCCGCCGCTGCTCCGCGGCCTCCCCTCCCAAGACCGCCGTCCAGTGCCGTCACAAGATGGAGAAGCTCCGCAAGCGCTACCGTACAGAGCTTCAGCGCGCCCGCTCCATGCCCGTTTCTCGGTTCACCTCCTCCTGGGTCCACTTCAAGCGCATGGACGCCATGGAAAAGGGCCCCTCCTCCGGATCCTCCAAAAAAACGCGTGAACGTGTCCGACAGCGACAACGATAACGACATCGACGCCGAAGATGACGAAGATCAGGATTTGTACGAAGAATTCAAGAATGGAGGAGGTCCCAATATGAGGCATATGAGTAAATTGTATAGGAATAATGGGATTGGGGGTGGCAGCGGTGGTGGTGGGGGTGGTAGTGGAGGAAGTGGGTTTCGGATCAGAATCCCGTCCGGGGTGAGTATAGCGCAGCCCGGGTCGAAATATTTCGGCAAGGCTGAGCACAAGTATAACTCTAATCCTAATTCAACCCCTAACCCTAACCCTAGTTCAAGTTCTGGCGGTAATTTTGGGGCCAGGGTTTTGAGGGAGTGTAATTCGGCAGGGTCGGGGAAGAAGGAGAGGGACCCGGTGACGGAGATGGTGTCGGCGATAAAGGTATTAGGAGACGGGTTTGTGAAGATGGAGCAGATGAAGATGGAGATGGCGAGGGAGATTGAGGCGATGCGGATGGAGATGGAGATGAAGCGTACCGAGATGATCTTGGAGTCGCAGCAGCGGATTGTGGAGGCGTTTGCCAAGGCCTTCTCGGAGAAGAAGAAGAAGAAGGCAAAGCGAATGCCCTCCCCGGAGTCTTAGAATGCCTTTTTGTACTTGGATTTTATGGGTTTCTTGGCCATGTTATTCTCCCAGAAGAAGGGTCTTTGTTTCTGTAATTTTTTCTTCTGTTAGCAATTGAGAATTTGGGAGTGGTTTGGTATCAGACATTCGTGGAGCTTGCTCAGCAGGCCCAGTGACAGAGATGATTTGAGTTTCCTAGTTTAGTCGTCATGTTTTATTTGGCTTATGCCACTTTTCTTAGAATTAGTATAACTATGTGGAACCTAACTAGCTGTAGCTTGATTTTCACTTAAAACGTTGCTTTATTGTCGATTCTGTGTTTTGATTCCTAGCTTATTAGGAACAAGCTGTGTCTGCTTAAATAGTATTTTTTTTTCTAATGCTAGTTCTGCATTTCTAACTTCACTGGGCGATGTTTTATTCTCAGTATTGTTCATTTCTGTGGCGTTACCATGTTTTGTTTCTCTTGATCTGAAGTTGCTAATCTTTTGTTGATTAGTGTGACGCCGTGTTGATTGGTAAAGACTCCTGGACTTGCAATTCCTTTCACATGTTTCTGTAGTTGCTTTCTATGATGATGGAGCCTCAAATTTTCATGGGTGTGTTTGTTAGACTTGAGAGATCTCATGGCTCATAAATCGAATTATATTGCCTGATCGACATGAAAAGATTTGAAAACATGAAAAAGAACATTTGGCTTGATTCGGATCATAGTGTTTAAGCATATATCCATGAGGATTTGGCACCCCGCTGCTCCTGCACATCACATTGCCTCAGAAAAATTTTCCATTACCACCGGATGAGCTTTAGATCTAAGCACCACTTTGGCGATAAAACACTGTAATCTCTATTTCAATCAAGAGCCAACTAATAATGGTGATTGCTGCAGATGCAAGCACTGAACTGGGCAAGTATGTGAAAGCCACTTTCATGTCTTTCCAGTGTAATGTCTGTCTATGAAGCCAAATCTGGATTTCCCAAAGGGTAATATTCAAGGATAAATGGTGTTTCAGGTTGGCTAAAGTCCTCTCCATTAAAGACCGGGTTAACCAAGATCCTCTTCATACTTGTTGTATATGCAATATGCATGCTTTATTGGTTGAGCAGAGAGCTATGTGCCATTGATGAACTGACGAGAAATTCAGTATCATTAGCAGTCGCACTGGGAAAAGTTTTCAACGTCACGTTCGGAACCAAACAATGAGAATTTCAAAGATGGCAGTAGAATATTCATTAAAGGCTCCGAGAAGAACTCAGTTCAATCTAATTTTAAATTGAATTTAACATCTAAGCATCAAACTCTCAAACTATTAAATTCATCTCAACTCAAAACTTCTTTACACATGAGACCTATAATTTTTTTTAATTCAATACTTTTTTACACGCATAACTCATAACCTTTTTTAATTTCTCATAAATATATCTAAATTTATCTTAACATCTAAATATATTTAAACACATCTTAGATGGACCTCATAAAATTTATTTCACCATCTCAATTCATTACTATTTATAAAAAGTTCAATTTGACTTAACATTCAAACGCAACCTAAGTTTACTTAGATGAAAAGGGTGTGTTTCAAATAAAAGAGAGAGAAGTGCTATCGCATGAGGCCTTTACACGAGGTTTCCTAAGGCTTTCCGATATAGGATATTTCAGGAGAAAAATGGCAAAAACAGATGCGGATGGAAATTGAACCCGACGTGAATCGAACACGCAACCTTCTGATCTGGAGTCAGACGCGCTACCATTGCGCCACGGATCCCACCTGCTTTGCTAACATTACAATGTGTTTATTATACTAACGCTATTCTTGGACTTTTTAGCTAATGCGTACTTTTTCAGTTTTAGCTGAACTGCTTCACGTACTCACGATGCATTTAGAGTGTATTTGAATATTGAAATGAGGTGAGTTAAGTTAAATTAAAATGATAAAATATTATTAAAATATTATTTTTTAATATTATTATTATTTTGAGATTTGAAAAAGTTGAATTATTTATTATATTTTGTATTAAAATTTAAAAAAGTTGTAATGATGAGTTGAGATGAATTGAAAATAATTAAGGAACCAAACGAAGCCTTAATATTTCTGAAGAAATAATATCACTTGCTGCTATTAACAATTGAGTAGGCTACCAGCAGCTGACTCGTTTAAATAGTAAAATGAGATAAAATAATTTTAAATAAAATATTATTAGAATATTATTTTTTATAATATTATTATTTTAAAATTTTAAAAACTGAATTATTTATTATATTTTATATAAAAATTTGAAAAAATTATAATAATAAGTTGAGAATATTTTTATATCTAAACAGAAAGGAAAAAATAAGCGATCAAATATTTTCATTTCTTATTTCCCAAGTATGTACAAATTTTAATGGCTAATAATAGTTACAAATCCCACTCTGGAGCTATATAAATTTCCCAGAAATCAAATCCCTTTAAAAAAATTAAAACTTACAAAGGTTCAGTAAATTACTGAGCCCATTAGCGATTTGTTGGAACCATGATTTTTGCCAACCCTTCCAATCTGTATCCATGTTTGTTGAATTTCAGTATCCACTATTTTGTCTTTATTCTTTTGAACATATAGTAAATAATAATATTCTATGACCAACTTGAATTTGAATCTGCCACCACAATTTCATCGAGTTTCAAGATTCAGGACTTATATTGATTCTTCGGACTCCGGACCTCGGGTTTGGTAGGAATCTGTACAATCTTTTCCACAATTTCCGATTTTCCACTCACTGTGATTAGCCAGGCTTATTAAAAATTTTAAAAATTATGGGAAAGAACCAACCACCCATACAACTCCTCTTATCTTTCTCATGGTGGGGTAGGTCTCTCCCCGGAGTATCCTTGAATAAATAATCAAATGAAACCCCACATACATACCTCGTGCAAGGAGCTTTTTGAGTAACAAAACCAAATATTAGAGGTAGCCAAAAATAATAATAGGTGGATGGGAGAGACAGACAGACAGACAGGGCGTTTCATCTTTTATGCAGCTCTTTTTTTTTCACAATATAAAATAATGGGCCAAAATTTCAAGCATTACACTTCATTTTTGCAGAAATTGTTTATAAATTCAGAATACACAATCCAATTGAGAACAAACTCCAGCACCTAAAAGGCAATACGACTTTCAAGGCAACTTGGCTTCTGCTGCCAAAACAAAATTGTGAGCTAAGCAAAACTGGAAACGAGATAAATGTATACTTGAATTCCCACTCAAGTTATTAGAAATGCAAGTGTATCCAACCCAAACCCCTACCGAGTTTTTTCTCAAAATGGGTAAAAAAAAAAAAAAAAAAACCAAGGAGTCGCATAGCTTCAAACCAGTAATGCAGATTTCTAATATTCCTAATGGATAAGTCAAGAATGCTCGATTTGTCCAAAGTGCATAACCATGAACCTCAGTAGGACAAACCTTAATGAAGTGTCAAGTGTGACCAAATACCCACATTTTTCTCCATCAGTATAGCAACAACACTTATCTATGATCCAGATAACAAAATGCCAATGCTTGATTTGTTAAAAAAGCTCAGATTGATGGAAATCACAACACATCAGGATCTCCATCCTCAACTTCTCCATAAACTACACGACTCTAAATACCAATAATTTGGCAGGGGCAAGTTTCCAATGGATCTCTCACAAGGTGAGATATTAATATTCACAAGTGCGAATCAGGACAAAAGACAACTCCATTCACACGGTATATTCAGTTGATATTCCTCAAACAAAAATATATACACTTCATTAAGCACCATCCATTTAAGTTTCATCTTCTACATTTCATTGATTAGGGTCTTCTCAACCAGTCAGGAAGTAGCAATAATCTTCCATAACCAAAGAAATACACAATTCCCAGTCCGTATTAACCAGCGTAAACAAACTGATTTCATTCAAAATCATTTCATTTTTGTCATTTTTTTACTAATAGCACCAGAGCTTATAATACCAACCAAAGAAAATCAAGGCCAACATTCTATGACCACTTACTTTCCCATACTTCATAGGTATTCCAAACAAGCTCAGTATATCTACTACCTTCAAGAAGTAGCCGGTTCACTAACTTTACTATTCAATGAAGGCTGTATTGCTTCAAAAGAGCAAGTGATCCAAAATAACCAGAGTGTCTAGGTAGGAGCCACAACTTTACCAGTGAATTCAATCACAAGAAGATTTCCCAAAATTCCTTGTCCAATTACAGAACCCTCAATCTCATCATTCTGTGTCCAGAAAAACAGATGATGCAGCACACCTCCACATTTGTCCATCCAGTGAAGTCATACAGAAAATAAAATGCGTGATCATACATATAGCATGCTAAGCACACTTCGTCTTCATTTCTGAACAATTAAAAATTTCCTTACAGGCATATATTCCAACTTAGAAAACTAGCACTTCAGTAGATTTCTAAAATGGCTTGAACCAACACAGATCCTTTTTCCCACAAAAATCCCCTCAACATATCAAGGGCTTTTAGACTTGTCACATTCACTCCACTGTAGGCATCATAATGCATAGGCTTCATTTAGTTCACATCCTAGAGCAGCATCTTTGTCATGACGCATCTGTCCATAGACAAATTCACTTGTGACCACACTGCTCCAAGTATTACCAAGCACACCTCTTAGAAGATCAAAGAGATGCCATGCTTCTGGGGTAAAGTGATCTCCAATAAAATAATACTTGGGCATACTGTCTAAAATTCCTCATGTGCTTTACCAAAGGAAACATCAAGAAGATAAATACTTACCTTAATAATATGATCCAGAACTACCAGTTCCCATGTAACTGCTACCACCCATCCCACGACCAGAGTACATTGATGAGTAAGAGCTACCACCAACCTATACACAGGCCAGATATAGAATAATTACACAAAATAAAAAAGATTTAACGCTAAACACTGCCATTCAATTGGAGAAGGTTAGCATACATCACTTCCACGGGACACATAATCACCACCATAGTTTGCCGAGTACATTCCACCAACATCACTACCACTGAAAGAGCCTGGAAAAACAAGCAAAAATTGGAGAACAAGATCACTTCAACAAATGCACAATTGATGGTAAATGCAAGTCAGGTTGCTACCAACACAACACACCTCCATAAGTCATGCCTTGACGACTGCTGCTATAAAGCCCATGTGAATCCTGATTTGAAGCAGAACTTCTGCCACTACCATATCCAAGATTAGATCTCCCAAGCCTACAAACCATAACAACGAAAAGTGCATAAACACAGCAACAAATGGGTTAGAAAATGGGGATAAGTAAAAACTACTTTTATTTCAAAAACAAGAACATACCTATCACCATAAGCATCACCATACTGAGAAGCACCAGTACCATATTCATAGTCTAATCGAGCTCTAGATTGGCGGACACCAGAGTCAGCATAACGCGGGGGTACATCGTCCTAGAATTATAAGAGACAAATCAAATGCACTTTAGAAATTACTCATATATGAAAGAATTGGAAAAACATAATATGGTGTAAAAATAACATTATGGCAAAACTGTATACACAGTCAATACTAACCAGAGCAGCATATGGGCGTTTTGAACCGGACATGGAGTCATAATCACGGGCACGTCCCTCACGGTAACTTGGAGGAGGAGGAGGAGGTCTTTCAAACCTATGGCCATAGCCACCATCCACATAAGCCCTCCTTGGTGCTGGACGTGCTGTACTTCTAGGAACATCAGAGTAACCAGGACCACGGGATGAGTAGTCGTCTCTATATGATTGGCGTCTCTCTGGGATGGCCCTAGGACCATAAATTGCAGCAGCTCTGCTCCTTGGAGGAAGTTCATCACGCCGACCATATTCCCTCTTCAGGCTACTTTTTGGATATGAATTAACTGTCAAGAAAGTGCAAAACTATATATTTATTCATACAGGCAAAAGTGCAGTTCTGCATCCACACAATGCACAAAATTAACCATACCAGGCGCTCTCCTGAAATAGGGCCTAGCTGGAGGAGCCAGGGGCCTGCCTCTTGTCGGAATGGACACAACAGGGCGTCTATCTCTCAATCCACCAGGTCTCTTCATACTGGCAGGTGGGACACGACTTCCAATGCCTCTTACTCCACGCACAGGTAGATTGCGTGGTGTTGGACGACCCCATGAACTCCTCACAACTCGTCCAGCCCCATGACTAGATCGCAGATCTCCGCGACCAACATGCTTTCCTTTGCCTCTCTGAAGTGGTCTTGACAATCTGGCCCTAACTTTAGCCTAAAAGGTGATGACCATAGCTATTACTCAAGCCAAGGCAACTGATGCCAACAAGTATATCATTGAGTAATACTGAAAGCATCTAAAGCTCTTAAGAACCAAGACTAACCTTGCTGTCTCCTTCGCCCAGCTCTGCATTGTTAATACTTTTAGCACATGTCACTGCAGCATCATGAGTGTCAAATGTGACAAAACCAAAGTCCCTTCTCTTGGCAGAAGGCATATTCCGGGCAAGCTCAATCTTTTCAATCTCTCCATATTTCCTAAGAAGCTCTCGAACACGGTCCTCATCCCATGCAGCAGGCAGACCATCCACAAATACAGTTTTAACCTGTAACTTAAAGTATGTCATCAGCAATTCCAAAAATATTCACTAAGCACGTTCAATTGAAATTCCCCTCGGACAAACAAAAAAGAAAGTATAATACCCAATGATATATTCAACAAAAACTAACAAAAAAAAGGCCCTGAAAACACAACTTTTGAGAACTTCAATCCACTTTTTTCAAAGGGATGCTGTATCCCATATATAAACTTAGATTCAGTGACGTTAGAGTAGATTGATGCCCATATCCAAAATCTAATCTCCAAGAACAAATATAACTTTCAAGTACTCAGCAAGATATTACTAGCATCCCTACAAGCTTAACAAGATATATCCAAGACCAACATCACATTTCAAAAAGAGTCAAACCATCAGGAGCTGCAATCACCCTAAAGAATGCAGAAAAGTTGGAGCCAAAAATTACCTGTGCCATAATTTCATCACCAGGGTCAATGAAGGAATCTGCAAAAGAAACCTTTGCAGGCCTATCAACTCCAAACACAACATCTCTTTTCTGAAGGCGCTTAAAGGCATCCATGGCTTCTGAACGAGATGAAAATTCCAAAAATGCAAACCCCCGATTCATTCCCTCATTGTTACTATCTTCAACCAACGTCAAATCCTCAACATTCTCAACTCCATAATGTTTCAACTTCTCTTTCAACTGGAACCAAAGTTGATACCAATTAGTCGGGAATTTAGCAACTCCTACTAAAGACTAGTTAGGTTGATGGTGACATTAAGTGAACCAATATACTTACGGCTTCTTTTGTCCATGTCTTGCATATGTTACCCAGAAAAAGGGTGTCACTGTCTTGGCTTGGAGTAACACCACATTGTTTCCCATTAATCTGGAATTGCAATCATTAACACGTACAATTTACAAGGTGAAGACATATAAGTTCCTATTTCAAACCATGAGAAGATCAAAAATTACCATCGGGTGTTTGAGCTCGGTAACAGCTCGTTTTGCTTGCTCCACAGTTGCAAAACGTAAGAATGCAAAACCCTTGTTCTTCTTAGTCTGAAGATTCATCATCAACCTGACTTCAGTAACCTCACCAACTGCACCGAAAACTTTCCTAAGATCATCCTCAGTTGCAACCTTGTCTAAGCCACCAACAAATACTTCAAACTCTTTACGTTTGCGTCTCTCCTTCACAACTTCGTGGTGCTCCTCTTCATCTGCATCAACCAGTGTTGCATGCTCTTGATCCTCACCAGTATGCTCATCCTCCTCTTCGCCCTCAAGTTCTTCATGAACATCCTCCATTTCCTCCTCAACCATATCACCCTCTTCTTCTTCTTCTTCTTCTTCTTCTTCATCTTCTTCCTCTTCCTCTTCATCAGCATCCTCCTCATGTTCTTCCTCTCCAACATCTCCCACCTCCTGAACATCCTCATGTTCTATTTCCTTCTCATCATAATCAACCCCCCCATATTCTTCAGGGTCATTATCCTCCAGCTCCACCCGTTCATCTTTTTCATATTCATCTACAGACTCCTTCACCTCGTCTTCTTCTGTCATGAAATAAGGGATGATGAACCAGCCAGTCAAAATAGGCTCAAGGAAACTTATAGTGCAAAAGTAACAGAACCCACAACAAGTGTTCATCCTATTACTTATGCAATTCCCATAATTATGACAAGACATGTCTATCAGTATATGATAATGGGATCCTATGTGACTCACACCCTATAATAAATATTTAGCCGTCATCCTAGGCTCCAACAAAAACAAAATTCTCAAGAAGAGGAAAACAATAGCACATGATCTCTCTGTGGTCACTAACTGGATTATCAAAGTCGCAATGTGCATCCAGTGGGAAAAACAACTCGGCCCCTGATCATAACATGTGGATTGAACACCACATGTTCGACCCAATCTGCATGTTCCAACTGAACCAATTCCATAGAGATCCATTCTACCCTTATCACTCTCTTTTTTATGAAGTTTTTTTTTATTGCCACCAGGTGTCTTAAAACAGTGTCCCAACTAATTCCAGAGGTGCACATGCTCTCGGCAAGTAGTTTCGTACAAGTGCACCTCAAGTAATTCAAGGGGAAAAAATCTCCTTCCGATGGCCCTTAGAAATTGTTTACACCCAAGAGGATATAAACCTTTGATCTGGAGGGAGCATAACACCAAGTTTTACCTCATTTTTCAAAGCCTCAAAAGTGATTGTAGTAATGAGTATTTTAAGACGTTCAATTTTATACGCCAAATAAACATAAAATCCAATAAAGATCGCAACTTCCTATTTCATCCATGAGTAAAAACTATATCAACTAAATCGGGCAGCCAACAAAAATATACGTACTATTCAGAAACAAAGTGAGCGGGTTTACCAATAGAAACGCAAAAATAAAAAACCAATACCCAAACAGGGAAAACCGACACTGAGCCTGAAGCAAAGAACCACACAATCAATTCCTCGTAATCTGCCACAGCCCCATAGAGAAAAGGAAAACTTTTGAACAATTCCAACAAGTCCAACACACACACAAGCACACACAACGAATGCATAGAATCTACTTTTTCAATCCAATCCAAAATCAATTTCGATGTCCAAAACAAAACTTACTTTTCACCGTACACAAGCCGTTCGCATCCGCTTTTGCCTCCTGTTCCAGTTTCACGGCAACTGGCTTTTCCAAGACCTTGACTTCCTCTACGATCGGAATCGAGACTTCCTCCACGACCGGAATCGAGACTTCCTCGACCTTCACCGACTCCTCAGCCGCAGCGTCCGGCGGCTGATTCTGAGCCTTCGCGGTCCCTCTGGTGTTTCTTGCCGTTCTCTTCGGCCCCGCCGACGCCGCACCCCTCTTCACCATCCGCGGAGGCATTGTTTCACAATTTAGACGAACAAAGGCTCAAAATTTCAAAGATCGACTCAAAAAAACCTTATTCGACCTCAATAAGAACGCAAGAAAAGCTTAATTTAAAATTGAGATGAGAAATAATCAAAGGCCTAAAAGAAGATCCCAAACTTGAGAGTCAGGACTCAGAATGAAACCCTATAAAGAGAGATAGAGCCCTGAAAAAAGTGATGCGAAATTAGATTAGATTATAGAAAATAGGAGCTTATTTATAAAGAGGAAAAAGCTACTTTTCCGGAGCCACGGGACTTTTTTTTCTTAATACTTAAGAAATTATTTTTTAATAATATTATGATTATTATTTTTTTTAAAATATATGTAAAAATTAAAAATTAAAAAAAATTACAGCCCCACTCACAGTTTCTAGCCACTTACAGTATTAACAGTGTGCTCAATAAAATTAAATTTTAGCTAAAAAAAAATTAAAGTATAACAATGTATTCAATAAATAAATAGTAATTTTAATCTCAGATTATATTATTAGTCAAATTTATTCAGCTAAAGGGATTGGCCAAATATTATTTTTGAACTAATATATTATGTTTCTGTTGCTTGCTTCTCTCCCACACAAGTAGAAATGTATTATTTTTTGGTAAAATTATTCATATCAGCCCATAGCTGCAGCACACCTCATATGCGAGGTGTGCTGCAGTAAAAATAATAATAATAATGTGAGGTGTGCTGCAGCTATAGACTGATGCATAGAATGATTCTATTTTTTGCTATTTACTTCTCTCCCCATACCATTATAATGACTTTTTGAATATGAACTTTCAAAATAATTTATCTATATATTATATATATATATTAAAATTTTAACTACAATTTTCAATTTTGTAACACTTGTTAACTCAACGAATATAATAGAATATATTTAGAGAAAAATTCTTATTAGTTTTCCAAATAACAAAAATTTATAAGTAAAATAAATAAAGGATATACATTAGAATTAAAATAAAAAATTTACAAGAATAAATTATAATTAGAATTAAAATAAATAAATAGTTGAAAATTAATATTTTAATAAAATAGTTAAAAATTTGTTGAATTATTTGATGTTGTTGAAAATGGCTATCTAAATTTGTAAAAGTTAATTTTTTAATTAAATTTTGTCTAAAATTTGTTGAGCGTAAAGGGTGAAGTAGAGTTTATTGGGTGTTCCACTCGGAGATAAGGCTATGCTGTGAGCGGCTATTTTAAAACTTGGCGTGCATCTATTGGTCAATTTTACTAAGAAGAACTGGTCTGCCGCATAAATTGTTGTTCAATGGGTAATGGCATATTTTCTTCATATTATTTTAAAAAATAATTCGATTTTTTTTTTTTAAATATATTGTGGACGTAATCGGAGAGAACCCTTTCCCTTTGTTTAAGTGCAGAAGAACATTCTCAATTTCATTTTATTTACTTGGGGTAGTCTTTTCCATTATATGGACAGATGTTTTTATGGAATTCTTTTTTAAAATAATAATAATAATAATAATCATCCTCAAGAAAGAGGTTCTCGGTCCAGAACAACTGAATAGAATTTAGCAACATTCTCTCTCCAAATCCCTCGGTTTATCTGGATAAATAAATATATAAATATATATATATTTAAACGATTTTGAAGACAACAGTGAATAATTTGTCAAGGACTCAAGGTCAAGCTACATCCCCAGCATCACCCATCAACACAATTAGTTCCGTTTCTCTGTTGCATATCGTCTTCAAGTTTGGTTCTGATCTGCATGCTTTAAACTGTAATCACACCATTGGCAAAATAAGAGAAAAAAAAAAAATACATATTTGGGAAATTTGGAAAAATAAAGGAAGAAAGACAGATGCCCCACATAACCTTTATATGCATCTTTTAAACTAAATGCCATGTATGCCTGAAACTATGCCACGTTACAAGGCTGCGTGGTTCACTGTTGATAGGGAAAATGTCAAGACGTCTTTTAAAAGGGATTTCCAAGATCAAAGTTCAATACCTACATGATGCATTCAAATATGCATCTTCCATCCGGCAATTTCCTTGATGACTCAGGAGGATTGGGAGTGGGGCTTGTGGTTCTCTTATGATTTCCTTCAACGTGGGGATTTTTTAAACCATAACATCACCTACTCACATATAGACTTGACAATTGCAAAAATTGAAAGAATGTGAATACTCCTAACTAATGTCTTAAACCAACCCCCTACGGTTCCTACCTCTTCCTCCAGCAAAAAGCAAATTTTTAGAAGTTAAAGAACTTGAAAGCCTTCAATATCTAGTTCTTAAATCGCAATCTATTAAGAAAATTTTATTTTACCTATAAAAAATAAAAGAAAAGAACTTGAACTCTCTAAGAAACACTGAGAAAAAGATAAATTTTGCCAGCGGAAAGGCAACAAAACTCCAGTCATTTATTCCCAGTCACTCTTGTTATATCCTTGAAACCCTCCAAATCATGAACGGAAATTGATTGGTTCCCAATGACTTTTTTTTTTTTCTTATCGGTTCTCAATGATAATATTGAAGTTAATGATATCAATGATGTATAGAAATTGAAAGAAAAATGGTTTTGTGTGCTTACCACTAAGAGAACCTTCAGGCGTTCTAATCACGAAATGGTGTGAGATCAATGTTTAAGTGCTGCTTCCCCTTGCTTACCCTCTACAAGATGTCAAAAGAGAAAAACATCCACCTCAAGGGCTGTTAAATTATTTGCAGCTAAAAATTCCAAAAGAGAAAAGAGAGAAAAAAAAAATTGTGTATTAACTCTTACAACATCAGCAACATATTTAATTATTTGATTTGATTTTACATGGAAAATAGATTAAGCATGTTTTCGTTTGTCCATAGCAATCAAAGTTAAGTTGACAATTAATTGTAAGTACTACAGTGATTAAAAGAACCATGTACAATAAGTATGGCAACAGACTTACGGCGATTGCCACAAGCTCTTCCAGCAGTTCCTCCAAATGACGAAGAGGCTATTTCCAAAAAACAATCAAAACATAACCTATTTAGAGCTTCAATAAAACTCATTATAATTAAAAATATCTCTACATACGGGAAAACCTCAAAGGAGAGTAAAGTGTCGGAGAAAAGTTCCATGACTCCTAGGAAGCATGATGTATGGAAAACTCACCCATTGAGTTGGACCATCACATGGTGCATTCAAAGGATCATCATGCACCTAATCATCCAAAGAAGATGTTAGGAAAATAATAATAATAATAATAACAATGAAAATGAAAATGTTATACTTCAGTTATAAAAAAAAAAAATGTCATACTTATAAAAGCAAAGCATGTTCATAATTCATATTGCACTCATTTGATTAGCATTCAACTTATATTAGACACAAGGGAATATTTAATAAGGACAGTTCCTCCTTCCTGGCATACTCGAGGAAACACCAGTGTGCAGGAGGTACTGCCTGTAATTTCATTATTAACTCTCAAACATTCGAGTTTCACATTGACACAAATCAGCAATGATCAGCTTCAGCATATTCCTGGTACCTCCATGAAAATTCCATCCACTCCAACAGCAACTGCTGTCCTTGCAATACATGGTATCAGTTCACGAAGACCTCCACTGGCAACACCTCCACCATCCAGCTATATGAGAAAGTAGAAGTTTAACCCCCTTGATATGGGAAAAGTGAGAACCAAAAGCAAAATCAGGAAATGACCATCCTACGACATATATTTTTTTTTTTTGCACCAAAATTGTGGGAAATCTTGTCACATGAGAGCAACATAGATATATAGCAAAGAAAAGCATGTTACAAAATTGAATACTCCAGTTAGAGTCAGTACCAACACTGGAAGGAAAGAAAAAAAAAAAAAAGGCTGGACGCAGTCCATATCACCTGCATCATAATGGTATTCATTTAAAGGAGTTGAATTGCTAATGATGACACCCTAGACCCTGCGACTATCAGCTTAACAAAGGAATCAAATGCCTTTTCTTTAGAAGAAATCATAGGCCTAAATTGCTACTATAACAGCACCAAAAGAATAAGGACGCCACATAAATGAGGCATTATTAAATGGAACATTCAACATCGGCAATGCCTTTCTTTCAACTATCCATATTCCAACATAAAAACCAGTTTATTATCTTAATATTACTAAATAACTATACTTCTCCCCATATAAATTGCCAGCCATTCGCATATTTGACAGGGATGTCATTCATAACCTCTCTTTTGACGTAAATAACAAGGTTATTTGCACAATTAACAAAGAAGCAGCTTCCACGTCAAGATTTTCCACACCTTTTTCCCAGCAGGCTGTTGTAATGCATGTGTGACATCAGCTACCTGTAGTGCAAGACCTGGTTAGACTGGAAGGTCTTCCAGACAATAGTACATATACAGATGCAGCATGCGGCAAACATCACCCTCAACAGGTTAAGATTGAAAACACACGTGCACATATTATAGTTGTCTTCATGACAGTTCCATTTAGTTTTTTACAAAACTCTCTTGTTGATGTAGAATGTAAGATGTGGGGGATCTAGAGTTATATCTTTTCAATTAAAAGATAAATGAAGAATGACAGAGATCCTCGAAGAGGGAGTTAAAGAAAATACATTTTAATGCTTGTTGATTAAAATAAATCATTATTAAAAAGAATCTAAGCTGTTGAAGAATATGTCAGCATGTGTGGATGTAGATATACATTTGGGTTTAGTCTACCAGTTGAAAAGTAATACAAAATTAATTTAGAGATGGCTTGTATGCCAAAAGGAAAAAGGACCAAACTTCACCATCTAGTTCAAGGCCTTGTTACAAAATTGTAGATCTAGAACCTTGAAGGCACTTAGCAAGTTTAACTTACAACAGGACAATTAGCATCTCTAATCCATTCCAAATTGCGAGGATCAACAATCAAATCATCTGCAGAACAACAACCAAATATGCTTAAAGAACCATTTAAATCTTTGAAAGTACAGAGCAGAGTCAATTGGTCGAAGTTTTAAAGAAGCATAGGGCTCATAAAAAATTTGTAACAGCTTCCAATTAAGCATACTTGCAGAGGGAGAGTAACCAACTACTTGTGCATTTGAAACCAAAACCAGAAAACTTACTATAACCAAACATAGTTCCTCTTTCACAAACCATCACATTTGGATTTCCAGCCGATCTAACCTTCTCGGCAGAATTTACCATGACCTGAAAAATATGAACAATATATAAATTAGAAGAACAGTTGAAGCAGAAAAGCTGTATAACTATACATGTCAACAGAGGTTCTAATTTGTCACATTCATAAAAATACTCACAGAAGGAGCACAGAATTGGCCTTTCTTGATATTTACAATTTTGCCAGTCTTTGCCGCTGCAACTAGAAGATCCGTCTGCCATTGTAGTAGGTGATAAATGAAATAAATGATTTTTTTTTCTAGATTTGAATAAGAAGAGATCACATGCCCATTTATCTTGAAAAATTTTCTGATCATGGATGCTGAATGTATGGTAGAAAAAAAGTTAACCTGACGGCATAAGAATGCTGGAATCTGAATAATATCTGCAACTCTACCAACTGATTCACACTGGCAAAAGAAAAGATAAACATCTGATTAATTGTGTCCTTCACAGTCTGAACAAAACCAGTTTCAGACTTAGAATGTTATTATTCTGATAAACTCGTATTGACACCTCAAGCAGCCATGAAGAAGGCTTAAGAAGTGTCTTTAGGTTAATTTTCAGATTTGGCAACTTAGAGCTTTTCATGTGATCATTCCAGTTTTAATAGTTAAACTTTTTCTCTCCGTACATTTTCTGTTTTTCATTTGGTTTTTCTTACTGTTGGTGGTGATTCGTTAATGGCCTTCTCTTTGTGTGGAGATTAGCGTATCACTGTAGCTTTGGGTTATCGTTGTGGGTTGGATTAGATGGGGCTGTGCAACGAGGTTTTTATTGACCAGAAGTTATTCGAGTTCAGGAAGGAGAATGATAGGTGGTGGAAAATCATAGAAAGTAGTCGCTGTGTAGTGAAATACATATCCTTAGATCATGAAGCCCTAGGTTGGTTGGGCTCTACGGTGAAGGAATGTGCAATGTCAAGGGGCGCCTATGAGTTTCTGAGAACTCGTAGAAAAGGAGACACGGTGTTAGTAGTGCGGAAGGGTCATAACTACAATGGCAGTTTTATCTCCCTCTCGGAGTTTGGTCACGATAAGAGGAGAGGTTTGATAGTGGTGCTGGAAGGGAGGAAGGGGGAGGGGTGGATGAATTTCGGAGATACATTAATGGAGCTCCATTCATCCTTTGTTTCGAGCATGAGAAACAGAGTACCTCTTGATGCCCAGGCAGGTTACTCGAAGATGACTAGAGGAGTTGGTGTGCTCCATCGTCAACGATAAGAGGTGCAAGGTCGTACAATGAGGTGCTCCAAGTGAAGAAGGTACTGCCTCAAGCCATAAGTGTCGTGCTGCCAGATGCACCCATTTCAGAGATCGTGCAGAGGCATGAGGGAGAAGGCAGCGGGCTGTTGGGGTCAAATAAGGAAACTTTTCTGAGGATGCTTGTCGGTTTGGAGGAACAAGTGGGAGCCGTATTAAAGGAAATCGTTTATTTGAAACGCTACGTCAAGGGCAAGACAGAGTTGAAGACTGACGTGGGCAGAGTAATGGGCCATAAGAGTAGGCATGTTCCTTCAGGTAAGACGGGCCTTAGGACGGGACGGGCCAGGCCGCAGGCACAATGAAGGCTTGGAGGACAATATATCGGGCGTCTGCCGATATTTCAAGTCAGGAGCCGAGTCTGGCGCCCGTGGTGCTGATAAGTATTTCGCCGGCATCCCCACCGGCATAGAAAAAATCGCTGGTCTCCATCGACCATCTTGGTGAGTATGTAGAGTTACTCCGACGGGAGGAGCTAGAGGATGGAGAGAGAGTGGTGGAGCCGTTTGCGGTGGCAAGCTTGAGAGATGATTTCCCATCGTCACCACCTGGGTTGGTGTTGGAGAATGGGCAGCCGGAGTCGTGCGTGGCGGTCGAAGGCCTAAATGCTGTGTCAGTGCAGCTTGCCTCACCGGAATGTGGGATATCGTTTCTGGGGCTTCTGATAGGCTTTCCATCACTGGAAATGAGTGTTTGTCATGGGAATAAATCTGGGGATGGTATTTTCGTTGAAAATATGGCTTCAAGTGATGAACCAAATTTTGTGGGTGGCTCGGAATTGTTTATGCTTCCCAATGACAGTGTTGGTGAGGAGGGGGCAGCTCTTACTCCTCTGTGTACACTTCCTTCCAGTTCTAATTATGGGAGTTGCTCGTCAAATTGGATTTTTAAGAAGATAGAGGAGCTACAAGATATTTTTGGGGTTTCTTTTGGAGGTTACGAAGAACAATTTATGGCTCTTATAGTAGCTATTGAAGCTAGCCGTTCGAAATCAGCCACAAAGCAGGACAGGGAACTTAATCATTTAACTTGTTCCATTAATTATGATATTAATGAAAGGAGTAGTAGAAGAGATAGATCGAAAGGGAGGGGCAAGTTAAGTTTTTTATGAAGCCTAAGATTTTATCATGGAACATATGGGAACTCAATGATAGTAATAAACGTCTTCGTATCAAACCTTTATTGAGGAAGTGGAATGGTGATGTGATATGTCTTCAAGAAACAAAGCTGAGTTTCATTGCTAGAAGAATTGTGCGTAGTCTATGGGGATGCTCGTATGTGGATTGGTCCTATTTGGCCTCTTTGGAAGTCTCGGGTGGAGTGTCATTAATGTGGGGTAAAAGAGTGGTTGAGGCGATTGAGGAGTGTGTTGGAGAGTTCTTGGTTTCGACTTTATTCAAAAATGTGAGCAATGGATGGGAATGGGCATTTGTAGGGTCCTATGGTCCTAACATGGACAAAGATAGGCAAAGGTTGTGAGAGGAATTGATGGGTATATACTCCTTATGGGATGAGCCATGGTGTATGGGGGATGATTTCAACACTACTCGCTTTCTTAGTGAATGATCAGGGCATCATCTGCATACTATGGCCATGGAGGAATTCTCTGAGTTTATCTTTGATTTGGACCTTATGGACCTTCCCTTGGTGGTGGGGTGGGGGGGGAGTACACATGGTCTAACGGCCGGGCTTGGTCGAAATTGGATAGATTCATTGTTTCTCCTTCATGGGAAGCCCACTATCCAGAAGTAAGTTAGAAAAGGTTAGCTCGAGTCAATTCATATCATTTTCTCATTCTTCTAGATTGTGGGGGCATTCATAGGGGTCACCGGTACTTCAAGTTTGAGAATATGTGGCTAACAACGAATGGTTTTGTAGAGATGGTGCGTGCTTGGTGGGCATCGTATCAGTTCAGTGGTACTCCAAGTTTCATTCTAGCAGGTAAGCTGAAGGCTCTAAAACAAGATCTGAAGAATTGGAAGTTTTTGGTCACACAAACAATCAGAAGTCTACATTGTTGGAGGAATTACAGGAGTTAGAGGGTAAGGAACTATTGGGAGATGCCTCGGAGGAGATGTTATTGAGGAAGGGCATGGTTGTGGCAGATTTGGAAAGGGTTTTGTTGTCAGAGGAGATATCATGGCGCCAAAAATCCAAGGCCCTTTGGTTGAAAGAGAGTGATAGGTGTACGAAGTTCTTTCACAAAGTGGCTAATTCACATAGGCGTAACAATGCTATTGAGTCGCTTCATTTAGGTACTCAAGTGTTATCCTCTCCCCCCGAACTAGAAAATCATATTATACATTATTATGAGACTCTTCTCACCGAATCGGCAACTTGGAGGCCGAAACTTGATGCCTTGTCTTTTGAGGCAATTGATCCAAAAAATGTGAGTGTCTTGGAGAGACCGTTCGATGAAGAAGAGATTTTCAAAGTCATCTCTGGTATGGCTAAGGATAAAGCGCCGGGACTGGATGGTTTCTCAATGGGTTTCTTCCAAACTTGATGGGATGTTGTGAAAGGTGATGTATTGCAGGTGTTCAGTGAATTTCACGCTTTTTAGATATGGCAGCAGCCTTGTGTAAAGTGAAATCAAGGTAAAAATCAAACAGAAGCAACAAGAGTACCACTGTAAAGAAAAAATACTTGCCTGGATAGTTTCATGGACATCAGTCACTATAGGAATGTCATATTCTATTTTAACCTTCTCAAGTATCTGCAGATAAAGTGGAGAAATAAGAAAGATGTTAACCATCTCAAGTATCAATTCAACTTTTTAGTTCATATCCAACATTCATGGTTTTCAAAAGTATATCATAATGGCAATAGAGACCTGACAATGTACTCAGCGGGAGAGGGAGAGAGAGAGAGAGAGATGAGCTATGTTATCTTAACCTAATATCAATGATAACCCTGACATTTCGGTCATAATTTTATTTTATTTCATATATCTAATTATAACACCGAATGGTATTTGTATATGTATATATACATCTGTCATATAATATATGATAGATACATATACTGTCTATATACTCATACCACCACCTTGCTGCTCAGTCTGATAAAGTTTATAGCTACCGTATAAACTTTGTTGTCCTAACATTCATAAGCAGAGTCAGAAATTTCAAACCTCCATCCCAACAACTTCAGATGCAAAAAAAAAAAAAAAAAAAAAATTCTCCCTTCCATTATGTATGAGATATCCAACATTATCAAGATTCAAAACCTCAAAAACTACAACGGTTGAGAACTACATAATAATAATCAAACCTTCAAGCCTTCAATCAAGCCAGGGCCTCGAAATGATTTTGAGGATGTTCTGTTAGCTTTATCGAAGCTTGACTTGAAAACCAGAGGCAACCCAAGTCTACAAGATTCAGAAACAAACTCTATCAGAAGTTCTACAAGGTTAACTGGCAATCGAAGTGAATCTCTTTAGCTGCATTTCTTGAAAATAAATGTTCTCCTCTATATTGTAGAAAACTGGCAAGAAAAAAAATACAGGAGATTCAAGGTTATCATTTTTGCATGAAACATGAGTATCAGGGTTATTTTGATATTGTGTGTTTTCAATATAGTTTCAAAGTCCTAAAACTAAATAACAAGTAATATAAACGCCCCAAGCAATACAAGCTTTATGGAGAGAAATGACTCTTTTAATCTCCATAGAAGAAAGAAAAAAGTTGCAATTTTCTTCAACCAATCTATTTCTGCATCAAAACAAAACTATGCCATTTCATTAGAACACCCAATTTCGCTCACGAAGAAAATGGCATAGATCATAAATAGAGGGAGCATACTTTGATGCAACAGTCTTTATGTGCTTGGCCATTCGAAAAACATGCTCCTCAGATTCAATCACATTGGGACCCGCTAATAGGAAAAATGGTTCTGCCGCCTGTTAAGATTGAGAAAATCAAATAAGTTATGAGGATCTCAACTCACATCTAAATAATCCAAAAAAGCTAAGCAATACAAGCCTTGAGCTGGTTAAATAGCACTGCTGATGAATCCATCTCCTCCACTACGCTTAAGTACACGAGAAGCTGCATATAGCAATTTAAGCGAGGAAAGAAATTAAACCACGAAAAATAGCAAAAAAATAATGAGAGTTTACAAATCACCAACAACTTATTTACCATTTATCAGGCAATTCTTGTTAACTCTTTTTCATAATTGTCATTATCCTATCGAACAGATAGGACTTGCTCACGTATGTGGTAAACATTTCCTACATAGCGTGTGGGTACATAAATGGACACATGACACACACACGAACACTTTTACTTACATCCATATATTATTTACATACGCATCTACATTCGCAGACAGAGTTATCATGTATGCAAACGCATGCATAATACACTTCGTGAATACAAATTTTATGCTCAATAACATGAAATCCGAGGCACAAACAGAAAGAAAGCAGCAATCGAGTACCATTCAGAAGAAAATAAAAGAAGAATCGAAAGGAACTTCAATCAAGCCGAAACATTGTAGCGGGTAACTTTTACTACATTTTCTTAGAAACCGAACAGAGCGTAAAGCAAAAAAAAAAAGAAGGTAATTAGTCTGTCAGAGTTAACGCGATCTAAGTCCATTTCTTGCGTCGCAAATCAGAAAAAAGAAAGAAGAAGAACAAACAGATTTTCAAAGAGATCAGTCTCCGAGTCCACACCTGGTTTATCCGAAGCGAAAGACAGCGAAAACGAGAGAGGTGGCAGAGAGCGTCGATAGAAAATTAAGATTCGGGTCTTAAAGAGGTTCGTATGTTTTCAAGAGTAAAAATCAAAATTTTGGAAATTTAGAAATTTTTATCTCTTTATTATAATTCTTTAAATGTTTATATAAAATAATTTAAATTTTTCAAATTTTAAAATAAAAATAATATTAAAAAATATTTTCTAAAAATATTTTATTTAATTTTTTAACTTTAATCTCAACTCATTTTATTTCATTTCATCTCTAAAAATAAACGAGCACGAAGCTATCAAGTTCGTTAATTTTGTGTTAAATTCTTTTCAAAAACTCTAATTTATTTAGATTCATCGTTAATTTATTTATTTCAAAATCTTAAACGAAGAAAAGATAAACACATATTGAAATATAATATTCACCCTCTTGGAATGATAATATTATCAACAACCAATTAATAGTTTTCCATCGATCAATGATGCATAAGATTAAGATTACAGGAAGTGAAAGGTCTTTACAAGTGCAAATGAATTTCAACAAAACTAAATTAATATTTATTTAAGAACAAATTTAATTCCCATTATATATAAAATGTTAAACTCACGATCTCGATAAATAATAATTATAAGAAAAATCTTTTACAAGTAGGTGTGAATAACACCTAACAAAACACTTATATGATATTATTTAATTTAAAAAAAATATTAAATTTAAATCTTACAAATCAAATATTGTTATATAACTAATGTTGATAGTATATTCTAACTTACAAATAGATCTATAACTAATCATGATAATATTTTTCCCTACAAATTTGAACATTATAATAGGAAAAAAATTAAAGGTACTCTTATTTACTAAATGATTTTAATCACGAGTGGCACTCTTATTTACCGGCCCCCACGAATTCCGACATCGCAGGTGTCCCGACCACCGGAAGTTTTCCGTCACATTAGCCAGCCTTCTATAAGAACTAATCTTCTTGAATCGCTTCCAATCATTGAGGACAGCCTTTAAATCCGTCACCTTGGCAGTAATACTCCGACAACAATTTGCATGGACGGTGGTCACTACCCTAAAATCCTTGCTCTCTTGACAAAACCCACTAAAATAGAGGGTGTCCAAGAACCTTACAGTAAGATTCAGTTGTTTAATTATTCCCCTTTAATTAGGTTTAATAGCACATCTTGCTCCTTCTGCCCCGTGGAGTTGTCCTTCTTAGAATACCATGTGTTCAACAGTGTGATGGTCTTGTTGTTCGATCGAACGTAGTAAAATCCGGTGTTGATCAGTTGTTTTTCCGACCATGGATCGCCGAAAAACATGTCGGTACTGATCTGCAGATCCTCGGTTTCGTTTTTGCTTAGCTGTGAAAATGGACTTCTTAGCCACATTACATCGGTATCCTGTTGCAAGGGAGACAATCATGCAGTTAATTAACCATGAGAAAGTCAAGTTTGATGTGAAGTGTCGTACCAGAAAAGAACTTAAGAGGTCAACATTCAAACAAATTAAGTTCAAACTAGAAAGTTCAAAGCATTGTGATCTAGATTTTTTAACATATATTATAAGAGGCAAGGCGAGTCATAGAACTTATATTTTAAAAAAATTAATTAATAATATAATTTGAATCTTTTTAAAACATTATAAAGAATAAGAACTTTTTATTTTCACACATGGATATAAGATCTCATATATCATATACGTAATTTTAACACTTATAAGAATGAAATATCACGCGCGAGTGATATATATATATATATATATATGCATGAAGTTGTTAGATCATAGACATAAAAGATCAAAAGTGTCATCGTGGTTTGTTCGTGGCAGTTCTACCTAAATAATGGACATGCATTGGAGATTTATGATTCTGGTTTCATTGTTTCAATAACCTAAATGAACATGCATGCACTAGGAAGTAGGAAACATATCTCCTTCTCTTATGACTATTTTTCACTAGAAAATTAAACCTAATTAATTAGTTTCTTTTATCAGGCACGTCACTATCTCAACTACGACAGAAAACACCTGCCCAGAAAATAAAACCTCCTGCTTGGAAAAAACAGGAAAAAAAAAAAAAACAGCATTTCAATGCATGGCAGCTAGCTGGTGGCCGAGTCTCGAGAAATTTTATGTGACAGCAGACAAATCATACGTCCACCGCTCTCTGCCATTAACAGTTGTCCATGTTTTTTCTTTTTTCTTTATTATCCCTCTAAGCAAGCAAGTTCATAAAAAAATTAAGTGATTACATGCAATATTAAATTGAATGAAATGAGAGTCTTAGTAATCATTCTAAAATAAATAAATGCAATACAAATAGAATAAAAAAATAGAAATTTCAAGCTAAAAAGTGGCTTCTACCCATTTCCTACTAAGGAGAAGTTACTTGAAACTCACTGACTGTGAAAGTGCATGTAGTTCACGCATCACTATAGAAAATAAGGTGGTGGTTGGATCTGTGAGATTCGAAGCCATTGATCCCACTAGTACTGCGTATGACAGTGACAAATTCTCTCTAACATGGCGGAGAATGAAACTCACAGTATGAGCCGCGCGTGACTCACGTGCCACTCTTTAATCAGATTTTTTTGGCTATCTAATAGATCAGCGGCTAGAGAGTCTATTGGTCAGGCGCATGGTGGTCGTAGAAGGCCAATAGATAATAGACCGACACATCTCGACACTACCAACAAAACAATGAAAAAATCGAAAGAAAATATTATAACCAAATAATTTTGACATTGGCCGGACAGGAGGAGGGAGAGAAGGGCCGAAGTTACAAGTTACAACCCCTCTGGGTGAAGGAAATGAAAATATAGCCCAAAGTTGGATAGAGAGAAAATTACCGCTGGAGACAGAGAAAGAAAAAGAAGTCTTCTACAGTTGTCCATGTTTACTTCCAAAACTCATGGAACTGATGGAGCTAGATTGCCGCGGCCGGCCATAACAGAAGCATAGAAATTCATATAGTTTGTATCCGATGATATATTTTCTTATCATTTTTTGTCTCGAATTTTTAAAAATATAGACGTTTATCTATTTAGGTTTTACTGTGATTAATATTATCTATAAATAGTCTTTAATATAGTGAGATTCACATCTTATATCTATAGAAATTGTATTTAAGACAAAATAATTACTAAAAAAAATTATATTCCATCTATATATAATCTAGAATAATGTTAGGTTTTACTGTGATTAATATTATCTATAAATGGTCTTTAATATAGTGAGATTCATATCTTATATCTATAGAAATTGTATTTAAGACAAAATAATTATTAAAAAAAATTATATTCCATCTATATAAAATCTAGAATAATATTAGTATGGCTTCTTATTTTGTCATTTTATTTTGACTGTTTATATATTTAATTTTTTTTTAAATTTTTTTAATAGTTTAGAAAGTAATTATTAATATATTAAAATAGATTTTTTTAAATATTTAAATATATTTAAAAAAATATTAAAAAATTATAATTTAAAGTAGAAGTAGGTAATAGAGGCGTAGAGCACCACTCTATAACCTAACTTGTGTGTGGCTGCATCTAGCTATCAGCAGAAAAAAATATTCCATGACAGGACCGGGCACCAAACGTACATTACTCTTTCTTGTTAAAGGGATATACTAATTAAATTAATTTAAAAGCTTTTTTAGATCGCAATCACATCACTTTCATAGCCAAAAGTCAAGCTACGTACTTAACTATTTTTTTTATAGGCCAAGATAATCGTCTGTTAATCATAATTAACCTACTACCTCTATATATTCTACTCACACCGTACTTCCATGGCATGCATCAAGTTAATCTGCGAACCATTTTCCAGTCCTAAGTTTCACGATCTATATATGTGAAATACGATCCAAAAATATTCCAATTAACATACTTATATATAAATATTGAGTAATTTATTGCTACTATAAAAAAAAATTATTTATTTATAATCAACAATTTTCTGTAAAAATAATAATTTTTTTGTTAAAACAGACTTGTTAAAATAAGTTTGTTTACGTTATAAATAATCATTCTCGTATCAAATAATTCATAAAATATGTTTAGTTTTCTTGTAATGTGCATGCATGCCACGCAAAAAGAAAGTAATAAAATAATGTGTAATGTTACATATAGTTATAGTATGTAAACAGTATGTAGTCATTTTGAAAAAAAATAAAATTTACTATTAAAAAATTAATTTTCTTTGCATATAAGTCTCGTATTTGTTTTTTTTTTAAATGATTATGCGGTGCTTGCACATTCACAATTGTAACTATCATCTCTATGAAATAATAGGAACGTACCGTGAAGATGAAGTTGTAGCCACGCTTGAGAACTCCCATGAGAAAATGAGTTCTTCTCCACATCATCTTGATGAAATCCTCGGACATGTAAATCTTTTCTCCCCCAAAATCCACGCCGTCCGTTTCCAATTTATAGCAGTTCAAGCGTAGGAACTGGCAGCGATCATAGGCCGTCTGATCTACGGCTACGAGTAAGAGGTGGTCAAGGAGTGGTCTAGTCTCCACCCCAAGCCAAAAGCTCTCAAGGAAGAGGTCAAGCATGGTGGTGTCTGCTCTGATGTCTTGGTCCGCGTAGGCCTTGTTTACGATAGCGATGATGACCGTCTTATTTGCCATGGAAGCTTTGGATAGAGCTTCTTCAAGCTCATCTTGTTGGGGGACATAAATATCGGTGGTCTGCAGGGATTATTATAGCTTAAAATTACTTTTTTTAAGCAAATTAAGAAAACCCATATTCATGTTTGTGCATGGAATGATCACGAAATAATTAAGCTGCAAGCAAGAAAAGTAGTACTTAATTATTACCGTTTTTGAAGGCCTGCAAATGGATTCCTTTTGGAATGCATTGAATGGATTGCTGATAGAGGAAGACCAAACAAAGAGGCCGTAGAAGATCCCAATGAAGAGCAACAAGAGTAGTGCAGGTTTTCCAATAGACTGTTGTGCATAATCCATGCTTTTGCTGATCATCATCATCTGGTGAAATATTGAATGTATGTTGACGTCTGAATGGTTAGCTAGATCAGTAGTTCTCGCTTTAGGAAGAATTGATGCAACTCATGTAAGGCTTTCGATGTAATAGAAGGTTTTGGTCGGTGTGAAAAATTAAGGATCTTAAACACAGAGGAAGAGGAAGAGGAAGAGGAAGAAATAGGTTGGAGGTTGGGTAGAAAACTCGTACAATGTGGCCGAGAGCTGAGGCCGACTTATATACGTACATCATGACGCGCTTGCTTGCCAGCGCTTAACCTAGCTAGCTAGGGGAAAGATCAAAACGACTTACAAGCAGAAATTGGTAACTTTCAACCAAAAGTGCAAAATCCAATTCAGGAGATCGATCATATATATATATATATATATATATATATATATATATAAAGTTGCTTGGAATAATGAGAGATTATTTTTTTATTTTTAAGAAGAAGAAAGTATTTTAATTTTATTAATAACTCTCATTTATGATAGAGAAAAATCATAATAATTACAGCTGGGCTACATTATGGGAGATCATTTTAATTTCGTTTTTTCAATAAATTGTTATAAACTCAATTAAGGAATAAATGAGTTTAATTTTGACTTTTATTGAGGGTTGTTAGAACGTTTCCAAAAGGATCATTAAAATAATAATATAGGACAAAGAATAATTTGAAAGATGAGGACCAACGTTAAGAAATTAGGTCACAATACAGATGGGTTTGTTGGGACGGGTGACACGTATGTCGCCAACAATTCAAATGGACACCGATGGGAGTTTAAGTTTAATACGTATGTACTTCTGTATACGAATTGTCAATGCTAGCTTAAACTAATTCAAAACTATTCTGCATGTGTACGCGGCAATTAATTGACTTCCTTTTATAATAACAAATTAAATAGCGGAGGACGTACCGTAAAATATTCAGAGGTATGTAGAATCTTTTGGATTATTCATAGACATTCACATATTCCAATTTTGACCCAATTGCTCATTGGGCCCGGTGCTAGGGGGCTTGCTTGCACTTCCCTGGCTATCTTTCCAATAAATCTCTAATTAACCAGAAATAAGAACTTTAAATAAATATCAATACATGAGTGCCCTGAAATTTACAAAATCCAACATGTCTGGAGTTCCAAAGTACCCCAACCTTTAACATACCCTTTTCCTTTTAATTACCAATCTTGGTATGTATAAATAGAGGACTTGCTACTTATATAAATGCCAAACACATATAAACAATCCAAAGAAAACATCCAAAAGGAAAACAAGAAAAAGAAGGCTTGAAAATGAGAAGAATGGACAACTGTTAAGAGAAAAAGGAGAGTAATCATCATCCTTAATTGGCTTAAAACCCTGAACACTAGAGGATTGATCACAGAAAAATGCAGGTCCTCTGCTTTCTCTTTTGCTTTCTGGACTTTGGAGGATCAAGAACCAACTTGATAGAAGTATCGAAGACAGCCTTCAGATTCTGCATGTTTCATCAGTAGACTTTCATGTGACAGTTCTTGGAAGAATGCCTTACAATTAAAAAAACATGCCTTTATGCCCTAAAAATGTGATACTCCAAATGATAAGCATAAGAGTAGGTGGTGTATGGAATCTTATATTGCTTAGGAAAGAGAAGTTATTGCTCTTTATAAGGTTTCAATGGGGCTCTAATTGTATCATTAACTGGTCTTTTTGGAGTATAGGTCATGTGGTTTGGGCCTTCCATTGGAGCATTATAAAAAAGGCATTCAATTATCAAGAAAAGAGTATGTGACGGTGACCAAACAGGGAATAGTCATTGCAACAAGTTTGAACTCAAATCTCATACCTGCTGTGTCTTTGAGCTGCATTCTATATAGGCTATTGCTCCAACTTGCCGTTTTAGTTCTTCACCCTGGCATTAAAAGAGGTATATAGAATCTTTTATTAAAAAGGGAACAAAATTCTTGATTGGCTGCATTTAGTTTTTGACTATGTTTGTTTCAGCATAAGCAGATCAAGGGTACATAAACATCAGACTTAAGAGCCATACAATCCAATGCAGTTGCACAACCATTTGGTAAAATGATCGATGTGCCCCCCATGCTTTCAGCTGGTGATGAAAAGTAGATCCATGTACAGTTTTGAATGTGGAGATGCAATAGTGTAGCTAACAGATGAATCAACAACAAAAGCTTAAAAAGAAATGGCAGAGTGCATAGCCAACCTGTTTGGTAGAAATTGTACATGCCCCGGGATAATTCAATTGAAACTGTTCATCCTCTCTTAGATCTGCAATTAATTGAACCGCATTGAACAGAAAATAACAAGACACAAGCATGAAAAAGCCAAGGAAGAAAGGACACGAATTTTTGTTCTGTGAAAAACTGTAAATACCAAACTCATGCATACATGTGACAGACAAGAAAATCTTGAAAATTCTATAGGAAAAGAGCTTTTCTTAATTCTTCAGTTTTCGTCTTCCACCAAGCATACTCGATTGTTTAG
The DNA here is from genome assembly GCF_004785595.1 of Juglans microcarpa x Juglans regia. Classification (NCBI taxonomy): domain Eukaryota; kingdom Viridiplantae; phylum Streptophyta; class Magnoliopsida; order Fagales; family Juglandaceae; genus Juglans; species Juglans microcarpa x Juglans regia. The sequence goes on along the minus strand of NC_054606.1, from coordinate 1,958,812 downwards.
AGCATTAAAGCAAGGGAAAAGTTATGGCAACAGGCATTTACAGAACTAACAAATTGATAAAGCAAAGAATCTATCACCTAGTTTGGTCCCCACAAGAACAATGGGCACTGATGGGGCATAATGTCTCAGCTCCGGAACCCACTACTCCAACATAATAAGAGGCACAAAGAAAAAGAAACAAGCAGAAAGACATTAAGAATCTGATAAGTAGATACATTTGGTAGAACATTTGGTCAATGAGAGAGAATCAAAAGAAGACTTCAATGGAGAGAGAGAAAAAAGAAAAAGAAAAAGCTTACTTTCTTTGCTATGTTCTCAAAGCTAGGCCTACTTATGAGAGAAAAGCAGAGAAGGAAAATATCAGCTCCTCTGTAACTTAATGGCCTCAACCTGTTATAATCTTCTTGACCTGCAAAAATTTTGAATTATTTCGATAAGATTTAAGTGTCTATTTTCTCTGCGTGGGAAGATTCATGTCATTAAATGCTTTAGGAAACATAGGATCCTGCCTTTTTCGCCGACAGTCGGCCAATTACTTTCTTTGCCATGTTCTCAAATTAAGTGCTTGTTTGGTTGAAAAGAAATCAGTGAGAAATATATGAAAACTGAGTCTTTCCAATAGTTTGGGGATGATAATGGCGATCGCCATGGTTCTTATATAGTAACTAACTTAACAACCATCGAAACAAATCGAAAGATAAAAACAAAATCAAGCATCATTTAAATTAACCATGAGAGAGAGAGAGAGAGAGAGAGAGCACCGGCAGTATCCCAAAGACCCAGATTCACAGTCTTCCCATCAACCATAACATTGGCACTGAAGTTATCAAAAACAGTTGGGATGTAATCCTGTCAAACAATAAAAGAAACCCAAAAAGCAAAACCCATTTGGAGGGAAATCATACGCAAATGAGCATGAGAAGCAACTAACAAGAGAGAACACAAGAAATAAAGGGCATGAAAGTGAAGAGAAGTTATACAGTCGGGAAAGTGTTGGTAGTGTAGGAGATGAGCAGGCTCGTCTTCCCAACGGCACCATCTCCAACTGTCACACATTTGATAAACCTTGTTGTTGCTGTTGTAGTAGTACTGTGGGTAACGGCAACATTCGTTCTGTTATTCATCTGACAGCCAATGATCTCTCAGTCTCGGACGAACCAGAATTTCTTTGAGATAATAGGATGCTGATTAAAAGAGAGCGTATATATGAGAAAGAAAGTCGAAAAGTTGAAAAATTTTCTTCGGGCTTTTTTTGTGGGGGTGGTAAAGATCTGTGAGATCACTTTAATTCGAGCTGTCAGAGAGGCAAAAAGTGGATCCAAAAGGTAGCCCACGTATGAAATAAATCATCATTTCAAATCAATTAATATAAATATTTTAACAAAGAAAGGCGTAATATAAAAATAAATTCATAAATTAAAATTATTTGATGTAATATATTATATAATAAAATTATTTTTATTATAAAATAAATTTAACGAATCAAATAAAAATATGTTATAAATTTTAAGATTTATTTGTGTATACTCTTTTTATACATGTAGTACTTCTCATCTATTTATTCTAAAGTAAAAATAACAAATATATTGGAAAATAAAAAAACACTAATTTTTACGCGATAGGAGAGCATGTTAATTAGTACAGGGTCCAATAAATTAGTTTTACTATGGCAGAACCTATTTTTTGGTTGCTTTCTAAATATTTGGTTGAATTGCATAGATCTAATTTGAGAGAAAAATTGACATATGATGCGGGAAAAAAGATAAAAATATATTTAGAAATTTTATTTGTTAGACATCCAGCACACCATTGTAGAAGCTTTTCACATCAATTATATTAAAAAATTAGTAGTGTTTTGATTTTTTTTAACTTATAATAGTCTTACTACAAGTGAGCATACCGACTTATGTATAGCAAAATTCAAAATGAAAAATTCAAACATCCAAGTGGGCTAAATTCAAATTCATTCCGTATTTTTATTTTTTTGGTAAAATTCACAATCATAGTAGCTAACCGTAGAAATTAAAAAAAAAAAAAAAAAAAAAAAAAAGGTAATCTATTTACCTTGTGTGAGGATTTACTGACCTTTTTATTTCCTTTCCAATCCCCAAATAATAGTGGTCTAATGTGCTACATAAAACCTTTCTAGAAAAATATTAAAGAGAAGTGACTTCGGTTATAACTCTATACCATGATAACATTTTTTAATTTAAACACAATAAATCAAAAAGGTTTTAAAAATTTTGAATATGTTATGGAAAATGATAAACATACAATATTTTATACAATAATATTTTAAATGAATGGTATTTTTAAAAAATAACTTATAAAATAGTATCAACATACATAAATATTCTTACTTTAAAATGTAGTTAGATAAAAAGTTGTTTCTATATCATTATTTATATCTTATCAGCTAGCTAGTAGCATAATAAGGTGAATTTATCATTTAGAGTGTGTTTAGATGTTAAACTGAATTGAATTGAATTGAGTTGAGATGATAAAATATTGTTAGAATATTATTTATTATTATTATTATTATTATTATTATTTTAAGATTTAAAAAAGTTGAATTGTTTATTATATTTTGTATTGGGATTTAAAAAAATTGTAATGATGAATTGAAATAAGTTGAGATGGATTTACTTTCCAAACGAAGCCTTAAAGATAAAAATAAAAAATAAAAGAAGCATGTTTAAGTTATACGACTGCGAAAAGAAGCATGAAATAGGTAACGATCGTCAGTACAAATTATTGCTTGAGAAAACATGGGAAGCTCTAGAACGACGCTAACAAAGGAATAAAGGCGTTGAGTAATAATATACGTATAATTTTTTGTATAATTATATTTTAAAATGAGAATATTTATATAAAGTGATGTTATTTTTATAAGTTATTTTACAAAAATATCTATCATCTAAAATATAATTATATTAAAAATTATAAAAATAGTTGCTTGTCTATCATTTTCTAAAAACCTAGTTGTATAGTATTTATCCAGCTGTGCATCGAAGAGAGTGGATAAAAAAAATAAAAAATAAATTTATCTAAGAGTAATGTTAAGTATAAGCTTAAAGTTAGTAAGAGCACTGGTATTAAACTAGTCAAATGTCAGTGAAGTCTAAAATGTAGTTAAGTTCTATTTAAATGAGCTGCATTAGACTAGCTAAAGTCATTTAGCTGAAACTCTGAGCTACAGTGAATGGAAAGGGAAGTCCAAACTTGGCTAGTCATTGTTCACATATCAAAACCATATTTAACTTATTATATTATTATTTTAGCTTATTTTTACCTAGTCTAATGTGAAGTTATACTTGAATGGCTTTGACTTTAATCAAAACATCTTTTAACCAAATTTTAACTTTGGCTCTAGCTAAGCTAATATCAATGCTCTAAGTATGGCATAAATTCATTGTAAAAAGGTAGTCCTACTAATTTTTTTTTTATATTTTTTCGTAATTGTGTCTACTTTTTTATAAATTGAATTTATTGTATATATATTTAGAATTTGTACGAATTATTTATTTTAAAATAAATAATTTATAATTATTTAAATCTCAATAAAAAAATAATATAATAATATATAAAAAAACAATGAATAATATTTTTATTAGGAAATATACCATCAAAACTCAACTATCACTGGTCGACCATGCATGTGGTCTTTAGCATCATGCACCAGAGAACAAACGGGCTTCCTGAGCAACCCCCCAAAAAAAACTTGTGCTCAAAGCCCAGCTCAGCCTGGGAACTGTAAATTTGCAAGGCCTACCATCGTAATGTCAGCCTTTCTACAAAGTAAGGGGAAGGATGAGGTAAGTGGGCCCAAGTTGGTGCCTTGGACTTCGTTTGAATATTTAGAATATTTTAGTATATTTATAAATAATAATTAAATGATTGAGTAGTGACATGTATAAATTTTAAACAGACAAATTTGATACAAATTCTTTATAAAAAAGTGAATCTCACTAATAAAAAATAATTTTATTCTCATGCTATTCTCATTTTGCTGAGAAATTAATTTCAGATATCTCAAGTAAATTCACAATGTAAAAGTAGATGGTCTACCGTTTCACCACTATTTCTGCACAAACATCACCAGTCCGTAATTATAAGGCCACATCTTATAAGATTATCAATGATCATGATATTCCCTACAACTACTGTCCAGACAAAATATGCGGCCTTGGCAAGTGCTTTAGTCCTCCATATGTTTTTCTAAGGAAAATTGTGCCTTTGTTGCATAGTAATAGAGTCATAAAAAGAGCATACTGAGAATTTCCTTTTCCTAGAGGGTTTTCATTCCATCATATCTTCTGATGTGGTAGCAGTAGAAGTGTTGTACTACAAGTTAAGAAATTACACCAGAACAGTCACTTCTCAATCATGTGCATCCCGAATAAGGCTGATATTCCACTCCTGTCAACCTTGATTGATTACTCGCAAGTCAACCACCATAACTTCTTTTTCCCTTACAATTCCGAAAATTGTGGGATAAGCATCCTTCAAGGTCGTGTCTCCCACCCACACATCCTACCAAAAGCTAATCCTACTATTATCCCCCAAACGCAATCGAGTATTACTACCAAAAGAGTATCAACCTTTCCGTATATATTTCCATAGTCCCACTCCATGTGTCCCCCCTCCCCCCTTCACTTCCATATTTCAAGTCAATTACTCCTTTCGACAAGGCTCCCCTTTCATGGTTATAACGCCACAACCATTTTCCTAATAATGCTTTATTGAAAGTCCTCGCATTTTGGACCCCCTATCCACCATCTCTCAAATGAGAACAAACGTTGTCTCACCCCACTAAGTGAAATTTAAACTTATCTCCTAGTCCACTCTACAAAAAATCACGTTGAAGTTTCTCTATTCTAGATGCAATGCTAGTGGGGAGGGGAGATAAATATAAGTAATATGTGGGAAGGTTGGATAAGGTACTCTTGATAAGTGTGATCCACTCTCATTTAGATAAGTACAACATTTTCCACCCGGCCAACCTACGCTCAAATTTTTTCAGCACCACCTCCCAAATTGTCTTAGCTTTGAAAGAAACCCCAAATGGAAGACCAAGGTACTTCAATGGCAACGAAGAAACCACACAATCCAAAATGTTCACCAACCCTTTAATATTGCTTACATCGCCAACCGCGACCATCTCCATCTTAACAAAATTAATCTTCAACTTGGATATCGCTTCAAAACAAAGCAAGATGGCCTTCAAAGATTGGATTTAACTTGCATTTGCCTCACAAAGTAGCAAGGTGTCATCTACAAACAAAATATGAGAAATAATGGTGGAGCCGTAGATATCTTCCACTAAGAAACTTGAAAAAAATCCTCCTTCTATTGTCGCCGACACTATTCGACTTAGAGCCTACATTACTAAGACAAACAAAATGGGTGATAATAGATCACATTGTCGTAATCCTTGCGAACTATTAAAGAAACCCACAATATCACCATTTACCCGAATCGAGAAGCGAGCTATTGACACAAAATGCCTCATCCACTTCCTCCATTTTTCTTCAAACCCACATCTTCTTAACATATGTGTATATATATATATATATATATATATATAAGAAAATCACAGACAATTTTTCTCCAAACCCCACATCTACTCAACATATATATATATATATATATATATATGTCAGAAAATCCCAGTTAACATGACCATATACCTTCTCCATATCGAGTTTGCATGAAATACCTGGAACTCCCGACTTGATCCTGCTATCCAAGCATTCATTAGTTAGAAGATCCAAGTCCAAAATTTGTCTCATTCTTGCAAATGCATTTTGGGACTAAGAGCATTAGCATTGGTCTATGCATATACATATGCAAAATCACCTCTTTTGCATATCCAATTTGTCATTCAAGTAAAATTTTCACATTGACTTATGCATATTTGAGACAAAATAATAATAAAATATTATTATTTTATTATTATTAATTTTTTGCTAAAATCAATTTTTTTGTATATATTTTGCAATTAGCATCCACTACATACATTTGAAATTAATAATACAAATGCAATAATAAAAAAATATAATTTTTTTATATATTATATTAAAAATATAATAAAATGAAATATATATATATATAATATATTATAATAATAAAATGAATGTGAAAGTGAAAATTTGTTGTGTTGTTAAAAGAGGGAGAAAATAAAAGGATTGTGAGAGAGAAAGTGGGAGGAGAGAGAAATAATGATTAAAATATGATTTGTAGGATGAATAGTGGTTATCCAAATTTGGATAAGCACTGTTCATAGATAGCTAAATATTTGGATATGTATAAGTCAAGGTGAATGATTTTAGGGTCATATTATGCAAATATGACTTTGCATATGCATATACATAGACTAATGCTAGTGCTCTAGAGATAATCTTCTCCACAACCGTGCTCATCCTATTAGCAAGAGCTTTTGAAAGTATCTTATACATGCTGCCCACAAGACTAATCGGTCTGAAATCTTGTACCTTTCTTACACCAGCCTTTTCAAGAATTAGTGCAATAAAAGTAGCATTTAAGCTTTTCTCAAATTTGCCATAAGTGAAGAATTCTTGAAAAATCAGCATTACATCCTCTCACACTGCCTCCTAACAAGTCTAACAAGTCTAAAAAAAAGTCATAGTGAAATTATCCGGGCCTGGAGTTTTATCTTTATTCATTTTCCTGATTACTTATTGTACATCTTCCTCTTCAAATGGTCTCTTCACCCAAGACATACTATTCTGATAATTGACCTCAAAAACTAGTCCATCTACGGTAGGCCTCCATGCATGAGGTTCTGACAATAAATGTTCTAAATGGCCAGCCACATGCTCCTTCATCACAACCTGATTTGAGGATACATCTCTATCTATGTCCAAGGATTCAATGGAGTTAAACCTCCTATGTGCATCAGCAATTCGGTGAAAATCATATATATATATATATATATATATATATAAAATAAGCTTACACGATTTCTCTGATATATAAAGATGGTACGTACAAATAGTCTGCAATGACTTTCACATTTATATCAAAGCTCCAGCACAGACCCTTTTTAAAGCCAAGAAATATATCAAAGCTAGCTAAAATGTGTTGGCCACCACAGACCCTTTTTAAAGCCAATAAATATATCAAGGCTAGCTTGCTAGCTAAAATGATGTCCTCAAACGGAGAAATCCGTGTTCAGGTACAACAACCAACCTATATGCAGGGGAGTGGCGGTATCCTGGCGAGAGCGAGAAGGAAAACTTGGACAGAATGAGAGATAGAATCACCTTCACTTCTGCTATGGCAATGTGTTGGCCAGCACAGACTCGAGAACCTACTCCGAATGGAATGTAAGCCTGTCGAACCTCACAAGCTCCGCCAATCCCATTTGCGAATCTTTCCGGATTGAATTTGTGTGCATCAGCACCCCACAGATCACAGTCTCTATGCAGTATTGGGATCGGAATCTGGATGTTCATACCTTTTGGGATCATCGCCTTGTTGAATCTGAAATCTTGGAGGGCCTCTCTTATCACAAAAGCTGCTACTGGAAAAAGACGCAATGTTTCTTGGATTGCCATCGCAACTGCCAACAAAAGTTACATTAGTGAATGGATCATCTCTATCAACACTAAGTATGGGATTGCCTAAACATGACTTTCTACTACCATCCGAGAGAGACGTTTGTGAATGACTTTCTACTACCATTCGAGCCTTAGTCGACTCAGACATATAAATATAATAAAGCAAAATACTGTTTTCATTTTTAGGAGCATGTCGGCATCCGGTGACTTATCCCCACATATTTCAAGCACCTCAGCATGAGCACGGTCTTGCCAATCGGGATGTGCAGCAAGTAACATCAAGCTCCGCGTGGCCGTGGTGGCAGTGGTCTCGTGGCCCGCAAAGTATATGGTTTTGCAGTTATCTATTATGAACTTGTCTCGAGATATTTTTACTGAGAGGCCATCACAGTCATCATAAATTTTGGCACCCTCAAGAATCATTTGTAAAAGATCCTTCTCACCTGATTCTTCATTTCACTGATTTACCACCTTCAAAATCATTGAGTTGATCTCTTTTTCTGTTTTCCATATAGCTCTATTATTTTTGGTCGGCAGCATTAATCTATCAAAGATTCATATATAGCAGCAACTTTCATATATGCAGTGTACATTAATCAATGTCAAGTGTTCACAATTAATGAAAAACAGAAATATTCGACTGTCAAGATAAATGAATTTGAGATATTATGATACCTCAACTCGGGAATTCCTACATGTGTAGAATATTTCTTTTCCTTGGGAATAGTCGCTTCCAAAACAGGCTCTTGATATTCTATCCGCGGATAAGCATCTCAAGTCCTCATCGATTTTAATGTTTGCAATCCCTGTTTCATTTGTTGTTCTGTTCTCCCAATTTCTTAGAAATGATGCTGTGGAGTCCACCATCAAGTTCACCATGCCCTTTTCACAAGAATCATGCGGATGATTTTCAGTTAGTATCTAATATACTTGAGACAATTCAAGATCATTAACTAGTTCAGCCATATACCAGAATCTTGTACCTTAGCCTTACTCATGAACAATTCAGGAGCAATGATCTTCCTTTGGTGGGTCCAAAGAGGGCCACTTGATGAAAATATGCCTTGGCCCACAAGAGGCCTGGGGTCTTTGGGCATGAAAGAGGGTTTCCCCAGGCTCAAAGAAGTGCAGGAGCTGATTTCTTTCACCATTTGTACATCTGTTACCAATAAAAGATGTATGTGTCCAACTGAATACAAGTACACGCCCTGATTCAGTGCTAGCTGGGTGATTTTTGTACTACTTTTATCCATATTATCATGGAAAACTTGTTTTAAAGTAGTATATAAAACATGAAGAAGCGGGTTCTCATGGCCGGTATACGTATTTATAAGCTCATGTTAAGTAAGACCCATCATCATGTGTTAAATACACGGATACAGCTTATTAATTGATTAATAATTTCCAAACAGTTTTATGCACTTGAAAAACACGTACGTACAATATAAACTTCTTTTAACAGCTAGCAATCGACACAATACGGTAAAGCACAACCAATATTACTGGAGACTGGCCGGGTTAACTTTATCCCACACATGATCATCATGCATGCAGGATATATATATATATATATATATATATATATATATATCTATCTGTCTGTCTGTCGTTAATGATCATCGTCTAGATATGAGACATGTATATAAGCCATACAAATACAAACAAAGCTTAAACTCTTATTGTGTTGTGATTAATGTAGATACCACGTAATAAACGACAAAGAAATCAATAAACTATATATATATATATAAACACACACACACTGTCCTTTTCCTCTTTTGATTTCTATCTCTTGCATTAGCGTCATGATTTTCGGAATATGGATGATTTGGAACTCACATCTTATCGCAACGTCATACCATATAATTAAAATTGCATGATAGCCTGTTGTTAATTGAAACATCGATCAGATCTAGACCCGAATGATTGAATCAACTTTGTGTTCATTCCAGACATATAACCTACGTTAGGTGTCGAATTTTCTCCTTATGCATTATTCATTTATCGCTTTTAAGTACTGGAAGCTCGCCAATGAGACCAAGTAGGCTAGAAGAACTTTATAGGTGGTGTGGGCTTTTGGAATTAAAAAGTTATGCAAATTAATTCACTCACTCAAGTATATAATATATATTACTCTTTTTTATTCCCACCGAAGCTATTATTTCTCAAAGTATAAGAAACGTGATCGATCAAGCTCTCCAGAGGAGGAGAGAAACTCCATTTTCAGGCACAATAACCAACCTAAATACAGGGGAATGGTGGTATGCCGGCGAGAGTGAGAAGCAAAACTTGGACAGAACCAGAGATAAAATCACCTTCAGTTCCGTCATGGCAAAGTGTTGTCCGGCACAGACACGAGACCCTACTCCGAATGGCATATAAGCCTGCGGAGTCTTGCAAGCCCCACCAATCCCATGAGAAAATCTTTCAGGATCGAATTTGTGGGCATCAGGCCCCCACAGATCACGATCTCTGTGTAATATTGGGATCGGAATCTGCATGTTCATACCTTTTGGGATCATAATGTCTTTGAATTCGATATCTTCCAAGGCCGTTCTTACCACAAAAACTGTAGGTGGGAAAAGACGCAATGTTTCATGGATCACCATTGTTAACTGCAAACAAATTAATTTCGATATCAGATTATACGTACCCAGCTTGAAGAAGATGTTTCCAGGCAGAACCTTCAAATATATATGCAGAAGCATTATAGCACACAACATGATGTGTAAATGCATTGATGTATTCTCTAGTTTTGATCTTATTTTCTGGGGTATTCTCAATTAACATGCATTTTTACAGAGGGCGTGTCCTTGGAAGATAATCTGATATAATGGAATAGAACAATAGTAGCAGCCAGTACTCACTCGTATTAGTGCAGTTGCAGTAATTAAAGAGAAATTACTATGACTAAATTGTGGAGAGCATTTAAATTAATACCGTTTTCATGTTTCGGAGCATGTTGGCATCCGGTGGCCTATCCCCACAGATTTCAAGCACCTCAGCACGAGCACGAGCTTGCCAATCGGGATGCGCAGCAAGAAGCATCAAGGTCCATGAGGCCGTGGTAGCAGTGGTCTCGTGGCCAGCAAAGTATATGCTTTTGCAATTATCCACCATGAATTCTTCCCATGGGATTTTTATTGGTCGGCCATCATTGTCATATTTATTACTTTTGGCACCCTCCAGAATCATTTGTAGAAGATCCTTCTCATGTGATGATTCTGTGTGCTGTTTTACCACCTTTAATATCATGGAGTTGATCTCTTTCTCGTTTTTCCATATAGCTCGATTCATTTTGGTCGGCAAGAATCTATCAAATATTGTTCAAAACTTGCATTGCGATCAGTTTGTTCAAACTTAATCAAGAAACATTAACAAGATGATGAATGAATGCTACTATCTGTCGTACATACGTACCTAGACCCTGGAACTCCAATACTTCTCATGGACATGAGTCTCTGTAGCATTTTGAGTTTTAGGAATATTTCTTCCCCTTGGGAATAGCCGCTTCTGAAACAGGCTCTTGATATAATATCTGCAGATAAGCCTCTCAAATCATCATCGACATTAATGTCTACAATACCTCCGGCCTCATCTTCGAATCTACGCTCCCAAGTTGTGAGCATTGAGGTTGTTGACTCCACCATCAGTTTCACCATGCTCTTTTGGAAAAGGCAGGCATGCATTATATTTTGATTAATCATTTGTGAATAATTCAAATTTAAACCTTTGAGTTTATAAGATTTGTGAGTTGGGAAAGGATGATTTCTTCATAACATAAAGATTTATGCTTCAAAAACAATATACTGTAATAGATGTTTGAAATAGTAAACTGGCGGAGATTTACCTTAACCTTCTCGACGTAGAACTCAGGAGCAATAGTCTTCCTTTGGTGGGCCCATATCGGGCCGTTGGATGAAAAAATGCCTCGGCCTAGAAGCGGCCCACGATCTTTGGATAGATAAGAAGGCTTCCCTAGGTTAAGGGATGTGCAGAGACAGATTTCCTTCACCATCTCTGCATCTGCTATATATAGTTGTTGTATGCTTCCTGTTGAATACAAGAATACTGGCCCTGCCAATACAAAATCTTATGGGATGAATCAACTAGGAAGGAACTTGATCTTGTAGCTCTTTCACGTTTAATGTTCCAACAAATAATTTTGAGTAATGCTACATAAATGTATGCAAATTAAACTCGTGCATTCTCTTGAAAAAAAAAAAGAAGATCCATTCTTTAAAAAATAAAATCATGTTGATCTCAAATTTAACCATTTTTTTTAAAAGAGTATGCGGAATTTGCATATGTCCTTCGTATACTAAGATTGTAAATATCATTTCTCAAAAATCACCTCACCCTAATGATATATATATATATATATATATTTCAATTGTGCTGTGTTATATGGGTTTGGAGTTTAACCGAATAAAAGACACGTTGCGATTGTACGGTCTTTCTTTTTTCTTTTTTCTTTTTCCTTTTCTTTTTCTTTTTTTAAAAAAGACAATAGAAAATGGGGCACTCATCATATTCCTACAGAAACCTCATTGTGGGATCATAATTTATACAGGTAGTTGCTGTATACAGAGAATTATTATATACCTTTCTTCATTTCAGTGGGGCAAGTAAATTAATGTTCTACGGTCTACCCCTCTTGACCAAATCTAGACATTAACAGACATGGCAGCAGATAGATAAAGATCTGAAAGCACCCACTACCTAGTATTAATCAATGTCTTTTTGTTTGTTTTGTTTGTTTCTGTTTGGAAATTGGTATCAGACCTTGTTTCGGTTTGGTGGTATAGAACTCTTGGGATGAAAAGTTGAACCTTTTTCCATTTGATGAATTGAATAAAACTAAATGAAAGAAGAAAAAGAAGAAGGGAAAGGATTAGTACCATATTCATTTTTCCACTGCTCCAGGTATGGGAAAACGATAGAAGGCCAGTCACCAGAAATGGCGGCAGGGTTGTCCTCCGTAGCAGTTGTCGGTGTGGAATGTATCAGTTCATGTCGGTGTTGAAGAATTCTCTTCATATCAGGAATATTTCCCACTAGAAAAGAAGGAGAAGGTCCTCTTATCCCTTGCCTCTGAAGCTTTGCCCTTAGATTTTTTGGCTGTAACACCAAAAGGTTATAGAGATACACCAGCAAAACTAAAAATCCACCCAAAACCACCGATGCTATCGTGTTTGCCATCAGATCTGACTTCCCCTGCTTCTGTATGTCTGAACTTGCTCTCTCTTCTGCTTCTTTAGGTTTTCTTTGAGCTATTACCCATATATTATATATATATTATATATATATATATATATATAATATCCTTTTCTCGTGATGGTGATAAGGATGAATTAATTAAGTTATTAATGTCTACCTGCAAGTGAAACTGAGCGAGTTCTTACCATCTGATAACACTGTTATTTCGTCAATGAGTTTCATAGTTGTATAAGGACAATGATAGAATAACAATTATTTTGACAACTCAAATACAACTTCATATTAAATTAAAACTTTAGTTTTTCTTTATTAAACTCATGTTTTGTATGTGACCGATATCTGAGTTTTTGGGATTTGAGTGATTTGTCTCTTGTACTCCTTTCTGCGAGAAAAACAAATTATGTAACTACAAACAATGTGCATGAATCTCAGGAAGTTAATGGCCAAAAATCATTCGGCAAAAGATTAAAATTTAAAAACAAAGGAAATTAGATCATCTTTAAAGAGAGTAAAAATAAAAATAAAAATTACATAACTACAAAACATGAAACAAGGAAATTAATCATTTTTAGAGAGAACCCATTGAAAGTGTTTTTAGGTGCATTCTTTCTTGGGGATTGACTTAACTATCAAACACTCACTTGTCATTTCTCTTGTAGCATTCAACATGCAGATCTTCATAGAATTCCAACACAAGTTATGGAGCTGGCTGGCTACATTTCATAACGGGAAAAAGATTTCAATTAATTTCTTCCTTCGTGTTTGTTTAATCAATATCTTGCTCTTTCCATGCCTAAGGAAAGGCTTGATTTTCATTTCTGTGTGTTGGTCACAACTAGGGATGATAAACGGTCCGGTCGGATTGGATCGAAACTTAGACCGGTCTGGTTCGGTTCACATTTTAGAGGATCGAAAAGTTTGGGTCCAGTCCACGGTCCAGGGTTTTTGGGGACCGGATGGGACCGAATGAAAATATATATATTTTTTATATATAATAATTGTACAATTAACAATATAAAATTTTAAATATATTATTAATAATTGTTAATATTCTATAAATTAACAATATTTTATATATATCTTCCTCTAACCTATCACTATTAACAATATAAAATTTTAAATATATTATTAACACTTGTTAATATTCTATGAATTAACTAATATACAATATCAATTAGTTAATTATATAGTAATTATATAAATTAGTAATATAATTTTCATCTAATTTATTATTATTGACCATATAAAATATTTTTTATTGAGTTTGTTACATAATCCACATTAATAAGTCACTTAATTTAATTTAGTATTTTAAATAAATTTTTTTATTAATTATTTAAAAAAATAAAAAAAATTAGGCCGATCGGTCCGGTCCGGTCCCTTTGGGTGTTCGGTCCAGAAAAATGATGGACCGAAAATATTCGGTCCATCGCCGGATCGGACAGGACCATTTTCACCCCTAGTCACAACAGTGTAAAGGATGCCGGCCTGTTCTATTGATTATCAAACAATATTAATCTGTTTGTGCAGTTTTTGCAATATTTGCTTGCCAAATGCCATTTTCCCACAACATTGTAACAAAGGCAGTACCTCTGCGTTATTCTTTTACAACCCCTACCAAAAAAGAAAAGCTTCTCAAAATCAAACGTCGAAAGTCACACTCTCCTCATATGGAGACGAACTCCATGTTCTGGTTCGATAAGCAATATGTCAACAGGGGAGTGTCGGTATGTTGGTGATAGTGAGAAAGTAAAACTTGGACAGAATGAGACATAACATCACGTTCAACTCTGACATGGCTAAGTGTTGGCCAACACAGACACGAGCCCCGAATCCAAATGGGATAAATGCCTGTGGAATCTTGCAGGCCCCACTAATTCCGTGGGAAAATCTTTCTGGATTGAACTTGTGGGCATCAGGCTCCCATAGATCTAGGTGTTGCTGCAACATTGCAACAGGAATCCAAATGTCTATACCTTCTGGAATTAGTATGCCTTTGAATTTAATGTCTTGCACTGCTGCTCTTGTGACTGCTGGTACTGGTGGGTAAAGGCGCAATGTCTCTTGAATTACCATTGCCAACTGCAAATAATCAGAAAGATCATAATACACTTCCATCATTTTGGTCTATATGGGATGAGAAAATTCATCTTTTGTTAAATCCTTTTCATGCTTCAAGGCAAATCGGGATGGCGTAAGAACAAAATCTACACAACAGTAAGAGGACATTTTGACTAGTAGATAATAGTTTGTAGCTCTTAATTTTCTAGCAGCCATATGCCATTTCTTTTGCTCTGTAATACACCCTTTATGGACATAATGAATTTATAATGGTACATACTGTTTTCATGTTTTGGATTGTATCAGCATCTGGAAGGCCACCTTTACACATTTCAAGCACCTCAGCACGAGCAAGAGCTTGCCATTCGGGATATGCAGCTAATAACATCAAGCTCCATGATGCTGTGATGGCAACAGTCCCATAGCCGCCAAGATAAATAGTCTTGCAATTATCCACGATGAACTTGTCAGGAGAGAGATCCGACAAATCACTAGTATTTTTGGCTCCTTCAAGTATCATTTGCAGAAGATCCTTCTCGTGAGTTGTCTCCGTCCTTTGTTTAACTACCCTTACTGTCATGGAGTTTATCTCTTTCTCTAATTTACATATCTGTCTATCGATCTTGCTCCGAAAAAACTTGATTGTTGTAAGATCAAGTTTAAATTGGTTGAAACCAAGTTAGGGATGTTCACAGATTATAAAACATATCTATGAACTAAATTTGATAGTAAAATGCAGCACTAACTCTGATGACAGTAGATTAAAGCCAAGTATAAACAATGAAAAATGGTCACAACAACAAACATCTTCACAATTTCTTGATCATATTTGTAGGAAAATTGAATGCAATGGTACCTAAACTTGGGGATTCCGAGAGTTGTCTTCGACATGATTTTTTGGAGAGTTCCGAACTTCAAGAATATTTATTCCCCTTCAAGATAATTGCTTCCAAAACAAGCTTTGGAAATCACATCTCTAGACAAGGTCCTTAAATCCTTGTCGATTTTAATGTCTGCAATTCCTCCCTCATTTTCAATCCTGATTTCCCATGCTCTTAGCATTGAGGTTGTACAGTCGACCATTAGACTCAGCATGCCCTTCAAAACAAAGTTGCAAGTAGAAGTTTGCATCAAATCTTACAATTTATAGCATGCAAATTGAATAATCCGGATCAATTTTAATGGCAAATCTTGACTTGTACTGGCTTCACTGTTTGAAATGGAGGGGGAAACAAAAAAATAGCAGGAAAGAAAGTTTGCTCTGATTATTGCTTTTGAAACGAAGTAATCTTTTATCAATTAAAAGTTGCTAGTCTGCCATATCCACTGGGAAATTTTACCTTGACCTTGTCCATGTAGAATTCAGGAGCTATTATCTTCCTTTGGTGGGCCCAAAGTGTGCCACTTGAGGGTGCAATTCCCTGGCCCACCAAGGCTCCCCTCTCCTTGGTTATGTAAGAAGGTTTTCCTAGGTTCAGAGAAGTACAAAGGCCGATATCCTTCACCATCTCTATATCACCTGCCCACAATATCTGTATTGCTTCCAATTGAAAACATGAACACCGGTCCTGCCCACCAATGCATCAGAATGTATCACTATGAGTTTGGTTGTGTTGAGGAACGAATAATCGGTTTTATGAGATAAGTTATGTCTATTAATTTTTTCATGATATTAGAGCTTACTACAAGATGAATGGGGTCCACACTACTTATCCCGTAATAAGGATCAGAAAAAATAATAGTCTATACATAAGGGAGGGTATTGCCAGTAAATAAGATCTTGGACATAATCATAAGGAATGAATAATTCTTTCTTATAAAATTAATTTTATGAGATGAGTTAGGCCTATTAATTACGTTCATAAATCCAAACAAACAAAACAACAATTAGTGCATGCTGATGCTCCAACTCTTCAACCCAAAAATATTTTTTTTTTAATTTCTACTGCAAAATACAGTCTTTCATTTTTCTCCGTGACTTGTAATGCTAATAGACATCGATATTTTGAAAATCCTTTTCGATTTTTCCTTTCTTTCTCTATGGCTATAAAAATTTTGTTCCTCTTAAAAGGGCACCAGAAAAAAAAAAAAAAAAAAAAAAAAAAAAAAAAAAAAAAATCAGATCGTACCATATACATGTCGCTACTGCTCCAAGTAAGGGAAGATCGTCGAAGGCCAAGCATGAGAAATATGGTCAACGTTGGGGTTGTGGTGTTTTGAAATATTAGTTTCTGCAGCAGCTTGGACCTTAAGGTCGATTTTTCTTCATGTCTGGGATATTCCCCAAAAGAAACGAAGGGGAAGGGCCTCTAATCAAAGTTTTAAATTTTGTACTGTACCAGTCGGTACGGTTGAAATTTTTCGTTTCAGCCGTCCAACCGGTACAGGTACTATACCTGTTTCGTACCGGTCAAAATACCGGCCGATACCGGCCTCAATTTCAGCCTGTACCGGCCTATATTTCGGCCTGTATTTTTTTTTTTCATTTTTTCAAACTATAAACTTATTTTTTAACCTTCAATTCAGACTAGACTATTTATAATTTATATATATATGTATTTGTATATAATTTATTTATATATAAACTATTATTTTAGAATATAATTTTTATATATATAATTTATTTATAGATCGACTATTCTGAAACGTTATCCCGAAACGCTATCTCGAAACGGTACCGGTATTGAAATATTTCGTTCCAGTACCTTGACCGATACGCTGTCCGGTACGGTATTCAAAACATTGCCTCTAATCCCTTGGTTTTGGAACTTTGATCTCAGCCTTTTCGGCTTCAATATCAACGAGTCATAGAGATGCAAACCGAATACAAGAAACCCACCCAATAACACCGACACGATGATCTTTCCTGCAAGGATTTGCTCTTCTTCCATAATCATCTATTTTCTTGTGCTTCTAATGCCTGTTAAAGTGCAAGGCGTCAACCAAAGAGTAGATGACCCATAGTGATATCTACGATGGCAAGGATACGCTACTTGTCCTGCAAAAAGACAACACAGAGAAACAAAAACTAAAAACAAAGGGAAGATGCATCCTCAAACTATCACTCAACTTGTAATTATCTTCTATTTTATCCGTTCTGATAATTTTTTTTCTCTAAATTATTGAAATATTATTATGTCCTCATTTTCTTCTTAAAAAAGATAAAATTATTCATAAAATTTCTTTTAAAAAATTATAAAGTACCCTTATTAAATTTAAAAGACACCATGGGAAGGTTACCGTACTTGTCCAGCAACAAAAGGCAAGACAAAGAAACATAAATATAATTTAAGTGGAACATTTCAGTTGGGAGAATCGAGTCGTATTTGTTTTATCAGAGAATGTGGATGATGGCGGATGTAGTACCGTTGGGTTTTTCAACCAAAGCATGAGAGCATTCACAATAGGTTTTTTTTTTTTTTTTTTTTTTTTTTAATCTTATTCTTTAAAATTTATAGTCAAAATTCACTTTTCTATTTTATATACTGATTTTTGTAATATATTATACATCATTTTATCTATTTTTTTTCTATCATTTAAATAATATTTTTTAAAAATATTTCCTTCAACTTCCCATAAATTTGCAATGTCCATATATTTTTTTTATGCTTGTAATATATCTTTATATACAATGTAATATAATTTCATTCTTTACACACAAAATAAAAATATATAAAACAAATAAAAATTCAAAATAAAATCAAAATATAAAGAAATTGGGAAAAAAATTTGTCCAATATATTTTTTGAAAGAAAATGAAATAGATGTGTTTTAAATTACGAACAATAAAAAGAATTTGCTTACATCGTGAAAATCAAAGTAAAAGAAAATGAATGAGTAAATGAAATATAAATAATAATAAAAATATCTATCATATGAATAGTAGCCCTATATGTAGTGGGTTTACTGTAGATGGATGTAAAATACAGGAGTTTTACATGATTTATTGGTCTAATTTTTAGATAAAAATTTACATATTTGGATTCTAAATGTATTTTAAAGGATCCATTAAGTCCATTGAATGAAAGAAAATTTCTCTCCTTTTAAGTTTTAGTGTCCTCCCCTTAATTTCGTCAAGAGGATATAAATTCGAACTTATTTTAAAAATATTATTGCTCTTTAATCATTATTTGATTAAATGTTGTAATTGCTTTAATGGGATCTTTGGAAGGACTTCCCACCACTTCATCTTATATCTTTAAAGGATTTTTAATGCAAAATAGGTTAGGACAAATCACACTTTCCAAACAATATTTGTAAGAATGTAATCGATCTGGTTCGGTCTGATTTTGTACATTTTTTAGAATCTCATTGGTATATACTGGTTTTGAAAATATAATAACCGATAACAGACCGATTCACTACTGAAACTGAAACTTTAGATTTTTTCGATTAATAAATAAATAAAAATTGATATTTTTTTATTCTTTGAGAATCAATTTTTATAAAATTATATTTATTTTAAATTAAATTACATGATTAGTTAGTTTGATTAAATTTATTTTCTTCTATATTATACAAGAAAGTCATGTTCTGTGATTTTTAATCCATATTTAAAAAGCAAAAGGAAAAGAAAATAACTCAATAGTAAAATAATAGTAAATGAAGTGTAAAGATATCACTACACTATTATGTATCTTTTTCAATGACTCCAGAGAAAAATTAGAATTCCAAGATAAGAGAAAATTGAGATTAAAATCCCGTTTGAATAGTAAATGTGTTTCATCTCATCTTATAATTATAATTTTTTTAAATTGTTACACAAAATATAATAAATAATTCAACTTTTTCAAATTTTAAAATAATTATAATATTAAAAAATAATATTCTAAGAATATTTTTTTTTTAACTTTTAACTTTTATCTCAACTCGCTAAGAGAAAAATAAGAAGATTCGAAGGGGAAGAGATAAACGATGAAAATATTAAGATCGTTTTTACTGGGGAAGGGTGATTAGGACTGTGCAAATCTTCGAGAATTCTAATTCTGTCCGACCTCTGCTCCGATTCCAACTCTGACTAAGTTGAAGTGGTCAGAAATCTGAATCAGAAACGGAGTGGTTTCAAGAATTTAAACGGATTCGGAGTCGGAGTCAGAGTTCAGGAGAACTCCAAACTTCGATTTTTTTATTCCTAACTTAAACAATGGCGTTCCATTTAAATAGGAACAATGCCATTTTGCTACGTAAAGAATAAGCCCTCGTTGCCTTTCTTCTTCATTTGTTATTCCTCCCTCTCCATTCTAAATTTCTCAAGTTCTATTCTCTCTCTCACCGTGAGTTACTCTTCCTCTGAGTTCTTCACACCGCCGTCGCCGAAGTGTCACACCACCATTTGTCTTATTGTCGTCTTCACACCGCCGTCACAATATCAATTGCTAATTGATAATTTTACTATTTAGGATTTTCATTTTCAATCTAACAAGTGGATAGACGTAGATCTTCATTTTCATTTTCAATTTTATCAGAAGGTAATATTTGCCAGATCTTCATGTTTCATTGTTTTGTTTCCTTTCTGTTTTGCCACATGGGATATTCTTGATTGCTACTTCATTTCCTTGGGAGTGTTTCTGAAATGAGACTTTTACATGGCTTGATGTGTTGAATGAGACTTGAGGGACTAGAACAGTTAAATGAGACTTTCTGACACGACATTTTCAAGTGAAATTAGATTCAGTTTTCTAGCTGGTTTCGTGCAAAACCTTTAGAATATATAATCACTTTTACGAGGCTCCTCAAACATAATGTTACTAAACCAACTCCTTTTGAAGAAGGAAGATGCTCCTCAAACTGTTCACCAGTCAAACATACCAGTGAAATCAAATTACAAATTACCAAAAATTTATTTAATAGTTCATACAGATGATTTTAATATATCAATAGATGAAACAGTCAGCAAGAAGATGTTTGCACTTTTTATACTTATTGCTATGAGCTGTAGTTGAGTGACTCAATCCATTGGTTTGTATTGTGAGCTCAATATATTTGTGAAAGGTTAATTCTGTCAAGTATCAAATCATTTATTGTGTAGTTCAAGAGTACTAGTCATTCCTGTTATTACGGTTGCCTTAGAGTTAACGCTTAGCACTGGAGGTTGCGTGTTGGATGCTTATCGGAATTTTGTCACCGTTAATCGGGAAGGCCCTTGTTTGCACACAAAATTGGATAAGTGAAACGCTCATTGGACTAAATACTATTAGCGTTTATGCCAAGAACTATAAACTTGAATTGGGTAACTTTATATGCTTTTAAATAATTATTTAATTATTTTTAATGTTTCATTTATTTAAATTATACTTTTTATAATTTTATAGACCTAATTGAGAACTCTTAACATAATTGCCGATGACTGAGAGTTTGAGACAGACGCCCTTGAGAGTTGGGATGGAGTTGAGGGACTATGGAGAACCTTTTTTTATTGGTGAGAATCAAATTTTACTTTTACTATATTTAATTTTTTATTACCAATTTTTTTCCTTATATTAATTGCGACTTTCTATCTTCATTTCAGATATAATCAATGGACCATTGAGTGAAATCATTGTTGCACAAGTGTACCTGTGCACGCAGTATTTATGTAGTTCTCTCTAAAGACTAAGTTAGTGTTCAGTGTTCCAATAAATGAGACTGTTATACCTTATATCTACGTGTTATTTAGTTTTTGAACTATTAAATTTAAGTTTTTTTATTATTTTTCTTTACAAGTTCAAAATTGGATTTGTTAAGCCCAAAAATCTAAAAGACCTTGATTTAACCAAATAAACAGTTGGAACTCCGATCGAAGGTCAGACCTCTATTTGGAGACTGAATCGGAGCAAAAATTTTCCTCCAATTATCAAAGTCGAAGGTCAAAACGACTATTCTGACTCGATCAAAATCAAAGCTTAGCCCTAGAGATGATATCAATCCACCCATCATCATCATGTGAACTATTTCTCTTTATTTTTTAATTTTTTTTCTTAATGATTGAAAAAATAATTATTAGTGAATTTATATATTTTTTCTTAATAATTAAATATGTCAAACAAATACATTAAAAGAACACTAAAAAAATAAAAATTTTAAATTCACTGTAAAATAATAAAGAAATGATAGAAAATAGTAAGATATTATTATCCCTCCTATATATCTCTATTAAAAACATTATCAGATCAATCATTCGTTGAGTTACCGAAATCTCCGTAGGAAACGTCATGTCAGATGCGATAGAATCTTGCCCACTACTCGAAAGATCAGGATCGGGTGTCATCTCTATGTAAAAGATCCAGCGGGATCCCCAGCGGATCCCTGGCTTTTTCCAAAGGAAATACAGTTTACTATGACGCAAAGCAGTCGGAAAGCAACTCAATTGGCGTAGAATACCTCATGCGATTAAAAGCTAATTTCAGTTCAGGATACATTAACTAAAGAGAACCAAATCCGAATTTAAAAACATAACACTACCCATAACCAAAGCCCATCACCACCTATTGACCCTAAAGTCGAATAGTAGACTAGCCTCTAGCTCCTCCAGTCCCCACTTTCACCGCCCCTGGAGTATCTGGACCCCCGCCGCCGCCGCCGCTCCCGTACCCACGGTCACGCCCATTGCCACCGTAGCCTCCTCCGCTGCCTCCTCCACGGCTGTACCCACCTCCACTTTCACGGCGTCCACCTCCGCCGCCGTATCCTCCGCCACCGTATCCTCCACCACCTCCCCGCGGCTGTAACCGCCACCACCTCCCCCGCGGGACTGAGCCTCGTTCACGGTTATGTTACGGCCGTCGAGATCCTGGCCGTTCATCCCCTCTATCGCATCCCTCATCGACTGCTCATTGCTGAAGGTCACGAATCCGAAGCCCCTTGACCTACCAGTCTCGCGGTCGTTGATAATCTGAGAACGAAAAATAAACAGATCTACTCAGGTCAGATCTACCACAGATATAAGGTTAGACTGAATCAAAATCTACAAGAACCGATCGATCTTCGCCTTTTGGTTAGAAAGATGAAGATGGACGTACCGATTAGTGTGAGATAGAGATAGCAATAAAAGAATCATTTCATAGAGGGAATCAAGTAACAGAAACAGAACAGAGCATAGCAGACAGATCAGATCAGATCAGATTCGGATCGGCGACAAAATAAGCCGGATCGGGTCAGATCGAAAATCTCTGCGACGACAAACGGACCTTCGATCCGAGGATCTCGCCGTAGGTAGAAAAGGCACGCTCCAGGGCTTGGTCATCGGTGGCCCAGTTGAGCCCGCCGACGAAGCATCTGTATTCGACATCTGCGGACGCCATTGTTGTCGTTGACGGCAACGGCTGGAAGCTAAACCTAGGGGTTAAAAATCGTACAGAATGGGGAATAGAGGGCAAGAATGGCGTATAGCACGAGGAATGAAAGAGTAGCACAGCCCTCGAATAAATAGAAGAGGCTGGCGTGCAACTAGGGTTAGTTTGGGCCTGCGTGTAGTGTGCCTAACAAACTCGGGTTAAGTTCGTTGCAGTATGAAACGGAAAAATATCTCTTTTTTGTACAATAAATTTTCTCTTTTAATTCTCCAATACTCTCGTTAGATTAATCAAAATTAAAAGATATTTTTTATAAATATAAGAGAAATTTAATTTTTATCTATTCACATAAATTTTTATATTAAAATAGTTATTTTTTATTACATAACAATAAAATAATATAAAATAAATTTAATTTTAATTATTTACATCAAATCTTTACATTAGATTCTATATTTATTTATTATATAATAATAAATAATTAATAATTTTAAAAATATTTAATTTTTTAATATTTAATTTAATTTATTTTATCATAATTTACTATTCTACTTATTATATATTAATTAATAATCATAATCTTATTAAATTAATATATCACTAACTCAAATTAATATATCAATTGTAATAAAATATGTGATAGAAATAAATAAAGAGATAAATAATTAATAAAATATATATATTGATGTATGTACAGTAACTTTTAAATTTAAAAATTTTTTTAAAAATTATTGTAGCTGAAGTTCAGTTAATTTATTATGAATATATTTTACTTTCTAATAATTAAATACTCAATAAATTTAATTTTTAATTAATCCAATAAGAGTGCTCTCACATCTAACTAAACTTGCTTATTAAGTTATCTAATCATTATTTTAATTAGAGAAATGCTATAACACCTTACGTGTCATCTTTTTTTTTTTTCCATCAAAACTCGGTTTGAATGACGCCTCTCCATTCCACACCACTCCAAAATTCAAAACTAGCACTTCAAAAGTTTGAAAACTCCCAACGAAAAATATCAAGTTTCACTTTCCAAGCATTTCATTTCAGTTAAGAAAAACAGACAAACGATGCAATAAACTTTCACCAAATTGATGAGAAATCAGAGTCTCTTAACGCGTAGGGATATAAATCAAATAACTACTTCAAAATGACACAATTGCTGCAAACAAGTTTTGTTGAGTAAGCCAGATTGTAAGCCAACAAACAAAAAAGAAAAACAAGAAAACCGTAGCATACAAAATGAGTAGAAATGGAGAGGCTTTTCTTGGGGGTCTTCGGCGATTTAGAGCCTTATCTTCAACTTCTTCTACTACTTTTCATTCGACTGCCAGTCATCTTGGATTTGTCTTTGAAAGCGAAGAAACACTTCATTTTTTTTTTTTGTTTAATCAAATGCCGAATCCAAACTGTTGTAGCAATATTACTGGTATTCTCATCCAAAGAGTCAGCCAATTAAGGATATTTTATAACGGGAGAGAGAGAGAGCGCTAAATTTGGAGGTTGAAACAGATGGGAACAGAGAAGATAAAGGAAAACCTAAAAAGGAAACAAGGGAAAGTAGCAGGTAGCAATAAAATTGAACCTCCTACAGATGCACTCGCAAATTGTAAAGAAAAGAGGAAAAGTTTTCTTCTTCGGCTGGACCTCCACCAAGTCATTTGGCTGGAGTTCGGAACTTTCTAGATGAAGTTCATTCGACGAGAGAGGGGCACGTGAAGTTGAGGGGCGTTGTCGCATCTAGAAATGAGAGAGGAGGGAAAAAAAATCCTTGTCGACACGTAAGGTGTGCTCCGACTGTAGTCAAATAGTGGCTTATGCGAATATTTTCTTTTTTAATATAAGTTCAATTATTTTCGAACTTCTTTATATTTTAAATAAAATATATTTTTATAAAAATAGTTGAATTAACAAAATTTTAGTTCTTGAAAATTTTAAAATAGCTTTAACATTTAAATTAATTGTTAATGTTCAATCTAAATACGGTAAATTATGGTAAGAGGTTTGCTACCTTCTTCCATATCATACTCAGATGTCAAAATATTTAGACTCGGTTTGGACAAATCCTAAAATAATAATAATATTAAAAAATAATATTCTAACAATATTTTATCATCTCAACTCAACTCATTTCAACATTCAAACACATTTTGAATCATACCAAGAATTATTATTCAATAAAAATATATTTTATTTAAAATATAATTATATAAAAAATTATAAAAACAATTGCACGCATATTATTACTTTTTTTTCAATACTCATTAAACTATTTGTAAAACGCGAACATATTTTATGAAAAAATGAATTAGTAGTATTTATTTTAAGAATAATGCTAGAAAGAAGTCACTGTAGCATCACTTATTATATGGCTACTTTTAGTTCTCTACTTTTTTATTTTAGACTTGAGAGATGTGTGGTCTAGGTAATGCCACATCATGTGTGCAAAATGGTTACTCCCAACAATGACTTCTATCTATATTTGTTCTTATTTTAAATAGCAGAGCTAGTATGAGGATTGATAAGCAAGCATGCTCGCATTAATATAGGCTATCGCTAGTTAAGAATTAGAATGAAACGTAACATTTAAAGTAACTATTTTCAAACAAGAGAAGTGATATACACCTCATTTGCATTTAAAATTTACTTCAACTCATCTTATTTCATCATTATAATTTTTTTAAATTTTCACACAAAATATAATAAATAATTCAACTTTTATTCTACTATTCATGAACCATCTCAACCCATTTTATAATGTAATATTTAGGTCTAGTTTGTTTTTACATATGAAATGAGATGAAAGTTGAATAAAATATTATAAATATAAAGGGATAAAAATATTTGTTATGGGCCCAGCAGGGGACAAAAGGGCAAGGAGGCATGTGGAGAGAGCTAAAAGTAAGGGTTAGGGATAGCAGGGGATGTGGGGCTATTAGGAAGTAGTGGGCTGTCAAGGGGTTAGGAGGTATGGTGGGTGCATGGGCCTATCAAGGGGGCGCAATGAAACACGCAAAGGTTTGGCCTTACCAACAGGGGGTGCACGCGAGAAAATGCAATCAGATAAACACAGGGGGTTCTTCTTATTCTCATTTGGAGTGTTCTTCTTCTCCAGAGAGAATTTTTCCTTCATCGACTTCTCCTTCGAAACCAGATACACAGAGAGGTCTATTGAATGCCTCTTCTCTAGTAAATTTATATTTAGCATCACCATTATACAATAAGATACTAGAGATCGTGAAAGACTGTAAACAATAATATTATAATAGATTTCTCCACCCTAAACCCCTGTGGACGTAGGCCTAGCATCGAATCACATAAATTTTGGTGTCTTTTCTCTTTACTTTCTATGCACTTATTTTTCGTTCATCACATGGACGTATGCATTGCCGCCGCACCAGAACACTGCTAGGGGCTTCATACAACGTCGATCGAGGCCCAAGTTGCCCCAATGGGCCGAGAATAACTCTTTCTCTCATTCCGACCTATTAAGAGATTTTTACCGCATCAATAGTTAGAATATATTTTTATAATATTATTTTTATTTTGAGATTTGAAAAAATTGAATTATTTATTTTATTTCGTAAGAGAATTTAAGAAAGTTATAATAATTAGATGAGACGAAATGAGAAGTTTTGTAAAAATGATCGGGATATTAAGTAATTATTTTCAAAAAGAGCTAAAAGCAAAAATAAAAAACAAAAATTATGTTTTAAAATTTTATTTTTTATACTAGTATACCAATGATGTAAAAAAATCTCATGTTAATTATATTAAAAAATTATTGATATTTTGACCTTTTTTAATTGTATTGAATTTATGTGTAACAAAACTCACAAAATAAACTATCTGAGAAAATATGAAATAAAAATAAAATAATTTAAACCCAAAAAAGAATGATGATACAGATAGAGAACAAAACAAAGAGAGACAGTGGGGATCCTAACAGGAGCTCGGCGTCTCTCCCATTGAGCCATTCCCGTATTTCTCCCTTACAATCTCAAACCCTAGCTTTCTACTTCTCTCTCTCTCTCTCTACTTCTCTATTCGTTTTCCAACCCATGCCCTACCAAACTCGATCTCTCTTCCCCCTCCAAGACATCACCGTCCGATCCCAAAAACCCTTATTCCCTCCCCACCATTATTGTCCAAATTGAGAGGGTCTTTCTCTGTTTTACGTCCAGACATATTAGTGACCGATATATGAACGGCCACAGAGCTTGAAATCTTTGGCCTCTTCGAATCCCGGACATCGTGTAAGAGCTAGTGAGGTATTTGGACAGAAATTATGTATCGGGATCGAGGAGGTGGAGGTGGGTCGTCGAGATCGGACATCGTGGCAGGCCCGCTGGATCGCAAGCGCATCAACGATGCGCTGGACAAGCACCTAGAGAAGTCGTCCCCGTCCACTTCGAGGGGTGGTCTCAACAGTAAGGACAAAGAAAAGCTCTCTGTGCCCTCCACGTCCACCGGTAAACCGCAGCAGCTTGATCCTCGCGATTCTCGCCCAACTTCGCTTTCCAAGAACAAGTGTTCCGATGGTCAGCCATTCCTTATTTTTATTTCCCCCCTTGAATGGTCCGGACTGTGTGTTTTTATTGTGGAAGCGAATTTTGTGGGGAATCTGGGTTTACTCAGTCTCTGCAGTTCCAGCTTGTGTTACGTAAATTGCGTTTCGTTTCTGGAGTGCTTTCTTTTTCTTTTTCTTTTTTTCTCTTCCTCTTTTTTGTTTATATGAAAAAACAGCTAGTACTGGGTTGGACTAAATTGATTGATGAAGCACCTTTGTGATATAGGATCTGAGCTGGGTGAAGCAGCTTTGCGAGTAATGATATGTTATGAAGCGAAATTAGCATGTTAGATCTAATTAGGCAAAGTTTTATTTCTTACCGATTTCCGTTTGTGGAATTTGTAGTGGTGGACTAAGGCGACATATAATCTCTAGTCCTCAAGTGCAAGAGCTATAAGCCTATAACTGGATTTTTTTGCATATGGTTTTTCTTGCTCATGCTTTGTTAATATAAGACTGGTAGTCATAACACGTGGTTACAGCAAGCAGAGAAATTAAACTTATTTGAAGTTCTGAGACTTTTCTACCACTGGCCCTTGTAGCCCCTCTCTGTCTCTCCCCAATTTTTAATGGATATGCATTAAATTCTATTGTTAGTCTTATTTGAGAGTCTGCTATACTATGATTGACAAATAGGATGGCTTTTTACTGTCTTCTGATAGTAATCACGTGATAGGTAATCAAACTAAAGTAGTAATTTGGACTTTGATGGCCATCGTGCTTCTACAGATCCAATCTGTCGCAAGAGTAATATTAATTAGATGTGCCTAGTGCCAGTGGACTTATGATGTTTCTTTCTTTCTTTTGCCGGAAAGTTAAATACAATCTCTTCTGGAAAATTTGATTTTAAGCTGGGTTTCCTGATAATTTTAGAGCTGAATTTTTTTCATGGGAGGGCTGTTGCTGGCAATTCAAGTCACATTTTTGTGAGGCAAATTGTGTATTTTTTTACAATAAATTGATGTAATTTCTACATATAATATACAGCTGATTAAAAAGTTGTCATTCTTTTTTTCTTTTTCTTTTTTGTTTCTGCTGATGGTTACCTTGTTTGCATTGATTGCAGAGGAATCTGAAACAGACAGTGAAGAGTCGGATGTTAGTGGTTCTGATGGAGATGATACATCATGGATTTCGTGGTTTTGCAATTTGCGAGGAAATGAATTTTTCTGTGAAGTTGATGATGAATACATTCAGGATGATTTCAATCTTTGCGGCTTGAGCAGTCAAGTTCCATATTATGATTATGCACTTGACCTGATTTTGGACGTTGAGTCTTCTCATGGTTAGAAATATCCTATGCTGACATGTATTTTGATTTACAAATTTTGGACTGCACTTTTTTTCCAAATTTAATTTGACGTCGTGAATGGTTGACTTTTTGACCAATTTCAATTAAGGGTTTTGGTTTAGGACATAACTTACTGTGGAGGATTCTGGGTGAAACTTGCATACCATTGTGTGTTGAGTCAAAATTCATCTTGTGGAGGGAAGCTATTCATTTAGCTGGCCGTCAGGCTAACCTGGGCGTTAGGTTGCAGTCATGTAGTCACTGGATGGAGAGTATTTCATTACATAAGAGGTTTTAATTTTACTCTCACTTATCATTTTTCTGCGGGTCTTGTCCCCTTCTCTTCAATTCACAAAGTCTGTATTTGCATTTTTTTTTATTTTGTTATAACCATTTCACTATATTCAAGGCACACCTTTGGCTGGTTATGGAGACACCTTTTGTTGTTAGAATAAAACTCTGATCTAATATTGCTGTGCAGCTTTGATTTACTAATTGCAAATATGCCTTTCTATTGCCTGATGTAATCCATAAATGAACATCTTGGCTGATTTATTTTTGTTGGATTTGGTGTGTGTGTGTGTGTGTGTGTGTGTGTGTGGAGGATCTTGCACTTGAGCCATTTTTAATGGGTATGGATATTGACTTGCTCAGGTGACATGTTCACTGAAGAGCAGAATGAATTGGTTGAGTCAGCAGCAGAGATGCTGTATGGTCTTATACATGTTCGATACATACTGACCAGCAAGGGAATGACCGCAATGGTAATGTTTAGAATTCACTTTTGCTGTTATTTGTTTTGCTTGCTTTTTCTATTTTTGTAAAGGATAGTTATTAAATCTTCTGCAGTTAGAGAAGTACAAAAACTATGATTTTGGAAGATGCCCTAGAGTTTACTGCTGTGGACAACCCTGCCTCCCAGTTGGTCAGTCAGATATTCCTCGCTCAAGCACTGTAAAAATCTACTGCCCCAAATGTGAAGATATATATTACCCTCGATCCAAGTACCAAGGCAGTATCCTTCTGTTGCACTCGTTAATCGCTAAGAAACTTATTTGCATATATCATGCATCTGCCTCAGCAATGAGTGGTAATTTTAGTGATCTAACTGTACAAAGTAGCCAAGGCAGAATAACTAAGAAGCATAGAAAGGACAGGCTTATAAACCGATCAAAAAAGGAGGAGGGGCTTGTAAGTGACACAACAAGGTTTGTGAACCTAAAAGACAAAATTGAGGGATCTTTGGCTTACCTTGTTGATGAAATGAATTTGGACTTTTTGTTTGAACTTCATTCAATTAACTTAAGAGTGAGCCAAGGCAAGCAGCAAAACAAGCTCAGCCTGGCTGGATTACCATAATATGAGCTCATTCACTGCTGCTGCTTCTTCCACTGGTGTGAAAGAAACCATTGTGCTCACATTTGATGCTTTTCTGCTAACCCTGCTAATTTGCATAACACCTGGACTTGAAATTTAAGCTAGGATTGTACTGGATAGTAAATGAGCTCTGAGTCAATCATGGATAGGTTAATCATTTATGAGCCCTGAACCCTGAGCGAAACACATGAAATCTGAGTCAGTTTCGTTAATCTAGTTGCAGAGACAACCTTATGCTTTTAAATTGTTTAAAGTTGTTGCTTAGTTTTGTGTCTTTGGCAATACTCTTAGGCTATTTACTATTGGCAGCTAAAGATGTTATATTGTACTGATAAAAAAAGAAAAGAAAAAAAAAAAGAAAAGAGAGATGTTATATTGTACATTTATTCATCTATAGTGCAGTTGGAGCTTCCCCTGAACTGTAGCTTAATGCATGAATTTGTGATTTGTGTGATTAATAATTCTTTGTTTTGACCATTGTAGTACTGTGGCTAAATATATGACATGTTTCAATTTGCAAGTTTCTTTTGGTTACAATTTCAGATTTTCTTGACTTTATCAAGATATTGATGGCGCTTATTTTGGAACCACGTTTCCCCACTTATTTCTAATGACATATGGACATCTAAAGCCACAAAAAGCAACACAGAGCTATGTTCCAAGAGTTTTTGGCTTCAAGATCCACAAGCCGTGACATTAGAGGTGGGAGTTACTATTTTTGTGATCAATTATCCAATTGTCCATTTGTGGTGGCCCTCATCTTTCCTCGTGCTCATGTTGAAATATGTGTGGCTCTAACAAGCAAGATGAAATGCAAGAGTACTGGATTTGATTTGCCAATGAAAATGTTTAAAGTGAAAATCTGCCTATTAGCAGTGCAAACCTATCCTTTTATTTGATTTCTTGATTTTAACAAGAGCGTTTGTAAGCTTCTCTCTTTATCATGGGTTGAGGATATGACGGGTGCTTTGCAGTTCTCCTTGCCTTTTCTGTGGTTTTGTAGTAGTCGAGTATTCACCAGCGTCTTAAATTTAAAACATATTGGTGAGATATCGCAAGGCTTGACGTAATCGACATATCACTGATTTCGGAGATATTTGTCTTTTTCAATTTTTTTTTATTGTTGTCATGATCAATATTTTATTATTCTATTAGTCAGAATATTCGTCAATAAAATTTCTATATTTTCCTACATGTCTTGTCTATTAATTAGTCGCACCTGCATATATTCTAGGTTTTCTTTTTCCTATATTTTCTGCAATATTTTTCCTTTTTTTTTTTTTTTTTTTTCTGTCCATGATATGATATTGTATAATCTATATATTCATCACAAATACCTACATGAATCTCTGAATTATCTTAAACAATGGTGTAGCAGTTGAGAATTCTAGGTAGGGATTCAACCCCATTTCCTGCTTACTGTTTTTCTGATGTAGTACTGCTTGATGCAATTGGTTTCAGTAGAGTGCCGTGATGTGTACTACAAAAATGGAGAATTTACCAATAATGGAAATAAACAAAATCAGAAGAAAAATTGTATTATCTACTTGATCAAGTCGACCATTTTTGTAGGCATTTTTGATGAATGGAGCCGGAAATCGAGGGGCAAAAATCATGACTTATGAAGAGTGGCGCCTGCTTAGCCATTGGGAAAAAAAAAAAAATACAAAAAAAAGACAAAATTGCAAAGCGAGTCACTCCCGGTTGAAAATCCAATCGTGTGTGCATTGATTACCCCCACCCTCAAGACATTATTTAAGGTAGACAACCAAATGTGATTGGTGTATTATTCTTTTATTTTTATTTTACCATTGCATGTTTGTTGAGAACAAGGGGGGAAAAGCTTAAAATCATGATAATTTGTTTGGCAAGCAACATATAACAAACATTATTCATGGCATGTGCAAGGATTGGTAGGGACTGCATGTTTTTGTATTTTTCAAAGTGATACTACATACAATTATGGAGTGAGCAAGTACCGTGCAATCGTTTTGAAAAAAGTGGAGTTCACTATTAAAAAATTTTTAATTTTTTTTTATGTGGGTTTCATATTTATTTATTTTTTTTAAAATGATTACACGGTACATGTTCATTTACGACTGTAACTATTTGTTCTCTAAAAAAAAAAAAAAAAATATCTCACGTACTTATCATGAAAATTAAAAACAAGAAAGAAAGTTAAAGCACTACCGGATGTCCTTGGCCTTGGCAATCAGTTGCTGCCAACTTGTCCATAGAAAATCTACTTCACTAGCTCCTATCTTCTCCCACCTGCTGGATAAGGAGATCAAACTCCAAGTGGCTTTTCTACCGTATTCAGTTGGCCTCATCTCTTTTCTATGACTTTCCAATCTTTTTCTTTTCTTTTTTAATAAATTGTACTTCCTTCTTCTGCTGCTTTTTTTTTTTTTTTTGGTTCTTCATTTCTACCATAACATTAACTTCTTCTGAGGATTGATGAACTAGATATAATGTTCATGGCCAATAAAAAAAAGGTTTTCAGATTCTGATACAGCAGAAAATGGAGTGGGCAGAGGGGAAAATAGGAATAAAATAATAGCGCAGAGTAGTCTTTCTTTAATTAATTTTTCATGACTATATAGATAAACCAAAAACGACGAATCTTATGATAATAATAATAATAATAATAATGTCACAAAAAATAATAAAATACTCAAGCAACCATGATCTATTTGGTTCAAATATATATAATATAATCATACAGAGTCCCTGCTGTTTTTACTCACTCATTGAGTAGCAATCTCTATCAACAACCAAAGCATTGAGAGACACACCATTTCAACCAGCAATGCTAGGATTAGTTAGTATATGACTGAAAAGTTAGGGGGTGACAATCTTTTTATATATATATATATATATATTTTTTTTTTTAAAGTGGGTTGTTAAATGATTTGCCTCTTCATCATCAATAAAAGGTTAAAAAAAAAAAAAAAAGAAACTTCTCACTGCATGGGGTCGGCAAAATATTTAAAGGAACAAGAAACCAAGATTCCAATATTGCCTGAAAGATTACAGTTTCAAAATGGGCGAGAAGTGGTTGCTTTCAAATCATTTCTCAATCGACATCAATTGTATGTATAGAGCTAGATGTTGTGCTTTTAACCTTGGGAAAATCGAATTTTGTGGGAAAACCGATCTGCCCAAAGTTTGGCTTTGAAAACGACCATTATTCCATCATTTTACTGCAAACTTATTAAATTAAAGGATGAAATGTATTTATATAAGCCTCTAATTTTTAAAGATATGCCATCATGATGTGAGTAGATGAGAGTAATATGCTCGTATTTCAAATCTACCTAATAATTACTCATCTACGCCATTTAAAAAAACTAAGCCCTTCATTTGTGATCATTCTTTTTAATTTTTTTGGTTCTCTTTGTATTTAAAAGTGTCATAAACAAGATCATCCCTATTCAAACCTTTTATCTCCTCCCCTTGATTGGTCGTGAACTCTTCACAAAAGTTGAGACCTGTTTATCTGTTAGTGCACCAAAAGCTATTATAATTCATGTTAAGATCCTTTTTCTTTCTTTTGTTAGTAAAAAGAAAAAGCCAAGCATACAAATTACCGAACTTGGAAATAAATGTTATCAATATCAGAGGCATATCAGAAACCCAAATTTTCCAAGTACACCAAAATTGAAAAAGGGGGATGTTAATGCCTTAATTTGCACAATAGGCCGAAATGGAAGAAAGAATTATCTCCGATCCACGTTGGTGATTCGGGCTTCAATATAGTGCCTTTTGCATTCATCCATGAAATAAATAACAAATAAGCAAATAGAAATAAATAAAGAGAGACACAGAGATATATGTGATTTGACATAAAACCTACATCTGCAGGTTGTTTGAGGGCTAAATAGTAAATCCACTATAATAGGTGCTTTTACAATCTCTCATGGTATCACATATCGCACAATACAATAGAGGAATTTAGAAAAGATCCTTTGGAGTCGTTGTCTATGGTGGAGTTTGGGTGTAGGGAGCTTCTGTGTAGAGAGTTTGTGGAGAGTCCGACCGTTTTGTGTGGAATCTCCTCATATATATAGAAGTCCAACTTAACTTGGAGTGATTGTCTTGTGAAACTTTTTCCTTTAAGAGTCTGCGTTCCTTTACTTTTAGGAGTCTATGTGTATTTTCTCTCTTAGGAGTCTGAGTCACCTTGTCCTATCTCTTAATTTAATCTTCAGTCTTATCTCGAGGCTAATTTATAGGCTACTGATTTGATCCCAACATAAGAAATTAGGATTCAAAAGGTAGAGCATATGCTGATTCACATGAAGATTCAAATGTGAATGTATTCTACCTACTTAAATGAAAAAGTAAATAAAAAAGTATAGAATAAGTGAGAGATCTACTTTTGATAACTATGCTTTTGACAAGTACTAACAAAACAATCACTTCTCGAATAATAACTAAAAAACTTCAGTTTCTTAGTTGACAAGTAAGCACAATCCTTATAATTATTCCGATTTATATAATCGTGTTTTCAATGGACGGTATTTTTATAAAATAATTTTAAAGAGTAATATTTTCTTACATAAATATTTTTAATTTAAAATATAATTGTATAAAATTGTAAAAAAAAAATGTGTATCATAACTCATTAAAAAATTATTCATTTGTCGAAGCACTAGTTTTGATTTTATAATATTAATCAAGCAACAAACTTTTCTCTTACTCATATCTGAACACATATTATTAGCTATTTTACACAGAATGGAATGTGTAGTTTTCAAAAATAAAAAATAAAAAATCACATGCTCAACTCGAACAACTTTGCATGAATGTCGAATAACATCACGGTTTCACATAATCACATGGTTAAACTCCATCGTTTATATATAAACAATGCCTTCTTAATTTTTCTCTCTTATTTTGAACGTTTATATATTTAATTTTTTTTAAAAAAAAAATTTTAATAGTTAAGGAAGTGACTATTAGTGCATTGATATTTTTATTTTTTAAAAATGTTTAAAAAATATTTAAAATAAAAAACATAATTTACAATAGAGACACACCGAGTGCACAAATTGAAGAGGCATAGTAGGCTAGTAGCACTACTCTATACCTAAATCCGTGTAAAATGTTTGCACTTTCATGTAAAATACAACATTATCACATCAAAACCAAGGTTGAAACATGATTTTAAAATAACATTGTAATTAAAAAATGTAAAAAGAAAAAACAGGAGATGATAGAACAATTTTTAATAATATATTATTTTACGATAGGAATCAAAACTTGCATTTCAAAATTATTTAATAATTATAAGTACAAAAATGGCATGTCAGTAGTTAACGTGAATTAATGAGGTGAATTTGGGAAGCCCGGATCCTCCCTCCCCCTTCCCAATCCATTACGTGACTCCATGGGAGAGAATTGGTCGCACTGTATTTTACGGCCTTTCCCTTTGCATTTCATTTTCTTCCATTGCTTTCAAATTCCTCTCTCTCTCTCTCAATGCCAAAATCTTCAGGCTCACACCGCTCTCCATCTCTCTCAGAGAAGGAACAACGACAGCACCAACACCCGAAACATTTCCCATAGAAAATATCGCAACGCCCATTTGAATTCATTCCAATACATAGAAATCACAAGGAGAGAATTTCATCAGAAAACGATAGAAGAAAAAATAGAGAGAAGGAGAGGGAAAAGGTGTTTTCTTTCTTATATGTAATGCATCAGAAGAAATCCGAAGTTCAGATCGGAACAGAAAGCAGCGGCGTCTCTTCCGATTTCAACCCTACCCCTCCTCTCCTTTTCCCTCCTCCTTCCTCTCTCCACCACAAATTATCTTACAATTCCCACCTTTCCCCTTACCCAGAACAATCTTTTCATCCCTACTCTTCTTCTCTTCCTCTTCAATCCCCCTCCCACCAGCATCTACTACAGAATGCCCCTGTTGCCCCTCCTTCTCCTTCTTCTTCCTCTTCTTCAACCCCTTACAAGCGGACCCTTTTGACCCAAACCCATTCCTCCCTCTCCAAATCCCCTACCATTTACCAATTCCACTCGCACCCGCCGCAATTCAATCCCCAAAACGCTTCGTTTTTCTCCGTCTCGCTTGCCGTCAAGACCTTTTTATATCGGACTCTTCGCAAAGTGAAGCACTTTCGACGACTGCGGGTGCATCTGCGGCTGATCCTCTTGCTCTCCCTCCCGTTTTTCTACTTCTTGGTCTCCCATCCAAGCCATACCTTCATCCTCGACTTCCTCTCCGCCTTCGCCTTTTCCGCGGCCCTCTTGTTCTCGCTCAACCTCGCGCTCCCTCGCCTCCCCTCCATACGCCTATTCCTCGCGCGGTCTTTCCCGATCAAGCTCTCCCACTGCTCTCCCATCTCCCGGCCGCCTCTGCCGGTGTTTTGGACGATTGGGTCGCGGCCCAAACCCGAGAAGAGACCGAATTCTGGGTGTTGGGTCCAGGTCTATCGCAACGGGGACGTGTACGAAGGCGAGTTCCACAAGGGAAAGTGCTCGGGGAATGGGGTGTATTACTATTACATGAGTGGGAGGTACGAGGGCGATTGGGTGGATGGCAAGTATGACGGCTATGGTGTCGAGACGTGGGCCAGGGGGAGCCGGTACCGTGGGCAGTATCGGCTGGGGCTTCGGAATGGCTTTGGGGTGTATCGGTTTTATACCGGTGATGTTTATGCCGGAGAATGGGCTAATGGACAAAGTCATGGGTGTGGAGTGCATACCTGCGAGGATGGGAGCCGGTATGTCGGGGAGTTCAAATGGGGCGTCAAGCACGGCCTTGGGCACTACCATTTCAGGTCCGGGATCTAATTACTGTATGTTTTTTTTTTTTTTTTTGTTGTTAGGGGGGAGGGGGTTTAATTAATGCTTGAAGAATGGAGGAGATTTCTGCCAACTGGTGATAAATTTGATGATTATTTCTGGGTAATAGAGTGGGCTTTGCTTTTGTGATTGTTCTTGGTTGCTAATTCTTGTTTAGAGTTGGAGCTCATGTCAAGATCGATCTTCAACATTAAGTTGTAGTAGTTTTTTTTTTTTAAGTTGTTAGAGGTTGATGAACTTATCGGCATGATTTTTGTTGGGTCCTTCGAGATTAGAGATAACATGAAACTCTGATATATCTATCACTGCAATTTAGCTTATTGTTTTAGTGCTCGAGTATTAGGTATTTATTGCTCAAAGCTGTGCTATTTAAGGCATGACAGGATCAGAATGATCTCTTCTTCAAATGACTGATTTTATTTTCCCGGTAACCTACAGTTAGGAAGACGTTATTTGTTTTTTATGCTTCGGGCTATGCTTTTAACTGAATTATAAAGTTATGATTAATAAAGCAGCCCTCCATCTAAAATGATGAACCAATGATATTACTATTCGGTATGAACAGTTTTTCTGTTGGTTTTCTTTATCATAATTCATCATTAATGTTAGAACAACGCACGTGATTGATTTATCACATTTTTTTATATTAAAAACATGGTTAACATTGCCAACTGGACAATATGAGCCAACATTGATTTTAGACATATAATCTGTATGTATGTAAGTTTCTTTCTCAATAATTGGAATCTCTCTCTCTCTCTCTCTCTCTCTCTCTCTCTCTCATGATTTTATACTTTATCACAACTCATGTATATTTATCTTATTTAGAAATGGGGACACATACGCCGGAGAATATTTTGCTGACAAGATGCATGGGTTTGGGGTCTATTCTTTCGCAAATGGACATCGATACGAGGGAGCCTGGCATGAGGGTAGAAGGCAAGGGCTTGGAATGTACACATTCAGAAATGGTGAAACACAATCTGGTCACTGGCAAAATGGAGTTCTTGACATTCCAAGTACACAGAACACCACCTCTCCTGTATCTCCTGTCGCTGTATATCATTCCAAAGTGCTCAATGCAGTGCAGGTACTTTACTTCCTACCTTAATACTGTAAAGATATGGGAGGTGGACACAGAATGACAAACAGTAGACAGTTAATTAAGCAATTTGAAAAACTAGTATAGGGTTTCTTTCTGATTAGTTCTGTTATTCTGATTTACAATCAGGAAGCTCGGCGAGCGGCAGAGAAAGCCTATGATGTGGCAAAGGTGGATGAAAGGGTCAACAGGGCAGTAGCATCTGCCAATAGAGCAGCCAATGCAGCTAGAGTAGCAGCTGTTAAGGCCGTCCAAAAACAAATGCACCATAATGGCAACGACAACATTCCAATTCCAATCGTGTGAGACTCCTAACTGCAGCTCGGGCTCTTTTAATGTGTCTGACTGCCGCATAACAATGGCGTATTGTGTTTTATCTTGTCATCTTCCTTTGTCTTCTTCCTTTGAGAGGACCCAGTTGGGGGTGCCTCTTGGAATCAGTGAGCAGCAGTGAGGAAGATATCTGAAGAGGGGTGGGATGGTCATAAACACTGCTTAAAGATTGTAGAGAGAGAGAGAGAGAGAGAGGTTGACGATGATGGTATCCATCTCATATGTTCAACCAATTTTTTGCGTTTTTATCTCAGTACATTTTTGTAAAGATGAGTTAGATGTAATATAAAGGCTGGTGCCGAGGTAAAACCTCATCCCAGCTGCTGTTGTATCCGAGTTCATTGGTTTTGTAATGGAGTTGAAGAATCAATCTATTGCTCTCCATTTCCCATTTTCTATATTGGTGCGTAGTTAGACCTTACCCCCTACTACTAGTCGTTGTAATGATAAAAGTCGGATGTCTTGTTACCTCTTGGCAACGTCCTAATTTGTGGCATTTATTGA
Organism: Juglans microcarpa x Juglans regia; assembly: GCF_004785595.1. Lineage (NCBI taxonomy): Eukaryota > Viridiplantae > Streptophyta > Magnoliopsida > Fagales > Juglandaceae > Juglans > Juglans microcarpa x Juglans regia. The sequence goes on along the minus strand of NC_054606.1, from coordinate 1,919,673 downwards.
GGATGTTTGTGGTCAACTGGAAGCCGCACCTATTCTTAGTAACAAATCGAAGGAATGCTGTACGTTCGAAAGGGAATTCTCGGAAGGCAGTACTAGTTTCCGGTTTCATGAAAAGAGGTGATGCGAAAATGTCTACTTCCTAGAATTCATGTGTTGTTTGTTACTTCAAGGGGGCAACACTACGTATTCGAGGCACATATCTCGGGACGTCTTGCAATAGGTGGTCTGCAGTCTGCACTGCATGCATCCTAAAATTAGACCTCCCGTGTTTTCAACCCATTTGAGTGGACCGAATTCTCGCAAGATACGATTCTCCCAATTGCTCATGTTGTTTGTTGACTCTGACACGCTTAGGCTTTTTTGGGAAACTTTTGCAATCATTGTACGTGTCATTACATTGAAATAAAAAAATAAGATCATTATAAAACAATCGTGAAACTAACTGGATGTCTTGCAAATTCGGATACTGAGCTCCAAAAGAATCAAAATATGTTTATCAACATAGCAGCAGCCATAAATACCGGTTACAAAGTATAATTGAGGCAAACAGAACGGGGAAGCATAAAACTACATTTCTGTTCATCGGTGCATGATGTTTTTTGCTTATAAAATAAAATGCAATCGCACATCAACCTCCATTTCATATGTTATGCAATGCAATGCCAGATGGAAAAGAAAACTAAAACTGCATGTTGTAAACGAAGCAAACACTAATGATAAACCGCGTAACCCAGCTCAAGTTGAATCTCTGTCTGTATCTCCCAAACAAGGCATTTAATCAAAAATATAAAACAAAACAGATACTCCACTTCTGTTCAGACATCTCTCAACTACATTCAGATTAATAATGTCAAAATTAAAGACGAACATGTGGAATTCAGTTTCAGCTCTCGGTCTGCTCCCTAAGCCTCCGGATGGTGCTCCTAACAGTCACGGCACTAGCAGTGCTGTTGAGTTCGAGCAAAAAACAGCAATTAGAGCCCTCAACTATAAAATCTTGCTAAACGCCAGACAAAGTTAAAGAAAATCCTTACTTCAATGTATATGCACCTCCTGCTTTCACTTTTCCACAATCCTTGCAACCCCAGATTCCTACAGCCTTCCTCTTCACTGCAAACTGCAAAAGAACACTCATTTCAATGATTGCATGTTAGTCACTAAATGACAAGACAGAAGGATGAGGTGAGTTACCTTCCCGCAGAACTCGCAGAAGTATTTACTGTGTTGACTAACTTCCATTTTCTTAATCTGCTTCCTCAGACTAGCACCATATCGAGTGCCTGAAATGAAAGAAGATAAGTATCACTACATTTCTAACACACAAACAGGCAGTATACATCCCAACACAATTAAAAAAGAAACAAAGGACTAAATGGCCTCAATCTGAGTCCCATTCTTTATACTGAAGATTTGAGGAGTAAGCACACCATTTCGGTCTTGATTTACTACAATAAAGCCTTTTAGATGAGGAAATGAGTAACATATCAGACTGACCACACAACTCTAATTCCTTATGTCCATGATCTTAAATCATTGTAACCTTGTTGTACGAATAGAAAAAATGGATCACAACCTCTCCTTAATCTTAAAATCTCAAATTTACATCGAAGGAAAAAATAAGTCTGTAGAACTTACCGTACTTCCCAACAATACCGGCCTTCTTGGTTCTCTTGGTCTGCATGCCATCAAAAGATCACGATGGAAAGTAAGGCACAGGCCATGGATAGGGAAAAAAAAATTGATCCATAATTTGAAATCACAGAATAGAAATTTTCAGGCGTATGATTACTATGAATAAACATGAGATCCATCAGTACCGGCAAAAACAGAATCAAATATATATCATAGAACCACACTCCAGTAAACTGAGATCAAGGAATACCATCATTTCATGAAAATAAAGAACCTCAACAATCTACACTGATATTAAAAGCTCTACTAAGCTCCATTTGCAAGAAAGACCACTGGGGGTTCGACAAAATAGCTCATGTATTACTCACTACAAGCTTCCGCTGAATGTTACTTATTTTCTATATTCCACAAGATATCTTGAGCCTTCAAATATGTCAGCCAAAGTCACTAAACCAAATCTCTTTCTAATGACCTACTTAAGTTGATTTCCCAATCTGAACTAAAACAATACACATGCAATGTCCAAATAGTAAATAATCAGACGATTCAAATTGAACCACACCTAATACATTGAAACTCACAATAATATGAAGAAAAAGTTAGTCTTTTGTTGACCCAAAAAACGTAACAATCAGATTCATTTCCAGAAGATTATTCGTCTTGAAAAAAGAAACTGGTCTTTTCTCAACCCCAAAAAGGAACAAACAGATCCATTTCGAGACGATTATTCATATTCACTCGGAAAAGAAACTCGTTAAGCTTCAATATCGGAATCTAAGAGGGAGGGGAAGGAAAGAAGAAGATAGTACCATTTTGGAGGCGTCAGAAGGCGAGAGGGCGAGCGAAGCGTCTCGTCGAGTGGATTGTTTAAAGTCGAAATAAAAGAGAATTGGTGGTGGCGAAAAGATTTGTTGCCCTAGACTAGGGAAGTGAGGGTTTGCGAGTTTGGGAGAGCATGGACCATGGAATGGGCTTTAAAGCCCAGTATGGTCTCCACTTGAAGGCCTTTTGAAGCTTGGGCTTTTGAGTACGTATAGATATGTTCTTTTTTTTCTTTTTTTAAACAAAAGACATGTTATTAATCACATGGTGTGGCTTTCAGCCAATGGTAGATACAATTGGCCATAGAGTCACAACTTCCCTAGCAAGTGTGTGCGCCACCCCATTTGCTTCCCTTTTGACATGCCGTATTTTCCAGGAGTAATTGTATAGTACCTTCCGAATTACAGAAATTAGACATCTGAATGGGCTATCAATTTTCTTCTTATTTAAAGAAGTTTCAACAACATTCAAGAGTCTCCTTAAAAAAGACCATGATGCAGACTGAGCTCTTTACATAGAGTAGTTGCTTCCAATAAGCCCCTAGCTTTAGCTATAGAAGGTTCCACACAATAACTTAGAGGTTTCATCAGACTTACTAAAACATGGCCTTCATCATCTCCAATAACAACACTAATACCAATCTTTTGATGATTAGCATTGATGGCTACATCCCAATTTGTTTTGACCCAATTTCGTGCATGGGCTTCCCATTATGGTGGCTGAGATTGTGTTATCCCCTATCGAGTTCTTATAGTCTCCATAGTAGCCCTATAAGTAGAATATTCATTTACAGCATTATTATATAGAATAACGGGATCTGGAAAGAATCTTCAAAAAACAATTTGTTTCTTCTCAGCCAAATTGATCTAATAATAACATCTTGGGGTGAAAAAAAAAAAAGAAGGGAAAACCGGACTGGACCGGCCCGAAACGGTCAAACTAGTTTTGGTTTTGGACCGGTCCGGTCTGAAACCGGTTTCCGTAATGGTCAAATTGGCCGAAACCGGTCCGATACCGATTTTAAGCTTTTTAGGACCGGACTAGACCGGTTCCATATAATATATATTTTAAATTATTTTTTTAATATTATATATAATTTTTATATATAATAATATAAATTAATTTAAAAATAAACTGAAATTGTTAAACTTTAAACTGAAGAAATCACATCAATGTTTTTTTTTTTAAAACCAATAGCAAACGAAAAACCGATTGGATTAATGAGCGTCTAAAAGGCTCTGCATGTGGGTGTGAAGATCTGAACCCGTGCTTGATTGCAAAATCCAGAGCTGAGGCTGTAGCTCTTAGCTATCGTTTCTACTTTTGGTCTGCATGTCTAGATCTTTTTCTCCATTTTATTTTTGGTTTCCTTTGCATTGTGAAGGTTGGTGCATACTTCTCCGATACTTTAATGGTTTCTTATTTGTGGTTTTTATATAAACATAGTTTTTCTTACAAATTTACATTTTATTAAACAAGACAATTGAACCGAACCAGATCAGAACTGGTAAAACCGAATGTACCGGTTTAAGAGCGTAACTGGTGTGTAATCGGTTTTTGAAAATACAAAACCAGTACATACCGGTTCGGTTCTAAATTTTGTTCAAAACTAGACCGGTTACACCCCTAATAATATCAAATAAAACCAGATCTTGTGATATTAGTCCCTCCATCACCTGAACAAAGATCTTACCAAAAGTCAGATCTGTGATAGCTGCTTTATGAAAGCCTTATCTCCTAGTAACCACACATCTTGTGCTAAGTGATAGGACCATAGGATATGGCCTCAAGATTCAACCTCCTGTTAAAATATGGGACAAGCAGCTTCTATAACCACATTTCTCTTAAAACAATTTAATTTAGTGGGAAGAGCATCAACACAAGCACGCCACATGAAGACTTTCACTGCATTTGTTGTTCTCAAAGACCATATTTTCTTCCATAAATACTGAGACACAAACTGTTGTGAAGATTCCCCTCTACTGCTCTAAGATAGCTGCTCTAAGATAGCTGCTCTTACAGAGAAAGTTACTCCTGAAATGAATTTCAATCTGTTAAAGCCTTTCACAAGGGAAGAAGTTAAGGAAGCTATATTTCAGATAGGCCATCTAAAAGCACCTAGTTCATATGGCTATGAGGCTTGCTTTTGTCAGACTCATTGGTCTATTGTTGTTGATGAGGTATGTAATGCAGTGCTGTCTTTTCTAAATGGAGAGGGAAATATTGCTGACATTAATTACACTTATATTGTGTTGATTCCCAAGGGTAGAAACCCAAAGTCGGTTACTGAATATCGACCCATAAGCCTGTGTAATGTGGTCGCTATTACCAAGATGCTTGCAAACAGATCAAAACAGATCTTGCCTGCTATTATTTCTCAAAATCATTGTGCTTTTGTTCCTAGGTGCCTAATTACTAATAATATTATAGCTACATAACACTCCATATTATGCAAACATAACTACAAGGTAGACAAGGATATATGGCCTTGAAATTGGATATGAGCAAGGCATATGATTGAGTTGAGTGGGACTTTCTGGCATCTTTGCTATCTAAATTGGGATTTGCAAATAAGTGGGTTGATTTGGTTATAAAATGCATTAATTCCTCTTCCTTTTCAATTATGGTAAATGGGGTACCTTTTGAAAAGTTTACTCCACAAAGAGGATTAAGATAAGGCCACCCATTGTCACCATACTTATTCATTCTTTATGCTAAAGCCTTAAGTTCTCAATTAATTGCTGCTACACAACAAGGTTTGTTATCTGGTGTGCCTGTAGCTAGAGGGGTGGTGAAAATGAGTCACCTTTTTTTTTTTTTTCTGCTGATGACTATATTTTTTGTTGTAAAGCAGATGTATATGAATGGATGAGACAAAATGGCATTTTGGGTCTTATGAATCTGCATCTAGACAGTACCTCAAAAGGATTAAAATCCTCTTCTTCAGTAAAAACACAGGCTCTTCCACTAAACAATATTTGATGGAGATTGCAGGTTTGAGGTTTTATTGTAACATAGATAAGTACTTGGGACTCCCCTCTTTGGTTGGTTGATAAAAAACTGTTACTTTCAATAGACTGGTTGATAGAGTGAGGAGTAGGTTGATTAACTAGAAGACACAGTTTATGTATCTGGCAAGGAAGGAAATACTCATTAAAGCAGTTTTGCAAGCCATTCTCACATATTGTATGAGTGTGTTTCTGTTGCCTAGATGTCTATGTCAGAAGCTGAACTGTCTGATCTCGAATTTCTGGTGGGGCAATCAAGACAATGAGACCAAATTACATTGAAAAAATTGGAGTTCTTTGTGTATGGGAAAGCCATATGGTAGAATGGATTTTAGGGAACTAGAGTCTTTTAATTATGCACTATTGACAAAGCAGGCATGGAGAATGTTAAATTCTCCAAACTTCCTTCCAAGTAAAAATTTCAAAGCCAAATGCTTCTCACACTCATCTGTTCTTGCTGCTACATTGGGATCAAAGCCTTCATACATTTGGAAAAGTATCTGGCATGCAACACATTTACTGAATGAAGGAATGGTATGGAGAATTGGTGATGGTCAACAAGTCTACATTTGGAAAGATAAGTGGTTGCGGTTTGGCTAATGAGAGTATCTCAAATAATCTCAAACACTCTCACTACTATTCTTTATTTTATTATTAGTTTTCACCTACTTTTCTACTATTTATTACTTTTCACCTACTTTTTACTACTATCCAATATTCTATTATTATTTTTTCATTATTTTTTCACTACTATTTACAAACATTCTCAAACAGTTTCACTATCTAAACTTAAATCGAATTCAATCTCCAGTGAGTATATTATCTGAAAATGCTCTAGTTTTAGAACTGATCGACACAAGGGCTGGCTGGTGGAATATGGATCTACTTCAAGCTATTTTTAATCAAGATGATATAGTTAAGATCATGCAGATTCCTATGATTGGTCAAGAGGTTTCACACAAAATAGTGTGGGTGGAAATTCAGATGGGAAGTTTATTGTGAAAAGTGCATACCACGTATGGATATGTTCTAATTTGCTATATCTTATTTGAAATATATATATATATATATATATATATATGAAGTTATATTTTCGTCTCACTTTTTTTGTGCAAGCTATTCGAAAAATATATATCGCTGTTGAATATTTATGCAAGTTATTTGAAAAAAAGTGAGACTATTTAAAAAAAAAGTAATTACAGTGAGTTTCACTTTAATCAAAGAGTTTGTGCCTTGTGAACTTACATATAACATTACTCAATTAAATAAATTATTAACATAATCTAATGTGGTGCAATGTTTTGGTAACAGTAGAACCCTTAAGTGATAACATATACCAAAAGTAGAACCCTTGAGTGATAACATATAGCAAAAAGGTATAAAACCAGATTTTACAGAGTAGGTGCTCTCATTTGGATTTTGGCGTTTGTAAATTGTTATGGAAAGAACAATCCAAGCGAAGGCCATAAAAAAATTAATCTGGTTATTTTCAGCTTAGAATGAGAGAGAGAGAGACAGACGCATAGTAATGGGAGTACAACATTTATTAGAGCAACTATAAATACAACACACACTATCCACCAAGCCCTTCTAGCACAACATTATTTTCAACGGAGCACAATATGCAAGAGTTTTGATCTATTGCCAATTGCCAAGACATGGAATGAGAGTATGCGTGTTCGTGCCCCAAATCTGGTTCGAGAATCTGTGGCATTAAATAAAGCATCAACAAACCATTGTTAGACGACGAAGATATACTAACATCAACTCATATTAACCCGACCCAATATGTCGACATCAACAGCGTGATTCAAGAAAATTATAAGTAGGAAAACTAAAAATTTTCCGATGCTCAATTGAACCTTTCATAATCCCAGTTAACATTTGAAGAATAATATTAAGACATGGAGAAGGAAAAGGAAAGACCGATATATAAATCCCCGCCCGCCCCCGCGGTCGCAAATTAAGAACTAGCCTAAAACACTAGAGAATAATTTCTTTCCTTTTCTTCTACCAAGATACAATGAGCATCAAATATCCCCCTAAATAAATTTCTCTAACTTCCTTGACCTGTAAGGCTCTGGAGGCCGAAAATCCTCAAACCTCAAAGTGGAGCTTGCCCAGATTTCATTAAAGACAGAATCCCCCTTCTCGGATTTTATAACTTCCAAGGTGCTTCCAAGAACATCTGCCGCAAGCCCAACTTCTAGAAGATGACCCGGCTCCTCTCCCCCTTTATGTATTAACAACCCAATCTCTCTCAAAGGGATCACATTTTCTGTAATGACTTCGGCAAAGATATGACCAAGAAATTCTGGTGCTCTTGGGGCATCATTTACGGCATCCTCCAGAGTAGTCAGAACAGATTCAAACCTGGCCAGATGTAGGGGAACAGCTGTAAGTAAATAGGGCACTGAATCTAAATCATAAAAAGCCGCAAGACCATAACTAATATTGTGAAATATCATTTACCCTTTGATGAGCTGGGCTTGACTCAACACACCATCCCCGGACTTAGAAAGATAGATCAGAAGCTTTGCCAAAAGATCCCTTTCCATGTCCTTCCTCTCCAAAGAGTCTGCGACCCATAGTGATACCATTGACGGATGGAAGCTTGGGGAATCCAATTCTTTAACACATAGTTCAACTTCTTTCTCGTCTCTGGCACTGAATTTAAAAATAAAACATCATCCAGTAGATTGATAAGGATAGCAAAAAAAAAAAAAAGCACTATGGAGTTTTGTATTCTCAGCAACAGGGGATTATATCACAACTGTCCCAACAGGAAAACTACATGGTCCCGAGTAGATTGATTGAGGTAAAGTGCAAGTGACACTTCAAGAACTTTACACAAGGCCAGTTTACCAATTCGCTGGCCTACAGTTTAAATGCCGCATGACCTCCAGTTTATAATACCAAGAACCTAAAACCTAGCATCATGATTATTAAACATATCACTTAATGAAAACTATTTTTATGTGATTTTGCTCTATTCATCGCATCCCTCCCTTCAAAACAATAAAAAACATTCAACTCCCACTGACAACTAATTCAGGCAGCAGGTGAACTGTGTTCTGTTATTTATTCAGTCTCTAAATTTAAGAGGGAAAAAAAGAATATTCAAATGCTTCGAAGATGTTTTTCAAAACCCTAAGCATACCTAATCAAATCGAATCCAGCTCATTCGAAATTCAGAGTTTCAACAAAAGACAATACAAGGGGCAGAAAGGTGAACAAAGCAGTGAAGGCAGCGTAAAATGAATTCCCCGTTTCAACTTGCGAGCGAACAAAGGGAGCCAGGCAGGTTTGGCGCAAAGAGAAGATCAAGATTTCTCATCTCATCTCATCGTTACAACTTTTTTAAATTCCCACACAAAATATAAGAAACAATTCAACTTTTTCAAATCCCAAAATAATAATAATATTAAAAAATAATATTTTAAACTTTCATCTAAAACCAAAAATTCTCATCTCACTATCCAAACCTACCCTAATCAGAGATCGCATATGGCCTGTGTACTGATTGACTACATTCCATAATTTGACTCTCTTGCATTGGATAGCTTCTACAGACTTTAATCGGATGAATGTATAGAGGTTTTAATGCAAGCACTCATGGGCCGGCAAGCAGATGATGCAAGATTCTCTAAACTTGGAAAATAGGGATTGGTGTAACAGGACAATAGATGCACACATAAGACAAGAAGAAACCTGTAATATTCTTTAATTGCTGCCATTGACTTATCCCGAAGGCGTTCTTCAGGCCATACTTTTCCTGAAGGAACATTTTGAGGAAAAGCTGTTCCCTGCCCTCGTGCAGGTGGTGAGATTGCAAGAGATCTATCGGAACTCCGGTCTGGATTCCTTGGGTCTCTGTTACCATAACTCACATTGCGCTCTTGAGCACTTGAAGGTTCATAAGCAGTTGGAGCTGCAAATCTATCCGGAATATATCTCGGAACAAGATCCTCCCTTGTGCCATAAGTTGTTCGCTCTGGTAAAGTGCTGTAGCCATTCAAACCAGCTGCCATTCTTCTGAAATCTGTGGAGCCTGGAGACACATCAGCTACTGGAGTACTTGACATTGACGGTGGTCCTCTGATTGACATTCCTCTCCCAAGACCACCTTGAGGTCCCAGAGTAATAGAATCATCAAGACTGGGTCTCTGAGGCAAGGGAACTGACAACATCCTAGTGTCATGAGATTGTCTGTCCTCCAACCGAACATCCTGAATGCCAAGCCCACGAACTGGAGTAGACGGTCCACGGAAACCACCCAGCTGAGCATTTGGGGAAGACAATAGTGTTGACCTAGGAGCAAAATCCATAGGTGTCCTTCTAGCTGACTGGTTGATGCTTGAACCACGACTCAACCTACTGGATTGTGCCTGCCGTTCTTGAGCAGCATCTCTGTGCACTTCATCAATCTTTTTCGGCCCTTCAACTTTTCTTCTCTGTTGCCATTTATTCTTTCTCAAATCCATAGCATCCTTCAACATGAACCTGACCCTAGAAGATAAATTCAAATTGGTAGAGAGCCTCTTCATTCTGTCAAAATATGCATCCATTTGCTGCTTGGCCTTGGGATGGTCAATCATCTCCCCAATAGTACTCATCAATTTGCACAAAGCTTCAACATCTTCTTCATCAGGAGTCTGAGACTGACCCAACAACTTCTGTATGCACGCGTGCATTATTCGCTCAGTTAACATTTTCTTCTTGTATAACTCCCCTATCAATCTAATGTTACCCAGCATTCGTCTTCGAGCCTTAACTCTCTTCTCTTCTCTTTCCTCTGCAGACTGTTTAATCTCCCCCTCTTCATCAGCTTTATTAGCTTCTTCTTGCTCTCTTTCCCCTCTCTCAAATTCCTCCTGGCACTTGTTCAGAAGTACTCTCTTAAAAGTTATCTTTTCGTTGTCTTCATTGAAATCAGGCAACTCCACAGCCAGATGACTACAGAAATCAGCGTACATCTCACAGAAAGTAGGCTCCATCAAAGCTTTGTCAAAGATCTGCGAGATGACACCAGTTAGAGTGACAGCATTGTCAATTTTGACGGCTTTCACTTGCTCAAAAAGTTTCTCAAAGTTCTGAGGAGTGAGCTTGTTTAAAATGCCTTTCAGTTGCCTTTGCTTTGCCTCTTCCTCATCCGTCACCTTACCCACTTCATATTTCTTCTCAGCTCTGTGCATCATTAGTAATGGAGTCTGAGGGGATGGAATCAAACCCTTCTGTTGAATACTGGTAGGACGTACCCACCTGTCAGCATCAGGACTATTTCTAGACATTCCACCCTGAGGACCCATAGATGGCCCATGGAGGATACCTCCAGGATACTGCACGGGTGTTTGCACACGTGGGTTCCGGAGAACACCATAATTACCACCTGATCCAGGTCGAAAACCTGCATTAACCCCATGGCTGGAATCCAGACGCACATCCAGCCCTGGACCAAAATTACCAGGTACTTTACTCCACCTTTCTTCCCTGATCATACCACTACCATGGCGGTCTATTCGAGATCCCCCACTTGGCCTAGGACTAGGGTATGAATCACGTTCAACAAGATGAGAGCTATTGAAACCACCACTCATCACAGCCTCTGCTATATCAGCTGTAATCTCAAAACCATGTGGAAGATCAGTGCATTGCTCTGAAAAAATCAAGAGGAAATCTCTGGAATACTTTTTGGTCATAGTTCCAACTCCGTCTTTGTCATGATTATCCAGTATTCCATGTATCTGTTGTCCATCATCCGAAACTTCTAATTTTGGTGTCGATATGTCAGCAGCGTCTTCCCAATCATCAGGTTCAGCTTTTTCCAGTCCACTTTTTTCACTCGCTGGGGCATCTAATTCAACAGCATCAGTAGGTTCCTCCTTCACATGCACATTAGAAGAAGTGCTCTCAGTACTTTCTGTAGACGCAACAGTTTCTTTCTTTTCCTCCGGGCCCTTATAAGCATTATAAAGATCAGAAGTTAACCCAGCAGCGTCAGCTTTTTGAAGAAATTCTTTTCTCTTCTTTCTTCCTTTACCAGTACCCTTTGCCCTATTCAGATCAGAAATAGGCTTATCCTTTGCACCTGATGCTCCGAAAGAGACCAAGCCATCAATGTTATCTACACCTTCCCCTTCATGTTTTGAGGTTGCTTCTACAATATCAGGGGTTGGAATATGAGCAGACAGCTGATCTGATATACCACATATTGCAACAACTTCACTACTGCCTACACTATCACTTCTGCTTGAAAAGGCATTCAAATATGAGCTCTTCTCACCATGAGGACTTCCACCATCTAATTTATCAGTTGTCCTGTCAATTTCTGTATGACGCCTCACAGGTTCATCCAGCCCCCTCTGTACAGTCTTTGAAGTTAGAACCTCATCATTTGTAATTATTGCCTTCAGACCAGAATCTTGTCCAGACTGTTCTCCCACAATTTGTTTAATAGTTTCCTGAGATTTTAACAAAATAGGCTCTGAAGATATCTCACTACCGATATTATCCTGTTTGGACCCTTCAGGCAATCTGCTTTCTCCTTGTTCATCTATTCCCACCGTTTCTTGGTCTAATTGTTCATCTGGCTTAGCATGATGAACAGTTTCAGAGGTATCAAGAATGATTCGAGCACCACAAATCTGAGATGAGACACAGGTTGAGTCCTCTCCAACACTGTCAACCTTTAATTCAGAAGAATCATGAGTAGCATCACCAACAGATGACAGTGATTGCTGAAATGATGAAACACCTTCACTATTCGCATGCGAAGTAGTTGTTTTAGCTAGTACAGCTCCTGAAACTCCACCGTTAGAAGATATACCATGCTCTAGAGCTCGAGAAGGAAAATTTGAGGTTGAAATAGATTGGCTAGCAGCCTGTAGAAAGGTGTAAAATTTTACTAAAAAGATTAGGAAAAGGCTAAATCAAAATAAAGATGCTTAAAAGAAATGGTAATAAACAAGTACAGCATAAAAATACCTGATGCTGTGGTTGGATATATCCTTTCTTGCCTGGCTTCTTTTGATGATCTTTAATCGAGTTTGACCTATCAAGGGTTTCCCTTCTTCTGCCTTCATTATTGGGCACAACTAGTGCAGATTCCTCGGATGGTGAACCTGAAACCAAAGATAAGTGATCGGGTACCAGGCCATCAGAAGAACTAGCATCTGAAACAGCTGCTGACTGTTTAGTCACCACGGGCAATGACTTGGAGACCAATGATTCAGAGCTAGTTTTCATCTGCCACAAAGAGACTTCTGGAAACCTCTGAGAGTCCCTTTGAGGATGTGACAAGTTAGCTTCCCCAGATGGTCTCACATGTTTTGGAGATTCACCCTTTTCAACACCATGTGAGCAATTTGGCAGCAATGAGTCTCCAACCTTTTCTCGAATAGAAGGACCAGTGATTGGCTTAACCGTAATTGGTACTGTTGTCGATAGAGGAGAGGAGATTATATTATGTACATCACGAGAACGTTCCAAGTTTGGTGGATCTGCAACACCATGCATTTGGGTCCCAATCTTATTTACAGGTATGGGATTATGAGCCGATGGATTCACACAAGGCATGTTTTGGGGACCCTGTGTAGCTGGATAGTTAAATCTTGAAGCTTGAGAATTGGCTGCTATCTGGCTACTTGTCAAAGGAACAGAACTCGGGGGTGGATAAAATATAGAGCTGGCATTGTAAGAATTGGGAGGATAAAAGCTAATGGGATGAGAAGGTGCATATGATGGAATGGCCTGTGATTGAGGATGCACATTAGGGTGAGACCTAGGACCAGCTGACCCGACGTCTGAATAGGAATCTGCCCGTTTATCAAGCTTTAACTCTTCGCGTGTCTCTGGATGAGTAATCTTGACGGGAGTTTTACGAGGACCACCATAACTTCCTCCCTGCTGCTGGGGATAATGTGGAGTCATGCTGATTCCCATATTGCCCAACTGAGGACCCATTTGAGTTGGGTAACTCAAGCCCTGGGCTTGATGGATAAGACCTTGTGTCTGCATGGGAAGGTGTTGGAGACTGGGAAGATACATAGGCTGTTGCATTTGGGGTGCATTTCCCATGGACAAAGGTAAATTCAATGGCATTTGAAGTGAAGCAGCTGTCATGCCCTGGGATTGAATCTGTTGGTTGGGGCCTCTGAATTGCACAGGAACCTGTGGCTGGTGAAATGGCATTTGAATGGGCATCCCAGTCATGGCATGAACAGAAGGCTTCTGTGGTTGGCTTGCCGGTTGTGGAGGTGAGACTTGCACATCCTTTTTGACCTTGGGCACTGAATAAGCCTCCCCAGTATTAGCTTGGATTACAGGACCGACATCCTTTCTCGGTAACTGCTTAGGTGCAGAAGGAGCTGGCAAAGGAGCTACAGATCTAAAAGAATCATGGCGTGCCTGCAGGTCAAAAATACAAAAGGTTTCTTTAATTACAAAAATATAAATGCCCAGTGCCATAAATTTCCAATATCCCACGATGAGTAATGGAACCATACACACACCAACTGTCCAGGCACAAAGGAAATGCCACATAAAAAACATGCTAAGTTTTAATAGGACATTGCGCATAGTTCCATACCACTTGAAACAAAAGATGAGAATGGGATAAGCTATAGTCCACAAGGCTATAATTAAGTGCTCATATATTGTTGTTCAGGTTTCTGGGGGTAAAGGCTGTCATGGCGTCCCTTCATATTCTATTTCCGGCGCTTCTTGCCGGAGATAAGCTATAACCTACTTCAGTTTTTGCATTACTCTCTTTCGTTTTCATCTGTTATAAATCTATAGCTTTGAGATGGAAGGTAGTTTCTGGATTGAAGCTAAGTTGTTTGAATTTAGTAGGAAAGGTGGCAACTTTTTCTGTATTTCAGAGAAGAGTAGGAAGTTATCGAAGACTCTTTCTCTTAGTGGAGATATGGTTCTTTGGATGGCTAAGGTGGTTGAGAATTGTTTGAGACAAGCGGGAAGAACAAAATCTTACCAGACTAGAAGGTAAGGAAACAGAGTCTTCTTGGTCCAAAGGTGTCAAAACTCGTATGGTAGACTTGTGAAGTTGGTCCAGTTTGGCACTGGCAAAGGGCAGGGTATACTTGTGATTCCTGAAGGATGGAAAGGGAGTGGGTGGGCTGTTTTTGTGAGGAAAATGAGAGAGTTGATGGGTTCAAAATCCTCTGGTTTGGTTACGGAAGGAAGAGAGGTGTTGGATAATAAAGGTGGCAATTATCAGGAACCCAGAGGTAAAGAGAGGAAAGCAGATTCATCTTCTAGAGTAGACAATCCTTCTGGGGAAGCTTCGTACCTAGCAGCAGTTTTGAACACTGAGTTGAGGAATTCAGGTTCTCAACAGTTCAAGGAAGATGATATTATTAGGAAGGATGTTCAGGGGTTGGTGGAAAGGAATAGGGAGGATGGTGAGATCGTTGATTCCCGACGGAAGAATCTGGTTGCGAGGAATGACGGTTGGGCCTACCACGGTGATGCAGAGGTTCGAAGAAGTCGAAGGGTCACTCTGGCATGTTCAAGCAGAGCTCTTAGGATGGAAACAAGGGGTCGAATCTTAGGATGGCATGTTCTCAACAGTTCAAGGAAGATAATATTATTAGGAAGGATGCTCAGGGGTTGGTGGAAAGGAATAGGGAGGATGGTGAGACCGTTGATTCCCGACGGAAGAATCTGGTTGCGAGGAATGACGGTTGGGCCTTCCACGGTGATGCAGAGGTTCAGAGAAGTCGAAGGGTCACTTTGGCATGTTCAGGCAGAGCTCTTAGGATGGAAACAAAGGGTCGAATCTTTGTTGAAGACAATAGATGGGGGATTGGGCTTGTTGATGGGTTTGGGCCATGATCTATCGGGCGTCAAAGATGTGAAGGAAGTAAAGGGGAAGTTGATTGGACCCAAGAGTAATAAAGGAGTTGGATTGGGTCGAGGCCGAGAAATTAAATAAGAACAGTGGAGGATGAAGTCTTTTAATGCACAACGACATTCGAAGAACCCAAGAAGTGAGGAGGCCCAACCCATGGCATCAACGGTTCCAACATTTGGCCAGAGTTCACAGAGTGGGTTGTCGAAGGCGGGGGAATTTGTTGAGGGGGTTCCGACATCCAGATTCTCATCGGAATCTCGCCAGCAACCTAATTTGAAAAACTCGATTATCGTGGTTGGCTCGCTCAATTCTTTTGAGTCTCAAAGGGATGGGTCATCCACTCAGAAAGGGTCGATGGTGGCTGTAAACTCATGTGAGGGTACTCCGGCGACGACTGGCACTCCAACAAAGGGAGGGTTCGATTCAGGTTCTGGCATCTCATATTCTATGTTTTGATGGCGCGGTGCAGATGGCAGAGGATAAGAAAGTGGAGGAAGATAAAGGAAATGAGTAGATCTTTGGGTCTGCCAAGAAAAGTGACAATGGTGTCCCTTGTACACTGTTTAATATTTCAGAGATGCAATTGGTTCTTGGTGGTGGGAAAGTCCTGAGAACAGTGATTATGGGGAGTTGGTTGTGTCATATGAGGAAATGGTTCCAAACCCATTGTGTTCTTTTCCTCCCGAAATTAAATGGGAGAATAAATTTTCTGATTGGTGTTAAGGAAGGTGGATGAAATAAAGGTGTGTGTGGGAATTTTGTGCGATGGTTACGAGGAACAATTCCGTGCTCTTCTTATAGCTATTGAGGCTGGACAACCATCATTGGCTAAATCAATTACAAAAAAAGGAGAGAGAATTGAAGCGTTTGACTTGTTCGATTGATTATAATGCAAAGGGAGGAAGTGTCTTTAGAGATAAAGGCAAGGGAAGGGTTGCCAACAGCAATTAATGAAACCAACGATAATCTATTGGAATGTACGGGGACTTAATGATTACAAAAAAGGTCTCCGTGTGAAGAATTTGATCACCAAGTGGAGGGGTGATGTGATCTGTTTTCAGGAAACCAAATTAAAATTAGTTAATCAATCAATTGTTAGTAGTTTGTGGAGTTGTGATTGTGTGGGGTGGGTGGATTTAGCAGCAGATGGGGCGTCGGGTGGAATCATTGTTATGTGGGATAGGAGAGTTGTGGAGTTGATAGATCATTTTGTGGGAGATTACTTGGTGGCGTGTCATTTTAGGAATGTGGATGATGGAGTGGAATGGGCTTCTGCTGGTGTTTATGGCCCCAATTTGGAGATTAATAGGAGAGCGTTATGTGATGAAATGGCGGGCATTTTCTGTTATTAGGATCTTCCTTGGTGTTTTTGAGGGGATTTCAATGTTATGAGGTTTCCTAGCGAAAGAGTGGGGGATTCTCATTTCACTAATGCAATGAATGATTTCTCTGATCTGATTTTTGAGTTAGAATTGATTGATTTACCGATGGCAGGAGGGGGTTTTACGTGGTCCAACAAAAGGACATGGTCAAGGCTAGATAGATTTCTGGTTACGGCTTCATGGGAGAGTTGTTTTTCCAGATTTGAATCAGAAAAGGTTACCAAGATTATGCTCTTACCACTATCCTATTATTTTGGATTGTGGGGGTCTTAGTGGCGGTCTTCATATTTGTTCTATGGCACTCCGAGTTTTGTTTTGGCTGGTAAACTCAAAGATCTAAAACAAGATCTGAAAAAATGGAATGTTGAGGAGTTTGGGAACGTTGAAAAGAAAAGGAAGCTTTTGTTACAACAGCTGCAAAGTGTGGAGGAAAAGGAGTTGTCGGGGGTTATTTCAGGTGAGGAATTGGGAGAGGAAAAAAGGGGCGGTAGCTGAACTGGAAAATATCACTTTAATGGAGGAAATTTCTTGTAGGTAGAAATCTAGGGTTTGTTGGTTGAAGGAAGGTGATAAGTGTACAAAATTTTTTCATCAAATGGCGAATTCTCATAGAACAATGCAATTGAAGTTATTCAAGAGATGGTGTAAACATGCTTTCGGATCAAGAGGCCATCAAGGAACATGCTGTCAATTTTTAGGAGAAGTTGTTCAAGGAAAAATATTCGTGGAGACCAAAGCTAGACGGATTGTCTTTTGATGCAATTGATCCAGAAAGTGCAGCATGGATGGAGCGAGTTTTTGAAGAAGATGAAGTGCTAGTGTTGTCAAAGGAATGGCTAAAGACAAGGCTCTGGGTCCAAATGGGTTTTCTACGGCTTTTTTCCAAGCATGTTGGACATATAGAAAGAAGACATTATGAAGGTATTTCTGGAATTTCATGCTTTTATGAAATTCAAGAAAAGTATCAATACTACTTTTATAGCTTTGATTCCTACAATGGTGGGGGGCAGTAACTATGTGGGATTTCAGGCCAATTAGTTTGGTTAATGGGGTCTACAAGATTATATCTAAGGTGCTGGCCAATCAGATGAGTGCAATAATGGGAAGAATTATATTGAAGTCACAAAATGCTTTTGTGAGAGGAAGACAAATACTAGATTCAGTTTTAACGGCTAACGAATGTTTAGATTACAGAATTAAAATGGGCAAATCTGGAGTTTTGGTTAAATTGGATATGGAAAAGGCTTTTGATCATGTTTGTTGGGAGTTTCTATTGTATCTTCTTGGTCGTTATTGTTTTGGTGAGAGGTGGTGTATGTGGACAAAGCATTGTATTTCTACACCAAGATTCTCCATTTTGGTGAATGGTAAACCGGTTGGTTTCTTTAATAGTTCACATGGTTTGAGACAAGGAGATCCGATATCTCCTTTCCTCTTTATTCTTGGCCTGGATGCATTGAGTAGAATGATTGAAGTGGCGGTTGGAGGTAGCTTTTTGTCGGGTTTTGAAGTGGGCTGTGATTCTCAGAGTAGTGTGATTGTTTCTCATCATCTTCTCGCCGACGACACATTAATTTTCAGTGAATCCAATCAAGAACAGCTTCGGTCTTTAAGAGCTCTTTTGCTATGTTTTGAAGTTGTGTCAGGGTTGAGAATTAACTTAACCAAGTCTGAAATAGTTCTGGTGGGCTCAGTGTCAAATATTTCTGATCTGGCCACTATTTTGGGGTGTAAAATATCGTTGCTGCCAATGTCATATCTTGGTCTTCCCCTGGGTGCCTCGCATAAATCTGTTTCGATTTGGGAAGGAATGATTGAGGAGATTAGCCAGCTGGAAAAAATTATATTTGTCTAAAGGGGGTAGAACCACTTTAATCAAGAGTACGTGGCGCAATCTTCCAACATATTTCCTTTCTGTCTTTCCTTTACCGGCTGGGGTTTCTATGAAAATTGAAAAGATCTATAGGAATTTCTTGTGGGGAGGTAAAGGGGAGGAAAAGAAATATCACTTGATGAGTTGGGATAAGGTATGTCAACCGATTTCAAATGGTGGTTTGGGTGTGCGTAACTTGAGGCTTTTTAATAAAGCTCTTTGTGGGAAATGGTTATGGAGATATCATTTAGAAAGAGATGCTTTATGGAAAAATGTGATAGATGTTAATGTGGGGGTATGTGGGTGTAGTTGGTGTTCAAATGAAGTAAAAGGTGCTTATGGGATGGGATTATGGAAGTCTATTCGTATAGGTTGGGGGGAGTTTGTTAAACATGTCAAATTTAAGGTGGGGGATGGATCAAGAATTCACTTTTGGCATGATTATTGGTGTGGAGAGTTAACTCTCAAGAATGAATTTCCTTCTCTTTTTCAGATTGCAAGGCAGCAATATGCAACTGTGGCTGATTCTCTCTCTCTTTTGAATAATAGCATTCAATGGACTGCTGACTTCATGAGAAATGTAAATGATTGGGAAGTCACTGTAATTTCAGATTTTCTCAGCAGATTATATGAGTTGAAGATTGTCCAAGGAAGTGTAGACAGCTAGTTGTGGATTCATAAGAGACATTTCAGATTCTCAGTTCACACCTATTATAATGCTTTAACCTGCCATGGTGTAAGTGATTAACCCTGGAAAAGTATTTGGAAAGTTAAAGTGCCGAATAAGGTAGCTTTCTTCTGTTGGCTTGTATCTCGTGATAAAATTCTGACTACAGAAAATCTAAGAAAGCGTGGTCTTTGTATTGTTGATTAGTGTTCTATGTGCAAGAAATATGGCGAATCAGTTAATCACTTGTTTCTCCATTGCGAGGTGGCTAAAACTTTGTGGAATTTCATTTTTGAAAGGATGGGTATTTCTTGGGTGATGCCAAAGCATGTGGTGAATTTACTAGCTTGCTGGAAGTATGCTGGGCAGTGTCTACCTATTGCAGCCATTTGGAAAATGATTCATTCGTGTTTGATGTGGTGTCTATGGCTAGAAAGGAATGGGAGATGTTTTGAAGACAAATAACGATCGATGGAAGAAATTCGGGAATTTTTCCTTAATCAACTATGTCTATGGGCTAAGGCTTTTGTAATGAATGGTGATGAAGTGTTGGGAGTTTTTCTAGTTTTTGCTTTCTTTTTAGTCGTTGTACGTAGGTATTTCCTCTTGTATACTTCATGTGTACTTAGGCTATGCCTATTTATGGTAATAAACTCTTATTAATTATAAATTTAAATATATATATATATGAGAATGGGAAGAAAAAAAAAAGTACAAACCTGATCTCGTTTCTGTTCATCCAAATTTGGGGGTGCTGAGCTAGTTCTAGCAGGAACCTACAAACACAAAATGATCACACAATCCTTTTGACTATATTAAATGAGATTACCAAAAACTACTAAGAACCATTCGACTGGGAAAAACCAATAACGCTCATTTTGGGGATGTGAGAGCATATGCACACCTGCATCCCATTCATGCAACCAGGACTTATGGACCCAAACTGAAAGGGGAATGCCTTAGACGCATCTCCAGGGGCTGATCCACAGAAAAACATCAAGATTATATCATTAGTTCATTTGTCTAATACTATAAATCACTGCCAAGAAAAAAAAAATAACATTGATAGCCTTCCACATTACAACAAATTTCATATAGTTAAAAAAATAATAAACATATCTCCAAAGCTTCAAGACATACCCTTTGCAGGTGTCGTAGGAGCTGTTGAGTCAGAGTTCACAGAGGCAGATTGAGAAGTCGGAGGCTTTGGAACTGCTCGGGTGCTTCTCTGAGGAGCCAACAACTCAGTCGGCTTGGCAGCTGTGCTTGTAGTCGGCACATCAGATGCTGCTCCTACCATGCACCATAACAATCATAATCCAAACCAATCAAGAGGATAAACTCATAAAAAACAATTGAACTTCTATCAATTATAAGGAAACCCCACCAACATTCTTACCTCAATATTCACAAAGCAATACAGCAGATAAAATACAATTTTTTTGTTCAAACTGTATGGGAAAAATTCATACCATGTTGGGGCTGTACATGGGAACCATTCTGTACTACGGTACCAAGCGGCGTAGAAGCATTACTAGACTCCAATGATGACGAATTGACAGTGGGCAAGATTGCCCTGGATTGACCTCCTCCTTGTGCATTATTATTATTCTTCTTAACACTAAAAACATACAAAAAAAAGCCCAAGCAACATACAAAAAATGAAACCGCAATTCACAAATAACGAAATAAACAACCCTAACTCCCCTATACACCACAAAACAATCATAAAATAAATTAACTTCCCAAAAACGCCACGAAATTTTAAAAAGAAAGAGAAAAAGATTCCAAATCACAAACCCTAGAGCAATGATACCTGCGGTTGGAGGATAGATTGTAGGATGGAGAAGGGGCGGGCCCACCGCCCTTGCCGTAAGCTCCTGAGGAACCCCGCTGCTGGTTGGAGCTCGCGGATCGCCTATCGGATTTCCTGTACTGTGTCGTCTCGCTCTTATCCGACCTATATTGATTATGGGACATATATCCCAACCCTTAAATTCCCTCCTTTTTTCGCTTTTGTTTTGTTCTTTTCCTCGCAAATTTCTCTGCAGGCAGACAAACAAGATCCAACAACCATAAAAAAATAATCCCCACGACACTATTAAACCAACAAAAAACAAAATCCAAACACATAAATACACAGAGACGGAGAGACTCAAGGACCTCTAAAGCGAGAGTGTAGAGCGAATTAGGGTTTACTGAGCGGTCATCAGAGACAGAAGGTGAAAAAAAACAGAGAAGGAGACAGAGAGAGAGAGAGAGAGAGATGTAAAGGAGAAGAGGTAGCAGCGTAAGAGAGAGAAGAAGCAAATTTGGGGAGGGTGATTTGGTAAAGAGAATCTATCAAATTAAATTTAAAAATATTATTTAATTAAATAAACCAATAAATTTTTTTTTCAGAAACAGAAAAGGAAAAGCAGAGAGAGAGAATTCGATTTCGAGGGTCAAAAGTGGAAGGAGCGTCTTATGCTAATTTGGATGTAAAAATTTAATTATAAGCGATTTTACGTATTAATACGTGTATTTATTTAATATGATTAGTTAGAAAATAGATTTTATTAAAAATAATATTAATTTAAATTTAAAATATAGAGATAATAATATTAATATATATATTGTTATATAAATTTATTTGTATATAGTAAAACTTAATTTGAATAGTTAAGTATTCTATTATTATTTATTATTTATTTATTATTATTATTAACTACTATTTAATATTTTATAATTATTTTTTATTAATATTTATAGAATATATGAGATTACCATACTTTATAAACGCATCCTTCAAATTTTTCTTTTAGAAAGATCTATAATTGTTATCTTTTTCTTCTCATGTATCTTTTGTAAATTAATATTTTAAAAATGAAATGCGATGATAATTTTATAAATGAAAAATGAGATCATTTATTAATAATAATGAAAAAAATTGAATTAAGTATTTTTTAGATTTTGAGAAATAAGAGAATAGAAGGTTGAATAAAAAATTTAATAAAATTAAAATATTATTAAAATATAACTTTTATTTTGAAATTTGAAAAAAATTTAATTTTGTTTTTTAAATTTGAAAATATTGTAATAATTAGTGTAAAAATATTTATATTTAAGTAATATTTATGAAAAAAATAAAATGAGATAGGATGGGATGAGAACTATTTTCATACATTCCATAAGAGCAATATTATATATCACATTGCTATCTTATTTTTATTCTATCATGTGACATATTTATTATTATTTGATATATGTTTTTTTAATTTCCAACTTTTTCTTTTTTCTTCTGCTTGTCACCGACCTAATATGCTTTCTCCCGAGTTGGAGACACTGCACGTGTCTCACACGCGCATCTTAATTAAAAGGATGAGAGTGTGAATAAATTAAAATTTTGAAAATGGATTGGAAGAGGTTTTGTTTTCTTTAGGAAGAAGGAAGCATAGGATGGATGGGAAAGTTGATGGTGATTAACTTTAACGTTTGTGCAATGTGCTGTGACAAAGTTTCACATTTTAGGAATTACTTGATCAGGAAATCAAATCCAAATTAAAAAGTATATAAATTTTTTATAAAATTAAGTGTATTATTAATTATGATCAATATGGTTTATTACTAAATTTATTTGAATTTTATACGAATTTTCGCGTGATAATAATAAATTTTCAATAAATATTATAGTATATTTATCTTTCACTTTAAATATCTTGATCCAACAAAGAATAAATGTCTTGTATTTATTTATTTGCTTACTTCCGTTAGCAATAAGTCTATAGTTCAACGAACATTGTTAATCATGTATCAAAAACATCATAAATTTTAAAAGAAAAAACAAATTGACCAAAAATATTGGTGGACAAAAGTCAAGCCCAACCATTATAAAAAGGAAATAGAAGATACCTGTTTACCACGTGGACGTATTTCATGGGTGACACGTGTGGTTGTTTAACTTATTATCCAATTAAAAGTATTTTATCTCATCTCATCTTATCATTATAATTTTTTTAAATTTATACACGAAATATAATAAATAATTTAATTTTTTTCAATTTTTAAAATAATAATAATATTAAAAGATAATATTTTAATAATATTTTATTTAATTTTTAATTTTTATCTCAACTCATCACATCTCAAATTTACTATCCAAACCGCACATGAACCAACTAACTTTTTTAAAAAGAAAGAAAGAAAGAAAGGAAGGAAAAAAAAAAAAAACCTTTCCTTCCTTTTCTTCGAGTTGGGTTTTACTTTTTGGCCGTTGGGATTGCTTAAGAGGGACTATAATGGGAACTCCCTTCATCACAACAAGCATTCAAAGTCGCTGTAAATGGTTGCATCAATGAAACAGCAGTTTTGTTTCCAACATTTCGTCGTTTTGCTGGAGTTTAGAAGAAGAGTCAAAATTATCAATAGGATGCTTTTTAAAACGCAGTGTTCTGATTTTAAATATATTCAACCATGAACTCTGCTTGCTATTTGCCATATTCTTAAAGCCGGATTGATTGCAATGCTTGATAGTTTGAAGTGATTCTCGTGCTGTGTGCGTGTGAATAGCAAGTCCACAAGGTTTATAACATGAATATATGCAACCATAGGATATTCTACTTCGTTTATTTTCTTAGACGAGATGAGTTTAGATAAAAATTAAAAATTAAATAAAATATTATTAAAATATATTTTTTTAATATTATTTTTATTTTGAAATTTCAAAAAGTTGAATTATTTATTTTATTTTGTATGAAAATTTGAGAAACTTGTAATGGTGAGGTGAGTTGAAATGAAAAGTTTTGTGAAAACAAACGTGACACATTATGGTTTCATGTTTAATTCTACACATCTTGTTTCATGTTTACAAACGAGGCAATTGTAATTCTACACATCTTGGAATGTTTGGCCAAAATGGTGGTTTCATGTTTACATAGGAGAAACCATGTTACTGGCATGGAACTTAGAGAGGCGTGCATCCAACAGAACAGAATTTGTTTGTTGCTTTAAGAAACATTATTGGTGGAATTGGGTGAAAGCGAAGATTCTAAAGTTCCCCAGGCTTTTGAAGTTCAGAGTCAGCTTATCAATTAGGCAGCCCATTTCAAGTGGTGGGAGGAAATCATTTTCTTTTCATGTGGGCTTTCTGTATGGTGTTTTATTCTATTCCCTTTAACCACTTTACCAATCAAACTGTGCAGCAGCAGGGCAGGGAAGGTTGTTTTGAAATCTTGGTTCTTTTTCGTTCTCTGCTCGAGTTTGTTTGCCTGTTTGTCTTCCTCTTCTGGTGTGTCTGTCATGAAGCATGTTTTTAGCAAAGCAACAAGTCATACCATTCATTAACAATTTGGAATAGTAAAGGGATGCAAGAGTTGGTTGTACTTGTACTTGCAGCATTGATTATTTTGAAACCTTGATATCACCATGCAACTTCAGACAATTGCTTAGGAGATTATGCCCTCTCAATCTGGTGAACCATATTTTGCCCCATTTATCAGCATGATTGATGTCTTTATGTTAACAAGTTTACATTTGCTGGCCATGCCTTGCACTTAGGCAAGCTTGACAGCTCAGGCAACTGTTTCTATTTTGGTCATTTATAATCTACCTTTTTGTGTATGGGGTTGGCAGAGGAGAGAATAAATCAAACATTGAAATTAAACCAACTTTATATCTTTTTTCCCAATCTATAACATGTCTCTGCAATCTGCATAGGCTTGTTTTGAGTTTGGAAGGCCTTCGGCCTGAAGCTGCTGTTGTTGCCGCATCTGCTACTGTTGTGTGTTCTTTTTTTAAGCAACTCCTCTGCTACTGCTGACTTGCCATTGTCGCTAAGGTATCACAGCTGTTGTAAAGATTTTAGGGCTTGTTTGGAAAAATATTTCATCCCAAAATTATCATTTTATTTCAAATATTACTCAAATACAAATACTTTCAAATTAATCATTATAACTTTTTTAAACTAATCATTACAATTTTCCTAAACTTTCAAACAAAAAATAAAAAATAATTCAACTTTTTCAAATTCTCAAACAAAAATAATATTAAAAAAAATTTAACAATATTTTAATTTTATAATATTTTTTATTTAATTGTTTCTCTGTCATTTCTCAAAATCTCATAAATATGAATTCAAACTATCTCATTATTATTCATAAATTATCTTACTATTATTCGCAAAATTTTTATTTCTAAGCTTGTTATTGAGTTTTGGTGAAAAGCATTTAATTTTTTTTTTCTCGACAAGTAAGTATTTATAGATAAACTAACGGATACAAGACATAAGTTCAGTGGGGTTGGAGTCTCCTACAGTATTTTCAAAACCAATACACATTACAACACAAAAGTAATAAAACAAATGGATGATTAGAGTTAAAAAATTGACTCTCACTCAATTTTTACAATGAGAGACCGCTTAAAGATGATTTTTAAATAGTCTGATAAACAGATTATTAACCTGCAATTAAAAGTTACAGTATAAAAAGATATGCTGTAACATGTTAGTCTGACCTGACCGGAAGGAACCGTCACGTCCACTTTCTTATTTGTGTGGTGTATATTGAATTCTGGTTCCTTTTAAAAGCATTTTCCCCTTCGCATTTTATCAAAATAAGTTTCAAAGACTCCGAGAGGGACTGGGATCTTTTCACAGACCGACGCAACTTTTAACATATCTTTTTTACTTTCGATTTTATAATTATTCTTTTACTTTTTGATTATTGGATTATATGAAATTGCCGTAAAATACTAAAAGGCAAAATATTCGAGGACGATCAGCTTCTCTAGGCAAATCCAAAAGAATGTGCTTGGGCCAGGTAATGCCTTGGCAGGCTTACTAGTGTATATATGCTCTGGGCTTGAGGGGCTGCCTCAGTTTGGGCCAAAAGTTGAGGCCTGGACAGGGTAAAGTACTAAAGGTACTTGGATTGTTACGCTTTTTTTTCTTAAAAAAATGATAATTCTAGATTTACTATCTTCTTATCAACCTTTTATTATTTTATAGTATATTTAAAATTTTTATTTTTTTATTTTTTTATTTTAAGTATTTTTTAACATCCTTAATTATTAAGAAAAAATTAAAAATATATAACTTTAATGATGGTCATTTCTTTAACCATTAAATAAAAAAATTAAAAAAAAAAGTAATAAATGAGTTGTAATAAGTAGTAAACCTGTCATTATATATATATTTTAAATTATATTATAAATCGACGTAAAAAATATACATAATAAAATATTTATATAGAATAATTTAATTTAAAAAATAAATTTTATAGTATACTTATAAAATAATGATTTGAAAGTATAATAATTTTTTTAAAGGTAATTTTTTTCACCTTTAAAAAAATCTAAATTTTAGTCTTCTTTCTTGTCGATGGTATCACCTATATGTCAAGACTTAAGAGTAAATGATAAAATCTCAAAATTATATTGTCTCAAGTTATTGAAAGGTAATTAAGCACAAGAGACATTTTAAAGATGATAATCAAAATATTTATAAAGAGAAATGCTAAACCTACACATGGGGCTCCTAACAGTATTTTTTTTTTTACTTAATGATTAAGAAAATATTTTTTTAATAATGTTATAATTTTTTTAAAATATTTAAAAGCATTACAAAAAATACATGAAAAAAAATATTAGTTCACAATACACATGTTGAACTAATCTTCTGAACTTTTAGGTTGCATTTAGATGTTGAATTAAGTTGAGTTGAGATGATAAAATATTATTAGAATATTATTTTTTAATATTATTATTATTTTAAATTTTGAAAAAGTTAAAATTTTTTATTATATTTTATATTAAAATTTAAAAAAATTATAATAATAAATTAAGATGAATTGAGATAAGTTTAGATTCCAAATAAAACCTTAATTTCGACGTTCTTGTCAATCTAATGCCCCTTGAAGATAAAATTTATAAAAACGAGATGTTGTTGACTATAGATAGATGCCACACTTAAAACCCTATTAACAATGGCACAATATTTATTTTTACACGTACACTTCATTGATATTATTATATAAAAAAAAAAAAAGTATTTGTGATGAATTATGTACGATAAGAATAACTATTTGAGATGAAAATAAGTTCATTTTGATAAAAAATAATTATTTTTGTAGAAAATAGATAATCACAAATAAATAATTTTTTTGTAATGATAATCTTGATCCTCCATATTGATTACAATCTAATTTTGAATTTATTTATTGTGATTTGATTTATCGTCTAATTTTATAGTGTAATTACATTGATCAAATTTTCACATTGTTTACGTTCATATGATCAACATTGCATGACGAACAGTATAAAAAATTTAGCTCATGTTTTATTTGCCACAATAATTCCAAACAAATATCACTTTTTATCTAAAAATTGGATGTTCGACATCCTAATTTTTTTAATTTTTGTGTTTTTTTTTAAATGAAGAAAATAAATTAAAATACGCACCCTGATCATATCCATCCATAGGTGTGGCACTTATGGCAGTTGTGGCTCGTTTGTTTTTAAAGATGAGATGAGATGAGATTAAAATTAAAAAGTTGAATAAAATATTATTATAATATATTTTTTAATATTATTTTTGTTTTATAATTTAAAAAAGTTGAATTATTTATTTTATTTTATGTAGAGATTTGAGAAAGTTATAATGATGATATGAGATGAGATGTTTTTTAAAAACAAATGAGGGCTAATCGAGAACCCATCTGGCCAACGCAACTGATCATGTATAAACTGGTATTAATTTAGACAACTTATGCAGATCGAAACTCTAAAAGCCCGTACGTAATATTTAATATTCGAGATGATCGAAACTGATACCTTAAAGCATATAATCTTTTGGTTTACTAAAATTAGATCAAGATTTATTAGTTCAATTCGAAAGTTCTTGGACTATGAACTATTATATATATTTGTTGTATATATATATATATATATATATATTTTTTTTTTTCCCTGGTCAACAGACATGACATTTTCTAATGATCTCTCCCTTATATTTCAGCTAACAGAAAGATAAATTATGGTTAAAATTAAACTGCAAGAAAGAGTTTATCCCAAGTCCTTTGAGATAACTAATATATCATGACCACTTAAAATTCTAGATGTTTTTATCCAAAGTAATCAACTGTATGACATCAAGATTTATATTATAAATGTTAATTTAATATTGGTTAATATTTCTCTTTTATGCCTCCTGAATTAGCTTACGATTCGGTTTCAATCACAAGCATTCATGAAGACTCGTACAACTTCAACACACGGTCAATGAGCTGCATGGAAACTTGTTGGGTAAGCAAACTGTTGTACAATTTCTCATTGATTAGGTTTTGGAATGTCCCCTTTTTTTATTTTGGTTTGGAATGGCAGTGATAGGATTATTATCTATTTATTAATCATAATTCATTTCAAATTTTATATTTTTTTATCATTTTTTTAAAGTATTTTTTTAACATCTTTAATTATTAAGAAGAAATTTAAAAAATATATAATTCTACTAATAGTCACTTCATTAACTATTAAGTAAAATAAAAAATCAATAAAAAAATCAAATACAAAATGAGTAGTAAATGAGTAGAAAAAAAGATAGTAATCCTATCATTTTTCATCTTCAAATGACCATGTTTATTATTATTTAGAGCTAGTTTTATTATACAAAACTAAATCATTTCATCTCATATAATCATTACAATTTTTTTAAATTCTACTACAAAATATAATAAATAATTTAATATTTTTAAATCTCGAAAGAAAAATAATATTAAAAAATAATATTATAATAATATTTTATTTAATTTTTAACAAAATATCTTATCTCATATTATTTGAACTGTATAATCAAACGAGACGTATGCGTCATGCGATGGTTTTGATTTCAAGTGCTACAAAATCACCGAAACTAGTTGTTATTTGGATATAGAAGTAATTAATAAGGTCCCTCCTTTTCCCCATTCAAGCCTAGCCTAACTTTTGCTTAAACCAGCTTATAGATAGGATAAACTTGTCCATAAAACCAGCGTTCTTAATTGACCCTAGCTTTGCATGAATATTAATATTAGGGGTTTGCGTGAGATAATAAACTTCAACATTTCAGAGCACTTCCAACGACTTTTGTATTATACAAAAAAATATAAATAATTTATAGAATTATTTTAAAAAAAAGCTCCATCTAATTATGTAAAATAAATTATAAAATATATTTAACTATAGTATCCCGCTACATGTAGTGGGTACTGTTCATCCTGTAAAAAATTTGTTATTGTTGATATTTCATTTACTCCCTCATTTTTATTTACTTTGATTTTTATCATATAAGCAAATTCTTTTTATTGTTCATCATTTAAAACACATATATTTCATTTTCTTCTAAAAAATATCTTGGAATTATTTTTAAACCAATTTTTTCATATTTGATTTTATTTTAAATTTTTATTTGGCTTATATATTTTTGTTTTACGTGTATAAGATTGAATTATTTTACATTGTATATAAAAATAAATTGTAAATATAAAAAAAATGTATGGATATTGTAAATTTATTGTTAGAAATGAAATATTTAAAAAGAATAAAAAAGAATATTTAAATGATATAGAGAAAAAATAGATAAGCTGATGATGACATATTGTAAAAATCAGTATGTAAAATAGAAAAAGTGAGTTTTAGTGATGTATTTTAAAGGACAAGATAAAGAATCCATTGGGAATGCTCTACTTTGATTATTTATTTTATTTATAAGAGAACTGATAACATTCACCTTTCGATCAACACTATTCCTGATATAGAAACAATTGATATGGAAAGAAACGTGAAAGATATGGATGCCAAGAGTGTAGCAAAGAGATTGTAGGCTGATTTATCTCCAGCTCATTGACAGTCATAGGACTGATTATAGTGTAGATTTTACTCATTATAATTTGCTAAGTCTTACCTTATATAGCATATACAGTTGTCCATTACCATGTATAGCTATAGCTTATACAGTTTCTGTATACAGTCTTTCTATATAAATACAATACTACTCCCACGATTAAATGTGTGGTGAGATTTCTCTATCATCAACTTATGTTACTTTTCTTCTAGAGCTGGTTATATGTATGTGAACCAATGTTATTAGGTGCCCTTATTTAATACAGTACTACAACTCTTCATGGAACTCACAACCAGTAGATCATAAAACAAACAAATCCATACATGTATAATCTCATCTCTCCCTCTCTTTTTAATAATATTTTACGTAAATCTTGATATCTAACTTTCTTGTGTTAGACACTGCTTCATTGCATGTGGTGACAGGAGTCGCATAACTCCAACCTTCATCTGTATTATTGTTATTTAAAAAGTAATACAGATGCATATATGTATATCATATAGAAAGTCTAGACAAAATATGTAGGGTATATATATCATGCATTAATCAAGATAAGATTATTAGTATTTACACTAAAGAACATGAACATTAGTCTTGCATGAAAGTATTTTATCACAATATAATATTTAATAATTGAATAATAATAGATGAAATGTATAAGACTTGAATAATGGTAGGCATGGGAAGAAAGCCATTGATAATATTATAATTAACCCCGTCTTCATTGATACGAAGGGTGACTAAAAAAAGAATAATATTATTATGCGAATGGTTTATATATTTAAATTTTTTTTATTAATTAAATAAGTGATTATTAATATATTAATATATTTTTTTATTTTTTAAAAATATTAAAAAAATAAAAGATAAAATTTGTATAAGTGGACCCGAACGGTCAAAACTGGCGGCACAGCTCTACGCTTACAAAAATTAGATCACACGCCAACGTGTTTGATGTAGATTGCAACGCATGGGCGAGGTTTGGGAGCAGACCCGGTAGCTATTTATTGTTGATCCTTCTGTTCATCGTTGAATTCTTTATCTCTTCAATAAAAAAGTACGAAGGGAAAGGGACAAGCTAGACCCTATGGTAGTACCTATTCCATGTTTCCAGCCTATTCATTACCAGACCGAACAGATTTGAGAGTGCAGAAGCAATTCTTTTTTAAAATCTAAGAGACAGACAGAGAGAAAGCAAAGCAAAGAAATCCATGAAACTCTACCCCACAACACCGTACACAGGAAAAAGAGGTGAAATATTTTATCTGTCTCTCTATTTGCCTTTGGCGTGCGGTTTGTTCCATTTCATATCATACACAGTTTTTATAGACTATTCGTCCATTTTTTTCTTGCGCTTCCTCTCTGGGCTTACATGATTTTTTATTATTTTTTTCTCAACTGGGTCATTCTCGACTTCCATGAATCTCAATTTGCATTTGTATCTTCCGTATACTCGGTGATCAAGTTTATAGCTTTATTGAGTTGCCATCTGGGTTTTCTCTGTTCTGTTATCCTTTCCGCAGCCAGCTCATGCTCTCCCATTTCTGTGACCACTTCCCTATCCGACAGTTCTTTTCACTTGGATTGCTTCCATTTCTCACTTCAAGCTTCTTCTTCTTCTTCTTTTAAAAAAAGGGAATCCCCTTTGATTTCCACTATTCTGTTACTGACTTCTGTCCATTTGGTTTAACTTTATCTCACTACCTCTGTTTTGTTTTTTTTCCCAAACCTCCTAGTTTTTACTTGTTTTTTCCGAAAGCTTGTATTTTTCATTTATCTGCCATATTCCTCTCTCTCTCTCTCTCTCTCTCATTTCGTCTAACACGGTGCTGATGCTTTATAGTTGTAATTATTCATTCGTGCTGTTCTTTTCCCGGTTGATCCAATGACAGTAAAATAAGATAACATTTAAATTTAGGAACTTGGTGCTAAATTCCGCGCAATGAATTGTTTCTCCTACTTTAAGGACAAATCCAGAGGCAGGGAACAAAGATCAGCCCCAGAGTTGAAAGAGCAAAGAAAATCCGATTATTCTGGAGCAGATAGGGTCAGTAAATCTTCATGCTCGACGTCTTCCCCGCGAGGTATACCACAACTGTATGAGGAAAAGGCTCATGGTTTGCGTGTCTTCTCATACTCGGAGCTCAGACAAGCAACAAATGATTTCAGTAGGCTTCTTAAGATTGGGGAAGGTGGATTTGGGAATGTGTACAAAGGTTCAATCAAGCCTGCAGAGGGAAAAGGCGATCCAATTGTGGTTGCAATTAAAAAGCTGAATGAGGATGGTTTACAGGTAAGAGTTAAAGATCATGTTCTCAATCAAAAAAGTTTCATTTTCCTTCAACTTTCAACGCAACACATTTTTACACAAAATACTTTTCCATCTATCTAAAAAAGGAAAGAAAATCATCAAACTTCTTATCAATGGTTCCCACGAGTCTCACAGATAGAAACGCAAAACGCAAATCACCACCTTTTCTCCAAATTCGCAAACATGCTCTTAGTTTTTAGGATAATGAATATTGTGTTAATCCGTTTAAGAATACTGTTGGCTTCATACTTAACTCTCTTTTAAGTGCTCTGTCTCTGCAATTTTGGTGCAATAGCAGCCTGTCATTACATTTTAAATTATATTATCTTTCCATTGGCATTCCTCTGCTCACCTATTTTCCAAACGGATATTGTTTTTTCATGGACCTAAGGCCACTTTTATCTACTTTTGATTATTACTCTTACCTCTAGCCGCTCTCTGCAAACTGTCCAGATGGGGGAGAAAAAACAGCTCTCCAGATGGTAAATTGGTATTCTTGCCGGTGTAAATGTATCTATGCTGATCCTACAGATTTATAACTCAAAAAAGTTTTTTTTTTTCAAATTTTTTTTTCCGACCTTAGAGCCCCTCTACCTGGAAAAACTGGGTTGATACTTGATTGACCACCCTCATATTTAAGCAAGAATTGTTTTTTTTTTTTTTTTTTGGGGGGGGGGGGGGGGGGGGGGGGGGGGGGGGTGTTTAACGGATGTTGGACCAGTTTGAGGCCCAGATGGTTCTGTTCTACCAATTATGGCTTCTGTTCTATTAATGAGTTATCTTTAATGAGGATTCATGAAGGTTTTCCTGAGGTCCAATGGATGGCTGGGACCATCGCATTGGTACATATACCGGTTACGAGGAGTGAAGGATTGGGCATCAGGATTCTATGACCTCTCTCTCGTGGCATCTAAAATTGAAAAATGATAAACATACGAAACTTTTCACAACGAGTAATGTTATCTACTGCACTCTCATTTTACTTTGATCCTATTAAGTAAGATGTGGCACGTTCATTGCTTTCATTCAATGGTGATGAATGTGCCACATCTTACTTAGTGGGATGAAAGTGAGATAGTAGTATAGTGCATAAAATTTTCCTTTCACAACACATTATACAATCATGTTTTAAAATGAAGGGTATTTTTATCAAATGCCTTATCATTTTATAAAAATATCATCATTTTAAAATATATGTTGTAAAATATGTTGTATGAGTATCATTACTCTTTATTTCAAATTTGAAATTACGAGGCAGCTTATCTACTGAAAATGAAAGCATGGAAAAGGATTTTCAAAATCTTGGCCCTGCGCCATTGAGATGAGTGGGATGTGCACAGCAAGCCTCTCTCCCTAAAGTTCAACCTTAAGATCCCCCCACCTGAAAAAAAGAATGAACAAGAAGAGAAAAGGAAAAACGAACCATATATCTGCCCACACATTTGATGAAAGATCTTCCTTCCTCTCGATTGTTCTTGTTGTTTTGTTTCTTTCCATGCTAAGATGCTTATTATTCCCTTGATTTTTTATTATCATTATATAAGGATTTTGATTTTCTGAATGGTTCCTCTAATTTGCTGTTTCCAATATAGGGCCACAAACAGTGGGTGGCAGAAGTTCAATTTCTCGGTGTTGTTGAGCACCCTAATCTCGTCAAACTCATAGGATACTGTGCTACTGACGGGAGAAGAGGAATCCAGCGATTACTCGTTTATGAATACATGGCAAATAAAAGCTTAGAGGACCATCTTTTCAGTAAGGCACGCGCAGCTCTTTCTTGGAAAACTAGATTACAGATAGTCCTGGGAGCAGCTCAAGGACTAGCTTATCTGCATGAGGGATTGGAAGTTCAGGTTTTTCCCAATTAGTTCTACATCATACCTTCTACTACATGTTATCTTCAAGATTCAACTTTGCTCTTCGTTATTGTTAACCCTAAATGCATTACTCTCACGTTGAAGGTAATTTTCCGAGATTTCAAAACATCCAATGTGTTGTTGGATGAGAATTTTGAACCAAAGCTTTCAGACTTTGGGCTTGCTAGGGAGGGGCCGATGGCTGGGCAAAGTCATGTTTCAACAGCTGTAAGTGTTGCATGCACTTATTTTCATCAGCATTTTAGGTTGCATCACTGCTAACAATTTACTGACTTTATATATATCAAATATATACAATGGTTAAAGCATATTTAGGCTCCGTTTGGATTGAAAAGTGATTTCAATTTATCTCATCATTACAACTTTTTCAAATTTACACACAAAATATAATAAACAATTCAACTTTTTCAAATCCCAAAATAATAATAATATTAAAAATAATATTCTAACAATATTTTATTCAACTCATATAAAACCATCTCATCTCTCAATCCAAACGAGGCCTTAATATTTCATATGTTACGCTGAGACAGAGCATAAAAAGGTCATTCAGTACAATTTTATAAATCAACGTATACAATAGACCAGGCAAACAAAAAAAGCTTCTAGGATTATACTAAAACTCGCTAAAATATTGCATTATACAACCTTTTTTCAACTACAATGATTACTTTTTATTTCATCTAGAAAAAATATGATGGTTATATTTTACTCAATTAAAGGGGAAATAATTGTGAAATACAAGAATGAATTTGTGTGAGACCACTTGGATAAGTTTTCTGCCGTTTCCAACGGGCAAACCAATGGGTGTCAACCAAAGTATAGTAAATATAATGGGGTTACTGACCCAAACCGATACTGCCATAGATTATACTTGAACAGACCGGTCAGTGTATGGCTGTCAAACAGTATTGCCATTGAGGATGGGTGGTTGATTGTTGGTCGGTTGGTCAGTTTGGGCTGAATCTTAAGTTTGGCTAGACCTTATCCTGTTGACTGTTGTTGATACTATGAAGGATGCCAATACGGTAACGGGATATGAATGGATATGAATAACATTGATGTGGAGTTTGGGGGTGTGAGTGGTGCCGATCCAACTGCAGGAGGCAGAGATGAGACGACAGATCGAGAGAGGAATAAAATGTGTCTGGCATATGTATTGTGCCTCTTTAAACGAGTCGGTATTGCTTGATTCATCAACAACCCAACGGGCGTCTTAACCCTAAACCGTAACTGATACACGTCAGGTCTGCTGGGTCTTGGAAATTGTTGATCACCTTCACCAGCAAGGTGTGTTTCAGATAAATCATTAATACCTTAATCAACCTATATTGCCATATTGGATTCACTCTTGCTAATGTAATGGCCTCCTGGATCTTCGAAACTTTCTTGGGGATTGCTGCATACTGTACGTTGTTGTGGTGCTCATTAGAACACTTTTGATGATCAGGTGGTGGGAACATACGGATATGCTGCTCCAGATTACATCGAGACTGGTCATCTGACAACTAAGAGTGATGTGTGGAGTTTTGGAGTTGTACTATTTGAGATTCTTACAGGCAGGAGATCATTGGAAAGAAACCGCCCAAGGGCAGAACAGAAACTTTTGGAATGGGTGAAACAGTTCCCTGCTGATAGTAAAAAGTTCGGCTTGATAATGGACCCTCGACTGGAAAACGATTATTCTAGTAGTGCAGCTCGAAAAATTGCAAAGTTGGCAGACAATTGTTTATTGAAAAGTGCTAAAGATCGGCCAACGATGAGTCAGGTAGTAGAGAGATTGAAGCAGATAATTGAACAATCCGACGATGGTAACCCTTCTGAGAAAAGTCTCGAGTCCTTTGAAGATGACCCAGTTGATTCGGATAAGAAGAGGAATCAAATGGGGGCCTCAGAATCATGGAAAAGGCGGATGACCCAACTGTCAAAACTGGGTGAGCATGTGGAGGGAGCAAGTAGAAGAAGATTTATGATAATGCAGAGGGCCCAAGTGCCTTAATAGCTTTATTCCCACTCCCAAGATTCATTTTTGTCCAATTTTAGGGTTTCTTGGCTGTTAATAGCGTGAAAAGTCGTGGACAGAAACACATCGTATGAGATAGAAAGTATGTTAGATTATGGTTTTTTTTTTTTTGTGTACAGGTTACTGTTGGTGAAACATATTATGGCAGGCTCTGTTTCCTTAGCTTCTTCAGCTTATTACTTATTACAATCTCCTTCAGCTTCTTTGCTGACACTTAATTTTTGAGGAAATTTCCTCTGCGAAATTATCAAGTGAACTTATTATTTTATGAAGATTATAAATTTTACTTGAAGTAAGCGGAATAAAAATGAGGAGATTGTAATAAGTCCTCTTCAACGATACAATCAGAAAGACCAATGAAATCTAAGAAAAAATTGCTGTTTATACCGTCCAAAGGCCAGAGTGCGTGGTTTTTCAAATAATTGGTTTTGCAAAGAAACAAATAAAAGAGTCTTTTGTCCTTGAAACAACAATGCTTCTCTTTCACCAAGCTGCTCACATTGCAGAGAGGAGGAGCTGCCCCTAATCTCGCATTTCTCATGACGACTGTCTCCACTGTCAAACATTTCCATCACAGTCCAAACTCAAAGTCTCCCCAAATGCTCTCCAAATAGATAAAACCGAAAACCGCAATTGCTGGCCATAAAGCAATGTAGAAGGAGCTGGTGCACACTTCACCACACAATTCAGAAGCCCAGAAGCTCCGATAAATTTATTCCGATTTATCAGTTCAAATCGTTTTCGTGGATGTTGGAGAATGTTTCATGGGGCTGCAAA
Source organism: Juglans microcarpa x Juglans regia (assembly GCF_004785595.1). Lineage (NCBI taxonomy): Eukaryota > Viridiplantae > Streptophyta > Magnoliopsida > Fagales > Juglandaceae > Juglans > Juglans microcarpa x Juglans regia. The sequence goes on along the minus strand of NC_054606.1, from coordinate 1,882,578 downwards.
GAGTACTCTATAACTTATGTCGATTTACATGGGACTTGAGATCAAACGTTAACGAGCTTGTGACCATATTCCAAGTTTCTTGTGACCACGCCACGGAGATCGGAGTATAACCAGATATTCACATTCCAACAACACTCAGAAATTGTATCTATCTCTGTTTCCTTTTTTTTTTTTTTTGGGGGGGGGGGGGGGGGGGGGGGGGGGGGGGGGGGGGGGGGGGGGGGGGGGGGGGGGGTGGTTTGAGGAAAATTGTATCTAATTACTGAAGTCGCCAAAAATACTGGCTTCAAACATCTTTTCTGCAAAGAGAATCACAAGTCAATCAAAGATGAAGGATGTAAGATTCTTATTTCACAGGCAATTTAAACCATGAAACCAAATATTCAAAATAAAATAAAAAAGAGGCTCAAAACTATAGTGCATCAGCTCTGCCAAGCCTAAGGTCGGCAACATGTCAACTTCTTTTGGCAGCATGAAAGGCATCACCAAATGGCTACTTGCCGAAGACATTCAAGCCCATTGTTGGTCATCAGCTCTGAGGACCTAGCCAAGTCTCGGTAATTCATTTCTGGATCCATGCCAATTAAGCTTTCTTCTCATTCAAACTAGACTGAATTGATCTCGGCTTTCCATTTGGCCATAAGAAATTCAGATGTGTATAGATTTCTGCTTCTCGTTGCAAACAGGAAAAATATACAGACAAGCATAATGGAAAAAGCCACCGGCTAAAACTTCCACACCAACACAACTCAGCTGAACAAGAGGCATCCTTGTATTTTCTTTGATCAGATGAATTCATTTCACGGACATGCTCTGCAGAGCTAAAATATTGAGCTGAACAAACAAGTTTAGAGGTTGTAAAAATTTTGCCCCGGGGTACTACAATGGCCACCATTGCATTCTTGCCTTGGCGGCAATAAAAAAGTAGCCCTTATTTCAACTTGACACGAACCATCTCTTTTCATTGTCTTTACTAAATCATTCTTTTCATTTCCTTTCTGCCGTAGTGGAATCAATTTTAGTCAAGTCCAACCTAGTCTCGATAGGAACCAGCTCAACCCAATGACTTCCCCTAATTGATGCTACTTCCAACTTATCACCACCATTCAATTCATAAAATGCCCTCGTACCTTGAGAATAGCTTGCACCACACTCATGATTACAGAAGATTCCAGTCACGACAATGGTAATGCTATCTAAGTCAACTTTCATGCTCCACCAAAACCATTTCCAATTAGTTTAAGAGAATTCTGATTTGTATCTCTGTGAGGTCTGTTTCTATAAAAATAATCATATGTAATGTACATGAGGAAATCCAGAAAGAGGTTCTTTGCAGATATTTCTCTGAAAAGCTCTTCATCTTCTTGTATATTACTGTAGGCCCTGTCCATTATCCTAAAGGTAATTTCATCAAAATCAAATGAAATCTCACTCAACTTCTGACACCACATTAAGGCCCTCTCAGGCATCCCCTGCTTGCAAAAGTGAGACAACAACACATTGGTTGTAACTACATTTGGAACAAAAGCCATCTTAAGCAGTTTTGCAGTTAAAATCAGGGCGCGATCCAGTATATCACTACAAATGCCATTAATGATGGTGTTGTATGTTACTGTATCTGGAACAATACCTGCTGTAACAAGCTCATCCAACATCATTACCGCTCGATTCATTTTTCGACTGCTGCAGAAACCATGAATGCGAATATTATACGTAGTGATATCTGGGTCCCAGCCACTGGCATACATTTTATCCACAAGCTCATCTGCACGAACCATATCGAATGCTTTACAAAAACCACCAATCAAAGTGTTGAATGTGACAATATCCGGGTACAACCCGGTCCGCTGCATGTCCATGAAGGCATTGATTGCTGACTTCATTCTACCCTGTTTACAAAGCCCATTAATGATCATATTGGTGGTAAATATATCTGGAAGAAGTCCCTTTTGCCTCATCCCCCTCTCCAATTTTAATGCTTCATTCAGGTTCCCATGGTTCACAAACCCACCAATCAAAGAATTATATGCAAAATTATTTGGCACAAATCCTTTCCTTGACATTTCTAAGAACATATCATATGCCTTCTCCACCAGACCTGCTTTAGAAAGTCCATCTATAAAGGCTGAAAAGGCAACAGCATCAGGAGATACCCCTCTTTCTGCCATCTCATTCCACAAACTCTGAGCCCCTTCCAGATCTCCTATCTTGCAATATGCATCCAAAAGCACTGTGTAGGCCACTTTATTGATGGGAAAACCCTTCTCTATCATCTTACACAAGAGCTCTCTGGCTTCTTGCAGGCTCCCGTTCCGGGACAAACCCAGTAGCAAAGAACTGCATGTGGAAGATGAAGGACTTAAATCGTATCTAACCATAGTTTCATACGTCTCGTGGGCATTTGCTCCTAACCCAGCTCTGCTATAAGCTGCTATAATTGAGTTAAAAGCAATCACGCTTGGAGTTATTCCTTTCTCAAGCATATCCTCTAAGAACTCTGTGCCCTCGTCCAACCGACCTGCCCAGCACAGCCCCGCAACTGAAATATCATAGAGTGAACAGTCCTGGAACAATCCTGGAACAGATAGATCCCCTAACAACCTGTCACCATCCTCTTGTCTTCCATACTTGAAATGCCCTGCAACCAAAATATTAAAGGTTATCCATTAGGAGATATGCACCTCTTCCTCATTTCTTCATAAAGCATGTTTGCCTGATCGATGTCCCTTGCCTTAACATACCCATCCAGCATAGTGTTATATATAGTGGTAGTCAGAGAGACACCCATATCTTGAATTCCATCAAAGAGCTTCCTTGCTTGCACCACATTTCCCTCCTTACACAAGGCATTTACCACCATATTAAACGTTACAACACTCGGCTTACAACCCCTTGCGGACATCAAATGCACCCAACTAAGTGCATCTGATGTCCATCCCCTTATGCAGTATGCATTGATCACAATGTTATACGTAAAATCATCGGGTTCACACCGAAATTTCCCCATCACATGTAACAAACTCTCTCCAGTTCTAACCATACCTTTTCTGCAAAAGCCCAGAATCATAACGTTAAAAGTATAAGTAGAAGGGCAAGGACCCCTACAAACCATATCCCTAAACAGCTTCCACACACTACCATAATCACCAACTCTAAGCAACAACATGAATAGAGTTGAAAGGGCCGATAAACTCGGCGTCAATCCTCCCTTCCTCATCCTATCCAAAACCCCCAATGCCTCCTTATCCATTTCCACATTCACAAAGCACCTCATCAACGTGTCTAGAACCGAGTAATCGGACTCATATTCATGGTGACCGTTCCACATAAATTGCACCAATTCCTCACTCCTTCCAGCCCCAATTCTCTTAATTATCCACGAGACCATGTCTTGTGCGAGAAACCGAAGGTCCTCCGCTGCTAAAATATGCGCAGCAACACAACACAACCGGACAATCCCCTCGGAACAATCCCGAAACGCGCATTTAAAGAAGGCAAACGCGGTTTCTCTGTTTCCAAACAGTTTCATTATCTTAACTAAGAAACAAGGGCAAAAATTTTGCGAAAATCCCCTCAATACAAAGCCTTGTTGCTCTTTGATCATCTTGGATAACCCTACAGCTATTCTTCGCCGCTCATTTGAATTAATGGAACCAAAACCACTCGAATTCGAAGCGGTACGAGGAAAAAATTGTTCCAAAAAATCAAAACTTTGATAACTATAAGTCGAATATGAAGAGTTAAAGGGGGCAGATTGCGAGGGTTTAGGGGTTTGGGTTTTGGGGAGAAGAGTAAGATTGAAAACAGCAAGGGTTCGAGATGGAGAATGTACCTTGAGAGTGTTGCGCACCACGCAACGCACATTAGCAGACATCCGCGGGTGCCGCGGATCGTGGTCGGAGAGGCTTTTTTGCACCGGAAGAATGGTTTTTTTTTTTTTTCCTTTTTTTGGGGCGAGGGTGTGGTGGAGGGGGGTGTTTGGGGGTCGGGTTTTGCTAAAACGGACCTTTTCTTTTGAAAATGTTGTGAAGCAATGGGCCTAACTCACGCGACCTTATGGCATTGGGAAGTACATGGGCTTGCCTTATCATGGAAGTGGTTTAAACACATGAAGAAAAATTCAGATTTTTATCATCTTAAATTTATTATTGATATGTTTTAAATTTGACAGTCATAGATTAAAGAGTTGTATTATATAAAAGCCCCACTGTATATCATTTAAAAATATATAATTTTATTTTTTTATTATTATATTTTATATTTAATAAAATATAAAATATAATAATAAAAAAATAAAATTATATATTTTTAAATGGTATGCAGGATGTAGGGTTATGTTTAGAATTCTTTTAAATTAAAGAATGCATTCAGCACTTCTAGTATGCATTAATATCCAGGTCTCTATTATGATATAGCTACTCATTTCTTCAATCACTTCTAATCATGTACAGAGCCGACTATTTTATTAATGACAGTCGGTATATTTTACTCGAAACTAACATATCATATATAGAGGTAACTCTAACGATATGGTCCGTTTGATAACACAATTATTTTTAGATATTTTTAAATTATTTTATTATTATTTATAGATGATTTGAGATATTTAATATGCAAATAGAACCAACCGGAATGAGGGATATGTATCTTTTCCAGAAGTTTTCTCCTCTACTTTCTAACGTTTACGCCTTAACGGCGTCATGGAAGACTTCTAGCTTTTCCTCATTTTTTTTTTTTTTGTAAATTTGCTTGAATTTGATGATCAGAATACACCCACAAATGCTCGCTAGTTGGTACAGCCATGCCATCATCCACTACCACCTAAATTTTGGAGATAAGCCCCCACACGCCACTTATTAGCTCAAAAACTTTGTCAAAAAATCTCTTTTACACCTTTTTGTGACGTCTCTAATGATCTTGAACAATAACAACAAACAATCAAAATATTAAAATGATTTGTAGAAGTTATAAATATATGTCTTTCTTCATATAAAATAGATTTTATTTTAAAAAGATGTAAAAAAAAATTATTATTTATTAGCGGGATTTACTTTTTTTCAACAGCAGTGTGTCACGTGATCCTTGCCTTATATCATTGCTACCTCTTTACATCTTTCTAGCCCACACGAGAGCTATTATATGCGTTGGATCTTAATTGCCTCAATCCCAGTCGAACTCTCCTAAACCGATATATCACTCAATATGGCTTCTTCGTTGAGACTCACATTTAAGGTGATCTAGCCAATGATCCAAATTCCAAAGACACAACTTTGGATCAAACGTACGTACGTGATGTTAATCACAGCTTGGCAATAATAATTAGTATATGATAACAAAATCTGAGACTTTACTTTGGCCACGGCTCATAATTTCTCTGGTGATCGATCGATCGATCGATCCATCTAACAGTCAAAAAGACTATGCAACACAAGGTAAATCGCTGCTTTTGAAACTTCATCGATGACAATTATTCCTACTTCATGATCAACAGTGACATTTGTTGAAACGCCTCTCTTTCTCTCTCTCTCTCTGCCAAGTACTTCTTTTGAGTTGAACATGCATGAGTAAAGAGATGCAGGAAAAAAAAAGGGTTGATTTTATATTGAAATAACTAAATATTTGATTTTAATGATTCAGAATGACAGTAAGTTACTTTTGCCATTTGTGAAGCCCTTTTGTGAGCCAGTTTTACTGCGAATAGCTTTTTCCTTCTGGAGTTTTGACCTACAGTAGTACTCTTTATGCTAGACACAAAAACTAGGGCAAATACTAAATAGCAGCCCCTTGAAGCCAGCAGGAGTTCTACACAAATGGATTTGAAGGAAGAAACCCAAAACTACAGTGTTTAATTATTCGAGAAAAAGTCTCTTAATTGATATTCAATCGCCTTAAAATTTTGGAAAGAAAAGATTTAAACAAGATCTGATTGCACCAAAAAAGCGCAGCCGAGTTTCCGCTGGGCGCTTCCTCCTACGCAAAATCTCTGGTGGGCGGGCATGCATTCTCTTAGGCCGTGTCAAACCCGCATTGATCTATGCATGCCCACCGCTTTCTACTGCTTTACAAAGAGTAGACTCAGATCATCACATCTAGCTTTGTCCTCCACGAACTTTCACGCGGATTTTTTTTTTTTTTTTTTCCCTAAATCTGAAAGATCCTCTACTCTGCTATATAGCATGTAGAGATTAGGCCACCACAAGCGTATTCGTCCGTACAGTCTTGCTTGGAGTGGAATCCTTGTTGGTGTCTGATTTTCTGACGGTTCTATTTGAAGAAGAGGCTGAAGAAGGAGAAAGATTCCAGCTCTTCTTCTCTTTGGCTTCATCAATCTCTATCTGTTCGTGCCTGCACTCTTTGCTACAGAACGGTGTGTTCCCTCTGCAAAATTTCCCGCACACAAATACCCATCAGAATCTATTCTAAATAATCACAGAATTCAAAGAAACTGTTATTTGGAAGTACTGGGATTATAGCAACTTCACGAGTTCAGATTCTAACATCTCTAGGTTCACAGGATCTATACTTTTTCATTACAACATCGTGAAAGCCGGGCAAATCCAATCAAATTAATTTATGTGTAAATAATTGCGTGTAGAAGAAACCAACATCGGAGGATTAAGATGATCAAGAAAGTGTATGAAAATCGTGATGAAAAAACAAATAACAAAAGGCAAGCTAACCTGTACATGAAGATGTCACTATTCAAGCCTAGCGGTTTCCGGCAAAGGAAACAAGCTTCAAGGAAGTGGGACTTGTTGTAATGATCTTCAGATTCCTCGGAATGGAACATGATGCCCGGTCTCATAGTGAAGAAACTATAGAGATGCGGATTCTTAACTCACAGAATTAACAAGGAAAAAAGCTAGGATCTTTAGAGAGTGAAATGAATGCTGAGAGGGAGGAGAATACACAGGCAGAGTGGCCCAATATAAAGACTTTAACAGGTTGCCTTGACTTGTTAAAATCAGGTGCTACATGAATCACTGTGGACAGATGGTCTGCTCCAATTAGTTTCTTAATACTGTTAGTATTCATCATTTCTACCCATCACATATTATATATAAATAAATAATAAAGAGAAGAATTCAATAAATTTAAAACAATTAAATAAAAAAATATGATATGCAATATATGAAGACGATGAATAAGTTAAAAGGTTTTTTTAATAAAAATGAGTGGTTTTGGAGATTCAGTGGGAATGAATCCATTGGCTGAAGTACATGCATCTCTCTGTTTTCTTTTCTTTTCTGTTTTTGGGTAAGTTTTTGTTTTTGTCCTTTTGCCCTTTGTGCAGTGCTTTTTAATGCTTGGTCCCTTCTATGTTGGGTATTTGTGGTACAGCCATGAAGTTTAGTATTTGGGTTCACTTCACCTAGACTCTTGTAATAGAACACTTCGATACCCATGGAGATCTAAGACCAATGTTTAGGTATTAAGAATAGTTTTCCGTACATTTATTTCATAGCTCGATGTAATGGGATTTCGTAGTTACAGAACGATGGAACTTTTTATATTTTTTTCTTTCCTCCCTCTTTTCCAGATTTAATCTGGATTAAAGGACACAAATTGCTTTACTCAAAGTAGACAAAGTGGGAATCTTTGCTTTTCCTAGACATATTTTAATCTCAACCAGAGCATGTCGGGCGGCATTGAGAGGTTGAAAAGTAACAACACGGAAACTTCCTCAACTTTCATGTTCCCTGCCCTCGTCAACTACGGTCTAAACTGGTTAAAAAAAAAAAAAAAAAAAAAAAACACTACTATCCAAACTCAAATTCACTTTGTCCATCTTAACAAAATCTCTTACATTTTAATCAAAGAAATATTTTAATTGCAAAAATACTTTTTAAAAATAATTTACAAATTATTATAGTTTGATATGATATATTAAATAATAAAATTATTTTTATTATAAAATAGATATAACGAATCATATGAAATCATATAAACTTATGAGTTTATTTTGTAAAATATTTTATATAGTAATAACACTTATTTTTTAATAATTTTGTTTCAGAACTAATTATTTGTTTCGAGGATTTATTGGCAAATGTGGACTTAATGAATGAGTTATTGTATTCTCTAAAAAAACAACTTGTTATTCTTTATAAATTTTTTAAAAAATTCACATATCTAGCATGTCGTATTTAAAAAATTAAAATTCAAAAATTTAAATAATAGAAATGAGTCTCACCTAAAGTACATATTAATACTATATGTGCTGATTTATAAATAGAGAGAATAACGGGCGATTAGGGAAAAATTGGGTGGCGGGATATATAAATCATGAAAACATCTATGCCAATAATTTGAGTTAATGAAAATCATAGGGAGGGGGTGGCAAAATGGTCCCCTCACGTCACACCTCATGATCTCTCTAGACTCCACATGGACCGCTCTAAGACGTCGTTTTCCCCAACTGGGTGAATAGTGAACCGTGGGCCCCGCAAACCCCACCACCCAATGGAAAAAGAAACAAAACAGAACAAACAAACAAAAAAAAAAGAGAGAGAGAGAAATCATATAAAAACGCCAACCTTGGAGCTGAGTTGGTCCGGGACCCACATCCTCGGAAAAACAAACAAACTGGGACCTACGTGACGCACGGCCGTGCTGGCTCTTATTTCCTAGTGGGCCCACTAGGTCCTTGTCTGCCGGCCCCACAGCCACTGCCCGTGTCGCCCGGTCACCCCTGTCAACCCGTCTAACGGCTAAGTCCTAACGCCCTCTTCTCAGTGCCCGTCACACGTGCACCCTTCGTTTTTGCACCAGCGCAGCACGCACACAATTATTGCACGTGCAACGTGGCACCCGTTTAAACGAAGCAAAACAAAAGCGACACAATTTCCCAGTTCTATATTTCTTGGAGCTGGCACGCTATCTTAGGTAAGTGGCATCGACGGTGGAGATTGCTCCACGGTACGAAGGCTGTGATGGGCTTCATAATTCACAAAGCTCATGTGAGCTTAAAAACAAGTCAATAATGTAATGTGAAATTATTGTCTTTTTAAATTATTATTAGTAATAATGAGATGCTTCCTGGTTATTTTACTAAAAGTGAGTCAATGGAGAAATATCTATTTTTTAAAAAAAAATAAATAAATCATTTTTAAGCATTTATTTAATCAAAGAAATTTAATTTGGACATGTGCTCAAGATCAATTAAATTCTTTTGGGATCCCTTTTAGATATCATCACGATTTCGCTGTTATACAATCTATTACTTCTAATTTTAATAAAGATAGTTGAAACTTGAGCTTCTCAAAAAATGACCAAAAGAGAACTTAGGAGGGATTTTTTTCTAAGAAAGATACGCTTCTCCTTTTTTTTTTTTTTTTTTTTTTTTTTTTTTTTTTTTTTTTAAGTTACCAAATTAGAACTTGTTTAAAACCATTGTGTGAGAAGATGACCAACCACTTGAAAAGATGTTTGGGTTTATTGGCCCATCCCATTATTGTCCTGATAGGTCGACGTCCTCTATTATTTTTTGTTTGACGTTAAATCAATAAAATGAGTCGAGATGATTTTAAATAAAAATTAAAAATTAAATAAAATATTATTTTTTAATATTATTATTATTATTTTAAAATTTAAAAAAATTAAATTATTTATTATATTGTGTATAAATTTAAAAAAATTATAATAATAAGATAAAATTATTTTTATATCCAAACGAAACTTTAGACTATATTTGGCTAGTGTAGACAAAAGGTTTATTATTATTTTTCTACTATTTATATATTATTGACATCATTTCAGCATCTAAACATGGCCTTAATGATCACGAGACCGATCAAGCCATTTCAACGGGTGTCTTTACGAATTATCACATACCATCATAGTTATCGTCATCTTATGAAGGTGGGTCACAGAACAGCCCTGCATAGTGTGGTTGGCCCTCGTTTCAAAGAGGGAGCCAGCCACCCGTTGCAGGGATTGGGGTGGGACTAACAGCAGTGGTTTGCCTTCCCCTCAACTAGTGGTCCAACTATCCCTACTTCTCTTGCGTTTTTTTTTTATGATTATTTATTTATAGAGAGGGGTTTCAATCTTTCAATTGAATGAATCAGCAATTTTTCGGTCGTAATAGCTCTCTAAGCTGTTCACGCTCTCTAATCATTTTTACAAGTTCGTTTGTTTCATTTTGTAAAAAAATCTCGGATAAACTCTTGCTTCTTTTTTTTTTTTTTTTTATGGTGAAGGGGGAATTTTTTTCTAACTTACGTCTTAATAATCTCTATCATTATTTGCTGTTGTAGTATATGATCAATCATTAATTACGTCGATTCTACAAATCATCTGCCAACGACAAAAACAGCTGAACTTTATGCGAGCTACAAATATCCATCCTTTTGTTTGTCTGTTTGTTTACATATTCCAGTATAAAATTGACTTGTAATGGGCTTTGATAACATGACAATTATGCACTGAAAATAATATGTGAGGTGTTTAGGAATGTGTCAATCATAACAAAATACAGTTTGGAATTCAAAAGCATATTCTGATGTAGTTTCCAGTCTAAGTTATGTTCATAATTCAAAGGTTTTGTGGGCAACAGGTCAGTTAACATGTTTATAATTCAATTAATCAATTAACCATGTGAGCTAACATGGTTATTGGGAGTTTAATACGTCTCTTAATGGTATAATTTATGAACATTAGACATGAGGAGGATCCTGTTGTTGGAAGAAGAGGGTCTATGAAAGAGTATCAGAACAGAACACAAGGAAGAAGAGATGAGAGGAGGTTATTTTAATCTTTAAATCAAAAGGAGAATAGAATAAAAGAATGGAGGCAAAAATCCTCGTTCCTTGGAAGTTCTGCTCCAACTTTCTGAATGCCAGAATTCACATTTCAAGATTATTTCCACCAAACCCACATTCAACGCAGAAATAAAAGAACCAAATGTCTGGAGAAATATTGGCTCCAGGAGAAAAATCAGTCATTGAGGGTAGCCATAAAGAAGTAAAAAGTGACAAAGTGGCTAGATCAAGAGGGGAGCACAAACACAAATAATATTAACCTGTCAGAGCAGAGTTGAGAGCACTATGCATATCAACTCCAATTTGAGCTTCAGCTTTCTCCAAGTCAGTTGAGGCTGAGCTCAGCTTCTGTGTGAACTCTGCGAGCCCCTTCTGGACAAGAGTTGGGTCAATTTGATCAATAGGCACAGCCTCGATGGCAACAACATCTGCATATGAGTTTGCATGGATGAAAGCAAAGCCACTGCTGATGAAATACTTGGTCACTTCATTCCCTTCATGCACTGACAGGACTCCGGGTTTCAACTCTGCAATTGTTGCAACATGTCCGGGAAGAACACCCATTTGCCCCGTTGTTGCTGGTATTATGACCATGTCAACCTGTAAAGACACAAACACCAAGAACCTGAAAAACATGATTATTCCCTTATTAAGTCCTACATCTTTCAAGCAAACTTCTTCAGCTTTTTATTCTTTTGATTGGCAGGTTATACACACACCCCATGGGTGTTGAACTCATGGCCTAACCTTCCACTCCATCCTTATAGGGGAAGAGTGGTCATTTGAGCTCACGGGTTACATTTTTCAAGCAAATTCTCCTTTCATCTTCATAATTTGCAAAGAACTACCACGGATATTAAGGTCCAAGGAAATTAAATTGCACTATAACTGTTATCAACATTCCTTTCATAAAAAAAAGGGTGGACACGATGACCGTCTTATGAATTGGAAAGAATATTTTTTCTTTTTCGATAAGTAGGAAAACTACATCTTTCTAACATGAATAATGTATACATATAATGTACTTATAAAAAGAATAATGTCTGGTTTTAAGGTATTCCCCCTCGCTCGCTTAGAGTTACCTAGATAATATGAAAAATCCTAAGCCAAGCTAATATGCTAGAAGTAGTGCTACCAAGATTCAATAGTTTTTTTCAAGTGACAATATAACGAGGATCAGCTATATGTCCGAACAAATTATATGTGTAACCCCTAGGGGTTGGCTCAAGTGGTAAAAGCCTCGGTCTTGGTGGTATGCTCCCTCCAGGTCTAAGGTTCAAATCCTCTTGGGTGCAAACAATTTCTAGGGACCATCAGATTGTGGGAATTTTACCTTGAATTATCCGAGGTGTACTTGTGGAAAACTTATTGCCGAAGGCCTGTGCACCCCTGGGATTAGTCTAGATTTTGTTCCCTGACATCCAGTGCCAATAACAAAAAAAATTATATGTGTATGTCTATGTGTGTGTGATCCTCTGATCGGTACCAAATTATAGAAACAACATACTTAAGCAAATTTACTTAATGATAAGGGGGAATGAGAGGAAGTTTTGTATCAGAATAGTTTGTGGATTATTAACCTTCTTCAAAGGAACGCGAAAAATAGAATATTTAAGTCGAGTAACGATAGATACAGTCGTAAATGCATAGCTCCATGCAATCATTTTGAAAAAGAGTGAGGTCTACTATTAAAAAATTAGTTCTTTTTCATGTAAATCTATATTTACTTACTTTTTTTCAAAGGAATTGTAAGATGCTTGTACACTCAATGACTCAAATATCATTTCTCATTTTTGTCTCCCGGGTAAAACTTGAAGAATGGTGACTTGCAAGGAAGAAAAAGACTGAGGACTCTTTATAATCCAAAAAAAAACCCACAAGTAACCTATTCCCACTTTCTGAATATCCATACTTTCACAAGGATCGCATTGTTAGATTTACTGACCCAAAGCCTCGTATTTTAAGGACAACAACAAGTTTGATATTCAACATTCGAATTAAATTAATGCAAAAACCAATTTGGAATCACAGAAAAAAAAAAATCCAAAAAAGCAATCCATCAAACTGACGCAAAAGGCGTACTACTCGACCTCGAAATAAAAAATAAAACGAAACCCACTCAAATTCACATCAAAATAAACCAAAAGCGCAGAGATTTACCCTATAATAAAAGAGACTCGGGAAGAAGAATCTGGGCGAGACTGACCTCTTTGGTGGACAGCTCGGAGGCATACGGGAGCACGAAGTTGACGGTGAGCTTGGAAGGGATGGAGGAGGGAGTGGGGGGGCGAGGTTTCACGAAGGCGATAGGGGTCTTGGGGGGTTCTATGTTTGGTACCACTTTCTTCCAGGCCTCCACGAAGGTGGAGTCCGCGGTCGGAGCCGCAGGGAGATCGGTCGAGAATGGTCGAACCCAGGACCTAGAGGAGGAGAGAAATAATGATCGGGCCAAGAGGCAACTGGCTCGGCGGAACATGGTGTGAAATTGTTGGGGTCGCTCGGCTCTCGCAGGATCGGAGGGAGATGGTTCGGGTCCTGCTGATTGGGTACCTCGAGCAAATGCAGGGGAGAATATAGGGGAAGGTTGGTCAGTGACAGTGTCGCACAGAGTTTTGGTAGGGCCTGCAAGTGGGCTCTTATGGTCCAGCCTATTTGTGCGGAAGATGTTGCCCATAATCCAAATGTCTTTACCAACCTACATCCGAACCACATTTTTAATAAGTCTACTTCCTCTTTTAGGCCCAGTTCAACCTTCCTACTATTTATACAAGAACATGGCCCATCAATCAAACAAAAATAGTGGAAATTACAATTGAGAAATGTTTTAGCCTAAAATAGATTACATAAAAGTAAATGTACAAAGTGATGTATCTTGATGTGATACATTATATTATAAAGTTAATTTTATTGTAAAATAGATTTAATGTACTACATGAAGCCACACTAGTCTGTGAATTTATTTTTATGAGATTTCTTTATGGTTGTAATACTTTTAATTACAATTTAGTACCACATCATCTTACATAAGTTTGTAAAATAAATTTTTATATTTTTCTTTGTTAACTTCATATTTAAAAGATAAATTAAATGATCTTCTCATTCGCATTGGATTGATTAAACAAGAACGAACCAGCTTTTGCAATTCACAATGCAGGTTTGCTTTTAAATCTTGGGAACAACTATATCCGTTAAACAAGCCATATGGGTTACTTTAATATTAAAGGGTACCATGATTGCATTGGCGTGCCTACTGCCTTCTTTTTTTTTTTCTAATTGAGCTACATGTATTAAAATTTAATTTAGTATATGAATCGTAACAATGAACTGCTAAGGGAGTCAACCAAACGACACATGAAATGATGAAAGAGTGTTTTGTCTCTGGGGATCTTTGTCCTGCTTGTTGTATATGTGCTTCCCCTGTACCATTAATGTTTACAGAAAAATCAAAGAGAATAGCTTTTTTGATTCACATTAATAAAAAAGACCAACATCACAGCTTTCCAAAGCATGCCAAGAGTCCAAAGGAAGCAAACACTGAGGACACTGGACAGAGCCGGCAGCCATTTTTAAAATTAATAGTGTACCTTCAGTTTTCAACTTTCTAATATTATACATGTTTTGTCAAGTATTTTAAAGCTAAAAACACTCTAAAATTCATCAACAAATAAAAAAACCCTTTTCAGTAACCATGTCTCGATCAGAGGGCCCATCTCCACCTTAGATGGAGTATGTCAATCCCAAGTCTAATGACTTGGTTGTTCCAGTGGATTCAGCTCACCTGATTCAATTACACCCATCTCTCTCTCTCTCTCTGAAGTTTGTGCTGATCTTGAACGAAGTCTTTTGGTACATCTTTACTGCAGAAAAACGAACCGGGCAAATATCGTGTTGTTTCTTTCTTATGGGTTGATTTTCAGCTCTAAAGGGATTAAAGCACGATGATGATCTTCTTTAACAAGTTGATGACATTCATCATATCATTTCGGTTTACATCAATAAAGTTACCAACATGAGCATAAATGGCGAAAAATACTCTGGATAACTCGTTAGTTCTGAAGAACGCATTGAATACCTGCACTGCACTGCCGTTGTCCAGAACCGTATGTTATTTACCTTTGAAAGATAATGAATTGGGTGTGAACCCTTGGATGCATATATCTTGCAGTAAGGCTTATAATTATATTACTGCGTTTTCTTTCTGGTTCTCATGATTTGTCTTTGTCGTACATCATTGATTGTTTTTCCAGACAAGGATGTACTCCAAAGCTCAAATTCACCCTTTTTTTTTTTTCTCGTTCTCAATAAAATCATAGATTAATCTAAGTGGTTAAAAAGATACAAGATTCTATGAGGTAAAAGTCTCCAACAATCGTCTCAAGACAAGCAAAAGCAACACTAACAAATAAAAATAAAAAAAGCGGGTTATCGAATTAAAAGATTTATTCTAATCCATATTCCGCAAAGGGAATGCTGCGTAAAAGCGGTTACATTATCTGATAAACAGACTAAAAAATTATAACTAAAAGTTGCAGTTGAAAGTAGTGTGCTGCATTTTACTAATCTGGTTCAGTTGAGGAAGACTATCACCACATTTTATCTTGATCAATGGTTACGGAAAACAGTAACACGGGGGAATATCAATCTGTAGATAAATCGATACATAGGCGTAAGATCACCATCGGCTATGGTGGCACGTGCAGATCACGTGTCACACTAGAAAAAATAAGAACACTCGAATGTGAAAGACCCGAAGCCGCTGACCCTGGTGGTGCTGCGCATGGCGACATATGACTCCTCCTGGCATGGCGGCACGTGGATCTCATGCGCACTGTAAGCCGCATGTGAGACAAACGCACCACTCTTTTGGACAATATTCTCCTACTGTCCGACAAATTGGCTGTTGAGGAGTTCGATGGTGGGGCGCGTGGTAGCCGTGGAAGATCGAAAAGCAGCAAATCAAAGTATATAGGTGCTATCACCGGAAAGCTTGAAAAAAAAAACTAGAAAAAAACCTATAGACAGTGCTGACGATAGCTAGTTGAGCGGAGGGAGGGAGGAGCCAAAGCTCCAACCCCCCTAGGCGGCGAGATTGTGATCATTGGCTGTTTGGGTAGAGAGAAGCGGACTGGAGACAAAAAAGAGAAATTCGGCTCTTTAAACAACTAAGCTCAAATTCACTTTAATTCAATATTGCATCTCCAATCATATGTTATTATTTAGTGATTTTGCTATAATCATCATTACTTAAGTGAAAAAACATGTAAACCTTTGAAAACCTTTTTTTCCCTTCTTGAAGATCTGAAGATCTAGGAAGGCGATGCCATAAATCAGTAGGGGGCAAAAAAATTAAAAGGACAATACAAACATATTGAATATATATGAAAGAAAAATTGCTCGAGTATCGATAAGTATTAACCACAAAAAGATTCTTTAAAAATAAATTTATAAACTGATGTGACTTCTTATAATATGTTATATTTATTTTACAATAAAAATAATTTTATAATTTAATGCACCACATCAAATCAGGTCAGATTATAAATTTATTTTTATAAAATTTTTTATCATATTCCATTAAAATTAGCCTGGCAAGTTATAGCCAAAACTATTGTTCAAAGACAGCAAGAAGAACCCAGCTGCAGATCCAAAAAGCAATGCAATTTTCTCGGACACAATGATTCTATATTCTCTTTGAAACATACCAAGATTGTCAAGAAAGCAATCTCAATGACAAGTGCCAACTGCCAACCCACACACAAAGGGAGCTGAGAGAGAGAGAGATAGCATGTGACGTGAGTACAACATTTAAGATAAGATATATACTAAGTAATAATGTAATGATGATGATGATGATATTAGTATAATGAAAGGGGATTATGATATGATCATGCTGCTATGTGGTAACACTAATTAATTCCATAATGAGAGTGACATGCCTTTATTGTACTATTATTATTATTATGGAATAATGGAGCCGGCTTCTTTTCTTGGTTTTGCTATAAATTCCTTACATATATAATAATAATAATAATAATAATAATAATAATAATATAGCCTTGGATCTGCCTCTCTTATTCTTGTACGTACTATGTTTCTCCTATGTACATGTTCTATTTTGCTTCTTCTTCCGTATAGCAGAACTTCACGCAGTAGGTGAACTAATTAAACAACTAATAATACCAACCATATTTACGGCTCCGTTTATCAAAACACAACCAAAATGAGACATTTTTCCTTAGAAAGATTAATTGGGATACCATTCATTTGAATTCAATTTGTATAATACCTTAGTCTTAATGTTGAAAAAGACACAATATTAACTGTTCACTCGTAACAATCCAGACAAAATTTTAGTCGCTAGTAGACTTATAATTAAGAGTAATGTTAGATATAATTTTAAAATGTGCAAACCTCCGCGCATTCATTTTTTTTTAAAAAAATATTGTACACTATTAAAAAGATATTTCTTGACGTGGTTTCAAATTTATTCAATTTTTTTAAAAGGGAAAACTGTATAGAGCTTGCATATCTTAAGAATGCAAATATAATTTTTAATAATTTAAAAAAGTTAAGTCAATGTTATAATTAGACTTATTATAATTTTTATAAAATATAATAATCCATTCGTCTCAAATAATGTGGGGATTTCATTTACTACATTCAAATACTTTATCCGACCTTATAGTATGGAATGCGCATTGTGTGATATTATACAATGGGAAATATTTTGTATCTATTTTTTAAAAAAATAAAATAAAATCTAAACCTTTTACTACCATAAGCATTTATGTTGGTTCTAGCGGAAAAATACTGTAAATTTTCAAATCAAAACTTTAACGAGGTTCTACACAACTAGAACAGAATGCTTATTTTATTTTATTTTATTTTTGTGTTTTTTATTTACCTTATTAAGTGAAATTGGTTGAGAATATAAAATCAAAAATGGTACAACTACTTTTTAAAATCCCCAAATCTAAAGGAATTATGGTCATTGGAGGTGGATGAAATTGTTAATAATCTTCATTTTCAAATCACAAAATATTATTTTGAGGCATAAAAATATTTCAAGTTTTGATGCGAAGAAAAACAGATAAATAAATTACGAGTTCGCTAAATACAGTTATGAATTGTACAAGTATCACACATTTCTTTTTAAAAAAAACTTTATCATTGAAAGATTATTATTTTCTTGTAAATAACGTATTTATTATTAGTTTTTTAAAATGTAAATAATATTTCTCATAAACTAATGTTATCCAATTCCAATCAAACTAAACCCTCCAAGAGTCCCAGTCGTCGACAAAGGATGAAATGAAGGAACTCAAATGGCCCACACAATAACCAAACGGTACCTAAGCCATGGGTGTCACTCTTTTATTAGTTTATAGCCTCCATCTCTCTCTCTCTCTCTCTCTCTGTGAATGGAATGAATGCGCCGGGCAGAGGCAGAGGCAGCGGCACTCGCATTTACTATTTGTATCCACCGCACTGGATCTACTCAGATTTCAGAGCTCCACACCACCACCCATATAAAATTCAAGGAAAATTGTAGACAACCGAACCCACCCCCATTCAATGAGTTTCGGTTCACCCATCTCGAACCACCCATCTTCTTTCTTTATACATTAAAATTTATTTCCGAATTATATTACTTTAAAACCGGAAGAAATATAGGAAATAAATATACCCCATTTTCGAAAGGAAATGAAATTTTCTCATACTTTTTTGGATTTGAATTTAGAAGTTTTAAAAGTGGTTTTAACAGTCCAAATTTTTTTTTTTAAAGAAAAAATTGTATACTTGGTAAATTTATAAACAATGCTTTAAGCACTTAAAAAAAAAAAAAAAAAGAAACTTAAAATCCACTTTTTTAAAAAAACAATAAATTAAAGTTTTTGTTAATAAATCTTTTTTTTTTTTTTTTATAATCGAGGGTGTCCAGATCAGTTTACGCGTACCTCGATTAATCTCACAGGATCATAAAATTAATGACCAGGTAAATTTCTAGTGGTACTAAGGTGACTCAAACTAGTGATTATTGGATAGCAAACTTAGGACGAAACGGATCAATTGAGCTACTCCTTAAGGCTAGATTTTGTTAATCAAATTACGATAGATAATGTAAAATTATCGTAAGTAATTTTAAAAATATTTTAGTTGCATGTTTATAAAAAAATAAATATTTTCTTAATAAAATTTAATCATTAAAAGCGCTGTTATAACCTATCAAAAAAATAAAAAATTATAAAAAAACTCACCTCACTTGCCTCTCACATTGTCCCGTTTGCACACACTTGCACACTGTCCTGTCCCTGATATTTCAGTATTGCTCGGACAACATTTATAAACCATCCTACGCGCCATTTCTCTCTCTCTCTCTCTCTCTTTAAGATTTTATTTTCTCTACGATGTCGTTTTCTTCTTCTTCTTCTTCTCCGCCGCCTCCATGGCTGAACGTCCTCGGAGGCACAGTCACAGACTCCACCGCTACCTCTGCCTCGCCACATTCGTCGTCATCCATGAAACCTAGCGTACTTGTTATCATCTTTATTCTCGTTGTCACCATCATCGCCTCCGTCTCCCTCTGTCTCCTCCTGCGCCACCTAAACCGGCGTTGCATCCGCCGCTTCTCTACCTCCACGTCCACGATCTCCACTACCACCAGCACCGACGCTGAGTTCATCTCTGCTCGCCGCGTCTCTCCTGAGAATCCTAAGAACTCATTCGTTCGAACTCTCCCTCTCTTCCACTTCTCCTCCATCACTCGCCGGTCCTCCTCCACCTCCTCTGCCGACTGCGCCATTTGCTTGTCCAAATTCGAGCCGAACGACCAGCTCCGTCTTCTCCCTCTTTGTTGTCACGCCTTCCACTCACAATGCGTCGACACCTGGCTCGGCTCCAACCAGACTTGTCCGCTATGCCGGTCTTCCATTTTCGCTTCGGAGTCGGACCTCATGAAGGCCTCGCTCGCTTCGTCTAACGGTGCAACCACCGCAGCAGGAGAGAGTTTTAGGCTGGAGATCGGAAACGTGAGCCACCGTCGAGCCGCTTCGGACACCGGCGATACGCGGAGGTCCTATTCCATCGGATCGTTCGAATACCTCGTGGAGGATGACTCCGAGATCAGTCTGAGCCACGCGCACCGGAGGAGCTTGTCGGACAAGGAGGAAAGCGGAGCTTTACCGGTTCATCCGGACATGGAGTCAACTCTAGCTTCCGAGATAGCGGCTGGAAGAAGTTGGCTGAAGGAGTATATTGATAGGCTTTCATTCTCACTGTCATCCCGCGCGTTGTCATTTCGGAGCTCCGGAAGGTTTTTCTCTGGGAGCAGTCGCCGGAGCGAGATCACCGGGATCGGAGATTGTGACCTCGAAGCAAACCGAGTCGGCGAAGAGATAAGCGAGATGTTCCGATGGCTATCAGGGGTATGATTGTAAATAGGAAATCTTCTTAGGACAATAATGAATTTTCTGAAAATTACGAAATTTTAAATAGTTAAAATCCCACTCTGTTATTTTTTTTGCAATATCCACTCCATTGACTGTTTGAGAAAATGCAAACAATTTTAACTTTGGAGAGGATATGGCAAAAACTTGAGTGGGAATAGGGCTAGAAGGGAACTTTTATTTTGTCGCTGACATTACGGGCTTGTCATTTTTCTCATAAAGAATATTTTTTGGATTTTCCTTCGGAAAAATTTGGACGGTGTTCGTTTCTATTTTTGGGCAAGGCTAACGGTTGTGATTGGATTTACAAAATTAGATAAATTGAGATTAAAATTAAAAATTAAATAAAATATTATTAGAATATATTTTTTTAATATTATTTTTATTTTAAAATTTTTAAAAATTAAATTATTTATTTTATTTTATATAAAAATTTAAAAAAAGTATAATAATTAATTGAGATAAATTGAGATTAATTACGAAAAGAAACGAGGCCTATGACTTGAGAAAAACAAAATAGTTTCCTAATATAGATTTTAATTTTATGAGTGAATTGAATTGAATTTTGATGCTTCACGGTCTGGTAGTTGATCACGTACGGTGTCTTTTTGCTGCACTCATTTATGATCCATCACCAACCATTTTAAATTTTAATGTATAGCCTCTCGCTGTCTTTGTCCATCGGTTGACCATTTTATTTGATTTGAATGAAGATATGGTAAAGTTAATCAATAATTTGATCTAAAAAGATTCAGATTTTCTTAAAAAAGTTGAATTATAACATTTATGTCAGCAGGCTTTGCAAAGTCTAACACAGAAGAATAAAAACTAAATTGCTGAATTGATAGTGTTGACTATTATTCACCGGGACAGGAGAAATTTATGGGTAGTGGCTCTTTCTTTTCGGGATTCCTAGCTTGCTGAAGTTGTTAGGAGAAAGTTGCTGAATTAATGCCTTTCAAAGATTCTAAATTTGATTAGTGTACTTTTTAATAAGTCAATTCTTGTGTTTTCCTTCCCCTTTTGTCGCTTAATACTTTCTTACCATAATGTCCTTTCGGTTTTCCTTGTCGATGATAATTAACATTATTATTGCTATAACGATTGATCTATTAGGGGTGTTAACGCTTAAAATTAGCGCAATAGTTTGGAAGGAGATAAAGATCTATTTTCGACCTAGCTAAGGTTGTTTTGGGCTTCGATTAGTATTGTGTGGAACTCCCGGTGGTGGTTCGGTACGGCTGTACGGTGGCCGTGCGTATATTCATGACGGTAAATAGTAAATAAATATAAATAAAATAAATAGAGAGATACACATATTTACGTGGTTTGGCACTAAGCCTACGTCTACGGGGTCGAGGAGAGGAGAATTCACTATAATATATTTATTTACAATCTCTCATGGTTTCTTGTCCTCACTGTACAATGGAGATCTGAGTTCTATCCTCTGATTTTCATTCTCTCGTTGGAGTCTTTGTAGTGAGATTAGAGAAGATGAAGTCTCGAAGAAGCATGGCCAAAAGTCTCTGAAGTAGTCTGGTTTTCCACTTTTTATCTTCTGTCCCCTGCTTTACGTCCCCTCTCCCTTTACTTATGTCACTTTACCATTCCTTTATGTCTACTCTCCTCTTTTTCTCTTGACACCCTGACACCTTTCTCAACTTTTTGTCCATTCCCTCTTTCTTCTTATTCTTCCCTCCTAATGAGTCTTCAAACCTTAAGTTGGGCTTAAGAAACACCATGAGCCTGTTATATTTTATCCCTTCCAGGAGTATAAAAGATTGGGCTGGAGATACCCAAAACTTCAGCCCATGCTCAACCCATCATTGTTGGTGTATGATGTCTCCATGTTCATATGTTTTCCTTCTGAAATATTTTCTTTTGGGTGGGGGAGAGGATGGATTGGATGGAAATGCTTCTTTGGATATTATTGGAAGCATTCATCCAAGTCCATGCATGGAAGTGAACCGCAACTTCAAATCGTATTATATGTGTAATGATGTTCGGAGACAAATAAACTGTTACCACTGTTGTAGCAGAAAAATATGTGGCAAGGTCAGGGATATGATGCTAAAAAACACAGCAATGCTCATCTTCTGAGCCCCGTTGCATGGAAGACTGCTTCCACTGTAGCACCCTTTCTTTTGCTTGATCCCTATGCCATGATCTTCAAGCACAAACGTAGAATTTGTCTGTCCGCTGCTGAATAGAACACACCAAAAGGAGGACTTTTTATGGAACCTAACCATGCCCACTCCCACTTGAGCATGTGATTTATTTCTCAGTAGAGATAGAGATTTCTTGTCTTTAACTAGAACATGGGGAAAGACCAGCAATGGCTCAAGATACTTCTATTGACAACCCACAATGTGGCCGATTATGGTGCTAAAAGTGGGTAGCTCTACTCCGCAATTGGGAGCAAAAACTTCGGTGAAGTTATATTCTGAAGGTTCACAGTCTACAGTGTTGTTGCTCGTGCAGTTCTCCTTGCATAATTCAAGATGTATACTGCAAGGTCATGCACCCGAGACCAGGGCTGTCGTTTAGGTGCGAAAGTTTTTGTGCAGTTCGATTCTTGTTGATGATGTCCACAAGCTCGGTTGCAGGATTTCCTGCATAATAAACATCATTTAACAACCTATGTTAGAAATCATGCAATCCAATTTGATGTCCAAAGGGGTCAGTCATCCTACTGCTAAAAGTGGATAGTTTAATCTCTCAGAAATAGAAACAGTAGTGGTGATCCCAATTGTCATGAATTCCAGTGCGATCAATTGAAAAGGACGAGGGATCCCTCTTCCTTTGATTCACTATTGCGACAAAATTACTTTTGGTTATCAAAGTTGACCTCTTGCAAACAAAGTTTCGGAATAAAAACTTGCATCCTTAGTTCATTAATTTAAGTCATATTCAATCTGATACGATGGAAATCCTAACAACAGATAACCACTGAATTAAGAGCAGCTAAAGCTCTTTATTAGGATTACAAAGATAGACCTAATGATAGTAGCAACTAAAAATAATGGGACCCCAAGAAACAAACTCTTTGGCTACGTTGAAGGCCAAACCATGCCAGAACTCCAATTCATGCCAAAACTCCTCGTAACACACCATATACTGATCTTTTGAACACAAGGAAAACAACCGTGTCTCTTCTCCAAATCTAAAGGAGTTGTGGTTGTTGAAGGTAATTTATTAAGGTCAAGCTTTCATTTTCTTTTTTTTTGGTCATGCCAGGGAGTGTAAAGAAGTAGAAGTTAATCAGAGGGCCTTTAAAGGCAAGACATCGAAAGGCAATGTGGTCTATCTAGAGCAGTCTAAGCTTTTCATGGAATTTACCTCCTGTGATCTCTATGTACTCTCTTTTTGTTTTTGATGTCGGGGAATCTCTCCAAGGCAGGGTCATAGGACCCATCCTTGCAGAGTAAATCTCAGTCCCGTGCGCCGCACCCTCGAAGGTTTTCCTACATGAAACTGGTTAAATCACTGGCTTTTCACTTAGAGTATGGCCCCAAAGAATTGTTTGTACTCATAAAATGTTGAACCTTGAACCTTAAGGGAGTGATACCCCAAGAGTAATGCCTTCACCACTTGGACCAACCCCTTGGGTTCTCTATGTACTCTTATGATTACTCCTTCTAAGTAGCCATTAGAAATGAAGGATCCTAGTCATTTTCTCTTAATATGACATTAAACTTATCTTGCTATGGTACCAGGAAAATCCAATAAATTGTTTGGGGAACGAAATCTGTTCCAATTATCCACCATCGTTTCAGGCCAAATTCTCAAGCACGCTAATTGCATTGGAAAAGTAACTGAATCTATGTAAATATCCAGTTGCATTATACAAAAGCACCAAAGTTTGGCATATGCAAAAACCACAGATGGAGAAAATACAAACGATGACACGAATAATTAAACTTGCCAAAAAGGGGAACAAAAGCCAAAATAATAACGCCGGAGGCAGATAGAAGCTTTAAATCGAATTTCAAAACCATTAAAAAGAATAGAATGGGTGATTACAGTCCCATGGTTCTTGCCTCTTGGCAGTCACAACAGCACTAGCAGCAGAGGATACAGAAAAATGTACTCATATTGAAAGAGTTTCTTCACCATTATCATCAAATGTGAACTCATACGGGTTTTGCTTTACAGGGAATCTGAGGGAGACTGGAAAGTAAAACGAGGACAGCCAAGTTTGAAAAAGTAAGGTAAAATGTTGTGCTGTGGGAAAGGAAAACAGGGTGAATTTTTTTCCTAGGAAAGTGTAGGGAGGAAATTGAATGAGTGACTACTGATATTGATTGAAGTGGTTGGGGACAAGAGATGGGAGTGGTGGTCAAGTAGCCGTTTGTGTGTTGTGTTTTGGGATTTCTTTTCCTTGAGAAATGGAGCTGATTTCAAAACGTAGAAATCTGCAAGCCCAGCTTTCACTGATTGTGTGTGTACAACTACCATAAATGAGCATTTTCATGAGCAAAAATACAAGCAATGGAAAGAAGTAATAATGCTGAGCATTGATAAGCACAGTCCGATAGCCAGGGGAGTTGGAGGTTTAAAGTCAGTTTTTTATTAAATTTGTAAAATTATTTTTAACAACATTTTTTTTCTTTTCTTTTTGATAGGAACAACATTAAAAACTAATGAAAATGGCTAAAAAGAAATGAAAATCTAGCAATTAGTTAACTTATAAGCTATAACTGTTAGACCTCACACGTGAACTGAAGCCCACACGTGCGCGATTTTAAGGCTTTAAAGGGCACACTCGCTTCAGGGGTTCAAAGCTGCCAGCCACCTGCCTCCATTTCTGTTTCTCTCTTGAGTATTTTATCCATGGCGTCTACTTTCCTTACATTACCTAAACCCTTTATATACAAACCCAGCGCGCCCTCTCTATCTGACCAGAAAACATTAGGTGCTACGCTAAGCCCGTTTCAGACATATCTTCCACTCCTGTTTTTCAATTTTTCTTAGATGTTTCATTTTTAATTTTTCTTTTTCGAATTGTTTGACTGCTTTGTGTCTGGGTCATCAATAGGTCTGCGCAGAAATTCTCTCAGAGTCAACGCCATTTCCAAGAAATGGGAGCCCACCAAGGTATTTTTGTTCTCATTGTTTCTGTTTTTCAATCTCTAAAGGTTTTTTTTTTTTTTTTTTGGTTTTGCAGCAGTTATTGCCAAATTCCTGCACTGAAATATTTATGTTTTCTTTCCTAAATTTACGGTTTTTTTGGCATAAACCTATCTGATTTTGTATATCGCAGTTGTTATTGAGGTTTTTAAGTTTTACACTAAATGCCATTTTGTGTTGCAGGTGGTTCCACAAGCTGATAGAGTGCTTATTCGTCTTGAGGAGCTGCCTGAGGTATGATGTCTTTCGTTGCTTGTGTTGTGCAAAAAATCCATTTTCACGCTTGTCACATGGTATGATGGCAAAATTGCGATTTTGAGCAACGTTTGATTTGATAGATAGTTCTAGCAATTGGGGCAAGTCTGTTTTTTCTCTCAGGAACTTTTTGTGTGTGTTGGCGAATGCACGAAAAGGTGCTTTCTAGTGCTTCCAGAAGCTGCTCGAAGTGGCCCCTAAGTACTTTATTATTTGGAACTCATTGATCTAACTTAACGTAGTCTGCATTAAACCATGTATGTTCCTTTCCAACCTTCCAAGATATGAGATATGAACATCTCTAGCAAAAGTTGATATGGACCGAATGATCTCTTGGTCATTAGTCTAGTATGAGCTGGTGTTCTTTCTGTGGAGAAAAGGAAAGATTGAAAATAAAAATCTTGGTGTTGAACAGTCATTCTACCCAGGATTTATATGAAAAAGCAAATAAAGTTTACATTCTTACCAGGATACTTGTATAGGCACTGCACGTAGATCGGCTGCATTTGGGTGCTTTATAAGTAGTGGTTGCATATAAATATACAAGAGTTGCAGTTGCATATTCCTTTGCATGTCATGCTAATGAATAAATTGTTTATGCCACAGAAATCAGCTGGTGGAGTCTTGCTGCCCAAATCAGCTGTTAAATTTGAGCGGTATCTTATGGGAGAAGTATGCCAAATGCCAGCTCTTGCTGTCTTGTGAAAACACGAATTTCTCGTTTTCCGTGTAAAAAATTGTTTCTCTGGTCCTCTGGATATTTTGACTTGCTATGTGATATTGTGATATTTGTTTCAGATTCTCTCTGTTGGTGCGGAAGTTGGGGAAGTGGGGGCTGGAAAGAAGGTAAGCAATCAGAATATGTACGGTTTTGGTAATTTTTGAAGTGAGTGGCTGTCACCGAAACCATGTTGATGCTGCGTGACCATTAACTTTCTGATGAATGAACTCTTTCTCATGCTTAATGGTATTGTTTCCAAGAAATCTCTAGTTGCTTGCTGCACATCTAACTGAAGTGAATGCTTATTTTGTGGCAGGTTCTCTTCTCAGACATAAATGCATATGAGGTGAGCCTTACTTTATTATGAAGTTATCATTTTTTATTTTTTATAAGTTATTATGAAGTTAACATGTAGCCCTTGGTAATAGGAGCCTTTGTATACCTTGGGAAAAACTCCTCATGTAATATTTCCCATGATTGTGATGTAATAAAAACTTGGTCATCATACGTTTCGTGTTAAATTGGAAGTCTGTTCTACTGCTAATAATATTAGGTTTAGGTTTACTTGTCTACATATTTCGTGCATTTACTGATGATATTCTTAGAGTGTTTTTTAATAGCTTTATTCATTTTATTAGTGGCTTCAAGCTTACTGAGACTAACAATCATAGGAATTTTCAGAATAAGGGGAAAGATGTGATTGTGATCAGATAATTTGGGTCATCTTTTATCAGGGGGTAAATATTTTTAATAACAATCCAGGAAGTCTTTTGGCCTAGCCTGAAAATTTCTGAGAATATAATGCGCATGACTAGCAGTCATTTTTCTCATGACCATTTAATCACAATAGTGTTTTTTGTTGGATAAAAACCTGCTATGTATTTAATCTCAGTGGTGGCACTGTGGTAAGCTATGTGAAGAATATTCCATTGCTGAAATGATGTTAATGTTAAATTGCTGCATGGACTCTGTACCTCGGTTGAAAAATTAGGCCAATTGATGGCGTGGGCATAATAAAAACTCAAACATTTGTAGCGATAAAAAAATAAAAATTCAAACACTATCTCAGTCCTGTGGAGTTTACTGTATATTGTCCTTAATTAATGCTCTTTTGGCGACCCATGAAAATGGATTGATTGAGTTTCACTGTTTTAACATGTGAATGTGTGGTTATCTACCAATCAGAAATTATTATTAATATTATCGTCATCATCACCCGCTTCATAATCAGTTGAAGAAAAATTATGTTGGTGCTATTTCAGGTTGACTTGGGAACGGATGCTAAGCACTGCTTCTGCAAGTCGAGTGACTTGTTGGCTGTGGTTGGGTAGTGGTCAGCAATCCGCTATTATACGAGACTGCTTCCTTATGATTCTTGGCCTATCTTGTGCACTTCGTAGTAAGCTAGGATGATGTTTTCTTCTTACCTTCATTCTGTTTGACACCCTGTGGTAGGGAAATATCCAATTCATGCTGAATTTGTCCACTACATTACTTACATGCACAAATGACATTATTTTTGTACCTGTGAGAATTTTATATTGCTGCTCAAAGTAATTGTGCCTCAAAAGCTAGCTTACTATGATTTGAAGGATACTGCCAAGCATTTACAGGGAAGTCTTCTCAAAGGATGAATCTATCATGAAAAGGCTCATGGGTAAGGATTGTTATCATGCATGATGATGGAAAATGAAAATCATTTTGGATTGTCATGGGTAGAAAACAAAGACTTTCCAAAATATTCCGTGTTCATGACACTGGTCTTAAGAATTGTAGCTACTACATGGGGAGCTTGCACACCCACACACCACACACAGACACTAATGCAGATCCAATATTAGATAGAAGTGAGAAAAACTGCTTGATTTGTGGATTCTGCAGTCAATTTGTGTTGTGTACCAAAGTGAGAAAGACACAGGGCCATCGTTGTTATTATTATTATTATGAGAAATGTTAGTTGCAGTGTAAGTGTCGTGCAATCATTTTGAAAAAAAAGAATAAATATGAAACTTATATAAAAAATAATAATTTTTTAATAATAAATCTTATTCTTTTTCAAA
This sequence comes from Juglans microcarpa x Juglans regia, assembly GCF_004785595.1. Lineage (NCBI taxonomy): Eukaryota > Viridiplantae > Streptophyta > Magnoliopsida > Fagales > Juglandaceae > Juglans > Juglans microcarpa x Juglans regia. The sequence goes on along the minus strand of NC_054606.1, from coordinate 1,854,203 downwards.
GCAATTGTACGACGTTTGCGTATTTTACGATTATGTGTATCATTACAATGAGAACAAGCTCGGACTAGGCAGTACAGATCCGTTATTTAAAACTTCGCTTTCTGAATACATGGCCTGGAAATCAATGCTTATGCTATAAACATAACGCAAAGCGCACACCATTATTTACATTATTTATTTTCAGTGGTAATGTAGATTTACACTTGCCAGTATTACAAGAAATTGAGTGGCAACTATTGCTGATGCTGGATTTTAAACCCAATGATCAAAGGCGGAGGAATTATGATATATAAATAAAAACGAATCGTATATAAGACATGGATTTACGTACTTGAACGTTGAAACTATCTAAAAAAAAAAAAAACATTGAAACCTATATTTACATAGAATTTCAGTTTGCCTTTTTTCTTTTGATAAGTAAGAAAGACACTTTTATTTATCTAATAAAATAGGCGAAACTCATGCATGATATATACAAAAAAAGCACTTAATTACATTTTAAAAACAGAAGGAAAACAAAAAAAATCATTAGGAGACCCTCCATTAAGCACAATAACATAAAATCATTGAAGTAAAGAGAACACAAAAATTTTTCAGATTTCCTCCGAGGTGCGCTCCTTATTACTAAAGGATTTCCTTTCTGCCAAATACTCCACGTAAGATACAAAGGAACCATCTTCTACCCAACCCAGCCAGCTCTACTAAAAACACTATCCCAATTTACCTTGTTATAAGATGAAGGCAAAAAAGAGGAAGAGGAAGAAGAGTTCTCTCCCCATAGGTGCATAGAACTTATTAACACAACAGTTTCTCTAGTTGCTTTTTATGTATCTAATGAAACCCAGTTTTCCTGTAGAAACCATTTTTCATATTTTGACGTTTTAATGGATAAACTATATGGGAATCTTCATGCCGGCCGGATTTTTTTTGGTCTGATCTAAAATCTGGGTAACCGATTCACCTGAGAGGTTATCGACCTAGATTTTACTAGGTCCAATAACCAGATGCCACTATGGCACTACCCGTCTATTCTCGGGTGTGGATGTGGGTACAATATCTAGGCATTAAGTTTAAACTTAGAATGTGGTTTAAAATAATAATAATAAAAAAAAAAAAACTAAAGATACAGGCGAGATGGTATGTCCACAAGTTCTTCAGTAACTAAAAGTTCTACGTGTTGACCGTATCTCACGGAGGCCGTTCGTGAGAACGAGTCTCTAGCTTCCTTAAGTTTAGGAGCCCTTGAAGTGGTCCACTCTGCATTATTCATCACGTTCGTAGAACGTTGGAACTGCCCCATGATAATCTGAACACATGCGACATGTAGCCACCAAAGCTTGATGGAAGCTTCGGCTATAAATACTATGTTTGGTCCCCAAACTCATTCACTCAATCCTCTTCAGTCTTACACCATCTAAATAGAGTGAATAGAGTTTGGAAGTGCCAAATATTAGTGAGAGAGTGTAGCGAAACCGTAAGGAACATCAATAACTGAAATCAAGTTTCTAGAGAAACTTGAAACATAAAATGTCTTTTCCAATTTTAAAACAAAACCACTAGATAAAATTAAATAGTAAGTTCTTATAATTTCCACATGCGAGCTCATCTTGTTTCCTGATAAGATGCTTTGCTCACTTCCCACTGGCTTCCTTAGGTTTTCCAAACCCTGCAAGGAATTTGAAATGTGGATTGTTGATCCAGAATCAATCTACTATGTGTTAATATTGATATTAACCATATTAGATTCATAACAAACAAGTGAGGTTGGATTACCTTTGTCTACAAGCCATTTTTGAAATTTGGCACATTCCTTCTTCATGTGTCCCTTCTTTTTACAAAAGAAACACCTGAAATCTTTCTTAATACCATCTTAGAGAGGTATTTTGCCTTTCCCTTTCTGATTAGCTTGAGATTTGCCATTTCCACGCGTTGTCAGCATTGCACTTTCACCCTGTTCCATCATTAGTCTCCCTTCCTCTTGAACACACATGGTCATGAGTTTATTAATTGACCATTTATCTTTATGTGTGTTGTATGAGATTTTGAAGGGTCCATATTGATGCGGGAGGGTGTTTAGGATATAGTGCACCAAAAAGGACTCCGACATTTCAACTTCGAGTTTTTTTAATTGAGTCACATTGTCCCTCATTTGCATGATGTGCTCACGCACACCTCACACTGGTGAGCCTCAGAGATGAGAACTTCATGATTAAGGTGTTTGCTAGTGCCTTGTCTGAAGTGACAAATTGTTCATCAATGGCTTTTAGCAAGTCTCAGACCTTTTCATACTGATTGACAAAACCAAGAATACAGCATAAATTCTAGTCTTAATGAACATCATGCTGATGCGATTAGATCGCTCCTATTGTTCATAAAGCATGATGTTCGCTGCAGTGCTGGTATCAGTGATTGCTGGTGGTTCGTCTTTCCTAATAGCATAATTTATGTCCATCTATCCTAAATGAAGAAGAATTCTCTCCTTCCAAATCTTATAGTTATCTCCCTTAAGTTCAGAATATCATAACGAATATCAGAGCAACTGCATAAAATTATAGATTACATGCTTATGTTAAAACCGAGGCCTAAATAAAAAAATTTCATGCTTTACCAATATAAATCATGCTTAAAAATTGAATCTAATGACATAAAATTACCTATGGATTAAAATTTTAATTCAAGTAGATTCAATCATTCTTTATGATAGAATTTTATCAAAGTATTTACTTAATTCATAATGCTAAGGGTATATTATGATTATAATTTGATATATATTCTATCTTAGATTAAACTTTATGATAAAACTATCAAATCATTTACTAAATTCATAATTCCTGGGGGTAAGTTATGAATAACTTGATATTTTATCCTAATTAATAATATAACTATAACAAAAATTCCTGTGGGATAAAATTTATTATATTAAGTATAATTAATTACAATTAATGTCTAATATTCTTTTTGTGATCCTAATCAATCATAATATATAATTTTATTTAATTAAAGATGTTGTGGCTATTCTCTAATTAATTAAAATTATATGGATCACTAGACATTAAATTGCATAAGACTAGCTTAATATTATGAATTACATAAATTTAACTAATACTAACATGTTATTATTATGCACAAATATTCTCATAATATAAGCATAAATATTGCACAATCAAAACTATAATATTATGCATAACATTTAATTTCATGTCTTTTTACTGCATTAATTTGTAAAACAATGCCACTTATGATTCAATGCATGTTCACACTGGCACTAAAAGATGTGTTATTAATGAGAGTTCCTCTAAATTATGGCACCGGAGATTAGGTCATATATCCGTAGATAGAATTAAAAGATTAGTAAATGAAGTGATACTTAATACTCTGGATTTTACTGATTTTGAGACTTGTGTGGACTGCATAAAGGGAAAGCAGACTAACAAGTCAAATAAAGGTGCTAATAGGAGTTCAGACATATTAGAAATCATACATACTGATATATGTAGTCCAAACATGGACTCACATGGTCAGAAATACTTAATTTTTTTTATAGATGATTACTCACGATAGATGTATCTCTACATGGTTCATAACAAGAACGAAGCATTAGATGCCTTTAAGATTTTTAAGGCTGAAGTAGAGAAACAATACGGTAAGCAAATTAAGATCGTGAGATCAGATAGAGGTGGTGAATATTATGGTAGATACACAGAGGATAGACAAACACCTGGGCCATTTGCAAAGTTTCTTCAAGAGCATGAGATTGTTGCCCAATACACCATGCTTGGTTCATCGGACCAGAATGGTGTAGCAGAAAGAAGAAACCAAACATTATTGGACATGGTGCGGAGTATGCTTAGCAGCTTCAATCTTCCTAAATCCTTGTGGGCTGAAACACTTAAGACGACAGTGTATATATTAAACCGAGTTCCAACCAAGGTTGTTCCTAAAACGCCATTTGAATTATAGAAATGTTGAAAACCGAGTTTGCGATATATGAGCGTTTGGGATGCCCGTCTGAGGTGAGAATTTATAATCCACAAGAGAAGAAACTAGACCCAATGACTATTAGTGGATATTTCATTGGATATGTTGAAAGGTCTAAAGGTTACAAATTTTATTGTCCATCTCACAGTACTAGGATTGTGGAATCAAGAAATGCAAAGTTTCTTGAAAATGACTTGATCAGTGGGAGCGATCAAACAAGGAACATAATTTCTGATAATGATCATTCAAAATCTCAACCTTCCACCTCAAGTGATAGATTGGTTATTGTTTACAACATCCCTTAAGTACAAACTGGTGTTGAACGACCAATCATTGAAGTTCCACAAGCTGCTGACGACATTCCAGTAGATTAGGTAGTTTAAGAGTTGCTAAGAACTTTTGAACAACGAGTTGAACTACATACTTCTTAGGAAGATGATAGTACAACATTAAGAAGATCTATTAGAGCAAAGAGATAAGCAATTCCTAATGATTATGTTGTGTATCTGCAAGAATCTAACTATAACATTGGAGCCGAAAATGATCCCGAGTTCTTTTCACAAGCCATGAGTTGTAAAGAATCAAAATTTTGATACAATGTCATGAAAGAATAGATGAATTCTATGAAGAGTAACGAAATCTGAGATCTTGTTGAGTTGCCTAATGGTATAAAAGCCATTGGATGTAAATGGGTCTTTAAGACTAAAAAAGACTCATTGGATAACATTGAAAGATACGAGGCAAGACTCGTTGCTAAGGGATTTACTCAGAAAGAAGGAATCGATTACATGGAGACTTTCTCTCCTGTATCTAAGAAAGATTTTTTGCGTGTTATTTTGGCATTAGTAGCCCATTTTGACTTAGAGTTGTAACAAATGGATGTGAAAACAGCATTTCTCAATGGAGATCTAGAGGATAAGGTTTACATGAAACAACCTGAAGGATTCCCCTCTAGTGATGGTGAGCAATTGGTTTGCAAGCTCAAAAAATCCATATACGGTTTACAAACATCCCGCCAATGGTATTTGAAATTCTATAATGTAATTTTTTTATTTGATTTTGTAGAAAACATTATGGATCAATGTATATGCCAGAAGGTCAGTTAGAGTAAAATCTGTTTTCTTGTTTTATATGTGGATGACATTTTGCTAGCAACCAATAATAAAGGTTTGCTGCATGAGGTAAAACAATTCCTCTCTAAAAATTTTGATATTAAGGATATGGATGATGCATCTTATGTCATTGACATTAAGATCTATAGAGACAGATTTCGAGGTATCTTGGGTCTGTCTCGGGAAACCTATATTAATAAAATTTTAGAAAGATTCCAGATGAAGGATTGTTCACCAAATGTAGCTCCTATTGTGAAGGGTGATAGATTCAATTTGGATCAATGTCCGAAGAACGACCTTGAAATGGAACAAATGAAGAACATTCTATATGCTTCTGTTGTCGGAAGCCTAATGTATGTTCAG